>NC_086450.1:228085617-228685617 GCF_028390025.1 Pseudophryne corroboree
ATTTTAAAATAAAGTAAGTCTGGGTGGGTTCCCTGTGGATACTGTGGACTTCGGAGGAAAAAGTTATCAACAGTAATTCTATCATAACTGCCGTTTTCTCCTTCAGGGTCCACAGTTGTATCCACAGGATATACATTGGGATGTCCCAAAGCAGTAATTAAGGGAGGGGACGCTCCTGATTGGATAGGAGAATCCTATGCCCAAACACAGCATCCTGAGAGGCAAAGGTATCATAGGCATAATGTCTAATAAATGTACTTATGGAAGACCATGTTGCTGCCTTACAGAGTTGCTCAGCTGAGGCACCATGTGTGCTGCCCATGAAGGACCTACTGAATGGGTGTAATGGCCAGAGACATTTTCCGGGATAGGGAGATCGGCTTGAGAGTATGCTTCTGAGAGAGCCATCCAGCCAATGTTTGCTTATTGGCAGGCCATCCTCTCTTGTGAAATCCGTATAGGACAAAGAGAGAGTCTGTTCTTCTGATGTCACTGGTACGATCCACGTAGATCCTTAGTGCGCAAACTATGTCTAGTGTATCATCTCCCACAGAGAGACTATTTCTTCATTTAAGATGGAACTTTGAGACCACCTTAGAAAGCTATCCAGATTTGGTTCGGAGAACCGCTCTGTCTGGACGGAATACCAGAAATGGGGGCGGCCACACGACAGTGCCCCTAAATCTAAAACTCTTCTAGCTGAAGCACTTCCCAGTAGAAAGAGAATTTTAGCTGATAACCATTTGAGATCTACGCAATTCAGTGGTTCAAATGGAGCAACTTGAAGAACCATGAGAACCAGTTATAGGTCCCAAGGAGCTGTTGGTGGTACAAACGGTTTCTGAATGTGAAGCATTCCTTGTAAAAGTGTGAACATATTGTAGATTTGCAATTTTCCTTTGGAATCAAATAGTTCATGCTGATACTTATACCTTCAGGGAAGTTATGCGGAGACCTCGTTCCATTCCAGCTTGCAGGAACGCTAGAATTCTTGAAACTCTGAAATATCTTAGATCATATTTTCTGGTAGAACACCACTGAAATATGCATGCTATATCCAGTAATAGATGCAAACTGAGGATGGCATCCTTGCTTTAAGTATCATTTGAATTACTGCTTGTGAAAAGCCCTTTGCTTTTAATATGGATGTTTCAAGTGCCACGCCGTCAATGACAGATGATACAGGTGTTCGTAGAGTCAGGGACCCTGAATCAGTAGATCTGGTCGTTGACGTAGTAGTAACACTCAACAGCATAGTAGGAATAGCCTCTGCAGATCTGTGTACCAATGCCTTGGTGAGTACCATGTACTGTAGATGACCCAAAGTTCCAGGACATTGATTGGCAGACAACTTTCCTCCCTGGTCCAACCCCCCTGTAGAGAGTATTGCTCTGTCATGGCTTCCCAGCCTTGGAGACAGGCGTCAGTTGTCAGAAGCACCCAGTCTGAGATCCAAAAAGGTTGACCTTTATTTAGATGAGCCGTCTGTAGCCACCAGGCTAATGACTGACAAACTTTTTGTGGAATGGTCGTTGTCTGACTTTTTATCGTCTAATGCTGTCCATTTGGAGAAAATCTGATGTTGAAGGGGTCTTGAATGGAACTGGCTGTATTCTACCATGTCGAATGCCAAGACCATTGATCCCAGAGTTTGCATTGCTGCATGAATGGACACTCTCTCTGATTGTGTAGTAATCTGCGAATTCTCATCTGTATCGTGGATATTTTGTCCAGAGGTAGAAAGATTCTTTGAAGGCTGGTATCCAATACAGCTCCTATCTGCATCAACTGCTGGTATGGAACTAGGGACGACTATTGTCACTTGTATATGGCAATTGAGAGTTTTCTGGGATTGTGCCAGGATTAGCAGGTCGTCTAGGTATGGGAAAATATTTATTCCCTGATGTTAGGGTACTTTGACCACTCTAGGTCTGGTCTATCAACTCATCAGTCAGAATTCTGTACTTTTAGCAACTGGTTGGAGGTCAGAAAATGAAAAGATCACACACAGGTTTATGTGTAACCTAGACAGATCATGCTGACCTGCCCAGGGCCCGTTAGGGGTTTATTTTATACTTCGTGAACAAAGAAACGATGTGTGCCAATAACTTTAGCAAATCAGAATATACCATGTATGTCTTGGAATATGAAATACATCAACTGTCATATAAGATTATAATTAGCAATTAGAGCATCTTTGAATATGTTTTATTGCTTCTCGTGCTTATCAGCCTTCCGGACATATAGACAAGACATCCTTTCTGATGGTCAAATGGTCAGGGTCCCACTGTTCTCGATGTTCAGACATATTGGCGATCTGCCTGACTGGCCTTGAATACATCTTGTGTTGTATGCCCTTGAACAATTAATGCTTTTGGATATAATATTCTGAGTAAATAGATTCTAAATATCTGTGCAGTATTTAAGGATTCATCAATACATTTGATGTGATTAACAGTAAATATCTTAATCAATGCGAAAAAGCTTGTCAATATATTATTGTTATACTACGAAAGCTCTTACACTATCATTTCCCCTCTTTTTGATTCTACTTTTTCCCCCTATTCTACCTACACTAGGCTACATTAGTAATCCCTGTCATGATTCCGGCACCTATGTCACCACACTGGGGTGGGCAGTCTGCCATTAAATGCCCTCATGGCAAGAAAACTAATGCAACAAGTTCCCTATTCTACAGAAGAACCTCTTGGGCATTTCTGATTGCGTTCATCTTGTTTACATGTTTCCTGAACTTGCAAGAAAAAAAAAAATTCCATGCAACCAGCCCTATTTCCTGTGAAAATATTCCACCAGTGACGCTGCAAGTTATTCTTTAGCTGTGTGGCCATGTGTTTCAGTTCCCCAGCTTCTACTACTGATTGCATCTGCGCATGTCTTGTAGAGTAATTAACTTCCCTTAAATGCTCTTCCAATTTTTCTGTATTGTTGATTATATTAATGATGTCCTGTATGCTCACAATTATGTTATGGGGGGGAAGAGTTAATGGCTTAAAAGCCTGGTCTAGGTAGTCAGTCTGATCCTTATAGAAAGCAACGGTCTGATTTTTCCATATTAGATGTGTCACATTAAACAGGCACCCTGAAAAAGGGTGTGGTAACTGGTATAGCTGGGTGATCTGTTTATCATATGTAATCATACAGACTAGTTGTGGTGCCATTTCTATGAAGATGTCATATTTTGGGTCAGGCAACTCCCAATTACAAACACTAGTAGGATTCCTAAGCTGACATGATTCTGGTATGTAAGTAGTGTGGGGACATGCCAGCCCATTATCAGTGCTAGTGCATAGGGATAGGTCATGAGTTTTGTTTTCTGGATCAATATACTGCCCTCTGAACTGTGGTGTCCATAAATCTGAGTTACCTGCTTTTGTGATGAAGGGTACTGCTAAAATGAAGTATTTACACATGAGCTTAGGTTCTGTTATGTTGTAGGTTTCAATTTGCCCCCAACAAACCTCGTGTCCATATAGCCTGACCCATAATTCAGATGCTATATTAAACATTTTTCTGTAAACCTGTATGTTCCCAGTCATTAACTGGGTCTGGGCTAGATTCTTCTGTTGTTCCTGATACACAGTTCTTATAGAACATTCTGAGAAGGGGTTTGGTAGATTGAAAAAGGCGCTCCTGATGAATGAAAAGTCCTGCTGCCTCCCCTTTACACCACTGGATTAATCCCAAGAATAATCCAAGGAAAAAAGAACTAAAGGGGGTGTGTGGGTGAAAGGAGTTGGCGCTGGAAAGGGGGTGGGAGAATAGAACTGATGATTCAGTTGGGAAGTTTATGGATTAAAATGATGGAAAAATGAATACTTATCTGTGGGATTTTTGATGAAATTCTGATTCTTAATAGGGAGACGTTTTTCCTCCAGGAAATGGTGAGATCATGAGACCTGTGGGATTTTTGATGAAACTCTGATTCTTAAAGAAGAGACGTTTTTCCTCCAGAGAGCGGTGGGATCATAGGACGAGGTGGTATGAAAAACACAAATTAAAGGTTTTATTTCAAGGTGGGAGATCTTCAAATCAATACAATGGATGTTTAGTAGTAATTAATATATGGATGAAGTTTAGGAGAGGTAATCATACCTCACTTACAATACTGTAAGTGAGCGAGGTTTTAAGAATCAGAATTTCATCAAAAATCCCACAGATAAGTATTCATTTTTCCATCATTTTAATCCATAAACTTCCCAACTGAATCATCAGTTCTATTCTCCCACCCCCTTTCCAGCGCCAACTCCTTTCACCCACACACCCCCTTTAGTTATAGAACATTCTGTCCACTTAAACAAACTAGAGATGTTTTTGGTCAATTTTAACGGGTTCATAAAAGAACTATTGACCAAGGTTAGAAAAGAATGATCCCAATTAATGACCTTTAAAATTGGATTGAAGGCAGGGGGCATCCATTTTGCCTGCATGTGAACTACTCTTTCCATATCACTGCCTGCATCACTCATTTTGTTAGTCAGTGTTTCTATGTCTATGGAATTTAGTGCCCCCATTGTTGCTCCTGCCCCTCCCAACAGGATATCATACCATTCTCTTTTTATCTGGTTACACTTAGAGCCTTTGGGAAATGAAATATTAAATCGATGTAGTGTCCTGAATTGTTTTATTCCCACCTTCTGATAGGTTGCTGGTATTTTAACCAAAGTATCATTCCTTATTTCTGGCTTATTTTGCAAAATATTAAATTTTGATCTGTGTCCTGTGATATTACCAGGGAAACTGGATATGTTAGTACACACAATTACTGTGCTTGAGTGGTCTTGTGCGGACAATTCAGTTTTAAAAGGTAGTTCCTTAGAGCCATTTATACAACTTGATATGGCCTGAGTTACCCCCTTATCTCTTATTGGGTTTGTGAATGGCTCTACACAGCATTTCATCTTAATTTTGGTACCACGGGACAATGTGAATGTGGTGCGGTTACTTGGCAATAGAAACAGATGCACTAATGCACCAATTTTTTTTCTTATATATTTTTCCTTCATTTATAATCTTAAGAGCTTTACATGCTCTCCACCATTTTGCATCTTGCTCTGACATGTTTTTTGGTGTCTCATAAGTGAGAACTCCTCCCTTTTTATAAAAGTAAAAATAAACAGAGGTTTGTGTGGTTAGATTATAGTAATTACACCGTTGGTCATCAAAACTCCACCAGCAGGAATCTGGTTTTCCTTTACCGGGAGTCCTATCATGACACTCCCTTTCCGTAAACCAGACCCCTGGACTTATAGCCCAAACCATGGGGATTACCCCTAACAACAGCCAAAGGATAAGCAACTTCATTCTCCTGGTTGGAGAGTCACTGTCAACTTCTTCGAGTGGGAGGCGTGTACCCAAGTATCGCGACCTTCCACCTTAATCGAGGTAGGCGTGGTTAGCAGCACTTGATATGGACCATCATATCTTGGTTCAAAGGTCTTTCTCACATGTCTTTTCAAATAGACCCAATCTCCTGGATTTAGCTTATGCGCAGCTGATCCTTCTGGGTCTGGAATGGAAGAAAACACTTGGCAATGGAGGTTACTCAACGTTTTACAGACCTCTTGTACATAACCTGTCAAATCACCATGATTATGTTGTAACTGTTGTGGATAATAACAACCTGTTCTTGGAGCTGATCCAAACAATATCTCATATGGAGTTAGCTTGCTAGGTCTCATAGGTGTGGTCCTAATATTAAACAAGACTATAGGTAGGCATTCTGGCCAAGTTCTTTTGGTTTGTGTCATAATTTTCTGTAGTTTTAGCTTAAGGTCAAAGTTCAGACGTTCCACCCTCCCACTGGCCTTCGGCCTGTAAGGCACGTGGAAGGCCTGCTGTACCCCCAAATCTTTCATTATATGCTGCATGCCTTCTCCTGTGAAATGTGTACCTCTATCTGATTCTATAACCTCAGGTACCCCAAATCTACAAACTACTTCGGCTATTCGTTTCTTTGCAGTAGTATTTGCTGTGGCTTTGCTCACTGGCCCGGCTTCGGTGACTAAACATGTCCATTGCTACTAGTACATATTCATACGGACCGCTTCGTGGCAACTGTATATAGTCAATTTGTAGTCTATGAAATGGGTAAGAGGCTTTGGGTATAGTTCCTAGAGGTGTCTTGGTTCTTTGTCCTGGATTGCGGATTCCACAGATCCAGCATCCTGCTACAAAGTTTGTTGCAGCTTTGTTGAAGCCTGGAACTATCCAGTGCTCTTGTACTCTGTTCACCATGGCTTCCTTTGAATGGTGTACTTGTCCATGAGCTACTTGTAACATAGGTGGAAATAGAGCTGCTGGTAGACAGTACTTCAATTCTCTTGATTTCCAGAGTCCATGTTCATCATCTTCTGCTCCCAATCGTGTCCATTTTTCCTTGTTGAATTTTGATCAACTCCTCTTCACTGGGCATTTGCTTCATATCTTGAGCTACTAAGACTTGCTCAGATCCTTTTGATTGTAAGGCAATTCTCTTGGCTTCTGCATCTGCAAATGCATTTCCTTTAGCTTCCATGGTTTGGCTCTTAGTATGTGCTTGTACCTTGATTATTCCAATCCTTTTAGGTAGTTCCAATACTCTAAAAAGTTCCATAATCAAACTGGCATGTTTGATGGGTTTTCCATTTGCACCTTTGAAGTCTCTACTTTTCCAAATCGGGCCGTAATCCTGGGACACTCCCCAAGCATAGCATGAATCCGTGTAGATGTTAGCTGTCATGTTTTCAGTATGTATGCAGGCTTTAGTCATTGCTATGAGTTCTGCTTCTTGTGCTGACATGCTTGTTGGCAATGGTCCAGAATCTATGACTTCAGTTTCAGTTGTTACTGCATAGCCTGTCCTTGGGGATCCATTATCACAGTATCTTGATCCATCGACGAACAGGTTCATGTCTGGATTGTCCAGTGGTATATCTTGGACATTAGGAAGAGGTAAAGTCTCTAATTCCATGAGGGCTAGGCTATCATGTGGAATTTTTCGTGTTGTATTTTCTGCGTCTGTAGCAGCATTTTCCTCCTCATGCTTCATCTCCTCATCTGACGATTCACCATCATCACCATTTCCCCCTCTCCTCCCCTCTTTTGAATCGTTGATGGGAAGGAGTGTGGCTGGGTTTAGTACAGTACATCTTGTGATGGTGACATGGGAGGCGCTTAATAGTGCTACTTCATATTTGGTAAGTCTGGCTGCAGAAAGATGCTTGGTTCTTGCTTGACTTAGTATTTCTGTTACAGCGTGTGTATACACAGTGGATGATCAAGCACAATGTCTGCCACCTTCTCCTTGAGTATTGCTGCTGCTGCCACTGCTCGGACACAAGATGGCGCTCTTCTGATAATTGGATCCAGGTGGGCTGAATAGTATGCCACTGGTCTTTGTTTTGTTCCGTGTCTTTGGGTGAGCACACCTAAAGAATGCCCTTTGTCCTCATGGCAGAGTAGGTTAAAAGGCTTCTTGTAATCAGGCAATTCCAATGCTGGGGCTGTTATTATGGCTTGCTTTAGTTTTCTCACTGCTTCTTCAATGGTGTCCCTGTTTTCTGCTGACGCCTCCTTTTTTGTTAACTCATATAGAGGTTGCATCAGTAGTGAGGCTGAGGGTATCCATTCTCTGCAGTATCCAATAAGGCCCAGGAAAGCTCTAATTTCTTTTAATGTTCTTGGAGTTTTTGCCTGAGTTATTGCTTTTGTCCTTTCATCTGTAAGGTGCCTTGTTCCTTGGGGATATACAATGTCCTAAAAAGACAACTTTTTGCTGTACTAGCTGTAGTTTTTCTTTTGACACTCTGCAATCTTCTTCTGCCAAAAAGGTGAGTAGTGATACTGTTTCCTTTTTGCACTTCTTTTCTGTCTGTGCAGCAATAAGCAGATCATCGACATATTGAACCAACTGGGTGTCTGTAAAGTGCAGTCTCCATTTCTGCAGGATTAATGCCATTGCTTCTGAGAAGTCTGACGGACTTGTTGCTCCCCCCTGGGGTAATCGTGTCCAACAGTATTGTTTACCTTCATGAGTGAATGTTAGGAACTTCTGGCTTTCTTCTGTAATTGGCACAGGAAAAAACGCGTTTGCTAGATCGATTACCGAGAACCATGCAGCTTCAGTTGGAATCTGATTGAGCAAAGTGTGAGGATTAGGTACTATTGGAGTATTGATAATCAGTCTTTTATTAATTTCTCTTAAATCATGCACAAGCCTGTATTGAACTTCATTTGTACTGGTTCGTTTTTTCACGGGAAACGGGAAAGTTAAATGGGGATCTGCATTCTTTAATGACCCCCACCTTCTTTTATTGTTCCACTTGCTGGGTTATGGCCTTTGATTGTGCTTCTGTGAGAGGATATTGTCTGATTGATACTGGTTGTGTTCCTGGTTTCAGCTGTAAATGTACTGGCTGAACCCGCATGTGTCCAACATCAGTCTTTCCTTTAGACCAGAGTTTTTCTGGTACTGCCTTCAACCAGTCAGGTACATCAACCAGATCTTGTTTTGGTGCTGGTTTGGAATCTTGTCTCATGTGATATATCTGTATGGCTGCTTCCATCTGTTGATGAACCTTCTCTGGTAACTTACTGGAAAATGTAATTCCTTTTGGTGTGTACTGTATGCAGGCTTGAATCAATTTTAGAACATCTGCTCCTAATAAGTTTACCGGGCAAGTACTAGAGGTAAGGAATTGGACCGGAATGGGAGTTTCAACATCTTCAATGGTTAATACCATAGGTTTACTTTCCTTTAATTCCACTGTAGTTCCTTCTAAACCACATTTTTAGTACAAGAAAGAAAACACAAAATTGGGCGCTAGTGTTTAAATCGGATGTTAGCCGCACGTTCCTGGGGCTTGGTTCCTCTGCCACCACTTTAATAGAACAAGAAATAAAAAACAAACTGAAACTGCTCTTAACATTCAATTATAGACATTTATTCACCATCACAATCATTAAAAATATTTATACAATCACCGGCCGGATTTCATATATTGCACAAACAATAAATATACTAATAAGGACCTTCAATGCCTCTATAACATGCTAATTATGTGTTATAGAGGCATTGAAGGTCCTTATTAGTATATTTATTGTTTGTGCAATATATGAAATCCGGCTGGTGACTGTATAAATATTTTTAATGATTGTGATAGTGAATAAATGTCTATAATTGAATGTTAAGCGCAGTTTGTTTGTTTTTTATTTCTTTCTAAACCAGTTGCTAGAAGTGTCTTAGTGGTCAGTAATTCACTTGGTACCTCCTGTTGCTGTAAAATTGTTCAGTTTGCTCCAGAGTCTATAATGCATTGATATTGGTGACCTGTTGGCAGTACAAGGGTCACCTGATCATTTTCTTCTTCAGATGGTGTTTTGGCAGGGAGGTACCTCGGGAAGCCACTTTTTCATGCTTTAGGTTTTTCTTGCTGGTTTTCACACCATTCCTTATATTTCCTGCAATTCTTTTTGAAATGTCCTTCTTGCTTGCAGAAATAACATTTTCTTTCATCTTGCTTGGTTCCTTCTTTTGAGTTTCTTCCGGTGGCCCCTTGTGTTGGGCTCCTGATATTCCACTTGCTTTGTTCCTGTACAACGTGTACTGTTACTTTCGGTATTGCATTCTTTTCTTTGGCTCTTCTTATTTTTTCATTCTCCCTTTCCTCCATTCCTTCTAGCACCTGAACTATTGCTTCAAGTTCCATATAAGAGGTTTCTGGCCAGACTTGGAACAACTGAGTTCTGTAGGCTTCTGACAACCCATTTAGGAATTTAGTCTTTAACAGCCTTTTATGTTGAGGGTTATCCACTGCATAACCTTCATCAGTGTGTCGTATAGTGACTTTATCATAGTAAGTTCTGATGGACTCAGTCTTTTCCTGTTTTAAATCTGAAGCTGCTGGTGCCCTGAGTTTCTGTTCATGACACCATCTTTTAAGCCTTGTCATGTACATCTTTCCACTCTCAAACGTTTTATTTTCCTCTGTCGTGGGAGGCCTCTATGGCTGGACCATCATTTGCTGCATCTGCTCTTGGCATGGTGCTCACTGTTTGGGCGGTTCCTGGTCCTAGTATAGCCTCACACAACTGCTGGTAGTCGACCCATGCTGGTGTTCATATGGTTTGAATTCTTTCCATACAGGCATAAAATGCTGCTGGATTTTTCCTAGGATCTGGGGACTTGGCAACTATACTTGCAATATCGTTGCCATACCATGGTTTGTGGTGTTGGCTTTGAACGATATATGGATCGTTCACCCTGGCTGCATCATTTGGGTTGCGTATTCTCTGCACTTGTACTGGATACAGAGAAATAGGCAATGATGACCGTCTTTCAGCATTTCTAGTTGCATAGATATCTTGACATGGTGGTTCATGGCGTGAAATCCAGTTTCCACAATTTGGGCAGTGTTCATATCCTTCTGGAACACAAAACAAACTGGACACAATCTTTCTGGAAAATGTGTCATTTCATTTTGTACTTTATGTACCTGGGCATGAAAAGCTGTAGAGGCTGTGTCTTGACCACTTGTTTCTCCTCTCCGTCTGAATTGCACCCTTTCGCTTATAGTTCCTGATTGTGGACTATTGTTTCCTGGACTCATAGCTTGATTCCAGGTGTCCACCACTCGTTTAAACATAAGGGGAGCTTTAGGTGGCCAATTTCTTTGATTTGATCTTGTTGGGGTTTCTTGTGATAAAGTATCAGGACACTGGGGCATGCTCTGTACACATGGCTCAGGTAAATCATTCGGGTTTTCAACCACAGATCCTTTCAAGATAGGGCTGACTATTCGCCACTCCTTTCCTGGCTCATCGCTTCTTAATTTCACTGTTAGTGAGCTTGTAGATGATTCCATTCTGTTCATACTAGGGGTACCTGGATGTGCATGCATGTCTGAGTATAGGGGTGCGACATAGAGTGGAGGTGCTGTTGCTGATGTTACAGGCAGTGAGTTTAACGCTGGTTGTGGTGCTATTGGGTACTCTGGTACATTGGGGAAATCATTTTCCTCATCTCTTCTACTATTTTCTGCTTCTAATTCTTTTGCTACAGTGATCCAGATGGTTACTTGTTCTCTACAATTATGTTTGATTATCCAACTCTTGTTACAGGAGGCAAATTTTTTCCCTTTCTCTAGGTCTGGTGTCCCCTCTGACGGAAAACCTGCTCTTTTGAAAATTTTACTTATTCCTTTCAGAGCTTTCCTCCCCTCCCTGTTACTTACAATATCCACGGGTTTGTCGGGCCCTGACATCTTTACAGACCACGCTCCCATGCCTGGGTGTGCATGCGCGGAACCCCTCCTGATGTGGTATTTTAGCAACCCTGTATGAGGGACTCAAAATCTCCTTGTGAGACGCTGACTCTGAAGAATTTCTTCTATCCTTGCACCTAAAGAACTCCTTAAATCCGTTAGTGGACAAATTACTGGGGTTGTAGTATTGCCCCTTCCTCCCTGTAATGGGGGAAAATCTATTAGTACTGCCCCCGAAGTGAGACCTGCATAATAGATTATTTCTTCTGGATCACTGAGGTGCGTCCCTATAATTATAGTTAAGTTACTCCAAGGGTCTATCCCCCTACCTATATTGACTCCTGCTTGTACCAGTACCCCTGTTGTCCCTTGTGTTCTTGGTAAACTCCCCACTATTCTTGGAATACGTTCCCCTTGTGTTTGAAAAATTATGTGTCCTGTGCACCTTGGGCAATCATAGCTGAGTCTCATTGCTTTTGGGTCTACCATAAATCTTATCCCTTGTTTCCTTACAGACAGTAACTGTTCTTTGTTACTGACCCAATCCTACCCCTCAACTGTCTTGCATAGGGACATACAATAGGAGAATGCAAATCACCTTGCCCCCCTTGTTCAACTGGGGTGCCAACATGCGTTCCCACTATAAGAGTAAGGTTTTCCCAAGGGCGGGTTTTTGATTTCCAATATGCACCGGGGCCTACTTGGATTGGTAGAATTCCTACCACCTTAGGTGCTCTTGATCCTACAGTCTGAATTACAATATATGCAGTACAATGTGTGCAGGAGAATCTAGTTACTGGTACTGGTTCCATTGCCTAGCAGACACCCGACTCCCCCACACCTTTTCAAAAGCATATCGGCAGAGTACATACAACAGTGCAAGGATCCCAAGACAAAGAGTGACAAGTATTATATCTGACAGATTCACAACCATCTCTTATATCTGGTTTTCCTGTCTTCTGAATACCCTCTCACTGCTATGTCTGTTATCTCTGTACGCGGCAGCTGTTTGAGCTGTACGGGCAAATGGGTCTTAGACCTGGGATTATGTGGTTCCTAGGCCAATAGGTTATGATATTAGACCAATCATTCTCAATGTAATGTTCCAACAATTCCCTTTTCTCTGACGTCCTAGTGGATGCTGGGAACTCCGTAAGGACCATGGGGAATAGCGGCTCCGCAGGAGACTGGGCACAAAAGTAAAGCTTTAGGACTACCTGGTGTGCACTGTCTCCTCCCCCCTATGACCCTCCTCCAAGCCTCAGTTAGATTTTTGTGCCCGGCCGAGAAGGGTGCACACTAGGGGCTCTCCTGAGCTTCTTAGTGAAAGTTTAGTTTTAGGTTTTTTATTTTCAGTGAGACCTGCTGGCAACAGGCTCACTGCATCGAGGGACTAAGGGGAGAAGAAGCGAACCTGCCTGCTTGCAGCCAGCTTGGGCTTCTTAGGCTACTGGACACCATTAGCTCCAGAGGGACCGAACACAGGCCCAGCCTCGGAGCTCGGTCCCAGAGCCGCGCCGCCGGCCCCCTTACAGAGCCAGAAGCAAGAAGAGGTCCGGAAAAATCGGCGGCAGAAGACATCTGTCTTCAACAAGGTAGCGCACAGCACTGCAGCTGTGCGCCATTGTTACTCAGGCACACTTCACACTTCGGTCACTGAGGGTGCAGGGCGCTAGGGGGGGGCGCCCTGAGCAGCAATGTAAACACCTTGGCTGGCATAAATACACCACATATAACCCCCAGGGCTATATGGATGTATTTTAACCCCTGCCAGAACTCGCCAAAAAGCGGGAGAAAAGGCAGCCGAGAAGGGGGCGGAGCCTATCTCCTCAGCACACGGGCGCCATTTTCCATCACAGCTCCGCTGGAAGGACGTCTCCCTGACTCTCCCCTGCAGTCCTGCACTACAGAAAAGGGTACAAAAAAAAGAGAGGGGGGCACTAATTTGGCGCAGTTTTAATACTAACAGCAGCTATAAAGGGAAAAGCACATTTTATAGTGGTATTCCTGTCTATATATAGCGCTCTGGTGTGTGCTGGCATACTCTCCCTCTGTCTCCCCAAGGGGCTAGTGGGGTCCTGTCCTCTATCAGAGCATTCCCTGTGTGTGTGCGGTGTGTCGGTACGATTGTGTCGACATGTTTGAGGAGGAAAATGAGATGGAGGCGGAGCAATTGCCTATTATAGAGTTGTCACCCCCTAGGGAGTCGACACCTGAGTGGATGAGCTTATGGAAGGAATTGCGTGACAGTGTCAGCTCTTTACGACAGACAGTTGACGACATGAGACAGCCGGCTACTCAGCTTGTGCCTGTCCAGGGGTCTCAAACGCCATCAGGGGCTTTAAAACGCCCGTTACCTCAAATGGCAGACACAGACACGGATACTGACTCCAGTGTCGATGATGAGGAGACAAACGTGACTTCCACTAGGGCCACACGTTACATGATTGAAGCAATGAAAAATGTATTGCATATCTCTGATAATACAAGTACCACTAAAAAGGGTATTATGTTTGGTGAGAAAAAACTGCCTGTAGTTTTTCCTGTATCCGAGGAATTAAATGAAGTGTGTGATGAGGCGTGGGTTTCCCCCGATAAAAAACTGATAATTCCTAAAAGGTTATTGGCATCGTACCCTTTCCCGTCAGAGGATAGGGCACGTTGGGAAACACCCTCTAGGGTGGATAAAGCGCTTACACGCTTGTCTAAACAGGTAGCACTACCCTCTCCTGATACGGCCGCCTTAAAGGAGCCTGCCGATAGAAAGCTGGAGAATATCCTAAAATGTATATACACTCACACGGGTGTTATACTGCGACCAGCAATCGCCTCAGCATGGATGTGCAGTGCGGGCCTGGCGTGGTCGGATTCCCTGACTGAAAATATTGATACCCTAGATAGGGACAGTATATTACTGACTATAGAGCATTTGAAGGATGCATTTCTATATATGCGTGATGCACAGAGGGATATTTGCCGACTGGCATCAAGAGTTAGCGCGCTGTCCATTTCTGCAAGAAGAGGTTTATGGACGCGGCAGTGGTCAGGTGATGCGGATTCTAAAAGGCACATGGAAGTATTGCCTTATAAGGGGGAGGAGTTATTTGGGGTAGGTCTATCAGACCTGGTAGCCACGGCAACTGCTGGAAAATCCACATTTTTACCCCAGGTAGCTTTTCAACCTAAGAAGACGCCGTATTATCAGGCGCAGTCCTTTCGGCCCCATAAGGGCAAGCGGGCAAAAGGCGCCTCATTTCTGCCCCGTGGCAGAGGGAGAGGAAAAAGGCTGCAACAAACAGCCAGTTCCCAGGAACAAAAGCCCTCTCCCGCCTCCGCAAAGTCCTCAGCATGACGCTGGGGCTTTACAAGCGGACTCAGGCACGGTGGGGGCCCGTCTCAAGAAGTTCAGTGCGCAGTGGGCCCACTCGCAAGTGGACCCCTGGATCCTTCAGGTGGTATCTCAGGGGTACAAATTGGAATTCGAGACGTCTCCCCCTCGCCGTTTTCTAAAGTCTGCTTTACCGACGTCTCCCTCAGACAGGGAGGCAGTATTGGAAGCCATTCACAAGCTGTATTCCCAGCAGGTGATAATCAAGGTACCCCTCCTACAACAGGGAAAGGGGTACTATTCCACACTATTTGTGGTACCGAAGCCGGACGGCTCGGTGAGACCAATTTTAAACCTAAAATCCTTGAACACTTACATACAAAGGTTCAAATTCAAGATGGAGTCACTCAGAGCAGTGATTGCAAACCTGGAAGAAGGGGACTATATGGTGTCTCTGGACATCAAAGATGCTTACCTACATGTCCCAATTTACCCTTCTCACTCAGGTTTGTGGTACAGAACTGTCACTATCAGTTTCAGACGCTGCCGTTTGGATTGTCCACGGCACCCCGGGTCTTTACCAAGGTAATGGCCGAAATGATGATACTCCTTCGAAGGAAGGGAGTTTTAGTTATCCCTTACTTGGACGATCTCCTGATAAGGGCAAGATCCAGGGAACAGTTGGAAGTCGGGGTAGCACTATCTCAGATAGTGCTGCACCAGCACGGTTGGATTCTCAATATTCCAAAATCGCAGCTGATCCCGATGACACGACTTCTATTCCTAGGGATGATCCTGGACACAGTCCAGAAAAAGGTGTTTCTCCCGGAGGAGAAAGCCAGGGAGTTATCCGAACTAGTCAGAAATCTCCTAAAACCAGGCCAAGTCTCAGTGCATCAATGCACAAGGGTCCTGGGAAAGATGGTAGCTTCTTACGAAGCAATCCCATTCGGCAGATTCCACGCAAGAACCTTCCAGTTGGATCTGCTAGACAAATGGTCCGGGTCGCATCTTCAGATGCATCAGCGGATAATCTTGTCACCAAGGACAAGGGTGTCTTTCCTGTGGTGGTTGCAGAGTGCTCATCTTCTAGAGGGCCGCAGATTCGGCATTCAGGACTGGGTCCTGGTGACCACGGATGCCAGCCTGAGAGGCTGGGGAGCAGTCACACAGGGAAGAAATTTCCAGGGCTTGTGGTCAAGCCTGGAGACATCACTTCACATAAATATCCTGGAGCTAAGGGCCATCTACAATGCTCTAAGCCTAGCAAGACCTCTGCTTCAAGGTCAGCCGGTGCTGATCCAGTCAGACAACATCACGGCAGTCGCCCACGTAAACAGACAGGGCGGCACAAGAAGCAGGAGGGCAATGGCAGAAGTTGCAAGGATTCTTCGCTGGGCGGAAAATCATGTGATAGCACTGTCAGCAGTGTTCATTCCGGGAGTGGACAACTGGGAAGCAGACTTCCTCAGCAGACACGACCTCCACCCGGGAGAGTGGGGACTTCACCCAGAAGTCTTCCACATGATTGTGAACCGTTGGGAAAAACCAAAGGTGGACATGATGGCGTCCCGCCTCAACAAAAAACTAGACAGGTATTGCGCCAGGTCAAGGGACCCTCAGGCAATAGCTGTGGACGCTCTGGTAACACCGTGGGTGTACCAGTCAGTGTATGTGTTCCCTCCTCTGCCTCTCATACCCAAGGTACTGAGAATCATAAGAAGGAGAGGAGTAAGGACTATACTCGTGGCTCCGGATTGGCCAAGAAGGACTTGGTACCCGGAACTTCAAGAGATGCTCACAGAGGACCCGTGGCCTCTACCTCTAAGAAAGGACCTGCTCCAGCAGGGACCCTGTCTGTTCCAAGACTTACCGCGGCTGCGTTTAACGGCATGGCGGTTGAACGCCGGATCCTGAAGGAAAAAGGCATTCCGGATGAAGTCATCCCTACCCTGATCAAAGCCAGGAAGGATGTAACCGTACAGCATTATCACCGTATTTGGCGTAAATATGTTGCGTGGTGCGAGGCCAGGAAGGCCCCTACAGAGGAATTTCAACTGGGTCGTTTCCTGCAAACAGGACTGTCTATGGGCCTAAAATTAGGGTCCATTAAGGTTCAAATTTCGGCCCTGTCGATTTTCTTCCAGAAAGAACTGGCTTCAGTTCCTGAAGTTCAGACGTTTGTCAAGGGGGTACTGCATATACAGCCTCCTTTTGTGCCTCCAGTGGCACCTTGGGATCTCAATGTAGTTTTGGGGTTCCTAAAATCACATTGGTTTGAACCACTCACCACTGTGGACTTAAAATATCTCACATGGAAAGTGGTAATGCTGTTGTCCCTGGCTTCAGCCAGGCGTGTCTCAGAATTGGCGGCTTTATCCTATAAAAGCCCTTACCTAATTTTTCATACGGACAGGGCAGAATTGAGGACTCGTCCTCAATTTCTCCCTAAGGTGGTTTCAGCTTTTCACTTGAACCAGCCTATTGTGGTACCTGCGGCTACTAGGGACTTGGAGGACTCCAAGTTGCTGGACGTAGTCAGGGCCCTGAAAATATATGTTTCCAGGACGGCTGGAGTCAGAAAATCTGACTTGCTGTTTATCCTGTATGCACCCAACAAGCTGGGTGCTCCTGCTTCTAAGCAGACTATTGCTCGTTGGATTTGTAGTACAATTCAGCTTGCACATTCTGTGGCAGGCCTGCCACAGCCAAAATCTGTAAAAGCCCATTCCACAAGGAAGGTGGGCTCATCTTGGGCGGCTGCCCGAGGGGTCTCGGCTTTACAACTTTGCCGAGCAGCTACTTGGTCAGGGGCAAACACGTTTGCTAAATTCTACAAATTTGATACCCTGGCTGAGGAGGACCTGGAGTTCTCTCATTCGGTGCTGCAGAGTCATCCGCACTCTCCCGCCCGTTTGGGAGCTTTGGTATAATCCCCATGGTCCTTACGGAGTTCCCAGCATCCACTAGGACGTCAGAGAAAATAAGAATTTACTTACCGATAATTCTATTTCTCGTAGTCCGTAGTGGATGCTGGGCGCCCATCCCAAGTGCGGATTGTCTGCAATACTTGTACATAGTTATTGTTACAAAAATCGGGTTATTATTGTTGTGAGCCATCTTTTCAGAGGCTCCTCTGTTATCATGCTGTTAACTGGGTTCAGATCACAGGTTGTACGGTGTGGCTGGTATGAGTCTTACCCGGGATTCAAAATCCTTCCTTATTGTGTACGCTCGTCCGGGCACAGTATCCTAACTGAGGCTTGGAGGAGGGTCATAGGGGGAGGAGCCAGTGCACACCAGGTAGTCCTAAAGCTTTTACTTTTGTGCCCAGTCTCCTGCGGAGCCGCTATTCCCCATGGTCCTTACGGAGTTCCCAGCATTCACTACGGACTACGAGAAATAGAATTATCGGTAAGTAAATTCTTATTTTTAAATGGCAACCTATGGTACAATAAAATTCATAATTTTCCACATAACCAAATGGGACTTCAATACTTGTAATTGCTACCAATCTTGATGCTACGGACCCTTTGTATTTTCTTAACACAACAACACAGGTACAAGATTTACACACACCTCTTTTGGTTATTTCTCAATTCAAACTGTTTATCAGCATCAGAGTATACCTTGGCCATACGCCACCTTATGTTTTTGTTTTTTTTTCAAACAGTTTTGTTTTCTTAATATACCTGTATTACTTTTATCAAAATTTCAACGTTTCCTGGATGTTTGATTAATTCCCCCTGTGCACTTGTGACAAATTAGCTGAAGATATTTACCCACAATTCAAAAATATGACATACATGTATGGTACCTTAAAAAATTACTTCTGACTGACTTCCCAACTGGACATCCACAGATACATACAAGAAGCGCTGAGTCAAGTGAGCAGGTAGAAATCTACACATTAAATCTCACCGTTTTTTTATCAGCGGTTCCTGAGAAATCAGAGGATTTGTTGCCAGTGGAGGAGATGCTGGAAGATCCCGGACGAGCCCCCAGAAATGTTAGGGTACTTTGACCACTCTAGGTCTGGTCTATCAACTCTCTTCAGTCATCAGTCAGAATTCTGTACTTTTAGCAACCGGTTGGAGGTCAGAAAATGAAAAGATCACACACAGGTTTATGTGTAACCTTGAGAGATCATGCTGACCTGCCCAGGGCACGTTAGGGGTTTATTTTATACTTCGTGAACAAAGAAACAATGTGTGCCAATAACTTTAGCCAATCAGAATATACCATGTATGTCTTGGAATATGAAATACATCAACTGTCATATAAGATTAGAATTGGCAATTAGAGCATCTTTGAATATGTTTTATTGCTTCTCGTGCTTATCAGCCTTCCGGACATATAGACAAGACATCCTTTCTGATGGTCAAATGGTCAGGGTCCCACTGTTCTCGATGTTCAGACATATTGGCGATCTGCCTGACTGGCCTTGAATACATCTTGTGTTGTATGCCCTTGAACAATTCATGCTTTGGATATAATATTCTGAGTAAATAGATTCTAAATATCTGTGCAGTATTTAAGGATTCATCAATACATTTGATGTGATTAACAGTAAATATCTTTAATCAATGCGAAAAAGCTTGAATCAATATATTATTGCTATACTGCGAAAGCTCTTACACTATCACTGACGACGTAGCTGAGCTGCCATCACCACCATAATTTTGGTAAACACCCTTGGAGCTGTGGCAAGTCCAAAGGGTAGTGCCTAAAACTGAAAATGTTGCTGGAGGATTGCAAACCTGAGACAGCACCTAATGAGAAGGTACATGTAGATAAGCATCCTGAATATCCAGGGACACCATGAAATCCCCCGACTCCATTGCCAGGATAATGGTTCATAATGTTTCCATATGGAATCGAGGCACCCAAATATATTTGATGAGAGCTTTGAGATTGAGAATGAGTCGGTGAGACCCATTTGGTTTCTGAACTAGGAACAGGGTTGAATAGAAACCTAGTCCTCACTGTGTTGCAGGAGCTGGTACGATCACTCCTTACTGTAGCAACTTCTGAATTGCCTCTAGAGCCCTGGCCTTCGTTGCCACTGATGGCGAGCTGGTACAAAAGAACTGTTGAGGGGGATGCTTCTTGAAGGAGAAGGAGTACCCGTGAGACACCGCATCTTGCACCCCCAGATAGAGGCCCGTGCTGTCAGGCAGGAGAATTGTCTTCTGGCTTGGAAGTCAGGAGCCTGGTAGGCCAAGTCTGTTTGGTCTTAGACTTGTGTACAGAGGGAAAAAGTAGCAGGTGCACTATCTCACACTAGCTCAACCTGTAGTAACCAGAGGCACTTAGCATATTCCTGGCCAGGGCTATGAGCTTACCCACCGCATCAAGCAGAGTAGCACCTCACTACCTAATTAAGGTGTGCAAATTAGGGCCCTTTTCCCTCTGTAACTGATGTATTCATACATTTTTGAAGGTAGGAGACACCTTCACCCTAATTTAGCACCCTGCCCCACCCACCCCTCTGATTTTAAATAGTCCAACACTCTAGCCTTTACATTTGGAATGAGCACACTGAGGTAAGACTCCTACATTTTGTTTAATATGGCAGTCCATAATGGGGGGAATTCTCTGGGGTGCGGGGCTCCCTGTGCCTGCCGTTACTGGGTGTCCCTGGGGCATCGCAATTTAACACTATTTCTCTAACGTCCTAGTGGATGCTGGGGACTCCGTAAGGACCATGGGGAATAGCGGGCTCCGCAGGAGACTGGGCACTCTAAAGAAAGATTAAGTACTATCTGGTGTGCACTGGCTCCTCCCTCTATGCCCCTCCTCCAGACCTCAGTTAGAATCTGTGCCCGGACAGAGCTGGGTGCTTTTAGTGAGCTCTCCTGAGCTTGCTAATAAGAAAGTATTTTAGATAGGTTTTTTTTTATTTTCAGAGAGCTTCTGCTGGCAACAGACTCTCTGCTACGTGGGACTGAGGGGAGAGAAGCAAACCTACTAACTGCGGCTAGGTTGCGCTTCTTATGCTACTGGACACCATTAGCTCCAGAGGGATCGAACACAGGACCTGACCTTGTCGTCCGTTCCCGGAGCCGCGCCGCCGTCCCCCTCGCAGAGCCAGAAGACAGAAGCCGGCAGAAGCGGAGAAGACTCCTGTCTTCACATGAGGTAGCGCACAGCACTGCAACTGTGCGCCATTGCGCCCACACTAACCCACACACTCCGGTCACTGTAGGGTGCAGGGCGCAGGGGGGGCGCCCTGGGCAGCAATTGATACCTCCTGGCGAAAGCTGCATATAGACAGTGGGACACTGTTATATGTATGAGCCCCCGCCATTTATTTTACAAAAAATCGCGGGACAGAAGCCCGCCGCTGAGGGGGCAGGGCCTTCTTCCTCAGCACTCACCAGCGCCATTTTCCTTCCACAGCTCCGCTGAGAGGAAGCTCCCCAGGCTCTCCCCTGCAGAATCACGGTAGAAAGGGTAAAAAAGAGAGGGGGGGCACATAAATTTAGGCGCATTAATCATAATACAGCAGCTACTGGGTAAACACTAAGTTACTATGTAATCCCTGGGTTATATAGCGCTGGGGTGTGTGCTGGCATACTCTCTCTCTGTCTCTCCAAAAGGCCTGGTGGGGGTCCTGTCCTCATTTAGAGCTTCCCCTGTGTGTGTGGTGTGTCGGTACGCGTGTGTCGACATGTTTGACGAAGAGGGCTATGTGGAGGCAGAGCAAGTGCAGTTGACTGACGTGTCGCCGCCGACGGTGCCGATATGTGAAAGGTGTTAAATGATAATGTAAACTCCTTACATAAAAGGTTGGATAAGGCTGATACCTCGGGCCAGTCAGGGTCTCAACCCATGCCTGATCCTACAGCGCAGAGACCCTCAGGGTCTCAAAAGCGCCCGCTATCCAAAATGGTTGACACAGATGTCGACACGGATTCTGACTCCAGTATCGACGATGATGATGCAAAATTGCAACCGAAAATGACAAAAGCTATACGTTACATGATTATAGCGATGAAGGATGTTTTACACATATCAGAGGTAAACCCTGTCCCTGACAAGAAGGTTTATATGTATGGGGAGAAAAAGCAAGAGGTGACTTTTCCCCCTTCACATGAGTTAAATGAGTTATGTGAAAGAGCGTGGGATTCCCCAGATAAGAAAGTCCTGATTTCCAAAAGGTTACTTATGGCGTACCCTTTCCCGCCAGAGGACAGGGTGCGCTGGGAATCCTCCCCTAGGGTAGATAAAGCTCTCACACGCTTATCTAAGAAGGTGGCCCTGCCGTCGCAGGATACAGCCACCCTAAAGGATCCTGCAGATAGAAAGCAGGAAAGTATCCTGAAATCTGTTTATACACATTCAGGGACTCTACTGAGGCCGGCAATTGCGTCGGCGTGGATGTGTAGTGCTGTAGCAGCGTGGACAGATAATCTGTCTGAGGAAATGGATACCTTGGACAGGGATACCATTATGCTGACCCTGGGGCATATAAAAGACGCTGTCCTATATATGAGGGATGCCCAGAGGGACATTTGCCTACTGGGCTCTAGAATTAATGCAATGTCAATTTCTGCCAGGAGGGTCCTGTGGACTCGGCAGTGGACAGGTGATGCCGACTCCAAAAATCACAGGGAGGTGTTACCTTACAAGGGTGAGGAATTGTTTGGGGACGGTCTCTCGGACCTGGTTTCCACAGCTATTGCTGGGAAGTCAAACTTTTTGCCATATATTCCCTCACAACCTAAGAAAGCACCGTATTACCAAATGCAGTCCTTTCGCGCACAAAGAAGCAAGAAGGTCAGAGGTGCTTCCTTTCTTGCTAGCGGCAGGGGTAGAGGAAAAAAGCTGCACCTTACAGCTAGTTCCCAGGAACAGAAGTCCTCCCCGGCCTCCACTAAATCCACCGCATGACGCTGGGGCTCCATGGGTGGAGCCAGGAGCGGTGGGGGCGCGTCTCCGACATTTCAGCCACCAGTGGGTTCGCTCACAGGTGGATCCCTGGGCCATACAGATTGTGTCTCAGGGATACAAGCTGGAATTCGAGGTGATGCCACCTCAACGTTACCTAAAATCGGCCCTGCCAGCTTCCCCCATAGAAAGGGAAGTAGTGGTAGCGGCAATTCACAAGCTATTTCTCCAGCAGGTGGTGGTAAAGGTTCCCCTTCTTCAACAGGGAAAGGGATACTATTCCACAATGTTTGTGGTACCGAAACCGGACGGTTCGGTCAGACCTATATTAAATTTAAAGTCCCTGAACATTTATCTGAAAAGATTCAAGTTCAAAATGGAATCGCTCAGAGCGGTCATTGCAAGCCTGGAAGAGGGGGATTTTATGGTGTCTCTGGACATCAAGGATGCTTACTTGCATGTCCCCATTTATCCGCCTCATCAGGAGTACCTCAGATTTGTGGTACAGGACTGTCATTACCAATTCCAGACGTTGCCGTTTGGGCTCTCCACGGCACCGAGAATATTTACCAAGGTAATGGCAGAAATTATTGTGATCCTGAGAAAGCAAGGAGTCACAGTTATCCCATACTTGGACGATCTCCTCATAAAGGCGAGGTCAAGGGAGCAGTTGCAGATCAGCGTAGCGCACTCTCACGAAGTGTTGCAACAGCATGGCTGGATTCTGAATATCCCAAAGTCGCAGCTGATTCCTACGACGCGTCTGCCCTTTCTGGGCATGATTCTGGACACAGACCAGAAGAAGGTGTTTCTCCCGACGGAGAAGGCTCAAGAGCTTGTGACTCTAGTCAGAGACCTCTTAAAACCGAAACAGGTGTCAGTGCATCACTGCACGCGAGTCCTGGGAAAGATGGTGGCATCGTACGAAGCCATTCCCTTCAGCAGGTTCCATGCGAGGATCTTTCAATGGGATCTGTTGGACAAATGGTCCGGATCGCATCTTCAGATGCATCGGCTGATCACCCTGTCCCCCAGGGCCAGGGTGTCTCTTCTGTGGTGGCTACAGAGTGCTCACCTTCACGAGGGCCGCAGGTTCGGCATACAGGACTGGGTCCTGGTGACCACGGATGCGAGCCTCCGAGGGTGGGGGGCAGTCACTCAGGGAAGAAACTTCCAAGGGTTGTGGTCAAGTCAGGAGGCTTGTCTGCACATAAATATCCTGGAACTAAGGGCCATATTCAGCGCCCTGAGTCAAGCGGAGCCCCTGCTTCGCAACCAACCGGTGCTGATTCAGTCAGACAACATCACCGCGGTAGCTCATGTAAACCGCCAGGGCGGCACAAGAAGCAGAGTCGCGATGGCGGAAGCCACCAGGATTCTTCGGTGGGCGGAGAATCACGTACAAGCACTGTCAGCAGTGTTCATTCCGGGGGGGGGACAACTGGGAAGCAGACTTCCTTAGCAGGCATGACCTTCACCCGGGAGAGTGGGGACTTCATCACGAAGTCTTCATTCAGATTACAAATCAATGGGAACTGCAACAGGTAGACATGATGGCATCCCGTCTCAACAAAAAGCTACAACGGTATTGCGCCAGGTCAAGAGACCCTCAGGCGATAGCTGTGGACGCCCTGGTAACACCGTGGGTGTTCCAGTCGGTCTATGCGTTTCCTCCTCTTCCTCTCATACCCAAGGTGCTGAGAATCGTAAGAAGAGGAGGAGTGAGAACAATACTCATTGTTCCGGATTGGCCAAGAAGGCCTTGGTACCCGGAACTGCAAGAAATGCTCACAGAGGACCCATGGCCTCTGCCTCTCAGACAGGACCTGTTGCAACAGGGGCCCTGCCTGTTCCAAGACTCACCGCGGCTGCGTTTGACGACATGGCGGTTGAACGCCGGATCCTAGCGGAAAAAGGCATTCCGGAGGAAGTTATTCCTACGCTGATAAAGGCTAGGAAGGACGTGACAGCAAAGCATTATCACCGCATATGGCGAAAAATGTTGCTTGGTGTGAGGCCAGGAAGGCCCCTACAGAGGACTGGGCAGATTTCTGCACTTTCTACAGTCTGGAGTGACTATGGGCTTGAAGTTGGGGTCCATAAAGGTCCAGATTTCGGCCCTATCCATTTTCTTTCAAAAAGAACTGGCTTCTCTTCCTGAGGTTCAGACGTTTGTTAAGGGAGTGCTGCATATTCAGCCCCCTTTTGTGCCACCAGTGGCACCTTGGGATCTCAACGTGGTGTTGGGTTTCCTAAAATCCCACTGGTTTGAACCACTTAAGACCGTGGAGCTAAAGTATCTCACGTGGAAGGTGGTCATGCTATTGGCCTTAGCTTCGGCTAGGCGTGTGTCAGAATTGGCGGCTTTGTCATGTAAAAGCCCCTATCTGGTTTTTCATATGGACAGGGCAGAATTGCGGACTCGTCCCCAATTTCTGCCAAAGGTGGTGTCATCTTTTCATTTGAACCAACCTATTGTAGTGCCTGCGGCTACTCGTGACTTGGAGGATTCCAGGTTACTAGATGTAGTCAGGGCCTTGAAGATTTATGTAGCCAGAACGGCTGGAGTCAGGAAAACTGACTCGCTGTTTATCCTATATGCTCCCAACAAGTTGGGTGCTCCTGCTTCAAAGCAAACCGTTGCCCGCTGGATCTGTAACACGATTCAGCAGGCTCATTCTGCGGCTGGATTGCCGCATCCAAAATCAGTGAAAGCCCATTCCACAAGGAAGGTGGGCTCTTCTTGGGCGGCTGCCCGAGGGGTCTCGGCTTTACAGCTTTGCCGAGCTGCTACTTGGTCGGGTTCAAACACATTTGCAAAATTCTACAAGTTTGATACCATGGCTGAGGAGGACCTTGAGTTTGCCGATTCGGTGCTGCAGAGTCATCCGCACTCTCCCGCCTGTTTGGGAGCTTTGGTATAATCCCCATGGTCCTTACGGAGTCCCCAGCATCCACTAGGACGTTAGAGAAAAGAAGATTTTACTCACCGATAAATCTATTTCTCGTAGTCCGTAGTGGATGCTGGGTGCCCGTCCCAAGTGCGGACTTCTTCTGCAATACTTATTTAAGCAATAACTATATACAAGGGTTATGTTATGGTTGCATCAGGTTTGTCTGATACTCTGTTGTTGTTCATACTGTTGACTGGATAAGTGTATCACAAGTTATACGGTGTGATTTGGTGTGGCTGGTATGAGTCTTACCCGGGATTCCAAAATCCTTTCCTTATAATGTCTGCTCTTCCGGGCACAGTTTCCTTAACTGAGGTCTGGAGGAGGGGCATAGAGGGAGGAGCCAGTGCACACCAGATAGTACTAAATCTTTCTTTAGAGTGCCCAGTCTCCTGCGGAGCCCGCTATTCCCCATGGTCCTTACGGAGTCCCCAGCATCCACTACAGACTACGAGAAATAGATTTACCGGTGAGTAAAATCTTCTTTTCATCACTCCATGGCACTTAGTTTGATATATATATATATATATATATATATATATATATATATATATATATATATATATATATGTGTGTGTAACACCTTCACATAATTTTCTTTTACTCCTCACATTATTCTCAAGCAGAGTAGCACCTCACTACCTAATTAAGGTGTGCAAATTAGGGCCCTTTTCCCTTGGTCTTAGACTTAACAGTTTTATTTGATTGCTTGACATAAGCCTTTCCCTTTGCTTTACCTTGGACCCGAAAGGACTGGAAAGCAGGGAATCTAGGTTTCAAAGTAGATGTCGAAGGAAACCCAGCTTTTATAGGGTTTGCTTCAGACAATAGAATATTGTCCAATTCTGTACCAAAGAGAATATTTCCGACAAAGGGTAGAGATTCCAATACCTTCTTGGATTCCGAGTCAGCCTTCCATGAACGTAGCAAAACAGCCCTGCGAGTTGCTACTGAGAAGCTGATGCTTGAGAAGCTAATATTCCCAAATCCAGGGCTGCTTCTTCCATATAGGCAGCTGCTTGCTTTATGTTAGCTATATGGGATAACTGTTCTGTTGTTCCAGGAACTGAGAAATCATACTCCAAAGCTTCCACCCAGCCTGCCACTGCCTTAGCCACCCAAGATGTGGGTCATAGCTGGTCTTGTACTTGACCGTTAGGGAAAATACATTCTTAAGACAGCCATCAATTTTTCTGTCTGTTGCATCATTTAATGATGTTGAAGGCAGAGGTAATGTAGATCTACGGACCAGTCGAACTACGTGAGCATCTATCTTGGGAGGTACTTCCCTCTTTAGACAGTCTAAAGGTGGGAGAGGATAGTAAGAAACCATTTTTTTATTTTTTTTGTATCTTAAATTTCTTACTGGGTGTTAGCCGAGCCTCTTGTATGATTTCTGTCAATTATTCTGAGTTTGGAAATTCCGTTTTTACTGTTTTTGGACATTTAAAGATTGGAGCCTTAGACTTTAGTACAGGTTCTACTACCTCTTCCATTGAGAAAATGGTTTTTACTGCACCAATTAACTCGGGTATATCTACTGAGGTATGGTGCTCCTCTACCTCAAGAGAAGACTCAGAGTGAGAGGATCCAGCTTCATCTGAAGTATCCTCTGATTCTGAAAACTGTAGATTGTGAAGGTGGTGCCCTATGTCTATCTGTTTTCAGATCCCTGGGCTGTCTGCCTGTAACAACTGCTGAAAGGCAGCCGAGGTCCGGGCCAAATCTTGGACGGAGTGTGACAGTACATTCATCCATGGAGGTTGTATAGATGTAGAAGGATTATGTGGGAACCCCACACCTGGAGATACAGCCGGAGCAGCCAAGCGATCCACTATATTCAATAAAACTTGTGCAAAAGATGCCCAGAGGGGTTCTTTTGCTTGAAAAGGTTCCTGGCCTAAGGCGTGTTTGTTAAAAAGTTTATGGTTATTCATGAAACTATAACATTTTGCACATAACCCTTCCTGCACCAAGTCTTGAGGGGCTAACCCAGCTTTGCAGGACTAACATGATATCAATATGGGTGTTGCATCGTTACCCTTGCCTCGTGAGGACATAGTAACAATATTTTACACACAACAGTGTAACAATCCGCAGCAATGTGATAGCCTTTACTTATGTATATTTAAAGTGAAGTACAATCAGAACCTACCCTGCATTGCACCAGCATTTAGGGTATGAAACAAAGAGAGAGACTGATCAGAAAAAAGTTTTAAAGTCAGGCAGCAGCACTAGCAAACATTCACATATAATGCATAATGCATATAGTATACATTTGCAATTGAGCACATTTTCAACTACACAATACACTAAGGTAGGTAGGAAAACAATACTGCATTACCCGGCACCAGGAAGCGGGATAGAGGGAGACTAGAGTATGTAGACGCACAGCGTATAATACGGTAAGATATGTTCACAGTCACTCATTTGCATTAGGCACTTATTCAACTACGCAATACCTAAGAGGTAGGTAGGAAATCCGCGCTGTATCACCTGCCTCTGTAGAGCAGGAAACATGGAGACTAGAACGCCACTTCCTTATTCAATAAAATCACACAATAAACGGCTATCCGTAACAGACGCACCAGTGAACACAGCTGCACAGCGACTCTGCCGTTCTAAGTGTACTAAGGGGCTAATTCAGACCTGATCGCTGCTGTGTATGTTCGCACAGCAGCATTCAGGTCTGAAGTGCGCCGACGGCTGTCTTAGCCCTGCAATCGCCTCTGCCTGATTGACTGGCAGAGGTGGTCGCTGGATGGAAGGGGGCGGGCTGCCAGCGTTTGGCCGCAGTTTAGGGGGCACGGTCTGGGCAACGCAGGCATGCCTGGGCCGTGGTGGCGGCGGCTGCATGATGTCACATGCAGTCGCTATGGCAGCGATTAGTAGCTCCCCACCAGCGCGCAGGAGCTGAACTGGCTGGGAGCTACACCTACAGTACAAAAGCATCGCCGCTGTGCGATGTTTTTGTACTTGTATGACAGGGTAGGGCCTGACATGCGGGGCAGACTAGCACTGTACTGAGCGTCCCCCCGCATGTCAGGGAAGCTGATCGTAAATTTAGCATATCTACGATCAGGTTTGAATCACCCCCTTAGTCTCCTTACGTCACAGACTGAAGCGAGTAAATGCAGTTCATGGCAGGAAACTCAGAGGAAACTGGTCATGAACTGGGGGGAGGGGGACACCCACCCCAGGGATCGCTGTCTCATTAACCCCCAGAGCCTTTGATCCTTGAGGTCTAGCGCTGGTGCACCCGAGGTGGACAACTGCGTCACTGACTGTCCGGTAGTCTCCCAACCTGAGACAGTAAGGCTGCATTAAATGCGTTTTAAACCGCTAATCAGAAACCGATGCCTTACCTTCTCCCTGTGCTCCGGCCACAGTCTGGGATCGTCAGCGTGGACCTGCTATTACATCCAGCTGGCGCCCGCTGTAACAACAGTGTTTACACAAAGGTAACTGTTGTTGCGACACCAGCGGGAAGTTGTTGGAGCAACTTTGTCAGTGTGTATAAGATGCATATTAAAGTCACACAAAAAAACAGCCGTACCAAACAAAAAAACTGAGGGGCACATTTATTAAGCTTGATAAAGTGGAAGGTGATAAAGCACCGGCCAGTCAGCTCTTAACTGTAATTTTTCAAACCCAGCCTGTGGTATGGTAGTTAGGAGCTGATTGGCTGGTGCTTTATCACCGTGTAATTTCACTTCACCAGGCTTAATAAATCTGCCCCTGAGTTCCCTGAGCGTGGTTATAGGGAGGCTGGACCAATGCATGCTGGGGTGTGGGTCCCCCTGGACTGTTGTGGCTGTTTTGCCTCAGGAGCAACACATATTAACACTTATTTTCATATTTACTTTCATCCCTATCGTGTGTTTTGTTTCAATGTAATTTATTTCCTTCCGTCACTTTTCACTACTTTACCTCTCACTACTTTATCTCTCACTTCATTATCTCCCACTAATTTACCCCTGCTCTTTTCAGCAGCCTCTCTCACTAACCTATATTCACTTTTTCACTATATATTTTTTCACTTTTGTGTTGCCCTGGGGTCACTCAGCTGCATCATTTTGGGGGGTCCTGCGCCCTAGATTTGTACCCCCCAAAATGTTAGGGACTTGCCCGACTAATAAGGACGCGGTGGGCAAGCCGTTACTTATGGGCATAATTATGCGAAGAACCTCGCTCAAAATGCAAAATTTTATTGCAATGATTATTATTAATAAATATGTTATGTTTGAATTGTGCACCTGCAACCTTTTTCTTTGCATGCTGTGTGCCCCAAAAGATTTAACCATTTGTTGCCTGATCCTTTGACGCCACCTACGACCCAATGTATATCCTGTGGATACAACTGTGGACCATGACGGAGAAAAATATGCTGTATTTTACTTTATGACTAAAAGAGTAAAATTACAGTTTACTCTAGCTAATATATATATTTTCTTCCTTTTTAGCACTGTGCTCCCGAAAGAACTTCCCAGACCCAGATGTTTGCTGACAACAGAGCTTTGAATGACAGCAGGGATCTTTCTGACCAGTTTGACAAACTGGGAAATGATAGACTTGTGTTATCAGTAGAAGGAGCTGCAGAACTGCTGACAAATAAGTTCAGGCTCCTTTTTAAAGCTGGATTTTATTTTTATATGATGCACTGGAATTTTTCTACTGCTACCCCTCCCTCGGCCAGCATTACTGTGTTTCCGGATACTTATGCAGTGTACAATAGCATTCCACTGTAACCTGTACTGGGAACGTGTGTGGTTACATAGACTTTGCCTTAACTGGAACTTTACACTGAACCTGTGGTCAAAGGTGTTTCTGTTGATGATCATTAATGTTTGCTGCTCTAAGACTGAGGTTATAGAGTTGTTATCTTGATCATGGCAAAGGAATTTACTCATCTTGGATTTTCATGGCAATGTGTGTGGAGATTTACACCTGCACCCTGTGTAAGACTTACCCCCAATGTCATAAAGTAGTCATAGTGTACGATTTGGGGATTTACTGTGTCTCATACCAACACCAGCTACTGCATTACTTTTAGGGGCAACATTACGAGTAGCAGGAATCTGGGTTAAGTCTGCTGTATTGTGCTCTCAGAACCGACACACTGTGGGTACTCTGTTGTGTGATAAACTGGAGTACTTTCTTTGGATGGGATAGTCCAGTGTCATGTGGGGAAACCCAGTTTTGTTTGACAACAGCCTCTGCAGTTTTGTTTTTTCTGTTTATAAAGAATCTTTGTTTTGTATTATAGGTTGGCTTTAAATGTGAATTTGTTTTTACATTTCTTGCAGGTTTTCAGTAGGTTTGAGAGGTTGTTCCTATATAGTTCCTGCAGGAGATCTGTCTAATGCACATTTTTACTATGTTATTTTAAGATCTCATAGGACAGTCTTGTAGTAGCCCGGTAGGTAAGTAGCATCACACAAGTTATGGAATTGATCGGTACTTATATTGTTTGGATAACCTCCTAGACCAGAGGTTCCCAAACTGTGTGCCGTGGCTCCCTGGGGTGCCTCGGGACACTTGCAGGGGTGCCCTGGGTTGGTGGTCCAGGACCAATTCAAATTATTCATGGTCAATATAATAGGCAAAACCAGTGCAGGGGGCTGGCAGTCATAAAATATGTGGCCAAACAGAAGCAAATCTTGTCCCTCACCACACAACTGACCCTAAGGATGACATATAAACGCGATCTACTTAATGTAATATTTCTTTCGAAATTTCTCAATAAGAAATTTTTGGCCTAGGGGTGCCGTGAAAAAAAATCTGATATTCTAGGGCGCTGTGATTCAAAAAAGTTTGGAAACCGCTGTCCTACACTTACAGTATGTAACACTTCCATATACGAGAAATAAGACTAAAGCTAATTTTGTTCACACTGGAACTAAGTAGATTAAAAAAAACTATTTTTTGTTATTTTATACATCACAAGATACTTAGGAAAATATATACTCAAAGGTAAACTGTAGCGATATTAGATATGACTGGCGTTCAGTGACCATTTAAAGACAGGAGAACTAATAATTTCCACTAGAGGTGTATTCTTTATAATACACACATTTTTTCATGAACTCGGAAGTTATGACAGCAGATCTTCTAGTCAAAAAATTATGGAATAATGTACTCGGCATTGTAACCGATATGGATGTTAGAAGTCACTGAAGGGTTCGAAGACTCAATAAAATGCCGTAGACTGAGAGCTTTTATACTGGCTGCAGAAATCCAAGGTGTAACTAATGTCATCTGTAACTTACAGTAGGGAGGTACACTTGTAACACACGAACAATGTAATGATGACTTGTAGGACTTATTTTATTCAGATAATAATGTTTATACATATATTCATGCATATTATTAATGAAAAGGATACATACTGACCTTAGCTGTACAGGCGTTGGATGGGACTTTGTGTAAGAAATGAGGAAAATGCTGCATCATAACGGTAACTAGTCATGGGGTAAATGTTTGAAGCACTGATAAGTGGAGAAGCTGCCCATGGCAACTAATCAGCATTGAAGTAACATTTATAATTTGCATACTATAAAATTATACAGAAGCTGATTGGTTGCCATGGGCAACTTCTCCACTGGCTCACTTCTCCACTCTTATCACTGCTTCAAACATTTACCCCATATTGTGGTAATGTACAGTATATTCGGCTAATCCTCTGGCTGTTGCAGTCTGTAAAACCCTGTAATGGAGGCATTCCAGGAATACACAGTTTATAAACAATTGTTAGCTATGTATACATTTTCCTCTAGAACAAAGGAAAGTTGACAAATTGTGTAATTTGTATAATGTCGTTTTACACTTGATATGACGTTGCCTACATTGTGTTTGTGCTAGTAAGCAGAGCACAGCAACATTTATTATTACAGATACAGTAATTACTGAACTTTGCTTACTCTTCATAAACCTCTGTTACTGCTTAATGTCCTTTCATGAGGGGATTAAAACTCCAGCACTTTAACTCACTGTAACATTGTAGCATATGACACACTGGATAACACAACATTTCTGAGTGATACTTTCTCTTTAAATTTAGTTGTCTTTTATAGCCTCCTATTACTGTCTTTATTGGAGTCTGCACAAAATATTCTGAAATATCCATTTATTTTTATTGGTTTCTATTTTTAAACACTAACTGGTATTTTTACTCTTTTGATATGTAAAACTTTTGCTGTAGATCAAAGTAACTTATTTTTTATCAAGATTGTTCTTTGTCACTATTGCTTTTTTTCACTACACTTCTAGTCCATTAGCAACCTCTTTTTAGCATCCGTTTCATAGTGGACACCCGAATCTGTAATTAACACAACTCATCTGTGAAATATTGTTCTGCTCTTTTCCATATAAAGATACCTAAAGTCTCATTTGTGTCTGTGTCTGTTTCCATTTAATATGAAAACTGTCCTCAACACTTGTTGACAGAGTTGTAATATAGTCCGATCACTGTGCATCTTCTGTTCACTGACCTTTCTTTCTGCTATGTAGCTCTATATATATATATATATATATATATATAGTGGAAATACAACCTGGGGCGAGCCCACAATGGGCTTCGTTGCGCTCGCCCCCCCCTCCTGCCGGCATTCTGGTGGTCGGGATTCCATACGTGTATATATGTATGTATGTATGTATATATATATATATATATATATATATATTTATTTATTATTATTTTTATTTATATACTTATTGTTTCAAATATACGTTTTTGTATAGGGGAGTAAATTAGACTCTGTACATGAAACATTAATTTCTGGATCACACACACAACTGAGAAGTAAGGATGGAAAAAAATGTTTAATTGTTATGATCTCATTTAAATTGACATTATTAAATAATGGTTACGGTAGATTTACCTTGATAACTCTATTTCTCTTACGTCGTAGAGGATGCTGGGGTCCATTTAGTACCATGGGGTATAGACTTGTCCTTTGGGAGCCACTGGCACTTTAAGAGTTTAATAGTGTGGGCTGGCCCCTCCCTCTATGCCCCTCCTACCAGACTCAGTTTAGAAAATGTGCCCGGAGGAGCCGGTCACAGCTAGGGGAGCTCCTAGGAGTTTTTCTAGTTTTTTCTAAGAGTTGTTAGGTACAGGAAGGCTGTTGGCAACAGCCTTCCTGCTTTGTAGGACTTAGGGGGGGGGAGTAGGAACCAACTCTTGCAGTTAATGGTTCTCTATCTCCGCTGACAGGACACTGAGCTCCTGAGGCTGCTGATCGCAAGCTCACGAGGCGACCGCTCACTCCCGCAGCACGGCCGCCACCCCCTAACAGAGCCAGAACAAAGAAGAGTGGTGAGTACAGTGACGGTGGCTCGGTTAGTGGGTCGCCGGCGGGAATGGTGGCACAAGAGTGGGAGCGCAGCTCTGACAGGCTGCGCTCCATGAGGGCTCAGCAACATGCATATGTAGACGCTATTGAGGGGCGTCCTGGGCCAGCACGATCACCCTAAGACTGGTAAATATAGCTAATGGTCTAATTCTGCTGTTAGCATCAAAGACCTCAGACCAGTATAATCTAATTGTGCGGGAAGCCGCGCGCCATTACAGGGGGCTTGGCTTCTCCTTAGAGTGGATCCAGCACTCACCAGCGCCATTTTCTCCCTGCAGATCACTGAAGCAGGATGCTGACGGGGAGCGCTGGCCCCCACATAACTCCAGTTATCCTCTGCGGTACCAGGGTGTTATAGCCGGGGGTGGGAGAGTGTAGTTCGTACTAATTAACCTATCAAGGTTGGTTAGTCAGCGCCGGGCTTTTATCATAACTGCCCACAGGGGCGCTGTGTGGCTGGCTCCTTATACTCTGTGACTCTCTGAAGGTACTCTGGGGAAAACGGTGTCTGACATTTTCCTGTATGTGTGTGTAAGTGAATATATCCACATTACCATGTCTAAGGGCTCTGTGTCATGTGCTGCAGAGTGTATCTTCTCCTGAGGAGTCTATCCCATGTACTCAGGACTGCAATCTGCTTTCCCAGCCTTCTGAATTCGAACCCCCATGGGTGGATTCTTTAAGGGGAATGATATCCCAGATTTCATCAAGGATGTCACATAATGAGAAAGAGACGCAGTTTTTGAGAAAATCTGTAGAAGGTTTGAAGTATTTAGCTCCCACTACTTCCTCAAATACCCCACCTACATACCCGCAAAAACGTACACTTGTCCAGATAATGTAAGTTGACACTGATACAGGGGACGGTGATGGGGATATGCAGGGGGGTGATGCATCCCTTGCTAAAGGGGTGCAGTTAATGAGTGAAGCCATTAGGGATGTTTTACGTATTTCTGAGAAGGTACCTGAACAAGAAGAGGAATCTTATTTTACAGCAAATAGGAAATCCTCGCTTACCTTCCCTGCTTCTAAGGAGTTAAACTTTTTATTTGAAAAATCCTGGGAAAAGCCAGAGAGAAAAAAATCCAGATCCCTAAAAGAATTCTCATTGCTTTCCCATTTTCTGAAGAGGATAGAAAGAAGTGGGAAACCCCACCTATAGTAGACGCTTCTGTATCTAGGTTTGTTTAAAAAAGGTGGTTTTACCTGTCCCTGGTTCAACTGCCTTAAAGGAGCGGGCTAAACTGCAAGATTGAGACTACACTCAAATCACTATACACTGCTACAGACGTGGCTTTAAGGCCCACTATTGCTTGTGCTTGGATTTCTAAAGCCATAGTAAAGTGGTCAGGCACATTACTAGAGGACATAGATACTATGGATAGGAGTGACATTGACTTGTTTTTACGTCACAGGATTCTGCATGTTTCATGGTGGAGGCCATGAAGGACCCTGGCATGCTGAATGCAAGGGCTACTTCCATGGCGGTCTTGGCACGCCGAGGACTCTGGCTATGCCAATAGACTGCGGATGCAGAATCCAAGAAAAGTGTGGAGAACCTAGCCTTCACAGGTCAGGTCCTGTTTGGGGACGCATTGGATGCGTGGCTCTCCATGGCAACTGCGGGTAAATCAACCTTTCTCCCCTCAGCAGCACCACCGACTAGGAGATCTTATCCTGCATCTACACTGCAGTCCTTTCGGACCGCAAAATTTAAAAAATCCAAATCCCCTTCCACCTTCTTTAGGGGTGGTCGGGGAAAATCCAGAAAACCTGCACCAACAGGTTCTAAGGAACAGAAACCAGGTTCTGATTCCTCAAAATCTTCAGCATGACGGTGGACCTCCCTGCCTGGAGATCAGGCAGGTGGGAGCGAGACTAAAAGATTTCCGTCACATCTGGGCATCATCATGCCTAGACCCCTGGGTGACGGACATTGTTACCCACGGCTACAGACTGGAGTTCCAGGAACTCCCACCTCACAGATTCTTCAAATCATGCTTACCAGATTCGCTGACAGAAAGTGCTATCCTACAGGAAGCCATTCAAAAATTGGTCCAAACAAATGTTATTGTTCCAGTTCCACCTCACCTAAAACACAAAGGTTATTACGCAAACCTGTTTGTGGTACCGAAACCGGACGGTTCGTTAAGGCTGATATTAAACCTAAAGTCATTAAAGCCCTACTTGAGGGAATTCAAATTCAAGATGGAGTCTCTGAGAGCCGTGATCTCAGGACTGGAGAAGGGGGAATTCCTGGTATCCCTGGGTATCAAGGATATGTACCTTCACATTCTGATCTGGCCGTCTTACCAGGCTTATCTAAGATTTGCACTGCAGGATTGTCACTATCTGTTCCAGGCACTGCTTTTTGGCCTCTCCACAGCAACGAGGGTGTTCACCAAGGTCATGGCAGAGATGAAGCTACTCCTCCGCAGGCAAGGAGTGAACATAATTCCATATCTGGACAATCTGCTGATAAAAGCATCTTCCAGGGAGAGGTTGTTGCAGAGTATTGCTCTCTCAACTCGTCTACTCCAGGATCATGGGTGGATCCTGAACCTTTCAAAGTCACATTTGGAGCCGACAAGGAGACTGCCCTTCCTGGGGATGATACTCGGTAGAGAAAGCGTTGGTGATCCAATCAATGGTATGGGATGTCCTGAACCCAGTCCGGGTATTGGTTCATCAGTACATTTGCCTTCTGGGGAAGATGGTAGCCTCCTACGAGGTGACAATGCTAAATTCCTTTGTCGTATAAACAACCCTTTATGAAGCTAAGAACACTGTACGCTGTTTACTTAAGAAGTACCGTAATGGTACGCTAGTTGCGTAACGATCGCTCAGCCGTAGGCGAGACGCTCAAGCGTCACGTTCGCTCACGGCCCAGGGATCACAGGACACGTTATTGGCTATGACTAGAGTAATGATTCGCTATGGCGTAGCTTACGCTCGAGACCACGAGGAGGTCACCAGCGGCGCAGACGCTCACAACGCTATACCTTAATGTTTAAACCTTATACCAAAGAAATACACAGAATACCTTAATGTGAGTACAGGGTGTAAGTGCAACCTTGTGTAACCTGACTAACTACAAAGCTGCTTGAGCGTCACCGACGCTCAAGTGAACACTTAACACTATAGGAAATACACAGATGCTGGTTTAGGTTCCAAAGCCTATTAACTGTATTATATCTAATATACTTGTAAAAGGGGATAACAGTACAAATGATACACTACAATATAACAGAGACTTCCTAACCACAGAACTAAACAATAAATACAAAAAGACAATACTACACTGACCTAAATGCAATACAATACTATCTAATACAATACAATACTAGCCTAGTCTAGGGGAGATATGAGAGAACAGAACAGAGAGAGAGAGAGAGATGAGATGAGAGAAATTGGCTCACAGAAAGACAATGATTACGGAGAGAAACTTACGCACAAAGGGTATGATCGCCTGCGCCTCGATATCCAGCTCCCGGCTATCAGCAGATAACCGTTGATGAGAGAGTGAGAGCTGGATGTGGTCGGCCTGCCTATTTATGCCCCACACACAATGCAATCTCCTGGTCCTACAATCCCATTGTCCATTGGCCGAAGGAATTCGGCCCTGCATCATAACAAAAGGTCATAGGGTGATTCATACAGGTGGGCTGTGACGATTTCCAACAGCTCAGGTGGGTGGGAAAGTGGGTTTCCCGCCGCATACCTGAGTATGTGTAAATAATAGAAATGGACATAAACTTCTTATGTCCATAACTATTCGCACGAGCGATTAATACGCTCCAAACCAACACCGGAATATTGCTAATTAAATACTCTTCCGATGGGTACCAAACACTGCTGTTTGATTCCTGTTAGACCCTTCGTACGATATAAAGAGGGATTCCTCAGCTCTGGGACATTGTATTTTAACCAAACTTTCAGAATCTATCAAAGGGACCATGATCTATAAACTACATTAATTGTGAAAATATGTAACGAATGAGTCGCACGCTACGACTATATAAACTCTACCGTAAATACGCATACCGTGCCTGCGAGTGCACGCTATTGCGGGTATGCGCCTCCACGGGAGAGCGTACGCACGCGCAGCGCGGACCAGTGTGCGGTGCAAATATGGCAACGTGCATTGAGACATTTTTCTGACTTTGACAGTCCACCCTTTGGCAGTCAATAATAACTGCCACAAAACATTTAAGGAGAAAAATGTAAGTCAGGGGTTAATTGATTTCCATGGTTGGGTAAGGGAGGAGAGAGGAGAAGGTGTGAAGAGGGTATGACCTAGTGAGATAGCAGAAGCATGTGTGTATGAATCCATGTTTGGGGGGTCATGTATCATCGTGCCGTACGTGTTGTAAATCAAGCTTCGAGGTATTGCGAAGTATACATTTGAATTCCTTCTTATCCTGTGGTACAGGTCTGTGGATGGGCTGTCAAACTTTACCGAGCTCTTTTCGGATTTTGAACAAAATGGGGAGCACATTTTAGTTGATGATACATGAGTGGGGGAGGTATGTGGTTGCTGATATCTGTGCCTGTATTCCCTATCGTCTATGTGTGTCATTACCTGAGGGTTGTAGAGATGAAGATAAAGAACACTTACGAAAAATGCAATGATATTCTATGTCAGGGAAATGTACATCTGTTGTTGAAGTTGTGTTCGGTATCTGTTGAGAGTCGTCTTCTTTGCGCTGTTTTGCTCCTTAGGCATGAGCAACAAGCTTTGTCAGTGCCATCAGATTTACAAAAATGTTGGGCTAGCGTGAGTTTAAAAATACTAGGGAAACTGGGGATCCATGGCAAAGTTCATCAAGTGTCCATATTTAAAGTTGTCAAATCTTCTTCTTTGGTCAATCCGTTGTCTGTATACATCTCGTCTCGTCAGCTTCCTCGTCCAAGGGGGTCTTTGTATCTGGGAGAAAAGCAGAAAAACAGGTGAAAGAAACGGACCGTATAATCGCATTTTCATCACATTCTGGTTTCTATCATTGGGTCATAAATCAAATCCAGGTTAATTACAGTTTCCTCACTCCTCAAGCTCATCACTTTTGTACTTTGTTTGCACCTCATTAAAGCCTGCCCGCATCTAAATATCAATCCAATCGATATAACGACACCCAAGATACATAGTAGAAACTTTCCAACATCCATTATGACTCCTTGAGCCCAGTCTCCTAAACCGGAGAACCAATTTCGCGGGTTCAACCATGACACCCAACCAGTCAGCTCATTACCTACAGCAGCAAGGGTGAGATTGTGTTTTCGACGAAATTCCCACTTCAATTGGAGAATATCGTCCATCTTTTGGTCTATGACCTCTACCGGATCCTCGGTGCTATTTGTGATATACGTGCAACACTTTATGCCGTACTGTGTTGCCAATGTAACACAATATCCGCCTGTTACTGCTGTAAGATAATTAAGAACCATCCTATGCTGAACTAGTTCTGTTTTATAAGCTTGAAGTTCTCTTCCAGTGTATCTAAACGTGTCATCATACATTTCAGTGATATTATCTAACAAATTGGCGAGTGCGGAAATGTATTTATAATTCATCACACCTCGAGCGGTGCGAGTGAAATCTAACGCTACCAGAACCTGAATCCCGGTGGATTCATGGATAAGATCAGAGGCCGGATGCTCTAACCTTTCTGACAGTTGTCTTTTAACTCGGTGCTCGTAATGAGTGTGAGTATAAGGAGCTTGGGCACCACGGTGTATGTCCTTCATTTTGTCATGTGTAACAGTCATCACTTCAGGCAATACTTTTCCAATATAACACAATCCTTCAGAGTTTGGGGCAAGCCACTTGTACGCCTTTCTCCCGCATATGAAATATGCATCATCGGGGAGAACATATGGGACGGAGAAGGACATGACCATGTTACAAACCTTCCAGGTGAAATCTCCTGACCCTAATTCTTCCATCTGCCTAATGCACGTATCGGTTTGTACGATATGTGCACAGTATCCTGGTGATACCTCTCCAACTCTAGTAATCCTATTTCCTAAGGTATATCGATACCGGAAAGATTTTCCTCTACTGGCTATGTGGCGTACGAGCTCTGTATCTGTAGGCATTCTATCTGCTCTGTGTGAAAAGGTCATGGTGTGGTTACTCCATGACACTTCCCAATTTCCCGGTTTTCTAGGATTGGAGATGTTAAAACATAAGAGGGACCTATCCACATGGTATTGGTGGAGCTTCAAACTAGGAGGGCTGGAGATGTTAAACCTCCGGTCCACCGGTCTCCCACCACTTAGCTCAAGTACCTCCCCTAACGTTAAAGGAAATGGTACTAGCCCTGATTTGCTGTGACCCTGAGGTACTTGAGAGCATACCCAACAATCTGTTTGGTTTAACACGTTACCCACTAAGGAGTGATAGTCACTCAATGGATGCCGGTCTATATGGATATTAAAACTAGATTGGCATTTCTTTATGCATCCATCTTCAACCAGATTATCACAGAGCCTACAGATACAATTTTCTTCAGCTAACAATCCATCACAATTTCTTCTATCGGATCGTTTTCTGATACTCGCCTTTGCTTGTTGGTTTGGTTGATCTTGGAAAACTACACCTCCATCATCATAATCGGAACCCATTCCAGAACCTCTTTCGACCTCTATGGTACTCTCGCCGGAACAGACTGCTCTGGTCAACATCATGGTTAACATCAAAATCCGGATCACAGTCTCTTGGGGCAAGTCCATCTTTGAGGAGGAAATAGAGAAGAATGAGAAGGGGGAAAAAGAAATTTTAAGGGAGAGGGGCTGGGAAGTGGAGAAAAACAATAAAAGGGAGAAGGGAGTCGACAACTGCTTTCGGTCTTCAAGGCTCAGGTGCCGCCTCAGTCCTCCTGGAACAGACACTCTAGTGATACAACCTCTACCGTCTGTTCCTTATCACGGGACTTCTCTGGATCAGCAACCTTTTTGCAGTGGGATGAATGGACCCAAGTCTCTCTCTCAGCAACCTTCAATGCTGTGGTGCTGGTCAATAAGACCTGGTATGGTCCTTCCCATCTATCAATAAGACAACCTGAGCGTACAAAATTTCGTATCATTACATAATCCCCAGGTTCAATGTCATGACAATTACTATCTGGTAAATCAGGAATCACCAACTTCAGATTATCATTTTGATTCCTCAACTGTTTACTCATGTTAATCAAGTATTTTACAGTTACTTCATTGTTACATTTCAAATCATCCTGAGGGTTAATCATGACATGCGGTTGTCGACCAAACAGAATTTCAAAAGGGGACAGGTTAAGAGGGGACCTGGGAGTGGTTCTGATGCTATACAAAACAATGGGTAAAGCTTCTGGCCACGTCAATCCTGTCTCTGCCATTACTTTACTCAATTTATTTTTAATAGTGCTGTTCACTCTTTCGACCTTCGCACTCGCCTGTGGACGGTACGGAGTGTGCAGCTTACTATCAATTCCCATCAATTTACACATTCCTTGAAAGACATCACCTGTAAAATGGGTACCCCTATCACTTTCAATGATTCTAGGGATACCATATCTACATACAAATTCCTGCACAATTTTCTTAGCTGTAAACATAGCGGTATTTGTAGCTGCTGGAAAAGCTTCGACCCAATTCGAGAAAACATCTATACAGACAAGTACATATTTCAAATTTCTACATGGGGGTAATTGAATGAAGTCAATTTGTATTACCTGGAAAGGGCCGCCGGCAGGTGGGATATGGGATGGTTCTGTAGGTATTGCTTTTCCAATATTCTTTCTCAGACAGGTAAGGCATGACATTGCTCTTTTACCCGCATGAGAGGAGAATCCTGGGGCGCACCAGTATGCTCTTACCAATTTGCACATCCCCTCCTTGCCTAGATGAGTCAGCCCGTGAGCTGCTTCAGCCAGACATGGAAGGTATGCCCTGGGGGCCACTGGTTTACCATGTCCATCCGTCCAGAGCCCTGAGGACTCCTGGCCATATCCCTTTGCCTTCCAGACTGCTCTTTCCTGTGTGGAACACAAATTCTGCATCTCACACAACTTCTGTGTGTTGATGGTATTAAATACCATCAACTGTGTGGTGTTTGTCCGTGTGGGGGTAGCAGCTGCAAGCTTTGCGGCTTCGTCTGCTCGGCTGTTACCAAGGGATACTGGGTCTTGGCTATATGTATGTGCTTTACATTTGATAACAGCCACTCTGTCGGGTTCCTGTATCGCTGTTAGAAGCCTTTTTATGTGAGCTGCATGCGCTATCGGTGTACCAGCTGCCGTCATGAAATTTCTGAGACGCCATAGCGCTCCGAAATCATGTACTACCCCGAACGCGTATCTAGAATCGGTGTAGATATTGGCAGACTTACCCTTAGCCAATTCACATGCTCTGGTTAGGGCGACCAGTTCAGCAACCTGGGCTGAGTGAGGTGGGCCTAGCGGTTCCGCTTCTATGGTGTCTTGGTCATCTACGACTGCGTATCCAGTACACAAGTCTCCCGAGTCTGACTGTCTGTGACAACTACCGTCCGTGTAGAACGTGAGTTCTGCATCTTCCAGTGGATTGTCACTGATGTCAGGCCTTGCGGTAAAATTTTGGGTCAAATATTCCATACAATCATGTGTATCTTCCTTTGCATTAAATCCTCCTTCCCCATCACTCTCACCTCCCACCCTTTGTGCCTGACCAGGCACACCTGGGAGGAATGTTGCAGGGTTTAATGCGCTGCATCTCCTTATGGTGATGTTTACTGGGGCCATTAATGCCAATTCCCATCTCGTAAACCTTGCTGATGAGACGTGTCTGGTTTGGGCAGAATTCAATAAGGCAGATACCGCATGCGGTGTATGGATTGTGAGGTTGTGGCCTAGCACAACATCTTCGCTTTTTGTCACTAGCAATGCTATCGCCGCAACGCTACGCAAGCATGTGGGGAGGGATCGCGCTACCGTGTCTAGCTGAGCGCTGTAGTATGCAATTGGCCTGCTGGCATCACCGTGTTTTTGTGTTAGTACACCTGCTGCGCACCCAGCACTTTCTGTTCCGTATAGTTCAAAGGGTTTCCCATAGTCTGGCATACCTAGTGCTGGTGCCTGCGTTAGACACTGTTTGAGTCTCTCAAATGCTGTTTCGGATTCGTCTGTATGCGAAATCCGATCAGGTTTGTTTGAAGAGACCATTTCCTGCAAAGGTAGCGCCAATATGGAAAACCCTGGGATCCAATTACGGCAATACCCACACATTCCTAAAAACGTCCTGATCTGTTGTTGGGTTTGTGGCAGTGTCATGTCTCTAATGGCTTGGATTCTATCAGCGGTCAGGTGTCTCAGTCCTTGTGTTAGACAGTGTCCCAAATATTTTACCTTAGCTTGGCATAATTGCAACTTGTCTTTGGAAACCTTGTGACCTGTGTCTGAAAGATGAAACAGGAGCTGTTTCGTATCCTTCAGAGATGCTTCCAGTGAATCTGAACACAGTAATAAATCGTCCACATACTGTATCAATACTGATCCACTGTCTGGTTGGAAAGACTGTAAACAATCATGCAAAGCCTGAGAAAATATACTTGGACTGTCTATGAAACCTTGGGGTAACCGAGTCCACGTGTATTGGACTCCTCTGTATGTGAATGCAAACAAATATTGGCTGTCAGGGTGCAGAGGTACCGAAAAGAAAGCGGAGCAGAGGTCAATAACAGTGAAAAATTTGGCAGTGGGAGGAATTTGCATTAGGATGACAGCTGGATTAGGCACTACGGGGAACTGACTCTCAACTATTTTGTTAATCCCCCTTAGATCCTGCACTAGCCTGTAACCCCTCCCCCCACTCTTTTTAACAGGGAAGATGGGACTATTTGCGGTGCTGGACGTTCTTACTAGAATGCCCTGTTGTAGCAAGCGCTCTATTACGGGAAAAACTCCTAGCTCCACCTCTGGCTTCAGAGGATACTGTGGGATTTTTGGAGCTATCCTACCATCTTTTACTTGCACAACTACTGGAGCTACGTTTGCCATTAATCCAGTGTCCTGTCCATCTTTTGTCCAAAGCGACTCTGGTATCTGAGATGTCATCTCTTCTACTTGGGATGGATTCCTATTTGTCATAATGGAATGTGACATTAATTTTGATGGGGAGTCTAACATGTCTCGTACTTCCTGAGCGTGATTCTCAGGGATGTCCAAGAATACACCTTCAGGAGTACAATAAATGACGCAACCCATTTTACATAGTAAGTCTCTTACCAGGAGATTAGTTGGTGCAGATGCAGCCAGCAAAAAGGAATGCTTGGTATGCAAAGGCCCTATTGTAATCTCGGCTGGTTTGCTAACAGGGTAGTGCTGGACTACTCCTGTTACTCCCATGGCTGGAATTGTCCTACCAGTGGTTCTCATGCCCACTGTCGAATTTATCACTGACTTGGCCGCCCCTGTGTCTACAAGAAAGTTTAAAGTTTTACCAGCCACATTGATTGCAATCTCTGGTTCGCTTCCAAGACTGGCAATCAACTTAACTGGCTGCAGATTACAGGTATGGCCACACCCCTATTGGGTATGCTGACCTCCCTGAATCCCATTGGCAGCAACTACTTGTGAGGGGGTTAGCTGGGAACTACCAGAGGCATGCCAGTCTCTGTTTGGGGGATATCTTTTTGTTTCCCCTGTATGTGGCTCAAAACTCCGCCTCTGTGGACCCTGCTCCCAATGTCGTGTGTTGTGTTGTTGTCTAGGGGGTTGAAAAGATCTTTGTACATTCTTTGTTCTACATTCTCGTGCAAAGTGTCCCGGTCTGTTACAAGAAAAACATGTTATTACACTTGCCTTACCCACAGGATTCGGTGGTACATACGCAGGTTGCCTTGTGGTCAGCGCCTGTATACTTACGGACATCAACTTATCACTTTGCGACTCCCTGTGCCTAGTGATGTTTCTGTCGTGATCAATAGCAGCCTCTCTCAATGTGGACACTGACAGACCTCGCCAACATGGTTGTGTGGTCTGTACCCTAGCTTTTAATGTTTCTTTCAAACCATCCATCAGTACAGATACTGCTACTTCTCGATGGTTTGGGTTGGTCTTAATGTCTTCTATACCAGTGTACTTTGCCATTTCTAATAGTGCCCGGTGAAAATACTCTGTTGCCGTTTCGGACTCCTTTTGCTTAATGGAAAATATCTTGTTCCATTTAACAACGGCTGGGAAATACTCCTTTAGCTGTAAATTTATCCTTTTTACATTATCCTTGTTGTACACGTCTGTAAGCGGTACATCTTTATCCAATGCACAGTCAGCTAAGAACTGAGTTGCGTCAACATTGGAAGGTAAACAAGCTCTTAGCAGTATCTGCCAATCCTTGTTGTTGGGTTCTACAGTGTTACCTAGATCCCTGATGTATTTTTGGCTAGCAACTAAATCCTTCCTGGGGTCAGGAAATTCGGACACTATTGTTCTTAATTCCATTCTGGAAAATGGAGTGTACATGGCAATGTTCCTTATGGGAGTGGCTCCAGACACATCTGTTTTTCCATTGGGAACTGCTATTACCCTTACAGGAGCAATTCTAACAGCCTCTTCCTGTGTAGATTCTACAGCTTGTTGTGGTACAATTGTTTCAGTGTAGTGCATGGTGCCGTACTTACCCGTTGACACGACCTCACCTATCCCTCCGCTAGGGGCTTTCACTAATCTCGTGGGTGTCGCTGTGCCTACTGTGGTCTCTGCTATGGTGGCTGCAAGAGAGAGAGCTGAAATTGTTGCTGAATCGTCTTCTTGATCACACTCCTGAGGAAGGTTCAAAACAGGGTACATCTTGCACGGGTTAATACTTGCATGAGTTATTTGGTTAACATCATTAACATTTACAGGGTTACTAAGAGTTTGTGTTTTACAACCCAGTGCGTTTCTCTCCGCAATCAACTTCTCTCCTGCAATGTATGGTGGAGGAGGAGCTGTGGCAATCAACTTCCTGACTGCCCCAGATCCTGCCGCCAGAGCCAAACCTCTCTGTATCTCACCTTCCTGGTGCCATAACTGTAAATAATCATGATGTTGAATTCGTCTCTTTGCTGATTTTACGAGACATATCCTCCTCCTTAAATGTTGTAACACTTCTGGACTAAAGCTACCTATTCTTGGGAATTTGTCCCTGTCTTGTACAGTCATTCTCTCCCATTCATCACATAAAACCTCTGTGTGACTACCGTATTTTTCACACATTACATATCGTGCCGACCCAACTGGTCGGTTCTCTGAATCAACCCGAACCGAGGTTGATCGCCCCCTACCTGAACAAATGGCCCCCATAATCTGCAGGCGTTGCTTATTCCTCCTTGGATCTTTATCTCAAGGTTTTCAGCGAACCCTTACAAACAAACCAAGATGTCCTTGGGCAGGCCGGCGGTGGTGGTTTATCAAGTACCCCACTTACTTCTCGCCCACGTTGGCCAGTACTGCAATCACTGTAACCAGAGCTGCTGTACCCAACCTAGGGCCCCTGTGAACCTTTATTTACTGGGGCGCGTTCCCCAGCAAGTATCGGTTGTTGGATAGTTCCTGAGTGACCAGCGAACTTCCCTTCCAAAAATAAAAAATTACACAAATCACGTCAGAATGTACAAATAGCGTTTGTGACCACTTTACTCTAATGCTCAAATATTATTTAACCAGGGATGCCTCCCTAGCCACCGTATATGTCACTTACACGTGTGTCCCTTGACGAGTACCCGGCTTTCCTTTTGGTTCCACCTTAAAGTTATATAAACTTTTGTATACAAAACACACTCACTCAACACGTGTACACTTTTGTTTCTATATCTATTTCTGCGCAGAAATTGTCTTTAGGCCAAAAGTGTTACCAATTAGGAGCAGGATCTGTTAAACTAAATTTCAGATTTTTCCAAAAATAGATTTGCGTTATTTACCGCGTCGCGTTATCTACCGCTGTGCGTTACTTATCGCCTTTGCGTTACTTCACTTTATCACAGCTTGAGCTACGTGGGCGTAACCGGACGCTACGTTGCGTAATGAACGCTGCGTGCGTCTGCCTTTTGGATTGCGTACGCTAGTCTTTGTTAGCGACACGTGTACGCAATGCAAAGGATCCACCGTAACACAATATATTTTTATCAATGTAAATGATCCCTGATCATCTACCGCAATCCACACTGACTGCCTTGTATCTCAGACAAACCGTGTGTTTGTTCTATACTTTAACTATCACCTCTACTATGAAATAACAGCAAATCTCTTTTTAGCACTTTCTATCAACTATAAAATTTGGCAAACAGGAATAGTGATATACGAAAATGAAACAGAAAATGCAGATATATGTATGCGTGCGTGTATACGCAAGACAGAAGAGAAATAAACAGTTTTAAAAGACACAAGCGTTTTGTTCTTACTTCCGGTTCCCGGATTCCTTCAGCACTCTTTATCTAAGCGAAGCAGACGCTTATCCCGTCAGCACTGTGAGACAACCTCCCACCCTTTGCTGGAGGGATAATGTCTGCTGATCTACCTAGTGCAGATATGAGAAGGATAGGACGAGTCCCCAATTGACAATGCTAAATTCCTTTGTCGTATAAACAACCCTTTATGAAGCTAAGAACACTGTACGCTGTTTACTTAAGAAGTACCGTAATGGTACGCTAGTTGCGTAACGATCGCTCAGCCGTAGGCGAGACGCTCAAGCGTCACGTTCGCTCACGGCCCAGGGATCACAGGACACGTTATTGGCTATGACTAGAGTAATGATTCGCTATGGCTTAGCTTACGCTCGAGACCACGAGGAGGTCACCAGCGGCGCAGACGCTCACAACGCTATACCTTAATGTTTAAACCTTATACCAAAGAAATACACAGAATACCTTAATGTGAGTACAGGGTGTAAGTGCAACCTTGTGTAACCTGACTAACTACAAAGCTGCTTGAGCGTCACCGACGCTCAAGTGAACACTTAACACTATAGGAAATACACAGATGCTGGTTTAGGTTCCAAAGCCTATTAACTGTATTATATCTAATATACTTGTAAAAGGGGATAACAGTACAAATGATACACTACAATATAACAGAGACTTCCTAACCACAGAACTAAACAATAAATACAGAAAGACAATACACTGACCTAAATGCAATACAATACTATCTAATACAATACTAGCCTAGTCTAGGGGAGATATGAGAGAACAGAACAGAGAGAGAGAGAGAGAGATGAGATGAGAGAAATTGGCTCACAGAAAGACAATGATTACGGAGAGAAACTTACGCACAAAGGGTATGATCGCCTGCGCCTCGATATCCAGCTCCCGGCTATCAGCAGATAACCGTTGATGAGAGAGTGAGAGCTGGATGTGGTCGGCCTGCCTATTTATGCCCCACACACAATGCAATCTCCTGGTCCTACAATCCCATTGTCCATTGGCCGAAGGAATTCGGCCCTGCATCATAACAAAAGGTCATAGGGTGATTCATACAGGTGGGCTGTGACGATTTCCAACAGCTCAGGTGGGTGGGAAACTGGGTTTCCCGCCGCATACCTGAGTATGTGTAAATAATAGAAATGGACATAAACTTCTTATGTCCATAACTATTCGCACGAGCGATTAATACGCTCCAAACCAACACCGGAATATTGCTAATTAAATACTCTTCCGATGGGTACCAAACACTGCTGTATGATTCCTGTTAGACCCTTCGTACGATATAAAGAGGGATTCCTCAGCTCTGGGACATTGTATTTTAACCAAACTTTCAGAATCTATCAAAGGGACCATGATCTATAAACTACATTAATTGTGAAAATATGTAACGAATGAGTCGCACGCTACGACTATATAAACTCTACCGTAAATACGCATACCGTGCCTGCGAGTGCACGCTATTGCGGGTATGCGCCTCCACGGGAGAGCGTACGCACGCGCAGCGCGGACCAGTGTGCGGTGCAAATATGGCAACGTGCATTGAGACATTTTTCTGACTTTGACAGAGGCTCTTCAGTATGGAAGATTCCATGCGACGTCCTTCCAACTGGATCTCCTAGACAAATGGTCGGGATCACATCTTCACATGCACCAGCGGATACGCCTGTCGCCGAAAGCCAGAATTTCACTCCTCTGGTGGCTGCAAACGTCTCACTTACTCGAGGGCCGCAGGTTCAGGATTCAGAATTGGATCCTTCTAACCACAGATGCAAGCCTCAGAGGTTGGGGATCGGTCACCCAAGGGGAAAACTTCCAAGGAAGGTGGTCAAGTCTGGAATCCATCCTTCCGATAAACATTCTGGAACTAAGGGTCATATACAATGGCCTTCTACAAGCGGCACATCTTCTGCAAGGTCAGGCTGTTCAGGTTCAGTCGGACAATGTAACGGCAGTGTCCTATATAGACAGACAAAGCGGAACGAAGAGCAGAGCTGCAATGCAGAGGTAACAAGAATCCTCCTCTGGGCAGAAAAGCATGCGGTGGCGCTATCGGCACTCTTCATTCCGGGAGTGGACAACTGGGAAGCGGACTTTCCTCAGCAGGCACGATCGCCATCCAGGAGAATGGGACCTCCACCCGGAGGTGTTCACAGAGGTGATAAGCCGATGGGGTGTACCTCAGGTAGACATGATGGCCTCTCGCCTCAACAAGAAGCTTTAGAGGTACTGTTCCAGGTCGAGAGACCCACAGGCAGTGGCGGTGGATGCACTGGTAACTCCGCGGGTGTTCCAGTCAGTGTATGTGTTCCCTCCACTTCCACTCATCCCAAGGATTATCAAACTAATAAAAAGAACAAGAGTTCAGGCGATCCTCATTGCTCCGGACTGGCCAAGGAGGGCTTGGTACGTGGATCTTCTGGAATTACTGCTGGAGGATCCGAGGCCTCTTCCTCTTCGCGAGGACCTTCTGCAACAGGGGCCGTTCGCCTATCAAGACTTACCGTGGCTACGTTTGACGGCATGGAGGTTGAACGCCAGATCTTAGCTCGGAAGGGCATTCCGAAAAAGGTCATTCCTACGCTGATACAAGCTAGGAAGGGGGATACGTCTAAACATTTCCATCGGATTTTGAAAAAGTATGTGTCTTGATGTGAATCCAAGAAGTTTCCAATGCTGGAGTTTCAACTGGATAGTTTCTCCTCTGTCTGCAAGCAGGTCTGGATGTGGGCCTACGCTTGGGCACCATAAAGGTCCAGATTTCGGCCTTGTCCATTTTCTTCCAAAAACAATTGGATGCCCTCCCTGAGGTTCAGACATTCTTGAAAGGGGTTCTCCACATCCAACCACCCTTTGTTCCTCCTACGGCACCTTGGGATCTTAATGTGGTGCTTCAGTTCCTGCAATCGGATTGGTTCGAACCTTTGCAGGAGGCGCACGTCCGGTTTCTTACTTGGAAGGCAATCACACTGTTGGCATTGGCATCTGCTAGACGTGTGTCAGAATTGGGGGCATTGTCATGCAAGAGCCCATACTTGATTTTCTATGAAGATAGAGCTGAGCTCAGAACGTGTCAGCAATTTCTTCTGAAGGTTGTGTCAGCTTTTCATATCAACCAACCTATTGTGGTGGCAGTGGCTACTGACTCCTCAATTACCTCAAAGTCCTGGGATGTGGTGAGGGCTTTGAAAACTTATGTGAAGAGAACTTCTCGTCACAGGAAGTCGGACGCTTTATTTGTCCTTTATGATCCCAACGAGGTTGGGTGTCCTGCTTCTAAGCAGACGAGTTTTTCTGGATCAGGTTTACTATCCAGTATGCTTATTCGACAGAAGGCTTGCTGTGTCTAAAATCTGTTAAGGCCCACTCTACTCGTACAGTGGGTTCTTCCTGGGCGGCTACCCGGGGTGTCTGCTTTACAGCTTTGCCGAGCAGCTACATTTGCTTAGTTCTACAAGTTCGATACTTTGGCCTCTGAGGACCTAAAGTTTGGTCAATCTGTTCTGCCGGAGATTCAGCACTCTCCCTTCCGTACTGGGAGCTTTGGTACATCCCCATGGTACTAAATGGACCCCAGCATCCTCTAGGACGTAAGAGAAAATAGGATTTTAATTACCTACCGGTAAATACTTTTCTCGTAGTCTGTAGAGGCTGCTGGGCCGCCCTCCCAGTGCTTCGTATTCCTGCATTGTTACTTGGTTCAGTATTGTTGTTTTCAGCCGTTGCTGAATTGTTCCAAGTTGGTTAGCTTGGCTTTCCTTTTTTGTTATGTGTGAGCTGGTGTGATTCTCCCCATTATCTGTGTATTTCCTTCTCTCGAAGTATGTCTGTCTCCTCGGGCACAGTTTCTAAACTGAGTCTGGTAGAAGGGGCATAGAGGGAGGGGGCAGCCCACACTATTAAACTCTTAAAGTGCCAGTGGCTTCCAAAGGACCCATCTATACCCCATGGTACAAAATGGACCCCAGGTTCCTCTACTGCAGGGCTGGCCAAACCGGTCCTCGAGATCTACCAACAGTTCATGTTTTCTAGACCTCCTGGAGATCTGTAGAATTGTCAGTTAGTAATGAATGCAGCACATCTTAATTAGTAATGACTACACCTGTGCACTAGCTAGGTGGTCTGGAAAATGTGAACTGTTGGTAGATCTTGAGGACTGGTTTGGCCAGCCCTGCTCTACTGACTACGAGAAAAGGTTTACCGGTAGTTAATTAAAACGAGATTTATGGTAAGAACTTACCTTTGTTAAATCTTTCTGCGAGGTACACTGGGCTCCACAGGGAATAACATTGGGGTGTAGAGTAGGATCTTGATCCAAGGCACCAACAGGCTCAAAGATTTGACCTTCTTCCCAAGATGCATAGCGTCGCCTCCTCTATAAACCCCGCTTCCGTGCACAGGAGCTCAGTTTTTGTTAACCAGTCCCATGCAGTAGCAGGTAAGAGAGGACAATCGTTAGTAGCCACATACACCACATACTCACGTCAGGAGAGGGTGTCAGCGGCTAATGCCATACCAACCCACAGAAGCTAAGTGCGTCAGGGTGGGCGCCCTGTGGAACCCAGTGTACCTCGCAGAAAGAGATTTAACAGAGATAAGTTCTTACCAAAATCTCGTTTTCGGCTGCGGGGTACACTGGGCTCCACAGGGTAAAACATTGGGGATGTCCAAAAGCAGTTCCTTATGGGAGGGGACACACTAGCGGCCACAAGAACCCGGCGTCCAAAGGAAGCATCGTGAGAGGCTGAAGTATCGAAGGCATAGAACCTTATGAACGTGTTCAATAAGGACCACGTAGCCGCCTTGCACAATTGTTCAAGGGCCGCACCACGGCGGGCCGCCCAAGAATGTCCAACGGACCGAGTAGAATGGGCCTTTATGGTAGCAGGAGCTGGAAGACCAGCCTGTACATAAGCATGTGCAATCACCATTCTAATCCATCTTGCCAAGTTCTACTTGTTAGCAGGCCAGCCACGTTTGTGAAAACCAAACAGTACGAAGAGAGTCAGACTTCCGAATGGAAGCAGTTCTCTTCACATAGATACGGAGAGCCCGTACCACATCCAAAGACCACTGTTTGGAAGACAACTCAGGAGAATTAAATGGCAGGAACCACAATCTCCTGGTTAAGGTAAAAGGAAGACACCACCTTAGGTAGATAACCAGGGTGCATTCTAAGAACTGCCCGATCACTGTGAAAAAAATCAGATAGGGGGACCTACAGGATAAGGCACCCAAGTCTGAAACACATCTAGCAGAAGCAATCGCTACCAGAAACAAGACATAACGGAAAGCCACTTAAGATCCGCAGATGAAAGAGGGTCAAAAGGAGACTCTTGCAAGGCCTCCAAAACCACCGACAAATCCCAAGGGCTTACAGGTGGGATATTAGGAGGCTGAATGCGCAACACACCCTGAGTGAAGGTATGAACATCGGGCAGAGTTGCAATTTTTCTCTGAAACCATGCCGACAAGGCAGAAATATGAACCTTGAGGGAGGCCAGACGAAGGCCTAGGTCCAGGCCTTGCTGTAGGAAGGCCAAAAGTTTGGCCGTACTAAACTTATAAGCGTCATGTTTGGTATTTGCGCACCAAGCAAAGTAAGAATTCCAGGCCCCCTGGTAAATCCGAGCAGAAGCTGGCTTACGGGCCTTCAGCATAATTTGAATGACTGCCTCAGAAAAACCTTTGGCCCTCAGTACAGAAGCTTCAAAAACAACGCCATCAAAGCCAGTCGGGCCAAATCATGGTAGACACAAGGGCCCTCAACGAGGAGGTCTGGCTTTTGTGGAAGTAGAAGGGGACGCTCTATCTAGGGGCCCTGTAGGTCTGAGAACCGATGCCGTCTGGGCCACGCTGGAGCAATTAGAAGTAGTATGCCTCCTTCTTGTTTGCACTTCCTTATCACTCTGGACAGTAAAGACACTGGAGGGAACACATATGATAGCCAAAAGTTCCATGAGATTGCCAGTGCGTCCACGAACACTGCTTAAGGATCCCTTATTCTTGCTCCGAAGACCGGAACTTTGTGATTTTCTTGAGACGCCATCAGATCCACATCTGGAAGGCCCCACTTGTCCACTAGGAGTTAAAATATTTCATGATGGAGGCTCCACTCTCCGGCGTGTACGTCCTGACGACTGAGAAAGTCCACTTCCCAGTTGAGGACCCCCGTAATGAACACTGTCAATACGGCTGGTAGATGGCGTTCTGCCCATTGAACAATCCTTGATACTTCCCTCATTGCCATGCGGCTTTGAGTGCCGCCTTGATGATATATGTATGCCACCGTGGTGGCGTTGTCCGGCTGTACCTGAACAGGTCTGTTCTGAATTAAATGCTGGGCCAGGTTCAGAGCATTGAACACCGCCCGCAATTACAATTCCAGAGAGACTCCTCCCTGGTCCACCGATTCTGAAGAGAGTGTTGCTCCAACACCACGGCCCAACCCCTCAGACTGGCATCTGTAGTCAGGAGGACCCAGTTGGAGATCTAGAAGGGACGACCCCTACTCAATCGTTGGTCCTTTAGCCACCAGCTCAGTGACAGACGAACCTCCGGAGACCAGGAGATCATGTGAGACCTGATCCGGTGAGGCAGGCCATCCCATTTGGCAAGAATCAGTTTCTGCAGAGGGCGTGAATGGAATTGAGCGTACTCCACCATGTCGAAAGTCGACACCGTGAGACCTAGCACTTGCATCGCCGAATGTATGGACACTTGCGGACGAAATAGGAAGCATCGAATCCTGTCCTGAAGCTTTAGGACCTTCTCGTGAGACCAGAACAACCGCTGGTTGTGACTGTCCAACAACGCTCCCAGGTGTACCATGCTCTGCGCAGGGACCAGGGAAGATTTCTTCCAGTTGATGAGCCACCCGTGGGCTTGCAGAAACTGGACAGTCAGATCTAGATGGCGTAGGAGAGTTTCTGGGGAATTTGCCAGGATCAATAAGTCATCTAGATACGGCAGAATCCTGACCCCTTGACGACGGAGTACAGCTGTCGTTACCGCTATAACCTTGGTGAAGACTTACGGAGCCGTGGTCAAACTAAAAGGTAACGCCCGAAATTGGTAATGGAGGTTGCCAACCGCAAACCTCAGGTACTGCTGATGTAACATTGCAATGTGAACATGCAGGTAAGCATCTTGTATGTACAGGGAGACCATATAATCCCCAGGTTCCAAGGCCAGAACAACAGAGCGAAGAGTTTCCATACGAAACTTAGAGACCCTCCCAAATTTGGTCAAGGACTTGAGGTTGAGAATGGGCCGAGAGGACCCATTCGGTTTCCGGACTAGGAACAGCAGTACCCCTTGCCTCTCTGAGCCAGAGGCACCTGTACTACCACTCCTGTGTCCAGAAGGGACTGTACCACCGAATGAGGGGTTTTTGCCTTCACCTGATCCGCAGGGCCATCTGTCAGGCAAAATTGATGAGGGGGACTATTTTTGAAGGATACGGCGTAACCATGAGTGACGACATCCCATACCCAGGCATCAGAAGTGGTCTTCAACCATTCTTGGGTACATCCTAGTAGTTGCCCCCCCCCCCCCCCCCTGGGATCCCCGAGAGGGAGTCCTGCCCCATCATGTGGCAGGATTGTCCGTCTTGGAAGCAGGCTGATGGGCAGCCTAGGCCCATTTAGGTTTGGGCTTATTGGGTTTGGAAGTTTCAGGTACGCCTGACTCTTTGCTTTCCCTGAAAGACGAAAGGAGCGAAAAGAAGTACTCTTAGCCTTCTGTACTGAAGGAGCAATACTAGGTAGACAAGCTGTTTTAGCAGAAGCTAAGTCAGCCACTATCTTGTTGAGTTCTTCTCCGAAAAGGATGTCTCCCATAAAAGGGAGTACCTCCAGGGTTTTCTTAGAGTCCAGATCCACGGACCGGGACCACAACCATAGAATCCAGTGAGCCAGTATGGACGTAGTAGAAGCCTTGGCCGCCAGAATACCGTAATCAGAAGCCACCTCCTTAATGTAATGAGAAGCTGTGACAATATACGATAGATATTGTCTAGCATGCTCAGAAGCGTTGGAAGACATCTCAGCTTCCAACTCCTGAGCCCACACTTCAATAGCCTCTGCAGCCCAAGTCGCTGCAATGGTGGGCCGATGCGCAGCACCTGCTAGAGTGTAAATCAACTTAAACCAACCCTCCACACGCTTATCAGTCGGTTCTTTCAGAGATGTGACGGTATTTACTGGCAGAGCTGAGGATACCACCAGCCGTGCCACCTGCGAATCCACTGGCGGGGGTGTTTCCCAATTTTTACTGAACTCCACAGCGAGGGGATAGCGAGCCAGCATCTTCTTGTGAGGCGTGAATTTCTATCCTGGATTTTCCCAGGGCTCCTGACGTATGTCAACTAAATGGTCAGAGTGAGGTAAAACTTGTTTAACCACTTTCTGACGTTTAAACCTGTCCGATTTCTTAGGGGCAGTATCAGGCTCCGAGTCATCAGTCAGGAATATCCACCTGTGAGACAGACTCCCCATCAGAAGCATCAGGGTCAGAATCTGTGGGGTCAGTATATACGCCATCCTCATCAGACAAGGTTTCTGGGACGTTGGTGGATTGTGAGAAAGTGATGGCCCGCTTAGAGGACCCCTTGCTCTTAGGCAGGCGAGGGTTAGACTTCTGTGTAGTCAGTGATTGGTTCAATTGCTGTAACTGAGCAGACAGTTGATCTGCCCATGACGGATTAACCGCGGGGACCATAAGCGGTTGTACTGGCACAGGAGGTCCCATAGGGGGCGTTAGTCTAGTTACCAGCGTATTCAATAGCGTGGAGAAGGTAGCCCAAGGCGGGTCATTTTCAACCCCCGTTGTTACGATCCCACTGGGGGGTAAGGAATCCCCAGAACCTGAACCAGTGATCGCGCTGGGATGAAAATTATGTGGGTCCCAGGGACCCATCATTTATAAAATTTGGGGTCCCTCTTCATTGTTTTTGGGTCCCACCATAAATTATTGCTGTTAAATCTGTTAAATGGCTATCAGACCTCTCTAAATTCCCTGTTAATACATCTCAGCCTCTCCATGTGTCCTGGCATTAGATCACTCTACATAACCCTAAAATGCCCATCAGACATCCCCATCTATAGCGACACTGCACATACAGTATATACACCACCCAGGTGACACGCCTCCCCCTACCCAAGCTAAAGAAAAACAAGACACGACTGCACTGAGGGCCTAATTCAGTCCTGATCGCTCGCTAGGGTTTTTTTGTACTGCTGGGAACAGATAGTCGCCGTCTACAGGGGAGTGTATTTTAGCTGTGCAAGTGTGCAATCGCATGTGGAGCCAAGCGGTACAAAAAGCTTTGTGCAGTTTCTGAGTTGCTCAGAATTTACTCAGCCGCTGCGATGACTTCAGACTGTTCGGGGCCGGAATTGACGTCAGGAGCCCTCCCTGCAAACGTTTGGACATGCCTATGTTTTTCCAACCACTCCCTGAAAACGGTCAGTTGCCACCCACAAACACCTTCTTCCTGTCAGTCACCTTGCGTCGGCTGTGCAAATGGATTCTTCGTAAAATCCATCACACAGCAATGATCTGCTTTGTACCCGTACGACCTGTCTGCGCACTGCGGTGCAAACGCATGCACAGTTCTGACTTGATTGCAGCGCTGCAAAAAAACGCTAGCGAGCGATCAGGTCTGAATGACTCCGAGTGCCATGGCTTTACTCACTCCACAGACGTGTTTACCCCACATGCCCCTTGTGAGCCCCATTGCCTAACGGACATGCTGCATCCACAGCAACGTTCCCCACTACACAACGTCGCTGTGCTACATTCCTCCCTGCATACATCACTGCACTACAGTCCCCCTATACGCTACACTACTTTCCTGCACTACATCATGTCCTTCCGTATGCCGCACTACATTACTACACAATATTTCTGCACTATTATTACACTACATAATTGCACTACATTACCCTAAATCCCACACTGCATCCCCCTCATACACTGCACTACATCATGACTACACAACATTACCCTCTATGTGCTGCACTACATCACTAGATCCCCCCTATATGCTAAACTACATCACAACATTATATACCCCTCTCTATACAATCCAGTACACTAAATCACTGCAGTACACTACAGGTTAACATTATCATTATCCCTCCAGATAACTTCCCAGCTCCTCTGTCCTGCGTAGCTCCAAAAGGGCAGAATGAGGGGATCCAGTCGGGATGCCGGCTGTCAAAATTGTGATGCCGGAATCCCAACACTTGTCAGAATGTGGGCACCGGCATCCCGATCACACTTGGGCAAGGAGGGGGGGGGGGGGATTGGGGGAGGTTAGGTTTAGGATGTGGGGAGAGGGTTAGGCTGCGGGAACGGGTGGTTTTATATAGGCTGCGAGGAGGGGGGGGTTTAGGCTGCGGGTAAGGGGGGGTTAGGCATTCTATACAGCGGGATTCCACGGTCGGTATTCTGACCGCCGGCATTTCAGCCCCAACCCAGAATGAGGGCACAAGGAGGATTGAGTGGAAGGAGCGGGAGCAAATTAGAATTGGGGTGACAGGGTGGAGAAGGAACAGGAGGGATCAGATTAGAATACAGCGGCAGGTTAGAGGGGAGGAAGGTGGCACTGTAGAGGAGATGAAGGAGCGAGTCTAACTCCTAATTGCTATCCCTCCCCGTGAACCTTCTCCTTAGCAGACAGACAGGAGGCAGCGTCCCCTCATAGGGCAAAGAGCTCAGGGTCACTCACTTGCTGGTGAGTCCATCTCCGGCCCTGACGCGGCTGCACTGACAACCCATCATCCTGGCATATCAGGTGCCTCTGCTGATTAAGTAATCCGCCATCGTACACCGGAGGCCGGGGAGAGCTTTGACACCATGAGGAACGGGCTCCTTACGCTGCCCGCGGCTGCTATGACGCTGCCATGGCAACCGCAGTGCGCCAGATGACCATGTTCCCGGGGAGACGGGGGTATTATTGGGGGGGTTATATTAGTTGTTGTTTTTTTTGTCCCCTCGCCTCCTCCTTCCCACTCCCGCAGCGGTCTCTCCCCTCGCCGCCCGCAGCCCCCACAAGACATGTCTTTATTTGGAGATGGCAGAAAGCACCGCAGCCGCCGTGCTCCTGCATGACTGACACGCACGGATCTGTAATGTCGTCCTATTCTACCTGATGCCGTGCTCCCGTGCGGAACAGAGGGTGAGGGGAGGGAGGGAGATGACACTCTAGTCTCCATGGTCTCCTCCCCTTCCTCTGCAGTTGGAGAAGGAGGCTGATTGACAGCACAGGACAGCGCTGCTGATTGGTCAGAGCGCGTCCTGATAGACCCAGCGGTTTTTTATTTTCGGGTCCCCACCATCAATTATCGGGTAAAATACGCGCTATAGCGCGTTTTTGCGAACACTGCTGAACCCTCAGCTGCTATTTTTTCCTCAAATGTGTCTGCAGTGTCACCACCATGCAAAGTGGGATCAGCCCCAGTACCGTTGCCCTTTGTAGCTGACATATACGAAAGCTCAATGCAGGGCAACCCAGTACAATATCAGCAGCACAATACCTGACAAGAACCCCCTGTGCAGTGGATTAGCACAAACAGGGAATTCAAGAGGTATATGTGACTGAAACTCACAGAGCAAAAATAAGATTTTACTTACCGGTAAATCCATTTCTCGTAGTCCGTAGTGGATGCTGGGGACTCCGTAAGGACCATGGGGAATAGACGGGCTCCGCAGGAAACATGGGCACTTTAAGAAAGAATTTGGATTCTGGTGTGCTCTGGCTCCTCCCTCTATGTCCCTCCTCCAGACCTCAGTTAAAGAAACTGTGCCCGGAAGAGCTGACAGTACAAGGAAAGGATTTTGGGAATCCAGGGTAAGACTCATACCAGCCACACCAATCACACCGTATAACTTGTGATAACTTTACCCAGTTAACAGTATGAACAATAACAGAGCATCAGATAAACCCTGATGCAACTATAAGATAACCCTTATTTAAGCAATAACTATATACAAGCATTGCAGAAAAAGTCCGCACTTGGGACGGGCGCCCAGCATCCACTACGGACTACGAGAAATAGATTTACCGGTAAGTAAAATCTTATTTTCTCTAACGTCCTAGTGGATGCTGGGGACTCCGTAAGGACCATGGGGATTATACCAAAGCTCCCAAACGGGCGGGAGAGTGCGGATGACTCTGCAGCACCGAGTGAGCAAACGATAGGTCCTCCTCAGCCAGGGTATCAAACTTGTAGAACTTTGCAAACGTATTTGCACCTGACCAAGTAGCAGCTCGGCATAGCTGTAATGCCGAGACCCCTCGGGCAGCCGCCCAAGAAGAGCCCACCTTCCTAGTGGAATGGGCTTTCACTGATTTTGGCTGCGGCAATCCAGCCACAGAATGAGCCTGCTGAATCGTGTTACAGATCCAGCGAGCAATAGTCTGCTTTGAAGCAGGAGCACCAAGCTTGTTGGATGCATACATGATAAACAGTGACTCCGTTTTCCTGACTCTAGCCGTTCTGGCTACATAAACTTTTAAAACCCTGACCACATCTAGTAACTCGGAATCCTCCAAGTCACGAGTAGCCACAGGCACCACAATAGGTTGGTTCATATGAAAGAATGAGACCACTTTTGGCAGAAATTGGGGACGTGTCCTCAATTCCGCTCTATCCATATGGAAAATCAAATATGGGCTTTTATGAGACAAAGCCGCTAATTCTGAAACACGCTCAGCCGAAGCCAAGGCTAATAGCATGACCACCTTCCACGTGAGATATTTCAACTCCACTGTTTTAAGTGGGTCAAACCAGTGTGATTTCAGGAAACTCAACACCACGTTAAGATCCCAAGGTGCCACTGGAGGCACAAAAGGAGGCTGAATATGCAGCACTCCTTTCACAAACGTCTGAACTTCTGGCAGAGAAGCCAACTCCTTTTGAAAGAAAATGGAAAGGGCCGAAATCTGGACCTTAATTGAGCCTAACTTCAGGCCCAAATCCACTCCTGACTGAAGGAAGTGAAGGAAACGGCCCAGCTGAAACTCCTCTGTAGGAGCATTGCTGGCCTCACACCAAGAAACATATTTTCGCCATATCCGGTGATAATGTTTAGCTGTTACGTCCTTCCTAGCCTTTATCAGCGTAGGAATGACCTCCTCCGGAATACCCTTTTCTCTAACGTCCTAAGTGGATGCTGGGACTCCGTAAGGACCATGGGGAATATCGGCTCCGCAGGAGACTGGGCACAACTAAGAAAGCTTTAGGACTAACTGGTGTGCACTGGCTCCTCCCACTATGACCCTCCTCCAGACCTCAGTTAGAATCTTGTGCCCGGCTGAGCTGGATGCACACTAGGGGCTCTCCTGAGCTCCAAGAGAGAAAGTATATTTTAGGTTTTTTATTTTACAGTGAGATCTGCTGGCAACAGACTCACTGCAGCGAGGGACTAAGGGGAGAAGAAGCGAACCTACCTAACTGGTGGTAGCTTGGGCTTCTTAGGCTACTGGACACCATTAGCTCCAGAGGGATCGACCGCATGGAACCAGCCAATGATGTTCGGTCCCGGAGCCGCGCCGCCGGCCCCCTTACAGAGCCAGAAGCAAGAAGATGATCCGGAAAATCGGCGGCAGAAGACTCCTGTCTTCAACAAGGTAGCGCACAGCGCTGCAGCTGTGCGCCATTGCTCCTCTTGCACACCTCACACTGCGGTCACTGATGGGCGCTGGGGGGGGGGGGGGGGGCCAAGGGCAGCAATATGAACACCTTGCCTGGCAAAATCATCACAATATATAGCCCTAGAGGCTATATATGTGATAAATACCCCTGCCAGAATTCATAAAAAAGCGGGAGAAAAGTCAGCCGAAAAAGGGGCGGAGCTATCTCCCTCAGCACACTGGCGCCATTTCTCCCTCACAGCTCCGCTGGAAGGAAGCTCCCTGGCTCTCCCCTGCAGTCTACACTACAGAAGGGTAAAAAAGAGGGGGGGAACACCTTGCCTGGCAAAATCATCACAATATATAGCCCTAGAGGCTATATATGTGATAAATACCCCTGCCAGAATTCATAAAAAAGCGGGAGAAAAGTCAGCCGAAAAAGGGGCGGAGCTATCTCCCTCAGCACACTGGCGCCATTTCTCCCTCACAGCTCCGCTGGAAGGAAGCTCCCTGGCTCTCCCCTGCAGTCTACACTACAGAAGGGTAAAAAAGAGGGGGGGGGCACTAAATTTAGGCGCAATATACATATATAGCAGCTATAAGGGGATATAATTTAGTTAATCCATATATTATATAGCGCTCTGGTGTGTGCTGGCATACTCTCTCTCTCTGTCTCCCCAAAGGGCTTTGTGGGGTCCTGTCTCCTGTCAGAGCATTCCCTGTGTGTGTGTGGTGTGTCGACATGTTTGATGAGGAGGCTTATGTGGAGGCGGAGCAAATGCCTGTAAATGTGTTGTCACCCCCTGCGGGGCAGACACCTGAGTGGATGGACTTGTGGAAGGAATTACGTGAAAGTGTCGACTCCTTACATAAAAAATATGATGACATGCTAAATGCGGGACAGCCGGCTTCTCAGCTCGTGCCTGCCCAGACTTCTCAAAGGCCATCAGGGGCTCTAAAACGCCCGCTACCTCAGATGGCAGACACAGATGTCGACACGGATACTGATACCAGTGTCGACGACGAAGAGACTAATGTAATGTCCAATAGGGCCACTCGTTACATGATTGAGGCAATGAAAAATGTTTTACACATTTCTGATGTGACCCCAGGTACCACAAAAAAGGGTATTATGTTCGGAGAGCAAAAACTCCCAGTAGTTTTTCCCCCTTCTGAAAAATTAAATGAAGTGTGTGAAGTAGCGTGGGCTTGCCCAGATAAAAAATTGGTAATTTCTAAAAGTTACTAATGGCGTACCCTTTCCCGCCAGAGGATAGGTCACGTTGGGAAACACCCCCTAAGGTGGATAAAGCGCTTACACGCTTATCAAAAAAGGTGGCACTACCGTCTCCGGATACGGCCGCCCTAAAGGAACCTGCTGATAGAAAGCAGGAGGCTCTCCTGAAGGCTATATATACACACACTGGTATTATACTGAGACCAGCTATTGCTTCAGCATGGATGTGCAGTGCGGCAGCTGCGTGGCCGTGGTCAGATTCCCTGTCCGAAAACATTGACACCCTAGACAGGGACACTATATTGCTAAACATAGAGCATATTAAAGACGCTGTCTTATACATGAGAGATGCACAGAGGGATATTTGCCGGCTGGCATCTAAAATAAGTGCACTGTCCATTTCTGCCAGGAGAGGGTTATGGACTCGGCAGTGGACAGGTGATGCAGATTCTAAAAGGCACATGGAAGTTTTGCCTTATAAGGGTGAGGAGTTGTTCGGGGATGGTCTTTCAGACCTAGTGTCCACAGCAACGGCTGGGAAGTCAGCATTTTTACCACATGTCCCCTCACAACCAAAGAAAGTACCGTATTATCAGGTACAGTCCTTTCGTCCCCAAAAGAGCAGGCGGGGTAGAGGCGCGTCCTTTCTGCCCAGAGGCAGAGGTAGGGGAAAAAAGCTGCAGCATACAGCCAGTTCCCAGGAACAAAAGTCCTCCCCCGCTTCTTCTTCTAAGTCCGCCGCATGACGCTGGGGCTTAACAGGCGGAGCCAGGTACGGTGGGGGCCCGTCTCAAAAACTTCAGCAATCAGTGGGCTCGCTCACAAGTAGATCCCTGGATCCTTCAAGTGGTATCTCAGGGGTACAGGCTGGAATTCGAGACATTTCCCCCCCGCCGTTTCCTCAAATCTGCCTTGCCAACAACTCCCTCAGGCAGGGAGGCTGTGATAGAGGCAATTCACAAGCTGTATTCCCAGCAGGTGATAGTCAAGGTGCCCCTACTTCAACAAGGAAGGGGTTACTATTCCACAATGTTTGTGGTACCGAAACCGGACGGTTCGGTGGGACCCATTTTAAATTTAAAATCCTTGAACACATATATAAAAAAATTCAAGTTCAAGATGGAATCGCTCAGGGCGGTTATTGCAAGCCTGGAAGAGGGGGATTACATGGTATCACTGGACATCAAGGATGCTTACCTGCATGTCCCCATTTACCATCCTCACCAGGAGTACCTCAGATTTGTGGTACAGGATTGTCATTACCAATTCCAGACGTTGCCGTTCGGACTGTCCACGGCACCGAGGGTATTTACCAAGGTAATGGCCGAAATGATGATACTCCTTCGAAAAAAGGGAGTTTTAATTATCCCATACTTGGACGATCTCCTGATAAAGGCGAGGTCCAGGGAGCAGTTGTTGGTCGGCGTAGCACTATCTCAGGAGGTGCTACACCAGCACGGTTGGATTCTAAATATTCCAAAGTCACAGCTGGTTCCTGCGACACGTCTACTGTTCCTGGGGATGATTCTGGACACAGTCCAGAAAAAAGTGTTTCTCCCAGAGGAAAAAGCCAAGGAGCTGTCATCTCTAGTCAGAGGCCTCCTGAAACCAAAACAGGTGTCGGTGCATCACTGCACGCGAGTCATGGGAAAGATGGTAGCTTCCTACGAAGCAATTCCATTCGGCTGGTTCCATGCCAGAACCTTTCAGTGGGACCTGTTGGACCAATGGTCCGGATCGCATCTTTAAATGCGTCGGCTGATAACCCTGTCTCCACGGACCAGGGTGTCTCTGCTGTGGTGGCTGCAGAGTGCTCATCTCAGAGAGGGCCGCAGATTCGGCATACAGGACTGGGTCCTGGTGACCACGGATGCCAGCCTTCGAGGCTGGGGGGCAGTCACACAGGGAAGAAACTTCCAAGGACTTTGGTCAAGTCAGGAGACTTCCCTACACATAAATGTTCTGGAACTAAGGGCAATTTACAATGCCCTAAGTCAGGCAAAACCCCTGCTTCAAAACCAGCCGGTACTGATCCAGTCAGACAACATCACGGCGGTCGCCCATGTAAACCGACAGGGCGGCACGAGAAGCAGGACGGCGATGGCAGAAGCCACAAGGATTCTCCGATGGGCGGAAAATCACGTGTTAGCACTGTCAGCAGTGTTCATTCCGGGAGTGGACAACTGGGAAGCAGACTTCTTCAGCAGGCACGACCTCCACCCGGGAGAGTGGGGACTTCATCCAGAAGTCTTCCAAATGATTGTAAACCGTTGGGAAAGGCCACAGGTGGACATGATGGCGTCCCGCCTAAACAAAAAGCTAGAAAAGTATTGCGCCAGGTCAAGAGACCCGCAGGCGATAGCTGTGGACACTCTAGTGACACCGTGGGTGTACCGGTCGGTTTATGTGTTCCCTCCTCTTCCTCTCATACCAAAGGTACTGAGGATAGTAAGGAGAAGAGGAGTAAGAACTATACTCATTGTTCCGGATTGGCCAAGAAGAGCTTGGTACCCGGAACTTCAAGAAATGATCTCAGAGGACCCATGGCCTCTGCCGCTCAGACAGGACCTGCTGCAGCAGGGGCCCTGTCTGTTCCAAGACTTGCTGCGTTTGACGGCATGGCGGTTGAACACCGGATCCTGAAGGAAAAGGGCATTCCGGAGGAAGTCATTCCTACGCTGATTAAGGCTAGGAAAGAAGTAACCGCAAACCGTTATCACCGCATATGGCGAAAATATGTTGCGTGGTGTGAGGCCAGGAAGGCCCCAACGGAAGAATTTCAGCTGGGTCGTTTCCTGCACTTTCTACAGTCAGGGGTGACTATGGGCCTAAAATTGGGTTCCATTAAGGTCCAGATTTCGGCTCTATCGATTTTCTTCCAGAGAGAACTGGCTTCCCTACCTGAAGTTCAAACTTTTGTTAAGGGAGTGCTGCATATTCAGCCCCCTTTTGTGCCTCCAGTGGCACCTTGGGATCTCAACGTGGTGTTGGATTTCCTAAAGTCACATTAGTTTGAGCCACTTAAGACCGTGGATTTGAAATATCTCACGTGGAAAGTGGTCATGTTGTTGGCCTTGGCTTCGGCCAGGCGTGTATCAGAATTGGCGGCTTTGTCATGTAAAAGCCCTTATCTGATTTTCCATATGGATAGGGCAGAATTGAGGACTCGTCCCCAGTTTCTCCCTAAGGTGGTATCAGCTTTTCACTTGAACCAACCTATTGTTGTGCCTGCGGCTACTAGGGACTTGGAGGACTCCAAGTTACTGGACGTAGTCAGGGCCTTGAAAATTTATGTTTCCAGGACGTCTGGAGTCAGGAAGACTGACTCGCTATTTATCCTGTATGCACCCAACAAACTGGGTGCTCCTGCTTCGAAGCAGACTATTGCTCGCTGGATTTGTAGCACAATTCAGCTTGCGCATTCTGCGGCTGGACTGCCGCAGCCTAAATCTGTAAAAGCCCATTCCACGAGGAAGGTGGGCTCTTCTTGGGCGGCTGCCCGAGGGGTCTCGACTTTACAACTTTGCCGAGCTGCTACTTGGTCAGGGGCAAACACATTTGCAAAATTCTACAAATTTGATACCCTGGCTGAGGAGGACCTTGTGTTCTCTCATTCGGTGCTGCAGAGTCATCCGCACTCTCCCGCCCGTTTGGGAGCTTTGGTATAATCCCCATGGTCCTTACGGAGTCCCAGCATCCACTTAGGACGTTAGAGAAAATAAGATTTTACTCACCGGTAAATCTATTTCTCGTAGTCCGTAGTGGATGCTGGGCGCCCGTGCCAAGTGCGCACTGTCTGCAATGCTTGTATATAGTTATTGTTAACTAAAGAGTTGTTGAGCCATCTGTTGAGAGGCTCTGTTATGTTCATACTGTTAACTGGGTATAATATCACGAGTTATACGGTGTGATTGGTGTGGCTGGTATGAGTCTTACCCGGGATTCAAAATCCTTCCTTATTGTGTCAGCTCTTCCGGGCACAGTATCCTAACTGAGGTCTGGAGGAGGGTCATAGTGGGAGGAGCCAGTGCACACCAGTTAGTCCTAAAGCTTTCTTAGTTGTGCCCAGTCTCCTGCGGAGCCGCTATTCCCCATGGTCCTTACGGAGTCCCAGCATCCACTACGGACTACGAGAAATAGATTTACCGGTGAGTAAAATCTTATTTTCTGCTAGGATCCGGCGTTCAACCGCCATGCCGTCAAACGCAGCTGCGGTAAATCTTGGAAGAGACAGGGTCCCTGTTGCAACAGGTCCTGTCTTAGAGGAAGAGGCCACGGATCCTCTGTGAGCAATTCTTGCAGATCTGGATACCAAGTCCTTCGTGGCCAATCTGGAACAATGAGAATTGTTCTTACTCCTCTTTTTCTTATTATCCTCAGTACCTTGGGTATGAGAGGAAGAGGAGGAAATACATAGACCGACTGGAACACCCACGGTGTCACCAGGGCGTCTACAGCTACCGCCTGAGGGTCCCTTGACCTGGCGCAATAGCTCTGTAGTTTTTTGTTGAGGCGTGACGCCATCATGTCTATCTGTGGTAGTTCCCACCGACTTGTAATCTGTGTGAAGACTTCTTGATGAAGTCCCCACTCTCCCGGGTGGAGGTCGTGTCTGCTGAGGAAGTCTGCTTCCCAGTTGTCCACTCCCGGGATGAACACTGCTGACAGTGCACTTACGTGATTCTCCGCCCAGCGAAGAATCCTGGTGGCTTCCGCCATCATCACTCTGCTCCTTGTGCCGCCTTGGCGGTTTACATGAGCCACTGCGGTTATGTTGTCTGACTGAATCAGAACCGGTTGGTCGCGAAGTAGGGACTCCGCTTGACGTAGGGCGTTGTATATGGCCCTTAGTTCCAGGATGTTGATGTGAAGGCAAGTCTCCTGACTTGACCACAGGCCTTGGAAATTTCTTCCCTGCGTGACTGCCCCCCACCCCCGGAGGATTGCATCCGTGGTCACCAGGACCCAGTCCTGAATGCCGAATATGCGGCCTTCCAGAAGGTGAGCACTCTGCAGCCACCACAGGAGAGACACCCTGGCCCTGGGGGATAGGGTGATTAACCGATGCATCTGAAGAAGTAATCCGGACCACTTGTTCAGGAGATCCCATTGAAAGGTCCTCGCATGGAACCTGCCGAAGGGAATGGCCTTGTATGATGCCACCATCTTTCCCAGGACTCGTGTGCAGTGATGCACCGACACCTTTTTTGGTTTTAATAGGTCTCTGACATGTGTCATGAGTTCCTGAGCCTACTCCATCGGGAGATAAACCCTCTTCTGGTCTGTGTCCAGAATCATGCCCAGGAAGGGCAGACGAGTCGTAGTAATCAACTGCGACTTAGGACAGCACGGCTGGATTCTGAATATTCCAAACACTTCCAGAGAGCGTGCTACGCTTATCAGTAACTGCTCTCTTGATCTCGCTTTTATGAGGAGATCGTCCAAGTATGGGATAATTGTGACCCCTTGCTTCCGCAGGAGTACCATCATTTATGCCATCACCTTGGTAAATATTCTCGGTGCCGTGGAGAGACCAAACGGCAACGTCTGAAATTGGTAATGACAATCCTGTAACACAAATCTGAGGTACGCCTGATGAGGTGGATAAATGGGGACATGAAGGTATGCATCCTTTGTCCAGAGACACCATAAAATCCCCCTCTTCCAGGCTTGCAATGACCGCTCTGAGCGATTCCATCTTGAACTTGAACCTTTTCAGGTATATGTTCAGAGATTTTAAATTTAATATGGGTCTAACCGAACCGTCAGGTTTCGGTACCACAAACATGGTCGAATAATAACCCTTCCCTTGTTGAAGGAGGGGAACCTTGACCACCACCTGCTGAAGATACAATTTGTGAATTGCAGCTAACACTACTTTCCTCTCTAATGGGGAAGCTGGCAGGGCCGATTTGAAGTATCGGTGAGGGGGCATCTCTTCGAATTCCAGCTTGTATCCCTGAGACACAATCTCTATTGCCCAGGGATCCACCTGGGAGTGAACCCACTTGTGGCTGAAATTTCGGAGACGCGCCCCCCACCGGGCCTAGCTCTGCCTGTGGAGCCCCAGCGTCATGCGGTGGATTTAGTGGAAGCTGGGGAGGACTTCTGTTCCTGGGAACTAGCTGTGTTGTGCAGCTTCCTTCCTCTGCCTCTGGCAAGAAAGGACGCACCTCTGACTTTCTTGCCTTTTTGTGATCGAAAGGACTGCATTTGGTAATACGGTGCTTTCTTAGGTTGTGAGGGAACATGTGGCAAAAAATTTGACTTTCCAGCAGTAGCTGTGGAGACCAGGTCCGAGAGACCCTCCCCAAACAGTTCCTCACCCTTGTAAGGTAAATCCTCCATGTGCCTTTGTGAGTCGTCATCGCCTGTCCATTGCCGAGTCCACAGGATCCTTCTGGCAGAAATCGACATTGCATTTATTCTAGAGCCCAGTAGGCTAATGTCTCTTTGAGCATCTCTCATATATAGGACAGCGTCTTTTATATGCCCCAGGGTCATTAATATAGTATCCTTGTCTAAGGTATCAAGTTCCTCAGACACGGTATCTGTCCATGCTGCTACAGCACTACACACCCAGGCCGACGCCAGGGCCGGATTAACAATGGGGCTGATGGAGCTGCAGCTCCAAGCCCACCCTGAAAAATAGGCCCACGGAATCTGCAAATGTCTTTGCTGCTGTAAACAGAAAAAAATTTTCCTGCTACAGCAGCCTGCAGCGCACCCTAGGGCCCGCCCCCTCCGGCATCACCAACACCAGCCGGACCCCCCTCACCCCCCAGCCGCAGCGCCGATCAGCGGCACATGATAAATCAAGTTTTTTTTCATGTTCGCCTCCCACGGCCGTAGCTCCGCCCCCTCGCGGCATTATGCCCACGATCTGCTAGCCTGTTGGTAAGTGAGTCCCGCTGCTGACAGGTATTCCAATGTCAGGAAGGGAGATGAAGACATTTTTTTTTAGCCCTAACTAAAGGAGCTTCATTACCAGGCTTCCCGGCAAAAGCCCTGGTGCCAGAACAGGAAATCTATTGATCAGCATTGCAAATGAATTGTGGCTCTGTACTTGCATCCTCCTTCTCCCAAGGAGAGAACCGGTGGGCTGATTAGTGTGTTTGGCCGCCTGTCATCTGTGGCCCCTCCTACCCCACCCACGCGTCACTAACTTAATGTACGATGTTTTGTGCGCTGCGGCCGCCGGCCGCTAACAGGTGAAGAGGTCCCGCCCCCACACCACCCGGCTGTCAGGAAGAGGTCTGCACGCCGAACTCCGCTTACGTAATCGCGCGTACCTCGGAGGAAGAGACGGTGCAGCTGCAGTGGATCCAGCAGGATTGGTGAGTATGAGTCTTCTCTAATCTCTCTGACCTCTGCCTACAAACAAAGTGCTCTTGTGATAGAGCAGTACTATCACTCCCCCCCCTCCCCCCGCACACCCCACTCACGTCACCCCCCGCCCGCGGTGTACTGTGAGTCACAGATGTTGCTGGGCGATGTAATATGAGTATCGGCTAACACTGGGCTTTGTAATGTAAGTAATACACGTCGCTGTGCGGTGTAATGTGAGTAATGGACACCTCTGTGCGGTACAATGTGAGGAATGGACGCCTCTGTGCGGTATAATGTGAGGAATGGACGCCTCGGTGCGGTACAATGTGAGTAATGAACGCCTCTGTGCGGTGTAATGTGAGTAATGGACGCCTCTGTGCGGTACAATGTGAGTAATAGACGCCTCTGTGCGGTGTAATGTGAGGAATGGATGCTTTTGCGCGGTGTAATGTGAGTAATGGACGCCTCTGCGCGGTGTAATGTGAGTAATGGACGCCTCTGTGCGGTACAATGTGAGTAATGGACGCCTCTGCGCGGAGTAATGTGAGGAATGGATGCCTCTGCGCGGTGAAATGTGAGGAATGGACGCCTCTGCGGTTAATGTGAGTAATGGACGTCTCTCTGCAGTATAATGTGAGGAATGGACGCCTCGGTGCGGTACAATGTGAGTAATGGATGCCTCTGTGCGGTGTAATGTGAGTAATGGACGCCTCTGTGCGGTACAATGTGAGTAATGGACGCCTCTGTGCGGTGTAATGTGAGTAATGGACGCCTCTGCACGGTACAATGTGAGTAATGGATGCCTCTGCACGGTACAATGTGAGTAATGGACGCCTCTGCGCGGTGTAATGTGAGTAATGGACGCCTGTGCGCGGTGTAATGTGAGTAATGGACGCCTGTGCGCGGTGTAATGTGAGTAATGGACGTCTCTGTGCAGTGTAATGTGAGTAATGGACGTCTCTGTGCGGTGTAATGTGAGTAATGGACGTCTCTGTGCGGTGTAATGTGAGTAATGGACGCCTCTGCACGGTACAATGTGAGTATTGGATGCCTCTGCACGGTACAATGTGAGTAATGGACGCCTCTGCGCGGTGTAATGTGAGTAATGGACGCCTGTGCGCGGTGTAATGTGAGTAATGGACGCCTGTGCGCGGTGTAATGTGAGTAATGGACGTCTCTGTGCAGTGTAATGTGAGTAATGGACGTCTCTGTGCTGTATAATGTGAGGAATGGACGCCTCTGTGCGGTGTAATGTGAGTAGTGATGAGCGGGTTCGGTTCCTCGGAAACCAAACCCCCCCGAACTTCACCCATTTTACACGGGTCCGAGGCATACTCGGATTCTCTCGTATGGCTCGGTTAACCCGAGCGCGGCCGAACGTCATCATCCCGCTGTCGGATTCTCGCGAGATTCGGATTCTATATAAGGAGCCGCGCGTCGCCTCCATTTTCAGTCGTGCATTGGAAATGTTAGGGAGAGGACGTGGCTGGCGTCCTCTCCGTTTATTAATGTTACTGCAAATATTTGTGCTTATTGCTTAATTGTGGGGACTGGGGAGCAGCTGTATTATATAGGAGGAGTACAGTGCAGAGTTTTGCTGATCAGTGACCACCAGTTTTATCCGTTCTCTGCCTGAAAAACGCTCCATATCTGTGCTCAGTGTGCTGCATATATCTGTGCTCAACCTGCTTTATTGTGGGTACTGGGGACCAGCAGTATTATACAGGAGGAATACAGTGCAGAGTTTTGCTGCCCAGTGACCACCAGTATTATACGTTGGCTGCCTGAAAAACGCTCCATATCTGTGCTCAGTGTGCTGCGTATATCTGTGCTCACACTGCTTTATTGTGGGGACTGGGGACCAGCAGTATTATATAGGAGGAGTACAGTGCAGAGTTTTGCTGACAGTGACCACCAGTAAATATAGCAGTACGGTACGGAAGGCCACTGCTCTACCTACCTCTGTGTCGTCAAGTATACTATCCATCTAGATTCTATACCTGTGGTGCATTTTAGTTTTGCAGTTTGCTGACAGTGACCACCAGTATAAGGCCACTGCTCTACCTACCTCTGTGTCGTCAAGTATACTATCCATCCATACCTGTGGTGCATTTCAGTTGTGCGCAGTATATCTAGTAGTAGGCCATTGCTATTGATACTGGCATATGATTCCACACATTAAAAAATGGAGAACAAAAATGTGGAGGTTAAAATAGGGAAAGATCAAGATCCACTTCCACCTCGTGCTGAAGCTGCTGCCACTAGTCATGGCCGAGACGATGAAATGCCATCAATGTCGTCTGCCAAGGCCGATGCCCAATGTCATAGTAGAGAGCATATAAAATCCAAAAAACAAAAGTACAGTAAAATGACCCAAAAATAAAAAATGAAAGCGTCTGATGAGAAGCGTAAACTTGCCAATATGCCATTTACGACACGGAGTGGCAAGGATCGGCTGAGGCCCTGGCCTATGTTCATGGCTAGTGGTTCAGATTCACATGAGGATGGAAGCACTCATCCTCTCGCTAGAAAAATGAAAAGACTTAAGCTGGCAAAAGCACAGCATAGAACTGTGCGTTCTTCTAAATCACAAATCCCCAAGGAGAGTCCAATTGTGTCGGTTGCGATGCCTGACCTTCCCAACACTGGACAGGAAGAGCTTGCGCCTTCCACCATTTGCACGCCCCCTGCAAGTGCTGGAAGGAGCACCCGCAGTCCTGTTCCTGATAGTCAAATTGAAGATGTCACTGTTGAAGTACACCAGGATGAGGATATGGGTGTTGCTGGCGCTGGGGAGGAAATTGACAAGGAGGATTCTGATGGTGAGGTGGTGTTTAAGTCAGGCACCCGGGGAGACACCTGTTGTCCGTGGGACGAATATGGCCATTGATATGCCTGGTCAAAATACAAGAAAAATCACCTCTTCGGTGTGGAATTATTTCAACACAAATGCGGACAACAGGTGTCAAGCCGTGTGTTGCCTTTGTCAAGCTGTAATAAGTAGGGGTAAGGACGTTAACCACCTAGGAACATCCTCCCTTATACGTCACCTGGACCGCATTCATCAGAAGTCAGGGACAAGTTCAAAAACTTTGGATGACAGCGGAAGCAGTCCACTGACCACTAAATCCCTTCCTCTTGTAACCAAGCTCCTGCAAACCACACCACCAACTCCCTCAGTGTCAATTTCCACCTTACACAGGAAAGCCAATAGTCCTGCAGGCCATGTCACTGGCAAGTCTGACGAGTCCTCTCCTGCCTGGGATTCCTCCGATGCATCCTCCTTCACATTCTCCCGCAACTGGGGGTGCGAAGAAAAGGCTAAGAATTCCGAGCCCACCCGCTGGCGGTGATGCAGAGCAGTCTGGAGCGAGTGCTGACATCTGGTCCGGACTGAAGGACCTGCCAACGATTACTGACATGTCGTCTACTGTCACTGCATATGATTCTGTCACCATTGAAAGAATGGTGGAGGATTATATGAGTGACCGCATCCAAGTAGGCACGTCAGACAGTCCGTACGTATACTGGCAGGAAAAAGAGGCAATTTGGAGGCCCTTGCACAAACTGGCTTTATTCTACCTAAGTTGCCCTCCCTCCATTGTGTACTCTGAAAGAGTGTTTAGTGCAGCCGCTCACCTTGTCAGCAATTGGCGTACGAGGTTACTTCCAGAAAATGAATTATAATCAATTCCTCCGTGGAGACATTCACCAGCAATTGCCTCCAGAAAGTACACAGGGATCTGAGATGGTGGATTCCAGTGGGGACGAATTAATAATCTGTGAGGAGGGGGATGTACACAGTGAAAGGGGTGAGGAATCGGAGGATGATGATGAGGTGGACATCTTGCCTCTGTAGAGCCAGTTTGTGCAAGGAGAGATTGATTGCTTCTTTTTTGGTGGGGGCCCAAACCAACCAGTCATTTCAGTCACTGAAATGATGGGTTCGTTAAAGTGTGCATGTCCTGTTTATACAACATAAGGGGGTTCCATCTTGCACCTCTTTTTTCTTTCATTTTTCTTTGCATCATGTGCTGTTTGGGGACTATTTTTTTAAGTGCCATCCTGTCTGACACTACAGTGCCACTCCTAGATGGGCCAGGTGTTTGTGTCGGCCACTTGTGTCGCTTAGCTTAGTCACACAGCGACCTTGGTGCGCCTCTTTTTTTCTTTGCATCATGTGCTGTTTGGGGACTATTTTTTTGAAGTGCCATCCTATCTGACACTGCAGTGCCACTCCTAGATGGGCCAGGTGTTTGTGTTGGCCACTTGTTTCGCTTAGCTTAGCCATCCAGCGACCTTGGTGCACCTCTTCTTTTTTTCTTTGCATCATGTGCTGTTTGGGGACTATTTTTTTGAAGTGCCATCCTATCTGACACTGCAGTGCCACTCCTAGATGTGCCAGGTGTTTGTGTCGGCCACTTGTGTCGCTTAGCTTAGCCATCCAGCGACCTCGGTGCAAATTTTAGGACTAAAAATAATATTGTGAGGTGTTCAGTGTTCAGAATAGACTGAAAATGAGTGTAAATTATGGTTATTGAGGTTAATAATACTATGGGATCAAAATGACCCCCAAATTAAATATGATTTAAGCTGTTTTTGAGGGTTTTTTGTAAAAAAAACACCCGAATCCAAAACACACCCGAATCCGACAAAAAATTTTCAGGGAGGTTTTGGCAAAACGCGTCCGAATCCAAAACACAACCGCGGAACCGAATCCAAAACCAAAACACAAAACCCGAAAAAATTTCCGGTGCACATCTCTAAATGTGAGTAATGGACGCCTCTGTGCGGTGTAATGTGAGTAATGGACGCCTCTGTCCAGTATAATGTGAGTAATGGACGCCTCTGTGCAGTATAATGTGAGTAATGGATGCCTCTGTGCGGTATAATGTGAGTAATGGACGCCTCTGTGCAGTATAATGTGAGTAATGGACGTCTCTGCGCGGTGTAATGTGTGTAATGGACGCCTCTGCGCGGTGTAATGTGAGTAATGGACGCCTCTGTGCGGTGTAATGTGAGTAATGGGCCGCCGCTGGGCGTTGTATTGTGAGTAACGGATGCCGCTGGGCAGTGTAATGTGAATAACAGATGCCACTGTGTGTTGTATTGTGAGTAACAGACGTCGCTGGGCGGTGTAATGTGAGTAACGAATGCTGCTGGGTGACGTAATGTGCATAAAGGATGCCGCAGTGCACTGTAATGTGAACAATGGATGCCGCAGTGCAGTGTAATGGGAATAAAGGATGCCGCTGTGGGGTGTAATGTGATGCCGCTGTACACTGTAATGTAAATAATGTGATGCTGCTGTGCGGTGTAATGTGAGTAACGGACGCTGTCATGCGCAAAATGTGTACAATGGGTGCCTCTGTGCAGTGTAATGTGAATAACGGATGCCTCTGTGGGGTGTAATGTGACGCCGCTGTACGCTGTAGTGTGAATAATGGACGCTGCTGTGCAGTGTAATATGAATAATGGACAGTGCCGGGTGGTGTAATGTGAATAACAGATGCCACTGTGCGTTGTAATGTGACTAACGTACATCGCTGGGCGGTGTAACGTGAGTAACAAATGCTGCTGGGTGACGTAATGTGCATAAAGGATGCCGCAGTGCGTTGTAATGTGACAGTGCTGTGCGGTGTAATGTGAACAACGGATTCCGCTGTGCGGTTTAATGTAAGTAACGATCGTCGCTGGGAGCTGTCATAAATAAATCTATCTACACACAGAGATGGGAGAGATGTACTAAGCCTTGAAAAGTGATAAATTTCACGGTGATAAAGTACCAGCCAATCAGCTCCTGCGTGGTATTCAGTATACCGGTTGTTGGGATCCCGGCGCACAGTATACCGGCGACAGAATCCCAACACCCGGCATACCGACACCTTTTCTTCCTCTTGGAGGTCCACGACACCCCCGGAGGGGCTCATTTGCGCTCACCCCACTGTCGGCAAACCAGCAGTCGGGATCCCGGCGCTGGTATGCTGGCCGCCGGGGACTCGGCCGCCGGCAACTCATACTACACCCCAGCTCCTAACTGCCATGTTACAGGCTGGGATTGAGAAATGACAGTTAGGAGCTGGTTGCTTGGTACTTTATCACCGTGAAATGTATCACTTTTCAAGGCTTAGTACATCTGGCCCAAATAATTATGCAGTAAAGGAGCGCAGCACACCACACTCATTTCTTTTACTTAAAACCACTCAGGTTTAAATAAAAGCCGCTGAGGTTACCATACCACAAACAGACTGAGACCTCCCGCAATCAGCGCCAGGTGAACTGAAGCTATTGGTTACAAGGGGCTACATAATCTGAATGTGACCACACAGACTGATCCTTCCTAGCAGACCTTGGTCAAGCGGTTACACTCTGATTAGAACAGCCCTATTATGTATATGCTTCATTTAAGCAAAGAGGTGAAGGAGATTGAAGTGGGTAAAGGAAGGTGGGTAGCTATGCCCTCCTTGGTGCTAGTTGCACCTCACGGCACAGACCACACCCCCATATTAGTAGTCACACCCCCTGCAGCAGCCCACAATAGGCTCTTTATAAATTTCAGCTCCAGGCCCATCAGGACCTTAATCTGGCACTGGCCGACGCAATGGACTTCAGGGTACCCTCTTGCTTTCTATCTGCAGCATCTTTTAGGGTGGCCGTATCCTGTGACGGCAGGGCTACCCTCTTGGATAAGCGTGTTAGAGCTTTGTCCACCCTAGGGGAGGATTCCCAGCGTAACCTGTCCGTTGGCGGGAAAGGTTACGCCATAAGCATCCTCTTGGAAATCTGCAGTTTTTTATCTGGAGATTCCCAAGCTTTTTCACATAACTCATTTAGCTCATGTAAAGGGGGAAAGGTCACCTCCTGCCTTTTTTCCCCCATACATATGAACCCTCTTGTCAGGGACTGGGGTTTCCTCTGTGATGTGCAACACATCCTTCATTGCTATAATCATATAACGGATGGCTTTAGCCAATTTAGGCTGTAATTTTGCATCATCGTAATCGACACTGGAGTCAGAATCCATGTCGGTATCTGTGTCAACAATTTGGGATAGTGGGCGCTTCTGAGACCCTGACGGCCTCTGCGACATCGGATCAGGCATGGGTTGAGACCCTGACTGTCCTAAGGTTTCAGCTTTATCCAACCTTTTATGCAAGGAATTAACATTATCATTTAAAACCTTCCACATATCCATCCAATCGGGGGTCGGCGCCGTCGGCGGAGACCCCACATTCATTTGCTCCCGCTCTGCTTCCACATAGCCTTCCTCGTCAAACATGTCGACACACGCATACCAACACACCACAAACGCACTGGGGATGCTCTTTTTTGAAGACAGTTCCCCCACAAGGCCCTTTGGAGAGACAGAGAGAGAGTATGCCAGCACACACCCCAGTGCTATATGTCCCAGGAATCACACAGTAACTTAGTGTTAACCCAGTAGCTGCTGTATATTATGTTTTTGCACCAAATTTATGTGCCCCCCCTCTCTTTTTACCCTCTTCTACCGTGAATCTGCAGGGGAGAGCCTGGGGAGCTTCCTCTCAGCGGAGCTGTGGAGAGAAAATGGCGCTGGTGAGTGCTGAGGAAGAAGCCCCACCCCCTCGACGGCGGGCTTCTGTCCCATGTTTCTGTACACTATTATGGCGGGGGCTCATACATATATACAGTGCCCAACTGTATATATGTGTAACTTTTGCCAAGAGGTCCTAATTGCTGCCCAGGGCGCCCCTTCCCCGCTGCGCCCTGCACCCTACAGTGACCGGAGTATGTGGGTGTAGTGTGGGAGCAATGGCGCACAGCTGCAGTGCTGTGTGCTACCTCAGTGAAGACTGGAGTCTTCTGCCGCCGATTTCGAAGTCGTCTTGCTTCTTTCACCCGGCTTCTGTCTTCCGGCTCTGCGAGGGGGACGGCGGCGCGGCTCCGGGATCGGACGACAAAGGGTGAGATCCTGTGTACGATCCCTCTGGAGCTAATGGTGTCCAGTAGCCTAAGAAGCAGGACCTATCTTCAGAGAGTAGGGCTGCTTCTCTCCCCTCAGTCCCACGATGCAGGGAGCCTGTTGCCAGCAGATCTCCCTGAAAATAAAAAACCTAACAAAATACTTTCTTATAGCAAGCTCAGGAGAGCTCACTAAATAGCATCCAGCTCGTCAGGGCACAGATTCAAACTGAGGTCTGGAGGAGGGACATAGAGGGAGGAGCCAGAGCACACCAGAATCCAAATTCTTTCTTAAAGTGCCCATGTCTCCTGCGGAGCCCGTCTATTCCCCATGGTCCTTACGGAGTCCCCAGCATCCACTAGGACGTTAGAGAAATACACAATAAGTATATCCTGTGAACTACCTATAGTAAATGATAAACCTGATGCACCTAGCCCCCTCATGTTATAGAATATAGGGATACCAATCTGAGTGAGAGACATGAAATGGAGGTCACACAGCAGCTACATGCACACACATATAGTCACAATGTACAATGCAGAAGTTATGACATGCAATAAAACTTCACTGGACTAGCAATACAAAGTAATACTCAGTATGGCTATATATTTAGTAGATATATCAATGCACAGTAAAGACTGAATGTATATCACAGGGTACTTGTACTATATAACCCTGACCAAATGCACTGTTTCTTAACTAACACTGTCAACAGACATGTAGAATACTTAAGTGTCTTGTAAAATGCACAGTGCTGACATGCAGGCGGCTTTACAAAGGAGGATTTGCCCAAACAGTCCCAGGAATAGTGCTGCTCTGTGTAATGGCGCCCAAACACTGACTGAGTGAGGGAGAGAGAGAGTTGTAGCTCCAGAGCGGGAACATTACTGTAAATTGCGCGCTGGGGAGGGGCTACAGGTCCAAGCCTTATCCCCCTGCTGGACCTCACAACTGGTACTATGGGCTGTTAATAAAACTGTTATTGTGAGGGAAAAAAACTGACCTGTGCCCTTGCCCTGGTGGTTTAGTGGAGTCCCTGCCCGACCACAGTGTCCACGCCAGCGCGTGCGGCCCGCCTCCCACTGGCTGCGCCGGATCACTATTTTAGCGGGACCCACTTACCTCCTCCCTGAGTGCGACCGCGCGATCCAGGAGAACTTCAGCGGGTGTGTGACTAACGAGGAGCAAACCGGAGCCTCCGCTGTAAGTACCCGGCAACCAGGGCGCAGGATTATACAGCGCGCTGGGGGACGTAATGGAGCTGCAGCAGGAGATGTCAGACTGACATCTAATACTCACAGAGTCACTGCTGCAGCCCTTGAAGTCTTCATTTTTCACTTAGAAAAGCTCTTCTCAGGGCTTCTGGAGCAGCTCCCCTGTTGTATGCCTGCTTACTGCATGGCACCAACTACAAAACTGAGCTCCTGTGCACAGAGGTGCGGTTATAGAGGAGGCGGCGCTATGCATCTTGGGAAGAAGGTCAAAGCTTTGAGCCTGTTGGTGCCTTGGATCAAGATCCTACTCTACATCCCGATGTTATTCCCTGTGGAGCCCAGTGAAGCCCGCAGCAGAAAATCCTATTTCTCCTTCGCCCTAGAGGATGCTGGGGACTCCAAAAGGACCATGGGCTATTGACGGGATCCGCAGGAGACATGGGCACACTATAAGACTTTGAATGGGTGTGAACTGGCTCCTCCCTCTATGCCCCTCCTCCAGACCTCAGTTAGATTCTGTGCCCAGAGGAGACTGGTCACACTCTAGGGGAGCTCTACTGAGTTTCTCTAAAAAGACTTTTGTTAGCTTTATTATTTTCAGGGAGCACTGCTGGCAACAGGCTCCCTGCTTCGTGGGACTGAGGGGAGAGAAGCAGACCTACTACTGTGAGACTGATAGGCTCTGCTTCTTAGGCTACTGGACACCATTAGCTCCAGAGGGTCCGATCACTTGGGTTGCCTAGCTGCTCGCTCCCGGAGCTGCGCCGCCGTCCCCCTCACTGAGCCAGAAGATCGAAGACAGGTGAGTAACCGAAGCAAAGAAGATATCGGAAGGCAGCAGAAGACTCAGTCTTCCTAAGGTACTGCGCAGCGGTCGCAATGCGCGCCATTGCTCCCGCTTACACAGGCACTGCATGGGTGCAGGGCACAGGGGGGGCGCCATGGGCTGCAATGAAAACCTCTTTTAGACACTATCTGGCTATTTTAAGGTGCATAGGCATTATTTGTGACCCCCGCCAGTATAATCTCAGCGGGTCTGAAGCGCACCTTGTTGGGGGCGGGGCTTCCTCCTCAGCTCTGACCAGTGCCATTTCTCTCCACAACTTGCTGCAGAGACGCTGCTCCTGGCCCTTCCACTGCTGTCACAAGTAACAGGGTGTTGAAAACAAAGGGGGGGTACTTAATTTTGGTGTTGGTTGTATTATATTACAAGAGCTTATAGGTCTGTGGCATTGTGCTTTTCAGACAGGTGTGGCGCTGGGTGTGAGATGGCAAACTCCTCTGTCTCTCTGAAAGGCCTTGCTGTGGGTCTGTCCCCTTTAGCCCAGTGTGTTTGGGGGTGTCGGTACGTGTGTGTCGACATGGCAGAAACTGAATGCTCTTCCCAGGAGGAGGTTAGTGTGAGAGCTGAGCAGAATGAAAGTGTGACTCTGTCGGCACCGCCGACTGCTGATTGGGTTGACATGTGGAATGTGTTGAATAGCAGTGTGGCTTTGTTACATAAGAGGTTGGACAAATCTGAGTCTCAGAACCAAGCATGGAGGCAGTCCGTGGGAGACGTGGTACCACACACTCAGGCCCCCTCAGGGTCCCAAAAACGTTCATTTACCCAAGTAGCAGACACTGATACCGACACGGATTCTGACTCCAGTGTCGAATATAATGATGCAAAGTTACATCCTAAGGTGGCTAAGAGTATTCAGTACATGATTGTGGCTATAAAAGACGTGTTACATATCACTGAAGACCCCGCTGTCCCTGAGACATGGGTCTGTATGTATAAGTGCAAGAACCGGAGGTAACGTTTCCTCCCTCTCATGAACTGAATGCCCTTTTTGAAAAAGCCTGGGAAACGCCAGACAAAAGGTGACACATTCCCAGGAGAATTGCTATGGCATACCCGTTTCCTTCTCAGGATAGGGTTGGGTGGGAGGCAACACCCACGGTAGACAAAGCTCTAGCACGATTGTCCAAGAAAGTGGCGCTACCGTCTCCTGAAATGGCAACCCTTAATGATCCTGCTGATCGGAAATCTATTTATGTCACGACATGTACTCTGCTCAGGCCGGCTGTGGCTTCGGCGTGGGTGAGTAACGCGATTGAAAAGTGGGCAGATAACTTGTCATCGTATATAGACACCCTGGATCGGGATAGCGTGCTTTTGACACTGGGTCATATCAGGGACGCTGCAGTCTATCTAAAAGAGACGGCGAGAGATATTGGCCTTTTGGGATCAAGGGCCAATGCCATGGCGGTCTCGGCTAGAAGGGCGTTGTGGACTCGTCAGTGGAATGGTGATACTGATTCTAAGAAGGCTATGGAGGCTCTCCCCTACAAGGGTGGAGTTTTATTTGGTGAAGGCCTCGCGGACCTGGTTTCTACAGCTACCGCGGGTAAGTCCTCTTTTCTGCCTTTTGTTCCTCCACAGCAAAAGAAGATGCCCCCATATCAGATGCAGTTCTTTCGGTCGCAGAAATTCCGGAAAGGACGTGGGTCATCTTTTCTTGCGGCAAGAGGTAAGGGTAGAGGAAATAGATCGACGGCTGTCGCAGGCTCCCAGGAGCATAAGTCCTCCCCAGCTTCTACCAAATCCACCGCATGACGCTGGGGCTCCCCTGCGGGAGTCTGCACCGGTGGGGGCGTGTCTTCAACTCTTCAGTCAGGTCTGGGTTCTCTCGGGCCTGGATCCTTGGGTGCTGGAAATTGTGACCCAAGGATACAAACTGGAGTTTCAAGACGTGCCCCCACGCCAATTTTTCAAATTGGCCTTGCCAGCTTCTCTTTTGGAAAGAGAGGTTATTACGGCGATACAAAAGCTGTGTCTGCAGTGAGTCATTGTCGAGGTTCCCCCGTCACAGCGGGGAGAAGGGTTTTATTCAAGCCTGTTCGTGGTCCCGAAGCCAGACGGCTCGGTCAGACCGATTCTGAATTTAAAATCCCTCAATGTGTATTTGAAAAGTTTCAAATTCAAGATGGAATCTCTCCGAGCGGTGATCTCCAGTCTGGAGGGGGGGGGGGGGGGGTTTATGGTGTCAGTCGACATAAAGGATGCTTACCTACATGTCCCCATTTATCCTCCTCATCAGGCGTACCTGAGGTTCGCTGAACAGGATTGTCACTACCAATTTCAGACGTTGCCGTTTGGTCTTTCTATGGCCCCGAGGATTTTCACAAAGGTAATGGCGGAAATGATGGTGCTCCTGCGCATGCAAGGGGTCACAATTATCCCGTACTTGGACGATCTCCTGATAAAGGCGAGATTACAGGAGCTGTTACTAGAAAATGTTGCGCTCCCACTGCAGGTGCTGCAACAGCATGGCTGGCTCCTGAATTTGCCAAAGTCGCAGTTGATTCCGACAACTCGGTTGTCGTTTTTGGGCATGATTCTGGACACGGAACTGCAGAGGATTTTTCTCCCGTTGGAAAAAGCTCAGGAAATCCAGAACATGGTCAAGGAACTTCTGAAACCGCCAAGAGTGTCGATTCATCAATGCACTCGAGTGCTAGGGAAAATGGTGGCGGCCTACGAGGCCATTCCGTTTGGCAGGTTCCATGCAAGAACGTTTCAGTGGGACCTACTAAACAAGTGGTCCGGGTCCCATCTGCAGATGCACCGGAAAATAACTTTGTCCCCCAGGACCAGGGTTTCTCTCCTGTGGTGGCTCCAAAGTTCTCACCTTCTAGAGGGTCGCAGGTTCGGCATCCAAGATTGGATTCTGGTGACCACGGACGCGAGTCTCCGAGGTTGGGGAGCTGTCACGCAGGGACAAAATTTCCAGGGAAAATGGTCAAGCCAGGAAGCTTGTCTGCACATAAACATTCTGGAATTAAGGGCCATCTACAACGACCTGCAACAAGTGGAACATCTTCTTCGCGACCTGCCCGTCCTGATTCAGTCGGACAATGTAACAGCCGTGGCGCACATAAACTGCCAGGGCGGAACAAAGAGCAGGGCGGCGATGGTGGAGGCCACCAAGATCCTTTGCTGGGCGGAAGAACATGCAAGCGCCCTGTCAGCGGTCTTCATTCCAGGCGTGGACAACTGGGAAGCAGACTTCCCCAGCAGACACGATCTCCACCCAGGAGAGTGGGGTCTTCATCAAGAGGTCTTTGCAGAAGTGACAAGTCGTTGGGGAATTCCTCAAATAGACATGATGGCGTCTCACCTCAACAAGAAGCTTCAGACATATTGTTCCAGGTCGAGGGACCCTCAAGCAGTAGCAGTGGACGCTCTGGTGACACCGTGGGTGTTTCAGTCGGTCTATGTGTTTCTTCCACTTCCACTCATCCCAAAGGTGATAAGGATCATGAGAAGAACAAGTGTTCAGGCGACACTCGTTCCACATTGGCCTCGGAGGGCCTGGTATCCGGATCTTAAGGAATTACTCACAGGAGATTCTTGGCCTCTTCCTCTAAGAGAGGATCTGTTACAGCAAGGACCGTGCGTGTTCCAGGACTTACCGCGGTTGCGTTTGACGGCATGGCGGTTGAACGCCAAATCCTACCTTGGAAGGGTATTCCCGGGGAAGTCATCCCCACCCTACTTAAGGCTAGAAAGGCGGTAACGGCGAAGCATTATCACCGTATCTGGAAAAAATGTGTCTTGTTGTGAATCCAAGAAGGCTCCTACGGAAGAGTTTCACCTGGGGCGGTTTCTCCACTTTTTGCAAGCAGGTGTGGATGCGGGCCTGAACTTAGGCTCCATTAAAGTGCAGGTTTCGGCCTTATCAATTTTCTTTCAAAGGGAATTGGCCTCGCTTCCTAAAGTTCAGATGTTCGTGAAAGGCGTACTACACATTCAACCTCTATTTGTGCCCCCAGTGGCTCCATGGGACCTAAACGTGGTGTTACAGTTCCTTACATCACATTGGTTTGAACCTTTACAAACGGTTGAGTTGAAATTTCTCACTTGGAAAGTGGTCATGCTATTGGCCTTGGCATCCGCAAGGCGGGTGTCCGTATTGGCGGCTTTGTCTTACAAAAGCTCCTATCTGATCTTCCATGAGGATACAGCGGAGTTGAGAGCTCGTCAACATTTTCTACCGAAGGTGGTTTCTTCGTTTCATATGAACCAACCTATTGTGGTGCCTGTGGCTACTGAAGCCTTGGCTGATTCAAAGTCTCTTGATGTGGTCAGAGCTTTGAAAATTTATGTAGCCAGAACGGCTCGGGTGAGAAAAAAAGAGGCGCTGTTTGTCCTATATGCCGCCAACAAGGTTGGCACTCCTGCTTCTAAGCAGACTATTGCGCGCTGGATCTGTAATACGATTCAGCAGGCTCATTCTACGGCTGGATTGCTGTTACCGAAATCGTGACAGCCCATTCCACTAGGAAGGTGGGCTCATCTTGGGCGGCTGCCCGAGGCGTCTCGGCATCACAGCTTTTCCGAGCAGCTACTTGGTCGGGGTCAAACACTTTTGCAAAGTTCTACAAGTTTGATACCCTGGCTGATGAGGACCTCATGTTTGCTCAATCGGTGCTGCAGAGTCATCCGCACTCTCCCGCCCGGTTTGGAGCTTTGGTATAAACCCCATGGTCCTTTTGGAGTCCCCAGCATCCTCTAGGACGAAGGAGAAAATAGGATTTTAATACGTACCGCTAAATCCTTTTCTCTTAGTCCGTAGAGGATGCTGGGCGCCCGTCCCAGTGCGGCCTCTATCTGCAGTACTTGTATATAGGTTTTGCTTAAGTTGCACAAAGGTTGTGTTTGGTAAGGGTCAGGCTGTTGCTGATCTGTTTTAGTTCACACTGTTAACTGGGTTTAATTAAATGCCATGTTGTACGGTGTGGTGTGGTGTGGTGTGGTGTGGTGTAAGCTGGTATGCATCTCACCCTTAGTTTAACAAAATCCTTTTCCTCTAAATGTTCGTCTCCTCTGGGCACAGTTCCTATAACTGAGGTCTGGAGGAGGGGCATAGAGGGAGGAGCCAGTTCACACCCATTCAAAGTCTTATAGTGTGCCCATGTCTCCTGCGGATCCCGGCTATACCCAATGGTCCTTTTGGAGTCCCCAGCATCCTCTACGGACTAAGAGAAAAGGATTTACCGGTAGGTATTAAAATCCTGTTTTTCTCTAGCATCCATAAGGGATATTGGGGGAATCTAGTACGATGGGGCATAGACGGGGTCCAAAGGAGCCGGTGCTCTCTAAATTTCTTCAACTGGGTGCGCTGGCTCCTCCCCTCTATGCCCCCTCCCACAAACAGTTTAGAAAAAAGTGCTCTCAGGAGAGGATACACATCGGGGGCGGATTGGCCCACCATGACACCAAGACAGATTCCGATGGGCTGGTCCCATATCCCCCCTCAATCAGGCCGATTCACACTCAGGCTGGGCTGGCTCACACTGCTTCCAGTACTTGTGGTTCATTGGAATGTAATCCGGAAGTTAGGCTAGCGGGCACTTCCAGGTGCCGCTAGCCGTGAAAAATGGTGATGCTGTTCTACCAATGGGGGACCTGGAGAAAGTTAACCAGCCCAGCAGCATCCTCTCCCTGGCACCGGCCAAAGGTCTCTTCAATGAGTCCGGCCCAGGAGCAGCAGCAAAGCAATGGTTGGAGCCGGGTTCACTATACCCGCTGCCACCCCAGCTCCCGCACTCTCACTGAACTGGCCAGAGCGGTGACTGAGCACTGAAGGGGACCCGGCAGAGAGGTTATTTTCAATTTCGTTATTTGCATTATCATGTTAGTGTAAGGGTTAGGGCGCCCCCGGTCACAGTGTATGGTTTGGGGACTGGACAGGAGCAGGATGTACTTTGTTCTCAGGATGCCAGCTGACCAGGCAGCACTCACAGCCAGCCCTGGGACAATCTCTAATGCAATGTCCTTCAGCCCTATAGCTGCCCAATGTCTGTCCATGATGATGGGCCTGTTTATGCGGTACAAACAATATATAGAAATTGCCCAGCGCAAGCCAATAATATTCAAATACCTGCCGCCTCTTAAGTGGGTAAGCTCTTCCCACAGATATAGGAACTAAAAACTGCGTTTTCCCCACAAAGTGGGGAGAATAGAGCCGCTGATATTAGAATAATAATTAATTAATTGAAGTACACCATATAACGATATTAAAATACACCGTGTATCTATATAAATAATTTATATTTATTAGCTCAATATATAATAAATTACCGTCCGGTAAAGAGTAAAATATACCCACTATTCAAACAAACACATTAAATACATTTAAAAGAATCTACAAAATGGGTGTCCTTTATAAGGGTTTTGTTTAGTGTCCAAATGCTGATAGATTGTTTAATCCACCTGAGGAAGAAAGCCCGAACGTGATTTTATGTACAGTCCTCCCGGCCGCTGGTAGCTATTCCTTTATATACGGACATATCTCGAGGTATAGTAAAAAGTCTTTTGCTTATTTTTTTTTTATTTTTTTTTATTTTTTTTAGCTTCATGAGTATTATTAATGACTGTCTAGCGTCCTCTGCAGCCTGCTGTCTTCCTGGTGGCACTTGCAAGTGCAATAAAAGTTTACTTTATTTTAATTATAGTACATATATATCCATGTGCCTACATATATACACATGTATATACATACATACATACATACATACATACATATAAACACACACACACACACACATATGATGTATGTATATATATATATGTGTATATATATGTGTACTGTATGTGTGTGTATATATATATATATATATATATATATATATATGTATGCATGTTTAATATGCTATGTATATGGGTTCACTACGATCTCCCGGCGGCCGGCCTCCCGGCGACCAGCATACCGGCGCCGGGAGGCCGGCCGCCGGCTTACCAACAGTGTGGCGAGCGCAAATGAGCCCCTTGCGGGCTCGCTGCGCTCGCCACGCTATGCGCGCCAAACTATTTTATTCTCCCTCCAGGGGGTCGTGGACCCCCACGAGGGAGAATAAGTGTCGGTATGCCGGCGGTCAGGCTCCCGGCGCCGGTATGCTGGTCGCCGGGAGCCCGACCGCCGGCATACTGAAGACCACCCGTGTATATGTATGTATGTGTGTATATATATATATATATATATATATATATATATATATATGTGTGTGTAGACATATGTATGTATATATATATATATATATGTGTAGATAGAGATATATATATATAGAGATATATATATACACACACACACAGACACACTAGTTTTACGGACCCAGCATATACTGGGTCACCTCAGTCCCCACCCCCGTGATTGGCTCCGCCCAGTTCTGGAAACCCCCCCATGCAAATCCTGCGTTTGCCACTGCAACTGTGTCTATCTCAGAATCAGGACCTCTGAGGAGTGACCCCGCCCTCTTGACAGGCCCCTCCCACTCAATAGACTCCGCCCCATTAGGGCTGCTTCCATAAATTTCCCGGGCTGGTGTTCGACCCCAATCCGCCCCTGGCAGCTACTATGGGGCCCAGAGCTGAGAGAGACCACCTTCCCTGTCACAGGTACATGTGTTATATATAGGGGTATAGCTACCATAGGTACTGTGACTGCCTACCAGTGCAATGCCTCACCTACTGGTGTGATCTCCACCTCCTGTGACATGATCCTCCTGCTGTGACTGCCTACCAGTGTAATGCCTCACCTACTGGTGTGATCTCCACCTCCTTTGATACGATCCTACTGCTGGTGCTGTGACTGCCCACCATGCTGCATTAGCCTTGCTTACTACCACTGTGGGTAATGCTAACAATTTGTTTAAGCCCAATTTGTGTTGGGCCCCGCTTATAGCTGACTTACTCCAACCTACATGAGGCCACTTTTCATATATTTCCAGGGACACTTTACGTTCCCAATCCGCCCCTGTCTGGCATGGAAGAAATGTGAATGATAAATTAATGTAAATGTACCAGGAGGTGTATTGACAAGCCTTTGTAACATTATCTTATACTGTGAATTTCTTACCCTGTTTTCAAGACAAATAATGAATTTAACTTGTTAATTAAGTGAAAGGAAGACATGATATTTTCCGGGAGATGTATCAAGCCGTAGAGAGAGATAAAGTTGTGTATTTTCCCAAATCAAATGAAGCTTCTAACTACAGGTACTTCATGTTCATGTACAGGTATTTCATGTACTGTGCTAGATAAGTGACAGAAGATGATTGGGTGGTTTGAACATCTGCACTTTATCTCTCTCCAAGGCTTGATACATCTCCCCAAGAGTGCTGTATATAAAACATATGTCTGGCTGCTATACAGCAGGCCAGGAGCACCAGCAGGACAGTAGAGTAACAGTCATATCAGTAATAATTTGCGGACCCTGTGAAATTAGCATTCAGTAAAGACGGGAGATTCAGTCAATGAATACAGAAAACCTTTTTTAGTTAATGTTAAAATATAAAAAGTTTATTAAGTGGAATATTTAATAAATAATATTTGCAAGACATCTCCAAAAACAGTCGGTTTTGGGGGCTGCCCACAAATATTAACCAGCCCCTGAATGTATGTATTGGGGACTGCAATGGATATTTGAGATATCTATTGCGTTCCTCCTATTTTGAACACAAAAGCAGCCACCAAAAGTTTCTACGGCAGATGGTAAACTGTGAAACTCACCAAGCTCCAGAATGCAAAACATTTCTGAGCTTGGCCCGGCAGCTAATGCCATTTCTAAATGGCTTTTGTACCCTGTGGGCTACATTTTGCAATAAATCCCAGGAGAAGGATCCTTGGGATCCCTCTGCATTACTGTCTGCTCTCACATGCGCAGTCTGACGATTGCACATGTGAACTAGCGCAGCCGGGGTCTAAACCCAGAAGTAAAGTGATCGCATTAGCAATTATTTTACTTCTTATACATTGCAGGGACGGGCATGAGATTGGTATTCATTATGGCATAAAAGCTACACCTCTGGACTCATGAAGAGTCATCCTTTAGCACTCAGGAGAGGAAAAAACCCCTTGGGGGGAAACCATGGCCTCAGGATCGCCCTTCCCTCTGGGCATTAAGAGGTATACTAATAGAGGGGTCAGTATGCTATCCCAGTGCATGGGATCCCAGTGGTTGTCATACCGATGCCTAGATCCCAGTACAGAAAAGACCTACAGGGGTGAGTAAGGGGTGTTCTCCCCACACCCCTAACTCTGCCTGTCCGCAATCTAACCCTAACCTCCCCCCTTTGTGCGTCCCGCGGAGGTGCCTAATCTTAACCTCTGTCCCTGCTGCCTAAACCTAACCCTTCCTTCCCCGCAGCCTAACCACTCCCGGGGGTACCTAACCCACCCTACCCACAGCCTAACCCTAACTTATCCCCACATACAGCCTAACCCAATCCTCCCCCCACCCGCAACCTAAACCTAACCCCCACCTGATGCCTAAACCTAACCCTCCCTTACCCACAGCCTAAACACCCCTGGGGGTCCTTAACCCTAACCCACCCTACCCGCAGCCTAACCCTATCCTCCCCCCACCCACAGCCTAACCCTAACCCCTCCGCTTGATGCCTAAACCTCTCCCACTCCCCACCCCTCTAACCCTGCCTGTCCGCAGTCTAACCCTAACCTCCCCCTTTGTGCCTAACCCTCCCGCGGAGGTGCCTAATCCTAACCTCCGTCCCTGCTGCCTAAACCTAACCCTCCCTCTCCTGCAGCCTAACACAATCCTTCCCCCACCCGCAACCTAAACCTAACCCCCACCTGATGCCTAAACCTAACCCTCCCTTCCCCACAGCCTAAACACCCCCGGGGGTCCTTAACCCTAACCCACCCTACCCGCAGCCTAACCCTATCCTCCCCCCACCCACAGCCTAACCCTAACCCCTCCGCCAGGTGCCTAACCCTCTCCCACTCCCCACCCCCCTAAACCTGCCTGTCCGCAGTCTAACCCTAACCTCCCCCTTTGTGCCTAACCCTCCCGTGGAGGTGCCTAACCCTAACCTCTGTCCCTGCTGCCTAAACCTAACCCTCCCTCTCCTGCATCCTAACCACCCCTCCCCCCTCCATCCCTGCTGCCTAAACCTATCCCTCCCTCACTTGAAGCCAAACCACTCCCGGGGATGTCTACCCCCTACCCACAGCCTAATGCTAACCTCCCCCCACACGCAGCCTAAACCTAACCCAGCGCCTGACACCTAAACCTAACCCCCCACCTGATGCCTAAACCTAACCCTCCCTCCCCCGCAGCCTAACCACCCTCGCCTGATGGCTAAACCTAACCCTCCCTCCCCAACAGCCTAACCACCACCCTTCCCCCCCCCATGCCTGATGCCTAACCCTAACCCCCCTTGCCCAGTCATAAACCGATGATCGTGGGGATATGGGCGTCGGTATCCTTGCCATTTGGCGTTCCAACGTCGGGATTCTGAAGAATGTCGGGATCCTAGTGTCAGTATTCTGACTGCCGTAAACCCGACAGCCGGCATTTTTACCGCATCTCCTAATAGGTAATGCATATGTCCCAACATTTGGAGCATGTGTCCGCAGCTCTCTTCCCAGGGCAGTTAATCAGGGATCACCCACTGCCTGTAGACGAAGAGGAAGAGATGAAAAATCATTGTTAGTGGATGAACAAGCCAAGAGACAACCTGCAAACAGTGGTGTGGTTGTGTAGAGAGAAAAATCTCTATATGTAAATATGTAACTCTAACTACTGAGGACATGGAAAATACCTAAAATAAGGACAATTATCCCGAAGGGCCAATTGATTTTATACAATACACACATTGGGGGGAATAAGTTCTCTCTTACAGTAATTAGTGGGTACCTTCAGAAAAAAAATGTGACCAGTAAATAATAAAAGCTATATATTGCTAATATTTAGGGATCAATCCAATTAGGTACGGGTTACCATTGCTGCGACGTTTCAACAGCATCCAAACTCACACCCTCCGTGGCCAGATTCAGCCTATGGTGCTACCGGAAAGTGCGGCTGTTGTAAGAAAAACTCGCACCTAATTAAACTGACCCCTTAGTTGTTAAATGTGATAAAATAGTAAAATATAATAGTGTAATTGTGGGACTGATTCAGTTGTGGTTGTTGAAGCGATCGCTGCTGCAATCTTGCCGCTCACAATTGCATCGTGAGTCTGAGCAGTCGTAGGCTGAGCAAGTCTCCTAGACACAGGGGGCTCTCCAGCAGCAACACAGGTCGCAATGGGTAATGTATGGACGCACATGGAACAGCGTTTGAACGGACCTGACATGCTTGTATACAGTTAGCTACCCCCGTTACCATCTCAAACACAGACTTCCTGTCAATCACTTTGCGATGGGATCCTCTATGTGAGCTTGATTTCATTTTGTGCGCAGTGCAGCTTACACACATGCACAGTGAAAAAGCATTGAGCCACTTGGTGCAACAGCAGCTCTGCATCCGCATCTGAATCAGGCCCCCTGAGCGGTAAGGAGTAGGACTCTAGGGAAAGGACTATGTCACCTTTATAATATGTAAACATAGGGAAACAGTCACTTGTTACAGCTCCAATTCACATCATTTATACCATTCTGTACCATTTCATAATTTGGTTATTCTATGGGGGAGATGTATTAAGCCCTGGAGAGTGATAAAGTGGAGAGAGGTAAAGTACCAGCCAATCAGCTCCTAACTGCCATGTTACCGGCTGTGTTTGAAAAATGACAACTAGGAGCTGATTGGTTGTTAGTTTATCTCTCTCCAGTTTATCACTCTCCCAGGCTTTGTATACCTGCCCCCAGTTCATTGATATACTGTAAATGTCAGCCATTTCACTATCTCCACCGATCTGTATTGTTCTTCCCCCGATCTGTATGTTCTGTATCATGCTCTCCCCACCCTTCCTGTTTTTCTGTATTACAGTATGTTCTACATCTCGCAACCCCCAAAAGTGTATGTCCTTCCTCTATATGTCCTATAGAGTACGCCACAATTTCTATGTTTTTGTATTGTGCCCCCACACCATCTGTATGTGCTATACCAAGTTGCCCCCTTCTGCATGTTTTGTATTGTCCGTTCTCCCCCACCATAGACCCTATGTTTTGTACTGTGCTATCAATACCCCCACCACACACACAATTGCACAAGTATGGTAACTTACCTCCTGCATGCTATTCTCCTGTCACTAATTCCTCTGCGACCCCTCCCGTCGTCTTCAACTGACACTTTGCAGATCTCTTTGCCAGTCACCCGACACTCTGCAAATCTGTTTGCCAGAACTTTGCCAAATGATGATCTAAATAACCAGAATTTCCTGGTCAGACATACTATGTGTATAATTATACTACTACATTTTGTTACGTACTTTCATTTTTATTCATTTGCAATTTATCTATTTTATTGATTTTTTTATCAAAAAAGCAAAATCCTTTCTCATAGAGACCCAAGTTATCTGCTCCAGGTCTTCCCTAGTGCTAGGACCATGTTAGTATCATACACTGGGCCTAATTCAGACCTGATTGCAGCAGCAAATTTGTTCTCTAATGGACAATACCATGTGCACTGCAGGTGGGGCAGATGTAACATGTGCAGAGAGAGAACAAAAAAGGAATAATAGAGGTGGATGGTTGCGCTGTAAGGATTTGTGCAGGCCTGGGGGTAGTCTGGGAGTTTCCTACAAACTCCAAACGGTAAAAATGGTAAAGTGACTCCTCCCACTTTAGCGCTAATCCAATGCTACACTTTTTGCAGGAACTTCTATTTTCTCAATAAAATGTAATGTACCGGCTTGATGTAAATAAAATATAAATTTAATACTACACAATGATTAAAAGTGAGACAAAAACAGAACCCAACATGGGAAACAGAGTCCTACCAAGATGATAATCTGAGCCGCAGGTGTTATGAATGCAAGGTATTTCCCGGGAACAATACCCTGCATGTGGCTCCGTCAGGCGTGTTTTCCCAGTGGTCCCTTTCACAGTCAAGGATGTCCAGAAGCACAGGAAAGTACTGGAAAGCAGGTACCGACGCGTTTCAGGACATCAGAGTATGGTAACTTACCTCCTTCATGTTATACTCCAGTCGTTGCTACCTCTGCGACACCTCCCGTCGTCTTCAACTGACACTTTGCAGATCTCTTTGCCGGTCATCCGACACTCTGCAAATCTCTTTGCCAGATGATCTAAAAAACACAAAAGACTATCATTAGGCATAGTACTAGTTTAAGTACAATAAAATGTCCATGAGTCAACCAGTTTCCCAATTTTCCTTAAACCAAACAAGATACTTTCAAAGTTATCAATATCCCATTTATCTATTTTATTATCTTTTTCATTCCAAAGCCACGATCCTGCCTCATAGAGACCCAGGTTATCTGCATTCCCTGTTTGTGTGCTTATCCTCCATACTGCCCTCTTTATTCCTGTAATGCTACATTTTTATTCCAAAATATGTTGTTCCTTCCTGCGCTTCTCCTATTTATGTGTCCTTGTACCTGTATTCCCTGTTCTGTCTATCTAGTCTTGCCTTTCAGCCAGGGACAGATCTAGACTTTTCTTTAGGGGGGGGGGCGGTTTACTGTTTAATCTTGACTCCTCCCTCTACAGTCCCAACTCCTCCCATCTGCAATCCTAACTCCTCTCTCAATTCTGACTGAACTTTTTGAGTGAGACTGAGGTAGAGCTTTGTGATTGTACTATGTACATGTGACTGTGCTATGGGGTAATTGTATTTATTAGCCCTAGTACCCACACACCAGCAAGTGAGGGGCAAATGCTCTGTAACCCTTGCTCTCCTGGCTCCTCTGTGCTGCTGTGGTATAAGCTGCAGCACATCATTCTGCCTCAGGCTCTCCCAAGAGAGCTCTCTTCTGCTCAAAAGTGGGCGTGGCTATGACTGTGTTAGGGGGGGCGGTCGCCCCCTTCGCCCCCCCCCCCTAGATCCGGCCCTGCTTTCAGCTGACTATACTGCACTCTGTCTTCCTCACCCCTCTCCATCATACCCTGCTATGTAGGACTCACCTTCTCCTACCTGTCCTCCTGCATGGAAACTGGAAACGTCAGCAGCTGTAGATATAATGTTACAGGAAGAATCATTGTGATGTCACGGGCTAGTGATGTCACAGGCTAGGTGTGATGTCACAGTAACCAGCAGCAAAGCTACGGAGTTACAGCTATCTTACATATTCATTTTCTACATCAATTACAACTGGATATACATGAGTTTCTAGTTTAAAAAAAATTAGACTAGTGTAGAAAATGAAGTATAAGGCAATGATGTACAGAGTGCCTCAATGTATAGGTAAAGGGAACAGGAAATTCTAGACTAAATCACCACTTATATTTTACAAGGAAATAAAGCTGAATTATGCAGTTTCTGTGGCTGGCTGACATCAAGTCTGCATTTCACCTGGTTTAATCAGCCACAGAACCTGTGTAACCCATGAGTGTATAAAGAGGAGAAGAAATAAGAGTTGTCTTTTTTGTGGCGCACTAGAAATGTATTATTCAATAACAGCATATATAGAACTGTAAGGCGGGCCCACAAGGTGACATTCACAGGGAATAGGTAATGACATCCACTCGACTTGTTCACACCCGCTGGATGTGTTGGAAAGAGGTTGAGTGGACAGTGAGCGTGGCTGTGCCATGTGGCACCATTGTACCGACAGATGGACTGCTGAGATTGGAACCCAGAGGGTACATAATTTTTGGTTTTCATTTCATCTCATGACACTACACCCGAAGCTACTCTTCTGGTTATCCTATCAACTAGGACAACAATGAAGGTGACTCCATAACAGTTCTTCTATTGTTTTTCCATGTCACAGAAACATTGCATGTGTGTTACAGGTGACCATCCTAATCATCTCTCCTTTACTTCACAGTAATGTCATTGTTAGTACAGGTTGAGTCTGTAATACATTATTTGGATCAAGCATCAAAAGGAAACCTAGGTATAAGAGTCTGGCCGGCATATCACTTATTGCATGACGACCTTGTGCCTGCGCTGTACTGTATGTAGACGGAGCATTTGGTTTTGCTAATGACTTACATAGACTCCATAAGAGGGCATGCCGAGATAGCATATTGTTGAATGTTAACATGTACGATCTTAAATTCCATCTATAAATGTTCTGTTGCGAGACTTCCAAAATGCTCAGGATATTGCTACTGTGTAACAGATGATTTAGTATATACTAGCTGGAGTACCCGGTGTTGCCCCGGATTCTAAGAATGTCTGTTTACAAAAATAAATGGAAATATTAACCACACAGTATAAATAACATTGTAGATAGCTGAATACCCATGCTTTGGTACGGGATGAGGATGGTAAATTAGAATGATAGTTTGTTAATTTACGTTGATTGGAGATCTAGTACATACCCTCCAACATTTTACACATAAAAATCGGTACAAAGTAGGAAAGGCGGCATGGCCACGTGTAAAGGGGCGGCCACATCCCTTTTTCTATACTTTCAATGGAAGTTTGGAGAGCCAAAAATCGGTACAGACCATAAAAAAAGGCACCGTACCTGCCAAAAAGGTACAGTTGGAGGGTATGCTAGTATATAGGCATATCTTGCTTCCCTGATACACTTTGTGTAGTAGCCACACCCCTTTTTGGTCCCCCAAGGGACCCTGTTCTTCCCACTATAAAACTCTGTCTGTGGCTTCCTGCTGCCTCCATTCCCCTCCTCACATCATGTCACTGGCCCTGTCACGGTATCCGTTCACATGGTCGACCATGTTATGGTCGACAGTCATTAGGTCGACCACTATTGGTCGACATTGACATGGTCGACATGGACACATGGTCGACACATGAAAATGGTCGACACATGAAAAGGTCGACATGCGGTTTTTAACTTTTTTTTCTTTTGGGGAACTTTTCCATACTTTACGATCCACATGGACTACGATTGGAACGGTAAAGTGTGCCGAGCGTAGCGGAGCGAAGGCACCATGCCCGAAGCATGGCGAGCGAACGCGGTGCACTAATTGGGGTTCCCAGTCACTTTACGCAAAAAACGACGCCCAAAAAAGTAAAAAAACTCATGTCGACCTTTTCATATGTCGACCTTTCATGTGTAGACCATTTTCATGTGTCGACCATGTGTCCATGTCGACCAATAGTGGTCGACCTAATGACTGTCTACCATAACATGGTCGACCATTCATACCGGAACCCCCTGTCACATGCAGCCCTGTCATCACTGAGATATCATGCATGTCCTGATATAGTGTGTGCTGCTAGCCCACCCCTAGGGGTGCTAGTGGTGTGTTACCCTCACAGTGTTTGTTCCCAGAGTGTAAGCATATGTGTAGCAAGTTTGGTGTAAATTGCTCCAGGCATTCCAGAGTTATGCTGACTGCTGAAAAACTGTGCTGCTGCCTCACTCCTAGGGGTGCTAAGGGGTGTCTTACCCCCACAGTGTTTGTTCCCAGCTCGCAAGTCATATGTGAACCAAGTTTGTTGTAAATTGGTCCAGGCATTCGGGAGTTATGCTGTCTCCTGACATACTCTGTGCTGCTGTCCAACCCCTAGGGGTGTCTAACCCCCACAGAGTTTGTTGCAGATTGTAAGTCAGATGTGTACTAAGTTTGGTGTAAATTGCTCCAGGCCTTCAACAGTTATGCTGTCTGCTGACATACTCTGTGCTGCTGTCCCGCCCCTAGGGTTACTAGGGGTGTCTGACCCCCACAGTGTTTGTTTCCACGGTGAAAGTCATATGTGTACCAAGTTTGCTGTAAATTGCTCCAGGCATTCCAGAGTTATGCTGTCTGCTGAAATACTCAGTGCTGCTGCCTCACCCCTAGAGGTGCTAAAGGTGTCTTCCTCCCACAGTGTTTGTTCCCAGATTGTAAGGCATATGTGTACCAAGTTTTGAGTACATTGATCCAGCAATTCCAGAGTTATGCTGTCTCCTGGTATACTCTGTGCTGCTGTCTGCCCTCCTAGGGGTGCTCTGGATTTCTAATTGCTTTAGTTGCCTCCGCCGTGTTTTAATACGCTGCTACAGTATGTAACATTTCACTATCGTCACTTTGTAAACTGTGGATTTGTATAGAAAGACAGAAGGACGGATTTTCGCTTTTATATAGTAGATACACTTAAGGTGTGTACACACGGTAAGATATTTTCTTCCGATTCTGACTATATAGTCAGAATCGGAAGAAAAGATAGTGCAGATCGCAAGGTGACAGTCACCTTGCGATCCCGATCCGATGCCGATGCGCGGCCCCGCGCGGTCGGCATCGGCAGAAAAAATAGGCTGTGCAGGCAAGTCAATCCTGGCTATCTCTATAGAAGAGATAGTCAGGATTGACATCGCACATAGCCAGCATCGCAAGCACACTCATTATGTGCTTGCGATACTGGCTAAGTGCCGACCCGGCCCCCTGTCGCACGGTGAGAATCGGATAAGTCCGAATCTCACCGTGTGTATGCACCCTTAGAGTTTACTTTGATATGTGACTGTCATACTTGGCAACATTTTATAACAAGTTCCAGGGATGCTTGGTGGCTGAGCCCAGTGCATGGTGGAATGTCATGTGCGGATCTGTCTATGAGGACCTTTGTGCACTACAACTCCCATCGCATCATGTTTACTGGACTTCATTATAATGTGATTTGTTTTTAATTCATGTTAATTACTCATGTTCCATACATGTTCATTTATACCACTTAATGTGCACATAACACAGTGTTTATAGGGCCTAATTCAGACCTGATCGCTCGCTAGCGTTTTTTGTAGCGCTGCCATCAGGTCAGAACTGCGCATGCATATGCACCGCAATGTGCAGGCACGTGGCACAGGTGCAAAGCGGTTTGTTGCTCTGCGATGGGTTTGTGCAAAGAATCCATTCGCATGGGCGATCGCAAGGAGATTGACAGGAAGAAGGCATTTGTGGGTGTCAACTGACCGTTTTCTGGGAGTGGTTGGAAAAACGCAGGCGTTCCCAAGCGTTTGCAGGGCGGATGTCTGGCGTGAATTCTGGTCCTGGATAGGTTGAAGTGATCGCTGCGGCTGAGTAAGTCCTGGGCTACTCAGAAACTGCAAAAATCTTTTGTACCGCTCGGCTGCACATGCAATCGCACACTTGCACAGCTAAAATACACTCCCCGGTGGGTGGCGACTAAGTGAACGCAGAACTGCAAAAAACAGCTAGCGAACGATCAGGTCTGAATTGGTCCCATAGATCCTCCAGAAACCCCATGGGGCTGTTTTACTGGTCCATGTCAGGTTTGGCCATCCAAGTGTGAGGTTAAATTGATCAATAATCCTGGGCCGCAGCTTCAGAGGTGGGATGGGCCTGCGTGTGGCCAGCTGTACAGTGGAGACATCGGATATCAGCCCATGTCCTCTCATGCTTTACAGTGTTTAGTTGCAAAATTGGTGGTGGTGGTGGTGGGTGTTTGGTAGGCTAAAGCACTGGGGCTCTTTACAAATAGTGGAGTCTATTTACTAAGCCTTGGAGAGAGATAAAGTGGACGGAGATAAGTACCAGCCAGTCAGCTGCTGTCATATTATAGGCTGGGTTTGAAAAATGACAGGAGCTGATTGGCTACTTTATCTCCATCCACTTTATCTCTCTCCAAGGCTTAGTACATATACCCCATTGTATGCAGTGAATGTGGGGGTGATGAAATGGTTAAAAAATAGATACTTTTTTGCTGGTGAGCTACAGGGCCCAGATATCACACACTTACCAAGTTCTTGGATGGTAGTTGGGAGGGGTATGACACAACCATGTGGGCAGAGCAGTGGTATGACAGCAGAATCGCATCATCAAGGCACAGTACAGTATATAAAGCCACGATTACATCATTGTAGAGTGGGGGAAGGGGCCATGATGATGGGATTCAGCAGGAATAGCGTCATCAGCTCGCCTGGACTGGTCACTTCACACGGGAAGTGGGCATCAGCGTGTGGAACTGAGGTGTTACTGAAGATATGCCTACACCTTGGTGCCTGCTATCCTGGAGTCTCCAAGATATTGCAGGAGAATAAGCAAGTACCATATGCTCTATCATGCGTTGGTATCGTGTAACCGGCGGTTGGGATCCCAGCGGTCAGCATCCTGATACCATAGGTGCAGGGAGTGCAGCTGCTATGGGACCCAGAGCTGAGATGGGCCACCTTCCCTGTCACAGTTACAAATGTTATATACAGGGTGTAGCCAGGGGCGGATTGGCCCACCATGACAGATTCCGATGGGCTGGTTCCATATCCCCCTCAATCAGGCCGATGCACACTCAGGCTGGGCTGGCCCACACTGCTTCCAGTACTTGTGGTTCATTGGAATGTAATCCGGAAGTTAGGCTAGCGGGCACTTCCAGGTGCCGCTAGCCGTGAAAAGTGGTGAAGCTGTTCTACCAACGGGGAACCTGGAGAAAGTTAACCAGCCTAGCAGCATCCTCTCCCTGGCCCCAGCCAAAGGTCTCTTCAACGAGCCCGGCCCAGGAGCAGCAGCAAAGCAATGGTCGGAGCCGGGTTCACTATACCCGCTGCCACCCCAGCTCCCGCACTCTCACTGAACTGGCAAGAGCGGTGACTGAGCACTGAAGGGGACCCGGCAGAGAGGTTATTTTTAATTACATTATTTGCATTATCATGTTAGTGTAAGGGTTAGGGCGCCCCCGATCACAGTGTATGGTTTGGGGACTGGACAGGAGCAGGATGTACCTTGTTCTCAGAATGCCAGCTGATCAGGCTGCACGCACAGCCAGCCCTGGGACAATCTCTAATACAAAGTCCTTCAGCCCTATAGCTGCCCAATGTCTGTCCATGATGATGGGCCTATTTATGCGGTGTCTACGTATGTAATTCGGTGGCTATGTATGTAATGCGGTGGCTATGTATGTAATGTGGTGCTAGTCATATAATGCGGTGCTATATGTGTAGTGCGGTGCTATACCTGTAATGTTGGTCTATTCATGTTATGTGGTGCTCTTTGTGTAATGCAGTGCTATACGTGTAGTGCTATACATGTAAAGCGGTGCTATACGTGTAATGCAGTGCTATTTGTATAATGTGGTGCTATTCATGTAATAATGTGGTGGCTATGTATGTAATATGGTGGCTTTGTATGTAATCGGGGGCGGATTGGCCACTGGGACAGATTCTGCTGCGCTGGTCCCCTGTGTCTGTGTTTCACTACTTGTGTGTGCTCCCTCCCTGTACTGTGCTGTATGTAGTGTGTGCTCCTCCTCCCTGTACTTTGAAACATATAAGGTTAAAAAAAGGGGTTTGTAGAATGAAAAATCAATAAAATCAGAAGTAGATTAAAGCATGACTGCAGTGTCAGTAGGCAATGCGCACGTGCGTCGTACGGGTACAAAGAACATCGTTGTTGTGCAATGCTTTTAGCGACTAATCCATTTGCACAGCCGATCCCAAGGAGATTGACAAGAAGAAGGCGTTTGTGGGTGGAAACTGACCGTTTTCTGGGTGTGTTTGGGAAAACGTAGGTGTGTCCAGGCATTTGCAGGGCGGGTATCTGACGTCAGTTCCGGGATGTCCGTCGCTAGAATCATCGCACAGGATAAGTAACTACAGGGCTGGTCTTGTTTTGCACAAAATGTGTTTATGTCGCTCAGCTGCAAATGCGATCGGACACTTGCAAAGCGAAAATACACTCCCCCATGGGTGGCGACAATGCATTTGCACGGCTGCTAAAAGTAGCTAGCGAGCGATCAACTCGGAATGAGGGCCACAGTAACAGGTAAACATTAGTAAAGCAAAGGAGGCCCCAACCGTGTCTATTTCAGAATCAGGACCTCTGAGGAGTGACCCTGCCCTCTTGACAGGCCCCTCCCCCTCAATAGACTCTGCCCCCATTAGGGCTGCTACCATAAATTTCCCGGGCTGGTGTTCGATCCCAATCCGCCCCTGCATCTCTGAGCTCCAGAGAGTTTTCTTCAGTTTCTTTTTAAAACGTGATGTAACCCTACCCTCAATACCTTGAACGAGAGCTGTCTATGTATTCTATTAAGGGATGGTTACCTAATAGCTGTGCCTCCACTCAAGCTATGTGTAGTATTTAACTACCGTTAAGGCTTGCTTGAGTAAGCCTGATCTCTATCCTTAGGGGATGATTCCCTTATATCATAGATATATTATCTAATATACCTGTCTCTTTCTTCCAGGATCTTCAGATCAACTTCCAGACGGACCAGACACACATGGAAAGTATAACACTTTAATGACCAGTACCAAATGGATTAAGTATACATTAACATTTCATCAATTACACATTCCCCTTTAAGTCATTAATCCATGCTAACCCCCTGTCAATTAGGCCTATACACAGTACCTGCATGCAATACAACAAATCATTTTTCTTTTCAAGACACCCTTAGGTGTTAGAGTGACCCGGGTACTCTTAATATGATAGTGCACTATAAGGGCCCATAAACTTCCTAAAAATAACAGCAGTTAATACAGAATGTCTGACACTATGTTTTAGTATCAACTATCAGTTCTCCCTTCAGTTAAAGAGAAAGATGTTTGGCTCAGTCTACTTATGGTAGCGATTACTTTCTCCTATAAGGTTACTTATAGTTCCTCCTTGGCAGATAACAGAAAGTATCTATTTAGCTCATAGATAGTAACATCAACAGTTGATTACCAAGGAATCTGTATCCTTTCCTCAGTAAAAATGTTACCGTAGTTGTCCAGTATTAAACTAAACTCCTAAGAAGCTGGTATGATAAACCTTTGTTATGCTGCGTCCATGTGTCCATTTGAAGTAGCTGATGCTTTCTATATTTCAGAGCATATATAGCTTTTCGATTCCTGTATGCCTCAAATTATTGTTGTCTCTTAGGATGAGTCTATATTAAATATATCTGGAAGAGATGGTTTCTCTTATCATAGTCACAGCGAGCTCAAATCCTTTAACTTTAAAACTAATAGTCTCTTACGTGTCAGTCCTTCTTACGGGTTCACGAATATACATATAACACAGTTGTATTAAAGTGCCACAAGCTAGTCCTTGAATCGGGATGATATTCTAATCCTTTGTGGCTAAGAGGCTTTAACATCCATCCAATGTCACTGTAGTATGGCTGCCTTTAATGTCCTTGACTCTAATTCTGCTAATTCAGGGGCATAAATACTAGAGATGAGCGCCTGAAATTTTTCGGGTTTTGTGTTTTGGTTTTGGGTTCGGTTCCGCGGCCGTGTTTTGGGTTCGAACGCGTTTTGGCAAAACCTCACCGAATTATTTTTGTCGGATTCGGGTGTGTTTTGGATTCGGGTGTTTTTTTCCAAAAACACTAAAAAACAGCTTAAATCATAGAATTTGGGGGTCATTTTGATCCCAAAGTATTATTAACCTCAAAAACCATAATTTACACTCATTTTCAGTCTATTCTGAATACCTCACACCTCACAATATTATTTTTAGTCCTAAAATTTGCACCGAGGTCGCTGTGTGAGTAAGATAAGCGACCCTAGTGGCCGACACAAACACCGGGCCCATCTAGGAGTGGCACTGCAGTGTCACGCAGGATGTCCCTTCCAAAAAACCCTCCCCAAACAGCACATGACGCAAAGAAAAAAAGAGGCGCAATGAGGTAGCTGTGTGAGTAAGATTAGCGACCCTAGTGGCCGACACAAACACCGGGCCCATCTAGGAGTGGCACTGCAGTGTCACGCAGGATGGCCCTTCCAAAAAACCCTCCCCAAACAGCACATGACGCAAAGAAAAAAAGAGGCGCAATGAGGTAGCTGTGTGAGTAAGATTAGCGACCCTAGTGGCCGACACAAACACCGGGCCCATCTAGGAGTGGCACTGCAGTGTCACGCAGGATGGCCCTTCCAAAAAACCCTCCCCAAACAGCACATGACGCAAAGAAAAAAAGAGGCGCAATGAGGTAGCTGACTGTGTGAGTAAGATTAGCGACCCTAGTGGCCGACACAAACACCGGGCCCATCTAGGAGTGGCACTGCAGTGTCACGCAGGATGTCCCTTCCAAAAAACCCTCCCCAAACAGCACATGACGCAAAGAAAAAAAGAGGCGCAATGAGGTAGCTGTGTGAGTAAGATTAGCGACCCTAGTGGCCGACACAAACACCGGGCCCATCTAGGAGTGGCACTGCAGTGTCACGCAGGATGTCCCTTCCAAAAAACCCTCCCCAATCAGCACATGATGCAAAGAAAAAGAAAAGAAAAAAGAGGTGCAAGATGGAATTATCCTTGGGCCCTCCCACCCACCCTTATGTTGTATAAACAAAACAGGACATGCACACTTTAACCAACCCATCATTTCAGTGACAGGGTCTGCCACACGACTGTGACTGATATGACGGGTTGGTTTGGACCCCCCCCAAAAAAGAAGCAATTAATCTCTCCTTGCACAAACTGGCTCTACAGAGGCAAGATGTCCACCTCATCTTCACCCTCCGATATATCACCGTGTACATCCCCCTCCTCACAGATTATCAATTCGTCCCCACTGGAATCCACCATCTCAGCTCCCTGTGTACTTTGTGGAGGCAATTGCTGCTGGTCAATGTCTCCGCGGAGGAATTGATTATAATTCATTTTAATGAACATCATCTTCTCCACATTTTCTGGATGTAACCTCGTACGCCGATTGCTGACAAGGTGAGCGGCGGCACTAAACACTCTTTCGGAGTACACACTTGTGGGAGGGCAACTTAGGTAGAATAAAGCCAGTTTGTGCAAGGGCCTCCAAATTGCCTCTTTTTCCTGCCAGTATAAGTACGGACTGTGTGACGTGCCTACTTGGATGCGGTCACTCATATAATCCTCCACCATTCTATCAATGTTGAGAGAATCATATGCAGTGACAGTAGACGACATGTCCGTAATCGTTGGCAGGTCCTTCAGTCCGGACCAGATGTCAGCATCAGCAGTCGCTCCAGACTGCCCTGCATCACCGCCAGCGGGTGGGCTCGGAATTCTGAGCCTTTTCCTCGCACCCCCAGTTGCGGGAGAATGTGAAGGAGGAGATGTTGACAGGTCGCGTTCCGCTTGACTTGACAATTTTGTCACCAGCAGGTCTTTCAACCCCAGCAGACCTGTGTCTGCCGGAAAGAGAGATCCAAGGTAGGCTTTAAATCTAGGATCGAGCACGGTGGCCAAAATGTAGTGCTCTGATTTCAACAGATTGACCACCCGTGAATCCTTGTTAAGCGAATTAAGGGCTGCATCCACAAGTCCCACATGCCTAGCGGAATCGCTCCGTGTTAGCTCCTTCTTCAATGCCTCCAGCTTCTTCTGCAAAAGCCTGATGAGGGGAATGACCTGACTCAGGCTGGCAGTGTCTGAACTGACTTCACGTGTGGCAAGTTCAAAGGGCATCAGAACCTTGCACAACGTTGAAATCATTCTCCACTGCACTTGAGACAGGTGCATTCCATCTCCTATATCGTGCTCAATTGTATAGGCTTGAATGGCCTTTTGCTGCTCCTCCAACCTCTGAAGCATATAGAGGGTTGAATTCCACCTCGTTACCACTTCTTGCTTCAGATGATGGCAGGGCAGGTTCAGTAGTTTTTGGTGGTGCTCCAGTCTTCTGTACGTGGTGCCTGTACGCCGAAAGTGTCCCGCAATTTTTCTGGCCACCGACAGCATCTCTTGCACGCCCCTGTCGTTTTTTAAAAAATTCTGCACCACCAAATTCAAGGTATGTGCAAAACATGGGACGTGCTGGAATTTGCCCATATTTAATGCACACACAATATTGCTGGCGTTGTCCGATGCCACAAATCCACAGGAGAGTCCAATTGGGGTAAGCCATTCCGCGATGATCTTCCTCAGTTGCCGTAAGAGGTTTTCAGCTGTGTGCGTATTCTGGAAAGCGGTGATACAAAGCGTAGCCTGCCTAGGAAAGAGTTGGCGTTTGCGAGATGCTGCTACTGGTGCCGCCGCTGCTGTTCTTGCGGCGGGAGTCCATACATCTACCCAGTGGGCTGTCACAGTCATATAGTCCTGACCCTGCCCTGCTCCACTTGTCCACATGTCCGTGGTTAAGTGGACATTGGGTACAACTGCATTTTTTAGGACACTGGTGAGTCTTTTTCTGACGTCCGTGTACATTCTCGGTATCGCCTGCCTAGAGAAGTGGAACCTAGATGGTATTTGGTAACGGGGGCACACTGCCTCAATAAATTGTCTAGTTCCCTGTGAACTAACGGCGGATACCGGAGGCACGTCTAACACCAACATAGTTGTCAAGGACTCAGTTATCCGCTTTGCAGTAGGATGACTGCTGTGATATTTCATCTTCCTCGCAAAGGACTGTTGAACAGTCAATTGCTTACTGGAAGTAGTACAAGTGGGCTTACGACTTCCCCTCTGGGATGACCATCGACTCCCAGCGGCAACAACAGCAGCGCCAGCAGCAGTAGGCGTTACATGCAAGGATGCATCGGAGGAATCCCAGGCAGGAGAGGACTCGTCAGACTTGCCAGTGACATGGCCTGCAGGACTATTGGCATTCCTGGGGAAGGAGGAAATTGACACTGAGGGAGTTGGTGGGGTGGTTTGCGTGAGCTTGGTTACAAGAGGAAGGGATTTACTGGTCAGTGGACTGCTTCCGCTGTCACCCAAAGTTTTTGAACTTGTCACTGACTTATTATGAATGCGCTGCAGGTGACGTATAAGGGAGGATGTTCCGAGGTGGTTAACGTCCTTACCCCTACTTATTACAGCTTGACAAAGGGAACACACGGCTTGACACCTGTTGTCCGCATTTCTGGTGAAATACCTCCACACCGAAGAGCTGATTTTTTTGGTATTTTCACCTGGCATGTCAACGGCCATATTCCTCCCACGGACAACAGGTGTCTCCCCGGGTGCCTGACTTAAACAAACCACCTCACCATCAGAATCCTTCTGGTCAATTTCCTCCCCAGCGCCAGCAACACCCATATCCTCCTCATCCTGGTGTACTTCAACACTGACATCTTCAATCTGACTATCAGGAACTGGACTGCGGGTGCTCCTTCCAGCACTTGCAGGGGGCATGCAAATAGTGGAAGGCGCATGCTCTTCACGTCCAGTGTTGGGAAGGTCAGGCATCGCAACCGACACAATTGGACTCTCCTTGTGGATTTGGGATTTCAAAGAACGCACAGTTCTTTGCGGTGCTTTTGCCAGCTTGAGTCTTTTCAGTTTTCTAGCGAGAGGCTGAGTGCTTCCATCCTCATGTGAAGCTGAACCACTAGCCATGAACATAGGCCAGGGCCTCAGCCGTTCCTTGCCACTCCGTGTGGTAAATGGCATATTGGCAAGTTTACGCTTCTCCTCCGACAATTTTATTTTAGGTTTTGGAGTCCTTTTTTTTCTGATATTTGGTGTTTTGGATTTGACATGCTCTGTACTATGACATTGGGCATCGGCCTTGGCAGACGACGTTGCTGGCATTTCATCGTCTCGGCCATGACTAGTGGCAGCAGCTTCAGCACGAGGTGGAAGTGGATCTTGATCTTTCCCTAATTTTGGAACCTCAACTTTTTTGTTCTCCATATTTTATAGGCAGAACTAAAAGGCACCTCAGGTAAACAATGGAGATGGATGGATTGGATACTAGTATACAATTATGGACGGACTGCCACGGTTAGGTGGTATAAAAAAACCACGGTTAGGTGGTATATATTGTAATACAATTATGGATGGACGGACTGCCTGCCGAGTGCCGACACAGAGGTAGCCACAGCCGTGAACTACCGCACTGTACACTGGTTGATAAAGAGATAGTAGTATACTCGTAACAACTAGTATGACTGACTATGACGGTATAAAGAATGAAAAAAAAACCACGGTTAGGTGGTATATATTGTAATACAATTATGGATGGACGGACTGCCTGCCGAGTTCCGACACAGAGGTAGCCACAGCCGTGAACTACCGCACTGTACACTGGTTGATAAAGAGATAGTAGTATACTCGTAACAACTAGTATGACACTATGACGGTATAAAGAATGAAAAAAAAACCACGGTTAGGTGGTATATATTATAATAATACAATTATGGATGGACGGACTGCCTGCCGAGTTCCGACACAGAGGTAGCCACAGCCGTGAACTACCGCACTGTACACTGGTTGATAAAGAGATAGTAGTATACTCGTAACAACTAGTATGACTGACTATGACGGTATAAAGAATGAAAAAAAAACCACGGTTAGGTGGTATATATTGTAATACAATTATGGATGGACGGACTGCCTGCCGAGTTCCGACACAGAGGTAGCCACAGCCGTGAACTACCGCACTGTACACTGGTTGATAAAGAGATAGTAGTATACTCGTAACAACTAGTATGACTGACTATGACGGTATAAAGAATGAAAAAAAAACCACGGTTAGGTGGTATATATTGTAATACAATTATGGATGGACGGACTGCCTGCCGAGTTCCGACACAGAGGTAGCCACAGCCGTGAACTACCGCACTGTACACTGGTTGATAAAGAGATAGTAGTATACTCGTAACAACTAGTATGACTGACTATGACGGTATAAAGAATGAAAAAAAAACCACGGTTAGGTGGTATATATTATAATACAATTATGGATGGACGGACTGCCTGCCGACTGCCGACACAGAGGTAGCCACAGCCGTGAACTACCGCACTGTACACTGGTTGATAAAGAGATAGTAGTATACTCGTAACAACTAGTATGACACTATGACGGTATAAAGAATGAAAAAAAAACCACGGTTAGGTGGTATATATTATAATACAATTATGGATGGACGGACTGCCTGCCGACTGCCGACACAGAGGTAGCCACAGCCGTGAACTACCGCACTGTACACTGGTTGATAAAGAGATAGTAGTATACTCGTAACAACTAGTATGACACTATGACGGTATAAAGAATGAAAAAAAAACCACGGTTAGGTGGTATATATTATAATACAATTATGGATGGACGGACTGCCTGCCGAGTGCCGACACAGAGGTAGCCACAGCCGTGAACTACCGCACTGTACACTGGTTGATAAAGAGATAGTAGTATACTCGTAACAACTAGTATGACTGACTATGACGGTATAAAGAATGAAAAAAAAACCACGGTTAGGTGGTATATATTATAATACAATTATGGATGGACGGACTGCCTGCCGACTGCCGACACAGAGGTAGCCACAGCCGTGAACTACCGCACTGTACACTGGTTGATAAAGAGATAGTAGTATACTCGTAACAACTAGTATGACACTATGACGGTATAAAGAATGAAAAAAAAACCACGGTTAGGTGGTATATATTATAATACAATTATGGATGGACGGACTGCCTGCCGACTGCCGACACAGAGGTAGCCACAGCCGTGAACTACCGCACTGTACACTGGTTGATAAAGAGATAGTAGTATACTCGTAACAACTAGTATGACACTATGACGGTATAAAGAATGAAAAAAAAACCACGGTTAGGTGGTATATATTATAATAATACAATTATGGATGGACGGACTGCCTGCCGACTGCCGACACAGAGGTAGCCACAGCCGTGAACTACCGCACTGTACACTGGTTGATAAAGAGATAGTAGTATACTCGTAACAACTAGTATGACTATGACGACGGTATAAAGAAAGAAAAAAAAATACCACGGTTAGGTGGTATATAATTATACAATTATGGATGGACGGACTGCCTGCCGAGTGCCGACTGCCGACACAGAGGTAGCCACAGCCGTGAACTACCGCACTGTACTGTGTCTGCTGCTAATATAGACTGGTTGATAAAGAGATAGTATACAACAATATACTACTATACTGGTGGTCAGGCACTGGTCACCACTAGTCACACTGGCAGTGGCACTCCTGCAGCAAAAGTGTGCACTGTTTAATTTTAAATTAATATAATATTATGTACTCCTGGCTCCTGCTATAACAACCTGCAGTGCTCCCCAGTCTCCCCCACAATTATTATAAGCTTTTATACATTGATGTGCAGCACACTGGGCTGAGCTGAGTGCACACAGACTGAGTCACACTGTGTGACTGCTGTGTATCGTTTTTTTCAGGCAGAGAACGGATATAGCAGAGAACGGATATATTAAATAAAAGTTAACTTAACAACAACTGCACTGGTCACTGTGGTAAACTCTGTCTGCACAATCTCTCTCTCTCTCTCTCTCTTCTAATCTATTCTAATGGAGAGGACGCCAGCCACGTCCTCTCCCTATCAATCTCAATGCACGTGTGAAAATGGCGGCGACGCGCGGCTCCTTATATAGAATCCGAGTCTCGCGAGAATCCGACAGCGTCATGATGACGTTCGGGCGCGCTCGGGTTAACCGAGCAAGGCGGGTAGATCCGAGTCGCTCGGACCCGTGAAAAAAAAAGTGAAGTTCGTGCGGGTTCGGATTCAAAGAAACCGAACCCGCTCATCTCTAATAAATACACACATTAGGTGGCAGCTTTAGGGTGTTACTTTCTATTTAGCGCTGCGGAACAATGTCTCTGGCTCTCCTTTGACTGATGTGATGCTGATATATGGGGGAGCTTTAAAACTATTTATGAAGCGCTAAACAGTTCAAGTTTCACTCCACTCCTCCTGTTACATATATATACCCAGTGCTTTCTACCTTCTCCTTAGCACTATGATTAAGCCATACATGGAACTGTAATTATAGGTCACTGACTACTGTGACCCATTACTATCCTCCTGCTTAATAGCCATTACTGCGGCCTAGCCCTGGAGTCCTTAGTCCCAATATGAAATTGACTATGTACCATAGTCACCTATGGCTTGCTGTGCTTAGTGTAGGGGTAATATAAATGGCTGGATTATGCACTCACACTTCTACCATCTAGTGATGCTGCTGCAGACACTCCCCCGACTCCTCCCTTACACTTACAGCCACACAGAATGGAGCCTCTGCTGCTGGTCCTGGCTTCTTTGTTGTGGCTGTCAGAGTCTGTGCCGGTAATAGGTAGGAAGGAACTCTCTGTCTCCCTGTCATAGATGCGCCCTTCCAATACTGCTGGGTGAGTTGACTAGCGCTGATGCCGGGTTCTATGAACAATGCTGAGTCTCAATGCTGCTGTCACCACCTTTACAGTAAGGAAGCCCTGTTCTGGCTACACACACTAAGTCCCCTCCGGCCGCCGCAATGTATACCGCTCAGCTCTAATGCGGGCGACGGCCGGAGCAGCAAAAAACGATGTCCTCTCACCAAGGGATATGCAGTCTCTCCCCTAGCTACACTGACAGCACCTCTCCACCCCTCTCTAGTAGTCACATGACCCACTCTGAGGTGATGCCCCGCCCACTGGCAATCACCCCACTAGGTGATTGACAGTTAGGAGCACAAGGACATTAACCCTTTAGATACACTGTGAAACCATAAAATAAGCCTTAATTGTATTCACCACTACATTTACATCAATGTACATACAATTACATATATGTGAACTGTATTATTTACCTCAAAACATGCATACAGTATTACAACATCCATTAACTTTTATATGAATAATATATATGCTTATACTCCATTTTAGTCACCATATTATAACTACCTCAGTATAAGTGTTGTTTAAACCCTAAATCAGGGTTACATTTCTCCCCCTGGTGCATTGTCACTGTTTAACATCTTTAGATGCCAATGCACCATCTACGTTACTCACTATGCTAAAATAGTATATATTCATTCACATCCATTAGCAAGCCACCTCATCTCAACCATTTTAACTGTTGGCCAAATAGGGAGGGATGGAACTACATAGCCTTCATGCCTCCCAGGGATAGTGTTCTCTGATCGTGCTGGTTTCCCTTGCTCTTCTACACCTGATTTATTGACTTCTTTTAGTACTGGACTTCGGATGGAAGATTTAAGAGATTGTGCTAGGGTAAAGTTATCATGTACCTCACTACGATTGTCACTGAGACTAGTTTCTTTCTCTGACGAAGCTTCTAAAGTTATCAAGTCTTTAGCATCTGAATTTTCCGTTTCTTGATCCTGGGACTGATTTAATCTACCATTGAATCTCGAGAGAGGTCGGTAATGTAAGGTTGTAGAAGGATGACATGGAGCTGGATCTCTCCCTTGCCTTTGTTCTGAATATGCACTTCCTTCATCAACCGCTTTTTCTCGTGGTTGATGACAATAACTGTATGATCCTCGTCGGTTTGGAGCAAATCGACTCCCTTTCACTGGTACTCCACCTATGCCAGTCACATTTGCTGCGTGTACACCCTTTTCCCCTTCCAACACTTCAAATTCTACTTTCTCTCCATCTCCTACACTGTACAACAGTTTTAGGGGGTTATTCTTCGTTATGGATGTCCAATGTACAAATATGTCTTCTCCAGTGTCATGCCTTTTAATGAAGCCATAGCCTTTCTTCACATGGAACCATATTACTGTGCCAGTCATTTTAAGAGACATATACTGTGTCCCTTTACTATCAACTTTATTCATAGAAGATTGTCTCAGCAATATACCATCCACTACCTCAGTCTGTAATGCTATGTCCTTAGTATCCGGTCGCATAGAAAATTCATGGATACGGTCTTCAGGACAGTTGTTTAGGAAGTTGGCATCCTTGAGTATTTTATTCTCAGATTCTAGCTGAGACAGTCTTTCTTTCATTTCATTCAGACGAATATGATCCTCCTTTTCAGTTTCTTTACCCACTTCCAATAATTCAGACAACTCGGTTATTTTTGATTCCAGAGAATGAATATTGTCTTCCTGCTGCTGGTACATTATCAACTTTTGTTGCTCCTGATCCACTCTGGTTTGTCTTTCATCAGATGCCATGGTTTCCATCTCTCTCTGTATAAACCAAAGTTCTCTTTCAAGCTCTTTGTTCCTCTCATCAATTTTGGTGTTAAACATCTGTTCTTCTTTTAGCTTCCATCGGGTTTCATCTAGAACCTCCAACAACTGATAAATATGTTTAGACCTGTCCAGTGCTATATGTCTTATCACCTCTATCGGGGTCTGTAGATCCACTGGGCTATCTCTTCTTGTTGGTTCCTCAATGGAAGTTGGAAACAGGGAAAGCAGGTCCTTCTGTTGATCTTTTGGCAGAGCTAATACTAATTGTCCATGTTTCTTATAATCCTCAGCTATTTGCTTTACCACAGTTTCTAATTTCTGTATACCTACATCTATCTTCACTTCCCCTGGAACTCTCTCTTTCAGTGGTAGAACATTCTTATCTCCTTTCATTCCATAATCCATGTTAGCGACCAAAGTATGAGCAAGGTTGTCACTAACACCTCCCTCACTATCCTTTAGGTGGGGATCAAGTCTGACTTTCTTGTCCTTTGATTTTTTCTTTCTCTTCTCCAACTCTACAGGGACATCTAATATTTTTTCATTTTTCACACCTAGGTTATTTACAAAAGTTCCCACAAACTTGCATGTCACCTCTTCCTTTAAGCCTGGTCCCTTATGGTACTCTTGTTTGTCCATACTTTTACATTCTCTATTGGCTTCAACTCTCCCAACTGATACAGCAATGGCTTTATGTCCAACCTTCTCCCTGTTCCTTTGCTTCTTTTCCATATTTGTATTTTATTTTTAGGGATGTGAGGACTTTATCAATAATAATTAATGGCAGCTGACACCTGTGGTGTAACAGGGCCTGAGTGTAACTTCTATCTCACGCGGTGCCTCCAAATGTAACCCTACCCTCAATACCTTGAACGAGAGCTGTCTATGTATTCTATTAAGGGATGGTTACCTAATAGCTGTGCCTCCACTCAAGCTATGTGTAGTATTTAACTACCGTTAAGGCTTGCTTGAGTAAGCCTGATCTCTATCCTTAGGGGATGATTCCCTTATATCATAGATATATTATCTAATATACCTGTCTCTTTCTTCCAGGATCTTCAGATCAACTTCCAGACGGACCAGACACACATGGAAAGTATAACACTTTAATGACCAGTACCAAATGGATTAAGTATACATTAACATTTCATCAATTACACATTCCCCTTTAAGTCATTAATCCATGCTAACCCCCTGTCAATTAGGCCTATACACAGTACCTGCATGCAATACAACAAATCATTTTTCTTTTCAAGACACCCTTAGGTGTTAGAGTGACCCGGGTACTCTTAATATGATAGTGCACTATAAGGGCCCATAAACTTCCTAAAAATAACAGCAGTTAATACAGAATGTCTGACACTATGTTTTAGTATCAACTATCAGTTCTCCCTTCAGTTAAAGAGAAAGATGTTTGGCTCAGTCTACTTATGGTAGCGATTACTTTCTCCTATAAGGTTACTTATAGTTCCTCCTTGGCAGATAACAGAAAGTATCTATTTAGCTCATAGATAGTAACATCAACAGTTGATTACCAAGGAATCTGTATCCTTTCCTCAGTAAAAATGTTACCGTAGTTGTCCAGTATTAAACTAAACTCCTAAGAAGCTGGTATGATAAACCTTTGTTATGCTGCGTCCATGTGTCCATTTGAAGTAGCTGATGCTTTCTATATTTCAGAGCATATATAGCTTTTCGATTCCTGTATGCCTCAAATTATTGTTGTCTCTTAGGATGAGTCTATATTAAATATATCTGGAAGAGATGGTTTCTCTTATCATAGTCACAGCGAGCTCAAATCCTTTAACTTTAAAACTAATAGTCTCTTACGTGTCAGTCCTTCTTACGGGTTCACGAATATACATATAACACAGTTGTATTAAAGTGCCACAAGCTAGTCCTTGAATCGGGATGATATTCTAATCCTTTGTGGCTAAGAGGCTTTAACATCCATCCAATGTCACTGTAGTATGGCTGCCTTTAATGTCCTTGACTCTAATTCTGCTAATTCAGGGGCATAAATACACACATTAGGTGGCAGCTTTAAGGTGTTACTTTCTATTTAGCGCTGCGGAACAATGTCTCTGGCTCTCCTTTGACTGATGTGATGCTGATATATGGGGGAGCTTTAAAACTATTTATGAAGCACTAAACAGTTCAAGTTTCACTCCACTCCTCCTGTTACATATATATACCCAGTGCTTTCTACCTTCTCCTTAGCACTATGATTAAGCCATACATGGAACTGTAATTATAGGTCACTGACTACTGTGACCCATTACTATCCTCCTGCTTAATAGCCATTACTGCGGCCTAGCCCTGGAGTCCTTAGTCCCAATATGAAATTGACTATGTACCATAGTCACCTATGGCTTGCTGTGCTTAGTGTAGGGGTAATATAAATGGCTGGATTATGCACTCACACTTCTACCATCTAGTGATGCTGCTGCAGACACTCCCCCGACTCCTCCCTTACACTTACAGCCACACAGAATGGAGCCTCTGCTGCTGGTCCTGGCTTCTTTGTTGTGGCTGTCAGAGTCTGTGCCGGTAATAGGTAGGAAGGAACTCTCTGTCTCCCTGTCATAGATGCGCCCTTCCAATACTGCTGGGTGAGTTGACTAGCGCTGATGCCGGGTTCTATGAACAGTGCTGAGTCTCAATGCTGCTGTCACCACCTTTACAGTAAGGAAGCCCTGTTCTGGCTACACACACTAAGTCCCCTCCGGCCGCCGCAATGTATACCGCTCAGCTCTAATGCGGGCGACGGCCGGAGCAGCAAAAAACTATGTCCTCTCACCAAGGGATATGCAGTCTCTCCCCCAGCTACACTCACAGCACCTCTCCACCCCTCTCTGGTAGTCACATGACCCACTCTGAGGTGATGCCCCGCCCACTGGCAATCACCCCACTAGGTGATTGACAGTTAGGAGCACAAGGACATTAACCCTTTAGATACACTGTGAAACCATAAAATAAGCCTTAATTGTATTCACCACTACATTTACATCAATGTACATACAATTACATATATGTGAACTGTATTATTTACCTCAAAACATGCATACAGTATTACAACATCCATTAACTTTTATATGAATAATATATACGTGACAAGAATAGTGTGATGAAAAACTATATATTACTTCACATACAAGGTATCAAAGTTATTGTGGAGATAAATGTATCAATTAACACTCTGCATGTAAATACTGGGCTCTAGGCTTTCAAGCATCCGTAGCAAGAGCCATAAACTGACATCAGGGCAAGTCTTAAATAAATCATATCCACACGATAGAACGGGATACTAATAATAATTGTAATACTTTATTCACCAACACTTATATAGTTTTTCATCACACTATTCTTGTCACATTTTCTTCTTTTTATTTATTCTTTAATACTTCGCTTTACTCAGCCCAAAAAAGGCTGAATAGAAATGAATAGATTAGCCCTACAGGTTCTCAGATAACGGTGGCATGTTTATACCGAATTTTTAATAAACGTAATAAATTGTATTTTATACAATAATATTTAAAGGGATGGAGTGCACCCAACAGAATTCGATTCTTTCTCTCTGTAAAATTCCTTAACATGTTGTTCAATCGGAGGGTAGCACCCACAAAAGTGGTCAAAATCATTTAACTATTACAGTTTTTCAATACTTAAAGGACCAACACTCCCTGAAGTCTCATTTGATTTTTTATTTCTGGTGCGGATGAAAACTTCTCCTTCTCTTCTTCTGATACCTGGGTACAGTACCTCATTTCTCAGGGCTACAAGCTGGAGTTCGACTGTGTTTCTCCCCACCGAATTTTCAAATCAAGCTTAACGGCTTTGGAGGATATGCGTGTTACCCTGCAACAGGCCATCCTAAAGTTGGTCCCAGTGGCGCACCCAGGGGGGGGTTTCCGAGTACCCAGAAACCCCCCTCCACAAAAAAAAATTTTTTTTTTTTTTTTTTTTTTAATGCTGCATGAGTATTGTTAATGGCTGTCTAGAGTCCTCTGCAGCCTGCTCTCTTCCTGGTGGCACTTGTAAGTGCTTCATAAAAGTTTACTTTATTTTAATTATAGTACATATATATCCATGTGCAATTTGTGCATACATATATACACATGTATATACGTACATATAAACACACACACACACACACACACACACACACACATGATATATATATACATGCGTATATATACGTGTACTGTATGTATATATATATATATATTATTATCCTTTATTTATATGGCGCCACAAGGGTTCCGCAGCGCCCAATTACAGAGTACATAAATAATCAAACAGGAAAACGGCAACTTACAGTTGATGACAGTATAGGACAAGTACAGGGTAAATAAACATAGTTACATCAGCAGATGACACTGGAATAAGTATCAGGTGGCAGAAGACTGCTGGATGTGGTACAGTTGAAGATTATTAAAGTAAGACAAAGGATAAGCACATGAGGGAAGAGGGCCCTGCTCGTGAGAGCTTACATTCTAAAGGGGATTGGTGGACAGACAGGGGTGACACAGATGGGGTACATAGAGAATGTGGAACAGAGGGTTAGGATGAGATTTGGCTGGGTTTGGTGAAGAAGTGGGTCTTGAGAGCCCGTTTGAAGTTTTGTAGAGGTGGAGAGTCTGAGGGGGAAAGGTAGGGAATTCCAGAGAAGTGGTGCAGCACGTAAAAAATCTTGGAGGTAGGAGTGGGAGGAGGTAATCCGTAGGTAGGAGAGTCGTCGTGCATTAGCAGAGCGAAGAGGACGGGTGGGAGTGTAAAGGGAGATAAGATCAGAGATGTAGATGGGAGAGGAGTGGGTGAGGGCTTTGAAAGCGAGTGTGAGAAGCTTGAAATGGATATATATATATGCATGTTTAATATGCTATGTGTATATTATATATATATATATATTTATATATATATATATATATATATATAGGTGTATATACGGTATATATGTGTACATATATAGATATGTATATATATATACACACACACACAGACACACTAGTTTTACGGACCCAGCATATACTGGGTCACCTCAGTCCCCGCCCCTGTGCTTGGCTCCACCCAGTTCTGGAAACCCCCCCATGAAAATCCTGCGTTTGCCACTGGGTCCAATCCCAAGTCATTGTTCCAGTGCAGCTGCAACAACAGGGACAGGTTTACTACTCCAACCTGTTCGTGGTACCGAAACCGAACGGTTTGGTAAGGCCCATTTTGAATCTAAAATCCTTGAACCCTTACTTAAAGGTTTTCAAGTTCAAGATGGAATTCTTGCGAGCAGTGATTGCGGGCCTGGAAGAACAGGAGTTCATGATCTCCCTGGATATAAAAGACACCCATCTCCATACCCCGATTTGGCCACCTCATCAGGCTTACCTGAGGTTTGCCCTGCAGAATGATCACTACAAGTTCCAGGCGCTACCCTTTGGCCTGTCCACAGCTCACGAAGGAGATGGCGGAGATGATGTTCCAACTCTGGGTCCAGGGGGTCAATGTTATCCCTTACCTAGATGATCTTCTGGTCAAAGCAAGATCCATTTATTGCTCCATATAGACTGCACTATCCAGCTTCTGTCACACCATGGGTGGATCCTCAATTTACAGAAGTCCCACCTGGAGCCAACTCAAAGGCTCCTGTTCTTGGGAATGTTGCTGGATACTGTAGCCCAGAAAGGGTTCCTCCTAGAGGACTAAGCGAGAACACTCCAGGAGATGGTCTGAATGGTTCTACGGCCTACTGGAATATCCATCCATCTTTGCATAAGACTGCTGGGAAAAATGGTAGCCTCATACAAGGCGATCCAGTACGGAACGTTCCATGACAGAACATTTCAGTTGGGCTGAGCAAGTAGTCCAGATCACATCTTCAGATGCACCGGTTAATACGTTTGTCACCTCAAGCCAGGATTTCCCTCCTGTGTTGGATACAGTCATCAAACCTACTGGAAGGTCGAAGTTTCGGGATTCAGGATTGGCTCCTCCTCACGACAGATGCGAGTCTGAGAAGATGGGGAGCTGTCACCCAGAGGGCTCAGTTCCGGGGCACGTGGTCAGCCCATGAAGCCCTACTTCCAATCAACATTTTAGAACTTGGGGCAATCTACAATGCTCTGCTTCAGGCCTCTCCTCTACTCAGGGATCACGCAATCCAGGTACAAACACCGCAGCAGTGGCGTACATCAATCGCCAAGGAGGGACAAAAATAAGGGCCTGCATGCGTAAGGTGTCAAAGATACTTCTCTGGGCAGAAAGAAATGCAAAATCAATGTCCGCAATCTTCATTCCGGGAGTAGACAACTGAGAAGCAAATTTCCTGAGTCGTCACGATCTCCACCCGGAGAGTGGGGGCTTCACCATCAGGTGTTCAGCAGATCATCGACTGGTGGGGCTGCCCACAAAGACATGATGGCTTCTCGGCTCAACAAGAACCAGGGACCCTCAGATGAGGGCAGTAGATGCACTGACGTCGCCGTGGCTTTACCGGCTGGTCTACCTGTTTCCTCTGATTCCATTGCTACCAAAGGTGCTCAAGTGAATCAGGAATCAAGGAGTCCAGGCAATTCTGTTTGCCCTGGATTGGCCTCGGAGGGCGTGGTATGCAGACCTTCTGGACATGTTCGTCGAAGACCCTTGGCCTCTGCCACTGAAAAGAGATCTTCTTCAACAAGGACTGTTTGTCTACCCGGACTTACGACAGCTTCGTTTGACGACATGGAGGTTGAACGGAACATCCTAGCTCACAAGGGCCTTTCCAAAAAGGTTATTGCTACCATGGTGCAGGCCAGGAAACCTGTGACATCAAAACACTATCATCATATCTGGAGGAGATATGTTGCTTGGTGCGAGGACCGCATATATCCGCCTGTGGAGTTTCACTTTTTGACGGTTTCTCCATTTCCTGCTGGCTGGTGTGGATAAGGGCTTGTGTCTGGGTTCCATTAAGGTCCAGTTTTCAGCTCTCGATTTTCTTCCAGAAGAAATTGGCGGTATTGCCAGAAGTTCAGACCTTCTTGCAAGGGGTGCTTCACATTCAACCTCCTTTTGTGTCGCCCACGGCACCCTGGGACTTGAATGTAGTGTTGGAATTTCTACAGTCCTCCTGGTTTGAACCTCTGACGACGGTAGAAGACAAGTACCTCATGTGGAAGACTGTGATGTTATTGGCACTGGCTTCTGCTAGGCATGTCTCAAAATTGGGGGCCTTATCGTGTAAGAGCCCTTACTTGGTCTTTTATGAGGACAGAGCGGAGCTCAGGAATAGGCAGTAGTTTTTACCGAAGGTTGTCTCTGCGTTCCACTTTAATCAATCTATTGTGGTTCCGTCAAGTTCTGGCACTCCTGCTCATCCGATCTATGTCAAGAGAACGGCTCTGATCAGAAAGACGGATTCCTTTCCTTGTTCATGCTATTTGATGCACAGAAAATGGGTTGCCCTGCTTCTAAGCAGTCCATGGCTCGTTGGCTTAGGCTTGCTATTCAACAGGCCTATGTGTCGGCAGCCTTACCTATTCCAGTCTCTGAAGGCCCACTCTACGAGGTCAGTGGGCTCTTCCTGAGCAGCTGCCCGTTGAGTCTCGGCCTTGCAACTGTGCCGAGCTGCTACCTGGTCGGAGAAGAACACCTTTGTGAAGTTCTACAGGTTTGATACCCTGGCCAAAGAGGATTCCCAGTTTGGGTAGGCAGTGCTGCAGACGTCTCCACACATTCCCGCCCGTTCTGGAAGCTTGGGACATCCTCATCGAACTAGATTCCCCCAATATCCCTTATGGATGCTAGCAAAAATAGGATTTTAATACCTATCAGTAAATCCTTTTCTCGTAGTCCATAAGGGATATTGGGCGCCCGCCTCAGTGCATTGACTTTTCTGCAGGTTCCCTTTTCTAAGGTTATCTGTGCAGCTGCTGCTGTTTTGTTACCAGCCGTTACTGGTCGTTTTTATGTTAGTGGGGGCATAGAGGGGAGGAGCCAGCGCACCCAGTTGAAGAAATTTAGAGTGCACCGGCTCCTTTGGACCCCGTCTATGCCCCATCGTACTAGGTTCCCTCAATATCCATTATGAACTACGAGAAAAGGATTTACTGGTAGGTAATTAAAATCCTATTTTTCTCAGGCAGGATCCACAGGTTATCCACAGGATAACATTGGGATATGATGAAGCGACAGCGGATTTGCACCAATCGTTCAAAGCTTTTTGTCTTCCCAGCATGCAACTGGCCTGTCCATATATCCTCGCCTCCTGGCTCAGGCAAATCAGTTTTTTGTTTGGTGTGGCAGGAGCCGGACCATGGTCAGAGGGCTGCTGATTTTTAGCAGCCCTAAGCTTTATTTTATTTTTATAGTCTTGCTTATCTTTCTTGAGTGATCTTTCTAAAAAGCGTCTTATACGTACCTTAGAAAGAGTCGCTCCAACAACTCTCCGCCAGGTCGCGACAATGCTTACCCACGAGTACAGTGATGTTTCGGCAGGCATCTGTGTCGGATATACTAGCAGGTCCAGAAGATGTTACCAGGCTGTGGCCAGAGCACTGGGAGAAGCTAAGACATCGGTTCTGCTTAGAAGGGGAATATTGACACAGCCACACTGTTTTGGGAGGAGACTACCAAACAGTCGCTGATGCGGCTGCCACCTCGGGTGTACCAGTGCTAGTCCATAGGGATCATAGGCTCCAGGAATAGTATGAGGCCGCGATCCCTAGGGTTGATATCAGCAGTGGGGAGTCAGACGCTCTCCTTGTCGACCCTCCCCCCGGTTCATGACCAGTTTCCTCCGAGTCTCCTGCCATGAACTGTTTTCACGCTTCTGTCTGAGACACTGTATATAAAGAGGACCCAGTCGCAGCATAGGCAGCTGTGTGACTGGTGCATCTGTGTTCACTATAGGTTCATGGAGCGGCAGTGTACACTAGTAGCATCTGGATCCATTCAGCATTTGCAAACTTATTGATCGGTCCTGGAAGTGTGGTGAGTCTCCCTGTATCCCACTCTACTGAGTATGGGTAATACAGCACTAAGTATCTACAGTACATTTTGAGTACGATTAGTTAGATAAGTGCCTATTGCATATGAGCCTGTGTACTATTACTGTGGTTTCTTTCGCTATGCATCTGAATACGGTAGATCTGTTTAAACATGATTCAGTAATATGTTCTTCTACATACTTAAAATGTATTTGTAGTTGATGATGTGCTCATATTGCTTATTATACTAATGTATAACATGTGACTGACTGCTAGTGTGGTTGCTGACTTTACTATATATTCTGTCAGTTTTTTTCTAATCTGATCCTCAATGCTGGTGCATAGCAGGGTAGGGTCGGATTGTATGTCACTTTAAAAAACTTAAAGTGATTACAGTCAAATTGTGTAGTACACTGTGCAAGTGTTGATTATTTATCATGTCTAAGAGTGGCAAAGCTGGGTTAACCTCTCAGGCTCTGGTTCAGGATGGTTTGTGTGCAAATTGTTTTAGCTTTCACCAGGGTCACTTGAAAAATACAAGGCAGGTTGATCTGCCTTGGGCTATGTTCGCACAGACATTATCCAGTATAGCTGACTGGATAATTCCAACTGCTGTACCCAGGGATAGGTTACACGGTTAACCCTTACATGCAGCGTCCCACCTGCGGTTTATCACTTCCAGCAGCGGCCTCTCAAAAGAAACAGGCCAATAAGCCAGTGGTAAGTAAATCTTCATCATCACAGGCTACACGTTTCAAATGAGGATTCATTGGAGGATGAAAGGTCAATAAACTGTACTTTGGCATAAGGAGAGGAGGAGGAAGGTCTCAGCTCAGTGGATATAGCAATGAAAGCCATTCTATCCTTAGAGGATTCAGCAGAGCCACTGTTAAAATCCAAGGCACCAGTGTTTAAACGTCCCAAAACAGTAAAGACTGAGTTTCCGGAGTCAGATCAGCTGACATAAATCATGGAAGAGGCTTGGGCTACGCCCAATAAGAAGTTTAGATTTCCTAGCAAATGGAATTCCAATTATCCTCTTCCAGCTGGGGATTGTTTAAAAAGGAACGTGGCTCCCAAGGTAGATACACATGTGATACATCACCTTTGCCTTCAACATCATTAAATGATGTCACAGATAGGAGAGTGGATGGCTTTTAAAAAAAATAAAAATTCCGTCTGGGGCAGTCATAAGGCCAGCCATGGCTTCAGCTTGGGTGGCAAAGGCAGTGGCTGCCTGGGCTGATGCATTGGAGGGGGATTTTTCAATGGCATCTAGAGAGACAAAATCCCATATAGCACATATAAAACAGGCTGCAATGTTCTTGGAAGAAGCAGCATTGGATATGGGTACTATTGCCTCCAGGGCATCAGCTTCAACAATAGCTGCTCGCAATGCAGTTTGGCTACGTACGTGGAAAGCTGATTCAGAATCTAAGGTGGTTTTGGAATCTTTGCCTTTTTCTGGAGATATTCTTTTTGGTAAAAAACTGACAGATATTTTGGAGTCAGAAGCAGACTCCTGGAAGGTAAAGATTCCTTTGACATACAATTTCAAACCTAAAGGAAAAAGTGATGGCAGGTAGCCCCAATACAACAAGTCTGGCAAGACTAAAAAGCATTGGGCTACCAGAGGACCGGTTGGTAAAATAGAAAATAGGCCATCAGCCTGATGGTGCGGGCCTCCACCTGGGGGACCGACTTCTTCAGTTTGCACAGATCTGGCAGCAGTCTACAACAGATGCCTGGGTGCAGGAAGCGTTATCTCTAGGTTATGCGTTTGCCTTCAAGAAGCACCCTCCTCGAAGATTTTTTGTACCAGCCCGTCTCTGGTAGAGATGAATACCAGGGCTTTGCAAGAGGTAGTTCAGAAATTGCTTCAGTCAGGAGTAGTCATTCCAGTTCCTCCTGCACAACGAGGACAGGGTTTTTACTCAAACCTGTTTCTAGTTCAGAAGCCAAATGGGTCATTCCGGCCCATTCTCAATCTCAAAGTGCTGAACAAATACATGTGGGTACCTCGGTTTCATATGGAGACTTTACGTTCCATCATTTTGGCTATGGAGCCAGGGGATTATATGGTATCCCTGGATACCCAGGATGCTTACCTACATGTTCCTATAGCACTGTCCTATCAGTGCTATCTCAGGTTCTCTATCCTCCAAAAGCATTTTCAGTTCCAGGCCCTACCTTTATGGGTTAGCCACAGCCCCCAGAGTATTTACAAAAATTATGGTGGTAATGGCAGCTTATCTCCGCCAGCAGGGGATAAGAATTTTTCAATACCGCGACGATCTTTTAATCCTTGCAACAACAGACAATAATTCTCATCTGCAACAGACAATAACGTGTCTGCAAAGGCACGGGTGGCTCATAAATTGGGCAAAATCATCTCTGGTTCCATCACAGTGGATGATTCACTTGGGGGGCTGTACTGGATTAAAGCCTTCAGAGTAATTTTACCTCTGAACAAGATATCCAAGGTTCAGTCAAGGATTCAATAGTTGCTACACAGTCAAAAGGTAGCCATTCATGCTGCAATGCGTGTGATGGGATTGATGGTGTCAACATTCAACATGGTGGAGTATGCACAGTTCCACTCGAGGCCTCTGCAGCATCTGATCCTTGCCAAATGTAATGGGTTGCATCAGATGATAAAAACGCAGACTATGGTTCTTACAATGGAAGAAGGTAATTAGCCTGGTGGCTACAGACATCCCATCTGGGAGACCCTTTTGGATATCAGATTGGGAAATTCTGACAACAGATGCCAGTCTCCAGGGCTAGGGAGCAGTGTCAGGAAGGTTGTGTTTTCAGGGGTAATGGACCAAGGAAGAAGGTTGCCTGCCAATAAATATATTGGAACTGATTCAGGCAAAGTACATTCTTCGGGGAAAACCAGTCCAGATCCGCTTGGACAATGCGACGGCAGTAGCGTACCTCAGACATCAGGGAGGAACTTGCAGCCGAAAAGCGATGGAGGTAAGTCACACACTAAAGTGGGAAGAACTTCATCATCCAGCCTTGTCCACAGTGTTCGTTCCAGGAGTCCTAAACTGGGAAGTGGATTTTCTCAGTCGACCCGCCATTCAGTCAAGCGAATGGGCCCTACACCCGGAGGTCTTCCAGACTATAGTAGACAAATGGGGGTTGCCAGAGAGAGATCTCATGGCGTCCCATCAGAACAACAAAGTTCTTGCATACGGGTCAAGAACAAAGGATCCCAGAGCGATCTTTGTGGATGCCCTGTTGGTGAGATGCGACTTTCATCTGGCCTATGTGTTTCCTCCAATCACCCTATTACCCAGGGTGGTGAGAAAGATAAAGCAAGGAAAAGATACTAATAGCTCCGGCTTGGCCCAGTAGACATTGGTACACAGATCTGCAGAGAATGTTGATGGATTCTCCACTCCTGTTCCTTCAACGTCCAGATCTACTGATGCAGGGTCCTTGTTATCACAGACATCTGGATCGACTGTCTTTGACGGCGTGGCTCTTGAAACCTCTATCCTTAAGTCAAGAGTATTCTCACAACAGGTAATTCAAACAATGCTCAGAGCAAGGAAACCTTCCTCGGCTCGCATTTATCACCAAATATGGCAAACCTATATTCATTGGTGCAATGAACTGAAAATGGACCCTAAATCTTTCAGAGTTTCCAGGTTCTTAGCATTCCTTCAGGCAGGAAAGGATAAAGGTTTGAAGGTGGCTTCCTTGAGAGTGCAAATGTCAGCATTGACACAGGATGTGCACACTTTTTTTCCAGGGAATGCTGCGTATTCAACCTCCTTTTGTTCCTCCTACAGTGCCTTCGGACTTAAATTTAGTCCTAAAGTCACTTCAAGTTGTCCCATTTGAACCACTTAATAAAGTGGATCTTAAATGGCTGACAGCTAAAGCTCTCTTTCTACTGGCTATTGCTTCAGCTAGAAGAGTTTCAGATTTAAGGGCATTAATGTGTCGCCCTCTATTTCTGATTTTTCATCCAGATAGAGCGGTTCTTAGAACTAAATCTGGGTATCTTTCCAAGGTGGTGTCTAAATTTCACTTTAACAAAGAAATTGTTTTCCTGGCTTTCCAGGAACCGGGTCTTTCTGCGGGAGATGCATCGCTGGACGTGGTCCGTGCCTTAAGGATCTATGTGGACTGCACCAGTGCCATCAGAAAGACAGACTATTTGTTCTCTACGGATTTCACAAGAGAGGATAGCCTGCTGACAAGCAGACACTGGCGAGGTGGCTTTGGATGACTATTTCAGAAGCATATTCTCGATGTGAACTCCCTGTTTTCCGGCTAATGTCTCTGCTCACTCTACTTGTAAGGTAGGTCCGTCATTGGCAGCACAACGTGGTGCTTCAGGTGAACAGATATGTAAGGCAGCCACATGGTATTCCATTAACACATTCATTGATTCATTAGACATTATGCCTTTGATACCTTTGCCTCTCAGGACGCTGAATTCGGGTGAAGGATTCTCCTGTCCAATCAGGAGCGTCTCCACCACTAAGTTTGCTTTGGGACATCCCAATGTTTATCCTGTGGATAACCTGTGGACCCTGTAGGAGAAATATACGTTATGGTAGACTTACTGTTGATAACTCTATTTCTCCTAAGTCCTAAGTCCACAGTACCCACAGGGATCCCACCCTTTGTACCAATGTCTTCTGGGCCAAGCCGGAGCTATTAGTATCACGGCACGGCATCCTTTCCTTGTTTTACCTTTCACATCACCTTGGGCAACAGGGCGATCAATGGAAACACATAGGCCAGATGAAATTCCCATCTCCCTGAGAGAGCATCCACAAAGGTCGCTCTGGGGTCCTCTGGGTGTAAAGCCCATTCGTTTGTATGAATGGCGTGTCGACCAAGAAAATCCGCTTCCCAATTTAGGACTCCCGGAATAAACATTGCGGACAGGGCTGGATGATGAAGTTCTGCCCACCTTTAACGTACGGCTTACCTCCTTCATTGCTTTTTGGTTGCAAGTTCCTCCTTGATGATTGAGGTACGCTACTGCTTTTTCATTGTCCGAGCGAATTTGAACTAGTTTCCCCTGAAGAATGTCCTTTGCCTGAATGAGTGCCATATAAATAGCCCGAAGTTCCAAAATATTTATTGGCAGGCAACTTTCTTCCTTGGTCTACTGTCCTTGGAAGCAACTTCTTCCTGACGGTGCTCCCCAGCTCTGAAGACTGGCATCTGTTGTCAGAATTTCTCAATCTGTTATCCTTTTGTCCAGATGGGATGTCTGTAGCCACCAGGCTAATGACCTCCTTACTTCCAGAGGAATGACAATGGAATGGTTTTCATCAGACAATAAAAACGTAGACTATTTGGAAAGGATCAGACGTTGCAGAGGCCTCGAGTGGAACTGAGCATACTCCACCATGTTGAATGTCGACACCATCAATCCCATCACATGCATTGCTGCGTGAATGAATACCCTTTGACTGTGTAGCAGCTCCTGAATCCTTGACTGAATTTTGGATATTTTGTTCAGAGGTAAAACTACTCTCTGAAGACCCAAATCCAACACAGCCCCCAAGTGAGTAATTCGTTGTGACGGAACCAGGGACAACTTTGCCCAATTTATGAGCCAACCGTGTCTCTGCAAACAAGCTATTGTCTGTTGCAGATGACACAGAAGCAATTCCTGAGATTATGCCAGGATTAATAAATCGTCGAGGTATGGAAAAATCCTTATCCCCTGCTGACAGAGATAGGCTGCCATTACCACCATAATTTTGATGAATACTCTGGGAGCTGGGGACAGGCCAAATGGTAGGGCCTGAAAATGTTGCTGGAGGATAGCAAGCCTGATATAGCACTGATGGGACAGTGCTATAGGAACATGCAGGTAAGCATCCTGGATATCCATGGATACCATAAAATCCTCCAGCTCCATGGCCAAAATAATGGAACGTAAAGTCTCCATATGAAACTGAGGCACCCAAATATACTTGTTCAGCACTTTGAGATTGAGTATGGGCCGGAATTACCCATTTGGCTTCTGGACTAGAAACAGGTTGGAATAAAAAACTTGTCCTTGTTGTGCAGGAGGAACTGGAATTATCACTCCTGAGTGAAGCAACTTCTGAACTGCCTATTGTAAAGCCCTAGCCTTCGTTTCCACTGAAGACGGGCTGGTACAAAAAACCTTTGAGGAGGGTGTTTCTTGAAAGCAAACGCATAACCGGGAGATACTGCTTCTTGCACGCAGGCGTCTGTGGTAGACTGCTGCCAGATCTCCCTCCCTGAGGTCCCCCAGGTGGAGGCCTGCACAATCAGGCTGATGGCTTATCTTCTGACTTGGAAGCAGGCCCCCTGGTAACCCAATGCTTTTTAGTCTTACGAGACTTGTCAGATTGAGACTGTTTGCTACAACCCTTTCCTTTTGCTTTTCCTTGAGTCCAAAAGGGCTGAAAAGCAGGAAATCTAGGCTTGGATTTGTGTGTGGATGGAAACTTCACTTTCTTGGAGTGTTCTTCTGACTCCATGTGGCCGGACACCTCCCAGCAACATGGATAATGGTAGCCTCAGCGCTGAAGGGGTTAACCCTCAGATGCCAGCTGCCATATTAAATGGAACATGGGCACTGGGTGCCATTTTAAAAAGAAACACTTGGCTCTAGGCACCATGCACTATACATGACTAAATGTATGTTTAATAATGCGTCTTAATACATTCTATTGCTGCGCTGTGCGTAATTGGAGAATTATGAACTGCGCGGTTACAGAACTGCATGGACAAGGCACTTATGAGAAAAGTACAGTATGAGTTATTTTGATTCTAAAGGGCTTTGACAATTGTTCTTCAGCAACTTGTACATAGCAAGTCATATGTTAATTGACACTTGTACATAGCAAATCTGGAGCTAGGACAATTAGCAGGCCTTTTGGTGGCTAAACATTTTCTTTGAAATACAAACTAAGGTTTGAAAAGAAGGCTGTTTGTGTTTTCAGCCTTTCCTGTTGTAAGCCCAAAAACTGGTTTGCATGGAGATGTGAATGAGACAGGAACATGTTAATCAGATTGTGTTTTATGAATGCTAACTAGTGGGTTTTGTCTAGGCTGCATTATGTAGGATGCAGATTTAAGTTTAAATTACAAGAACTATGTCTGTGTGTTACAGGAAGAAGGAAATTGCGTTTTTGCAGTTATATCCTTTTAAAATGTAATTTATTTATTTATTTGTATTTTGTAAGATATCCTGATTGGATGGAAAGGACTCAGGGGGAAACTATCCCCTGAGATGCATTGTGGTTTTACTGTATAAGAAGAGGAGACCTGTGAGCTTCAGAGAGGTATTATACCATTCTCATTCTGCTGTGAACATCTTGCTGTATGCTGCTCCCCTAGCAATAGGGAAGAGCTCTTTAGAACTATTGCAAATAAACATTATTTGCCTCAAGACGACCGCTTCATCTTGTGACCTGCAGGGCTAGGCAAAACCTAGCTGCGTTTCCAGCTGTCCAGGGTGCACTCAGCATCTCCAAGCTCTGCCTTCCTCCTGCTACCGTGCTGTGCTTAGGCAAGCGATGATTGGGGGATTCGTCAATACCACACAGGGGTGGTAAGACAGTGTGTCGACGCATACAGAGCAGAACTGTGGTTCCAGACACCATGGCGTATAGGAGTCTGGTGGTGGCAGCGTAGTACCCGCCCACTGTGCAGTGGGTGGAGTCAGTAACAGGCAGTTACTGATGGTAAGCGGTAATCCCCTATGTGGCCAGGTCCCGTGTGACCTAAAACTCATTCTGTGACTGGGGGCGGGACACGAAGTGGTGAGGGCTGTCATACGGGACCGTCCGGTCACACTCCAAAATACTGTTTACTTCTTTACCACAAAGAATATCTCCAGTAAAAGGCAAAGACTTCAGAACCTTCTTGGATTCTGAGTCGACTTTCCATGTACGTAGCCAAACCGCTCTGCGAGCTGCTGAGGCTGATGCCCAAGAGGCAATTGTACCCATATCCAAGGCTGCTTCTTCTATAAAAAATAAAATAGCCACCTGTTTGATATGTGCAATATGGGATTTTTGTTCTCTAGATGCCAAAGAAAGATCATCCTCCAATGCATCAGCCCAGGCTGCCACTGCATTTGCCATCCAAGCTGAAGCCATGGCTGGTCTTATGATTGCCCCAGACAAGGAGAAAATGTCTATTTTCCTATCCGTGACATAATTTAATGATGTTGAAAGCAGAGGTAATGTAGATTTCCGCACCAATTGAATGACATGCGTATCTACTTTGGGAGCCACCTCCCTCTTTAAACAGTCCCCAGCCGGAAGAGGATAATGGAAATTCCATTTCTTTTGAATTCTAAATTTCTTACTCGGTGGTATCTAAGCATCTTGCATAATATCCGTCAGCTGTTCTGTACCAGGAAATTCAGTCCTAACTGTTTTGGGACGTTTAAACACAGGTGTCTTAGATTTTAACAAAGGCTCTGCTGCTTCCTTTGGCTCAGGTATGTCCACTGAGCTAATACCTTCATCCTCATCTCTATATGCAGACCCGGACCTAAAAGTCTGAAGTGATCGCAGCGGCTGAGTAAGTCCAGAGCTACTCAGAAACTGCAACAAACTTTTTTGTGCCGTCTGCTGCAAAAGCGTTCGCACACTTGCAAAGCGAAAATACACTCCCCCATAGGCGGCGACTATCTGATCGCAGCACAGCAAAAAGTTGCTAGCAAGCGATCAGCTCGGAATGACCCCCCATGTCTGTGCAAACATAGCCCATGGGGGTTCAATTTGAACCTGTGCCTGCCTTGGATTATTCAGGAGGCTTTGGTGAAAACAGTTTGCACATAATCCATTTTGAACCAGATCCTGAGAGGTTAACCCAGCTTTGCAAGACAAATATGACACGAGTGTTGGTGTTGCTGTGGAGAGTGTATCCTCCTCACCCTTGCCTCTTAGATATGATAAACAAATCACACACCTGTACAGTGTTAACTACACAATTTGTGACTGAAATCACTTTAAAACTTGTTAAAGTGACATGCAATACAATCCCTCCCTGCTTTGCACCAACATTGAGGATCAGAAAACACAGAAACCGACAGAAAATAGTCAACAATCACACTAGCAATCAGTCACAGGTTACACATGTGCAGGTTACACATGTGCTGTGGCTGGGTCCTTTTAGATACACAGCGTCTCAGACGGAAGCTGGAAATCAGCTCATGGCAGGTAAACTCGGAGGAAACTGGTCATGAACCAGGGGGGAGGAGTGACCAAGGGAGCGTTTTACTCCCCACTGCTGACATCAACCCCAGTGATCTCGTGGCCTCATACTATTCCTGGAGCCTATGATCCCTGAGGCCTAGCGCTGGTGCACCCGAGGTGGCAGCTGCGTCAGCGACTGTTTGGTAGACTCCATCCCGAAACAGTGCGACTGTGTCTCGTGTTTCCCCTGCTAAGTGGAACTGATGCCTTACCTTCTCCCCGTGCTCCGACCACAGCCTGATAACGTCTGCTGGACTTGCTAGTATATCCTACACAGATGCCCGCCGAAACAGCACTGTACACGTGGATAAGCGTTGTTGCGATCCGGCAGAGAGTTGTTGGAGTGACTACGTATAAGGTACGTATAAGACGCTTTTTAGAAAGATTGCGCAAAAAAAAAGAGTAAGACTATAAAAATATAATAATAAAAACTTATGGCTGCTAAAAACCAGCAGTCCACTGACCATGGTCCAGCTCCTGCCGCACCAAACAAAAAACTGAATTGCAAGAGCCAGGAGGCGGGGATATAGGGGACTGGCCCTTTGCATTCTGGGCGGCCGAAAGCTTTGATCATTGGTGCCAATCCGCTGTCGCTACCTCATATCTCAATGATAACCTGTGGACCCTGCAGGAGAAAAAAATGTATTGCATAGACCAGTGATGGCTAACCTTGACACTCCAGCTGTTGTTGAACTAGACACCCCAGCATGCCCTGCATCAGTTTTAGCAAGGCCAAATAGCAAAACTGTAGCAGGGCATGCTGGGATGTGTAGTTCAACAACAGCTGGAGTGTCAAGGTTAGCCATCACTGGCATAGACTGTATTGTGATGACGGTCGCCATTCAAGTCCCAATGTCCATTCAAATGTACAAACATACCGTGAACATTTTCCAGCAGCTGGCAGCGCTGGCCACGAGTTTGAAAAATGGGACTGCCCAGAAAAATCGCCACGATGTGAGTATCCCACTTTAACAACATACATTATCAATCACATTTTTGTAAAATCGTTATGTGAACAGTAATTGGAGTTGCTAAAATATTGCGTTAGAACAAATAGCAATATTTTGGTGTACAGGCTGCAATACTAGCAAACCGTTAGGATGGACATAGGGTCTAAATGACTAAACCATTTTTATTTTTTTTTGCAAGTACGTAGGGCCTCATTCAGCCACTTTGCTAGTGTCATCACTGGGAAACACCGGACACATACAGTGGGCCATAGAGGGTTAATCTCATCAAATGCAATAATTATTCTCTCATGGATGACCCAATGTATTTGTGCACCTCCAGCTTTATTCTTTCACTCTGTCTACCACGAGCTGCAGTTCCTATTAAATCGGCATGTTTCCATTCTTAAATCTCTTGGCATTTAAAAAACACAAAACTCAGCGGATGGGAGTGGGAATCGATGCCGAAAAGCCTCTTCTCCCCTGTAACCATCTAAGGGGTCTATTTACTAAGCCTTGAAGTGAGATAAATTACCAGCCTATCTACTCCTAACTCATTTTTGAAACACAGCCTGTGACATGGCAGTATGGAGCCAATTGTCTTTTACTTTATCTCTCTCAAAGGCTTAGTAAATAGATCCCCAAGTCCATTGCCTTCAGGCTAACCAGTTTCACATAGGTAGGTACCACTACTATTTGTCTCCTAACAGATGGCCCTGTGCTTAGAAGAATAGAACTGTAAATTCTCATTTTGTGACTGCCATCCCCAGATCCCCTGCATGAACATATAGAGAACTACAGGCCTTATGGTATGCATAATCAGATCTGTTCTTTGTAATGCCAGATAACAATTGCTCACCTTATTGAATCTTCATATCTCGCCTGTATTACAGAGACATGGCTAGATAAAAATGCCACGCCTATCTTGAAATCTGCAATTACGCTGTTATTCACAACCCAAGACTGAACCACATAGGAGGTGGAGTGGCCATCTGCTTTAAAAATAAAAAGCACTTAAACTATGGGTCCACTTAATGGAAATTACTCACTCATTTGTGTGCATAGCTGCCTGGAGTTCTACAGAGTTAGCTTTCAGAGTACTTCTCATTCACAGCTATTTCTACAAGAAATTACAGACCTTGGGGTAAATTTACTAAAATTCGTATTTTTCCGAATGAGGTTAAAGTTCAAACACGAATGACATCGAAAGTGTAAAATTGCAACTTTTTTAATTTATTACGACTAATTTACTAAGCTGTCGTATTCTGCATTTTCGAGTTTTCCGATGTCGATGTCATTCGTATTTTTTGGCAGTGTTTTACGGGAGTGAATTGTAAAACACTGCCGACATTAACACAATGAATCTCGGCCGAATCTGTGAGATCCGTGCTGGGCTTCATTATGCACCTTTCGTAAAAAAAAAAGAACATTGTTAAAAATCCCCCCCAAAAAATGCGTGGGGTCCCCCCTCCTAAACAAAACCAGCCTCGGGCTCTTTGAGCCGGTCCTGGTTCACAAAATATGGGGGGGGGAAATTACCGGGGTTCCCCCATATTTCATAAACCAGCACTGGGCTCTGCGCCTGGTCCTGGTTCCAAAAATACGGGGGACAAAAAACGTAGGGGTCCCCCGTATTTTTGAAACCAGCACCAGGCTCCACTAGTCAGGTACATAATGCCACAGCCGGGGGACACTTTTATATTGGGACACTTATATATTTTATACTGCTACTAAAAACAATATTCTCATTTTTTCAAAAGGCTATCAGCCCCCCATCTGCCGCCCTTGGATGGGGGGGGGGGACAGCCTCGGGCTTCACCCCTGGCCCTTGGGTGGCTGGAGGGGGGGGACCCCTTGATTTAAGGGGTTCCCACTCCTCCAGGGTACCCCGGCCAGGGGTGACTAGTTGGGTATGTAATGCCAGGGCCGCAGGGACCAATATAAATGTGTCCCCCGGCTGTGGCATTATGTACCTGGCTAGTGGAGCCCAGTGCTGGTTTCAAAAATACGGGGGGACCCCTACGCTTTTTGTCCCCCGTATTTTTGGAACCAGGACCAGGCGCAGAGCCCAGTGCTGGTTTATGAAATATGGGGGAACCCCGGTCATTTTTTTCAACATATTTTGTGAACCAGGACCGGCTCAAAGAGCCCGAGGCTGGTTTTGCTTAGGAGGGGGGACCCCACGCATTTTTTTTTAACAAAATGAACACTTTCCCACCCCTTCCCACTGATAAACATGCACGGATCTCACGGTTCCGTGCATGCCTATCAGAACACGGTAAAAAAAAAAGCAGGTCTATTTTAAAACTGCTTTTTTTTACGATTTGTATTTATTCACGGCAGTATTTGGCTATTGCCGGCAGTGTTTGTGAAATACAAATTTTAGTAAATGACAGAGTTCTATAAAATAACAGGCGTATTTGACCAATAATGTATTCATTCGTAAATTTTTTCCTGGACTTCCAAAAAAATACGAATGCCCTCATCACTGCCGAGATTTGTGCTTAGTAAATTCCCGAGATGACACTTTGAAGAAAAAACGCAAAATCAGTCAAAATCGGGAGCTTAGTAAATTTCCCCCATTGTTGCAGATTAGTTCTGGAGCATCAAAGATGGCTGATCCTTGGGGATTTCAATGCATGGGTGGATGATGAGCTTTCATGACTGTGTACAATGAATGCTCTGGGCCTCAATCAAGTAATTTCTTCTGCTACACATAAAAGTGGTCACACTCCTGATTTTGTCTTACATATTGGATTAGAAGTCTCTGACCTAAAAAATAAGATTTTAAACTTACCGGTAAATCTTTTTCTCCTAGTCCGTAGAGGATGCTGGGGACTCCGTAAGAACCATGGGGTATAGACGGGCTCCGCAGGAGACATGGGCACTATAAAGAACTTTTAGTATGGGTGTGCACTGGCTCCTCCCTCTATGCCCCTCCTCCAGACCTCAGAGAAACTGTGCCCAGAGGAGATGGACAATATGAGGAAAGGATTTTGTAATCTAAGAGCAAGATTCATACCAGCCCACACCAATCATACCATATAACCTGGAATATACGCAACCAGTTAACAGTATGAACAAAAACAGCATCAGTCAATGACCGATCTCAACTATAACATAACCCTTATGTAAGCAACAACTATATACAAGTCTTGCAGAATTAGTCCGCACTGGGATGGGCGCCGAGCATCCTCTACGGACTAGGAGAAAAAGATTTACCGGTAGGTTTAAAATCTTATTTTCTCTTACGTCCTAGAGGATGCTGGGGACTCCGTAAGGACCATGGTATTTATACCAAAGCTCCAAACCGGGCGGGAGAGTGCGGATGACTCTGCAGCACCGATTGAGCAAACGCGAGGTTTTTATCAGCCAGGGTATCAAACTTGAAGAATTTAGCAAAAGTGTTTGAACCCGACCAAGTAGCCGCTTGGCACAACTGTAATGCCGAGACGCCTCGGGCAGCCGCCCAAGAAGAGCCCACCTTCCTAGTGGAATGGGCCTTTACCGAATTTGGTAACGGCAATCCAGCCGTAGAATGAGCCTGCTGAATCGTGTGACAGATCCAGCGAGCAATAGTCTGCTTAGAAGCAGGCGCGCCAACCTTGTTGGCTGCATACAGGACAAACGAAGCCTCTGTCTTCCTAACCCTAGCCGTCCTGGCTACATAGATTTTTAAGGCCCTGACTACATCCAGGGACTTGGAGTCCTCCAAGTCACTCGTAGCCACAGGTACCACAATAGGTTGGTTCATATGAAATGAAGAAACCACCTTAGGCACAAATTGAGGACGAGTCCTCAATTCCGCTCTATCCACATGAAAAATCAAGTAGGGGCTCTTGTGAGACAAGGCCGCCAACTCTGACACCCGCCTTGCAGATGCCAAGGCTAATAACATGACCACCTTCCAGGTGAGAAATTTTAATTCAACCGTTTGAAGGGGTTCAAACCAGTGTGATTTAAGGAACTGTAACACCACGTTAAGGTCCCATGGTGCCACTGGTGGCACAAAAGGAGGCTGGATGTGCAGCACTCCCTTTACAAAAGTCTGGACTTCTGGGAGAGAAGCCAATTCCTTCTGAAAGAATATAGATAGGGCCGAAATCTGTACCTTAATGGAGCCTAACTTTAGGCCTATATCCACTCCTGTCTGTAGGAAGTGGAGAAAACGGCCCAGATGGAAATCTTCCGTAGGAGCATTCTTGGTTTCACACCAAGATACATACTTCCTCCAGATACGGTGATAATGCTTCGCCGTTACCTCCTTCATAGCTTTTATCAGAGTAGGGATAACTTCCTCTGGAATACCTTTCTCAGCTAGGATTCTGTGTTCAACCGCCATGCCGTCAAACGCAACCGCGGTAAGTCTTGGAACATGCAAGGCCCCTGCTGCAACAGGTCTTCCCTGAGAGGAAGAGGCCACGGATCTTCTGTGAGCATCTCCTGAAGATCCGAATACCAGGCCCTTCGAGGCCAATCTGGAACAATGAGTATTGTCTGTACTCTTTTTCGTCTTATGATTCTCAGCACTTTTGAGATGAGAGGCAGAGGAGGGAACACATAGACCGACTGAAACACCCATGGTGTCACTAGGGCGTCTACCGCTACTGCCTGAGGGTCCCTTGACCTGGCACAATACCTCCGAAGCTTTTTGTTGAGGTGTGACGCCATCATGTCTATTTGAGGAAGTCCCCAAAGACTTGTTATCTCTGCAAAGACCTCTTGATGAAGTCCCCACTCTCCTGGATGGAGATCGTGTCTGCTGAGGAAGTCTGCTTCCCAGTTGTCCACTCCCGGTATGAAGACTGCTGACAGAACACTTACGTGATTTTCCGCCCAGCGCAGAATCCTGGTGGCTTCCGCCATTGCCACTCTGCTCCTTGTCCCGCCTTGGCGGTTTACATGAGCCACGGCTGTGACGTTGTCTGATTGAATCAGAACTGGTAGGTCGCGAAGAAGATACTCCGCTTGTCGTAGGCCGTTGTATATGGCCCTCAATTCCAGCACTTTGATGTGTAGACAAGCCTTCTGGCTTGACCATAGACCCTGAAATTTTTTTCCTTTTGTGACTGCTCCCCAACCTCGGAGGCTCGCGTCCGTGGTCACCAGAACCCAGTCTTGAATGCCGAACCTGCGACCCTCTAGAAGGTGAGCACTCTGCAGCCATCACAGGAGAGGCACCCTGGCCCTGGGGGACAGGCTTATCTTTTGATGTAGTTGCAGATGGGACCATCACCACTTGTCCAGAAGGTCCCACTGAAACGTCCTCGCATGGAACCTGCCGAAGGGGATGGCCTCGTAGGCTGCCACCATTTTTCCCAGAACTCGAGTGCATTGATGAACAGACACTCTTTTTGGTTTTAGCAGGTCCCTGACTATGTTCTGGAGATCCTGGGCTTTTCCCATTGGTAGAAAAACCCTCTTCTGTTCCGTGTCCAGAATCATGCCTAGGAATGATAGTCGAGTCGTTGGAATCAACTGTGACTTTGGCAGATTGAGAATCCAACCGCGTTGTTGTAACACTCTCAGGGAGAGCGACACGCTTTTCAGCAATTGATCTCTCGATCTTGCCTTTATCAGGAGATCGTCCAAGTACGGGATAATTGTGACTCCCTGCCTGCGCAGGAGCACCATCATTTCCGCCATCACTTTGGTGAAAATCCTCGGGGCCGTGGAAAGCCCAAACGGCAACGTCTGAAACTGGTAATGACAGTCCTGTACCGCGAACCTCAGGTACTCCTAATGAGGAGGAAATATGGGGACATGAAGGTAGGCATCCTTCACATCCAGCGACACCATAAAATCCCCTCCTTCCAGACTGGATATCACAGCCCGGAGTGATTCCATCTTGAATTTCAACTTTTTCAAGTACAGGTTTAGGGATTTTAGATTTAAAATGTGTCTGACCGAACCATCCGGCTTCGGGACCACGGACAGGATTGAATAGTAACCTTTTTTCTGTTGGACCAGGAGAACCTTGACAATCACTTGCTGTTGACACAGCTTTTGAATTGCATCTAATACTACTTCCCTCTCCGGGGAAGAGGCTGGCAAGGCCGACCTGAAAAATCGGCGAGGGGGCACCTCTTCGAACTCCAGTTTGTAATCTTGGGATACAATTTCCAACGCCCAAGGATCCACGTCTGACAAAACCCAGACCTGGCTAAAGAGTCGAAGACGTGCCCCCCCCCCGGCGCGGACTCCCTCACTGGAGCCCCAGCGTCATGCGGTGGATTTAGCGGAAGCCGGGGAGGACTTCTGCTCCTGGGAACTAGTCGAAGCAGGTGTTCTCTTACCTCTACCCTTATCTCTGGCGAGGAAAGAGGAGCCCCGACCTCTTCTGGACTTATGCGACCGAAAGGACTGCATCTGATATTGTGGAGTTTTCTTTTGCTGTGGGGGAACAAAAGGCAAAAATGTAGATTTACCCGCGGTAGCTGTGGAAACCAGGTTCGCGAGACCATCCCCAAACAAAACTTCACCCTTGTAAGGTAAAACCTCCATATGCTTCTTTGAGTCGGCATCATCCGACCATTGGCGGGTCCACAGAGCTCGTCTCGCCGAAACTGCCATGGCGTTGGCTCTGGAACCAAGCAGCCCCATGTCTCTTTGAGCGTCTCTCATATATAAAACTGCATCTTTAATGTTACCTAAAGTCAGTAAAATGGTATCCTTGTCCAGGGTATCAATGTCAGCTAATAAGGTATCTGTCCACGCTGCCACTGTGCTACAAACTCATGCCGATGCTATTGCCGGCCTGAGTAAAACACCCGTATGTGTATAAATAGATTTTAAGGTAGTTTCCTGTCTACAATCCGCAGGATCCTTGAGGGCTGCGGTGTCTGGAGACGCTAGCGCCACCTTCTTAGACAGACGCGTTAAAGCCTTGTCAACCCTGGGCGAGGATTCCCACCATACCCTGTCCTTTGCAGGGAAAGGATACGCCATAAGGATCCTCTTGTGAATGTGCAGTTTTTTGTCTGGAGTTTCCCAAGCTTTTTCAAATAATTCGTTCAGTTCATGAGATGGAGGAAAAGTTACCTCCGGTTTCTTTTCCTTATACATGCGCACCCTTGTGTCAGGGACAGAGGGTTCATCTGTGATATGCAAAACATCTTTTATTGCCATAATCATATAATGAATACTTTTGGCCACCTTTAAGTGTAACCTTGCCTCATCATAGTCGACACTGGAGTCCGAATTCGTGTCGGTATCAGTGTCTGCTATTTGGGATAGGGGACGCTTTTGAGACCCTGACGGGCCCTGTGACCCAGTCAAGTCCGTGGATTGACTCCCTGCTGTTTCCCTGGACTCAGCTTTGTCCATTCTCTTATGTAATAAGGTCACATTTGCATTTAAAATATTCCACATATCATACCAATCATGAGTCGGCGTTGCCAATGGAGACACCACAATCATCTGCTCCACCTCCTCCTTGGATGAGCCTTCTGCTTCAGACATGCCGACACACACGTACCGACACCCCCACACACACACACACAGGCCTATATCTATAAGGGGACAGTTCCCCAACAAGGCCCTTTGGAGAGACAGAGAGAGAGTATGCCAGCACACACCCAGCGCCAACTGACACTGGAACCAATTCCCAGATAAAGCGCTTTTATATATATTAACTGTGATATACACTCACTGCGCCTACATGTGCCTCCCCCCTCTTTTTCAGCCCTGTATCACCGTTCAGCAGGGGAGAGTCCGGGGAGCCAGCGTCTCTGCAGATCACTGTGGAGAAAATGGCGCTAGTTAGTGCTGTGAGACCAAGCTCCGCCCCCTCAGCGGCGGGCTTCGGTCCCGCTCAAATGTACAAATAATGTCGGGGAATGTATATATCTACTGCCTCCGCAGCCCATATATTAAAAATGCCAGTCCAGACGTTTACAGTGCCTGTCAGTGTGTGTAATGTGTGGGAGCAATGGCGTGCAGCGTTACCGCTGTGCGCTTACCTCAGGGAAGATCTGAAGTCTTCTGCCGCCTTTGAAGTCTTCTTTCTTCTTTTACTCACCCGGCTTCTATCTTCCGGCTCTGTGAGGAGGACGGCGGCGCGGCTCTGGGACGAACGGCGGGGGGAGACCTGCGTTCTGATCCCTCTGGAGCTAATGGTGTCCAGTAGCCTAAGAAGCAGAGCCTATCACTTAAGTAGGTCTGCTTCTCTCTCCTCAGTCCCACGATGCAGGGAGCCTGCTGCCAGCAGTGCTCCCTGAAAATAAAAAACCTAACAAAATTCTTTTATCAGAGAAACTCAGTAGAGCTCCCCTGTAGTGCACCCATTCTCCTCTGGGCACAGAATCTAAGTCTTCCAAACCCAATGAGAAACCTTTTTTTCTTAAGATGGGTGTCTCAAGAGCCACCCCGTCAAAGCAAGATGGCCTGGATCCGGATGGAAGCAGATGCCCTGATATAGGAGATCCGGCCTCTGTGGTGGATGTAGTGGAGTGTCGATGGAGAGACTCTGAAGATCTGTGTATCACCTGCAACAAGGCCAATCCGGGGCCACCAGCATTAACATGCTGCCTTCCCACTTGAACTTGCAGAGGATTTGCAGTATGGAGGGAAGGCGTAGATGTGTGGGAACATCATTGGAGCAGACAGCACATCTACCAGAAAGTCTGCGGGATCCTGTGTGCAATAGCCACACCTTGGCACCTGTTGGTTGTGTTGATGCCATCATATGTCCGGAAGACCCCCAACGGCAGACTAGCAACTGAAACACCTTTGGATGCAGAGCCCACTCACCTTAGTGTACGTCTTGCTGGCTTCCCAGTTGAGTACTCTGGGTATGCCGATAGAGTGGGTAGATGATGCTCCGCCCAATGGAAGATCTGTCTCACCTCTCACCGGGCACCGCGACTGTGAGTGCTTCCATGATGCATCCCATAGATTGTAAGCTTGCAAGCAGGGCCTTCCTACCTCTATGTCTGTCTGTTTTTACCCAGTTTAGTTCTATTACTGTTGTTCTAATTGTAAAGCGCAACAGAATATGCTGTGCTATATAAGAAACTGTTAAAAAATAAATAAATGTGACTGCACCTTCACTGGACAACCCTGGAGGAGAGACTGAGCTGATCAAAGTGTCCTGAAGATTGCCCATAGCTCCAAGACCTTTATAGGCAACTCTCTACATTGACCAGTGTCCCTGATAACGTCTGCCGGCCGCAGATGCAGATTCAGGTTGGTCTGGAGCACCCACCACATGAGGGAGTGGCAAACCTCATGTGAGAGGGTGATGGTCTGTGTCTTGATGTTTCACAGAATCTGTAGTTGCAGAGGACGGGAGTGAAATTGAGTGTACTCTACCATGTCGAATGTGGCCACTATTGATCCCAGAAGCCGTGGATGGACACCCTTCGATGCCCTAGGAAGGTCTGAACCACAGGGCTGGAATTTTGTCCTGTGGGAGGAAAACTTTCTGCCAGCGAGAATCCAGTAGCGCTCCCAAGTTTAACACCTCTCCTGTGAAGGCATTAGAGATGACTTGCACCAATTGATCTTCCAGCCGTGAGACTATAGAAGATCCACCACCTGAAGGTGGTGTTCCAGTACTTCCAGCTGGAAGGACAACTGGGCCATAAGTAGGAGATTGGCTAGATAAGGTAAGACTCTGTCCCCCCTGCAGTGTGCCGCCATGATTTTGGTAAACACACGCAGTGCCGTTGACCAACCAAATGGTAACGCTTGTGTAGAGGTCCAGAGCCAGAATGATGGATTGAATAGACCTCATACAAAATCCTGGGGATACAAAGATACCTGTTGAGCTCTCCAGCTCCCAGGTAACCTAGGACGCTGGTTAGTGCAGTGGCTGGAGTTGCTAGGGAGGCAGGGGATCTGAGTATGTATAGCTAGACAGCTGTACTGAGTCTACAATTATGGGGAGGCTTGGCTGTGCTCAGGACGTAATTGTCTCATGCTCCCTTTATATTCAATATCTGCCTTTCATGACTTGCTGGTCATAGCCCCTGGTCACAGCGGGAGCACTTGTCGCAAGAAGTTACAGTCCATTGATTTCTCCAGCTTACTCACCAGTACTCATCCCCAGACAGTGTTCCTGTGTCCAGCCCGTAGTTCTGCACCTTTGTCTGCTGAGCTGTACCTTGTATTTTACTCTAAGCTCTAGTTTATATTTTCCTGTGATACACTTTTGCACTAGTATGCCTTAGTAGTTATTGCTCCTCCCAGTCCGGAGGCAGCTCCCTAGTTAGTGATGTTTTCCGTTATCTCCTCTGCTACTTTCTCCCCGCAGTTTAGTCACTCCCTTTCTTTTCCTACCTCAATTCCAGCTCTATCTCCGTTGTTTGCCTTCTCTTAGCCTGTTCTCATCTCTTCTGCTCTGTAGTATATTTTCGGTACTCGCACCCACCGGCATTGATTCAAGTCACTCAGGGGTTAAGCTCATTCTCACGCCAGTGGCATAAGTCCTCATGGGCATCCCAGTACCGGTAGGTGCAACAAGCCTTATGGGAAAAGCGGCTCTTATAGGCATGAAGACCTGCAGGTAGGTTCGATGAGTCTCATCCCCAGGTGTACAGGGGTCACTGCCAGAAGACCTTCAGAGACATGGATCCTACGAAGAAGGCCCCTCCAGCAATAACACCTGTAACAATTGGGCAATACAAGCCATCTGCCTTCTGTGCTAGAAAAAGGGTGGTATAGAAACCCTGACCCCTCTGAGACAGGGGGACTAGGATAATGACGGAGGCCAGAAGAGAGTGTACTGACTCCCTAGGAGCTTCTGCCTTTCCAGGATCCCACAATAGACCCATGGTAAAGAACTGCTGAGAAGGGCAAAGGTGGCAAAAAAAAGTGACAAAACACCCCCCCCCCCCCAAAAAAAAAAAATTGTTCACTTTTTTGTGTGTCGATCATTTCCATGTTGACCTTTTGACCCTCTCAACCTAATGCATGTCAACCATTAGTGGTCAACCTATTGACTGTAGACCTTTTTAGTATAGATCTAATAATCTACACCCAGGTCGTCCAGGGTATTTTGTGTGAGGCTTTGAACCTCTAGAACCTGGAAGCCTGGAACCATGAGGAAGTCTGACCTTTAACTCTGCCCTTCGGGCGTAAGGAGTGAAAAGTAGTCTTGGGTCTTGCTGGTGCAGCGGAGGAAAGAAATGCTGTCTTAGACGTTGCCAGCGTTGAGACAATCTTGCCCATTTCTTTTCCAAAAAGTGTGTCCCCAGCAAAAAGGAGTGCTTCTAAGGCCTTCTTAGAGCTAGTGTCCGCTCTCCAGTAACAGAGCCGCTATTGTCAAAGTTGACACTTTTGATGTTAAAACTCCAAGGTAGGCGCCCGCTCTCTGGATGTTTAATACATAAGTGCCTGTAGAAAGGCCGTGTTCCAGCTTCTCAGTAGGTACCAGTGGCCTTGGCTATCCATGCTGATGCCAAGGCTGGAAGAGCAATAGTTCCAGCATGCACATAAGCTGTCTTCAGGAAATTTTCATCTTTCTATCTGTAGGATCCTTGAGGGAAGATGTATCTGGAACAGGGAGGACTGAGGGCCTGACTAATCTTGCAACTTGTGCGTCCACCGCAGGTGGAGATTCCCACTTAGTCCTCTCCTTTCCTGGAAGTGGGTAGAAAGAAACCATGCACTTAGCTGAAAACGCTTAGTGGGCTGAGTCCATGCCACCTCCAGCAGGTCTTCTATCTGAACCAAAGGCGGAAACAGTGTTGCTTCCTCCTTTATACACTTGAAAAGAGAAGCCTTGTCCTGAGGAGCCGGGTTAGTCTCCTCAATCTGGGGCACAGTCCTGACGGACCTGACAAGAGCTTCCATGTCAGTAAGGGACAGACTCCTCCCATACTGAGGAGGACTCCGCATCCAGTGTGGCGGAACCACTATCCTTCTGTTCTGACAGAAACTCTGGCTCAGATTCTCCCTCAGATATCGGAGAACTCTCTTGTGTGGGAGGTCTGTACACAAATGCCTTATATCTGTCTAGCAGCTGCTGGACCGAGGTGGAAACCTGTGCGAAGCCCTGAACAGTCTGTGCAAAAGATTGCATCCAAGATGGCTCTATTGTAGTAAAGTGGGCAACCTGTGTAGGTATGGCATTGTCTATATGCGGACAAGAAATCACACCAGTAGAGATAGTTACTTGTGGAGCAGATAGGCTACCCACTTCTACTGAGACATTACTTGTGTTAATGTAGTAGCCCAAGCTGGATCCTGAAGGGTTGACACAGCCGAAGGCATTTCCTGTGTTGGATCCATGAAGCAATGGACACACAGGCCATCGTTGTCTGGAACCTGGGGAGAGAGAATGTTGACACAAACTCTGCAACTACAAGGCACTGGAGCAGCTTCTTCTTTGTGTGCTCTGTTTGTAGAAAACATGTTAATGCAATCCAATATAAATCCCTCACTCTAAGCTGCAACAGGAGTGTAGAGTACAAAGGGATGTAAGAGAGTAAGGTCTACCCAACAAGTAGTGGGGTAGCTAAAGAATATCTATAAGTGAAACACACTATAGATATGTGCATATATAAGGCACCAACCAAAGGTTGTTCCTACAGTGTGAGTGGCTATCAGGTACACAAGAACACCAGATAAACTTCAGGCACACAGACTCTCAAAAGTACAACAGTAGTGGACAATAATACTCAACTTTCCAGCTATGAATAGCAGGAAGGAATTATGGCAAGCACCAGGCTTCCAAGAGCAAGATGCATGGGAGAGAGTCCAGGCCTCCATCTCTGTGCAGTGATGGTGCAGCAATGTGCTTAAAATGGCTGACCAGTGTAGAGAGGAAGGAGGAGTTACCCTGTGGCAGGCAGTTAACTTTGTTCCAAGCAAGCCTCAGGTATGGGGAAGGGGCTGCAGACTAGGCCTACCTCCCCCTCAGGTGCTAAACCTCCAGGGACCCCGCACTGACCAGTTGCAGCTGCCCTTGTGGTCTAGTGGGAAAGTGCAGTGTCCAGTGCTCCCACTGCACCTGCACCTCGATTTCTCTCAATAGCGGGGTGGATCGCCACATTGTCGCGGCTCCCTGAGGGTGCAGGCCCCTGGCGATGTGTTCAGCTCTCCATGGAGTTCCGTGGCAGAAGTCACCGAACCGGCCGCCAGTGCAGGCGGTGCCTGGTGTTGGAGGGGCTGTATGGGTGTAAACTGGACACCTGTGCCACCACTTAATGTGTAATAGTAAAAAAACTAACCTGGGGGCTATTTTCTTTGTCCCCATCACGAGATGCACGCTATTGCCATCATGGGTTCAGTATGATTTCCCGATAGACGGGATGCCGTCAGTCAGAATATTGACAGCGGCACCCCGTCCATCAGAATCCCGACAGCCCCTAGCAAGCCTCCTAACCCTCACCTGTTCCCTACCCTAACCCTCCCTTCCCTGCTGCCTGAACCTAACCTCCCCTGCTAAGTGCCTAACCTTCCCATCCCTGAACGCTAATTCTGCCCCCCCCTCCCCTCTCATACCTAAACCTAAGACCCCAATAGGGGACAGGAGGATTGCTGGGTACAAAGATGGTAAACCTTTGGTGCCAGGACTCCATCCCTTCCACCCTATACCCAGCGTTGATCCTGTCAAAGTCAGAAAAATATCACTATGCACACTGCCATATTTGCACCTCATGCGAGCTCCCGCTGCGCGTGCAAGAGCTCTCCCGTGCGTGCGCATACTCGCCTTCGCGTGCAGGCGCACGATATGCGGATTTACGGTAGAGTTTGTATGCGTCTAGCGGGCGACTCAATCGATATATATTTTAATCATATAATGTATTTTGTAGATCATGGTCCCTTTGATAGATCCTGAAAGTTTAGTTAATGTAGCATGTTCATGGACATCCCTCTTTGTCTGATACAAAGGGTTTAGTATCCATCGGAAGAGTATTTAATTAGCAATATTCCGGTGTTGGTTTGAAGCGGATTAATCGCTCGTGCGAATAGTTATGGACATAAGAAGCTTATGTACTTTACTATTATTTGCACTCACTTATCCATGCGGCGGGAAACCTAGTTTCCCACCCACCTGAGCAGTTGGAAATAGACACAGCCCACCTGTATGAATCAACCTATGACCTTTTGTTATAATGCGAAGACGAATTCCTGTGTCCAATGAACAATGAGATTGTAGGGACCATTGAATTGTATTGTGTGTGGGGCATAAATAGACAAGCCGATCATATCCAGCTCTCACTCTTCAACGGTTCTCATTGCTGATAATCGGGAGCTGGATATCCAGAGGCGCATGCGATCGTTCCCCTTTGTGCGTAAGTTTTCTCCGCAATCATATTGTCTTTCTTGTTATTCTGAGCCATATCTCTCTCTCTCTCTCTCTCTCTTCTCTTTCTCTCTCGTTTCTCTTATATAGTTATTGTACTGATATTGTATTTCATCTGTAGTTATCTGGTTAGGTAGTCTATGTTATATTGGTAGTGTATGACTTGTATTGTATTATTCTTTTAAACGTTCATTCATTTCCTTAAAAGGCGTTAGACCCTTAGACCGGTATTGTGTGTTCATTATATTGCAGTGGGTAGTAGGAGCGTCTCTATCGCTCAAACAGCTTTAGTGTAAACCCGCTTACACAGTGTTGCATTCTCATCTTATCACTACACCAAGGTTTACTGCATAATACACTGTTTTATGGTATAGTTATAAAGGTTTAACATTGTGAGCGTCTGCGCCACTGGTGATCTCCTCGTGGTCCCGAGCGTCCGCTACGCTATAGCGAATCATTACGTTAGTCGGCAGCCAATAGCGTGCCTGCCTGTGATCTCTTGGCCGTGAGCGAACGTGACGCTTGAGCGTCTCGACTACGGCTAAGCGATTGTTACGCAACGTGCGTACCCTTACGGTATTCCATACGTTAATAGCGTACAGTGTTCTTAGACCTCTTAAAGGGTTTTAAGTAAGATAAATATTTAGCTTTATCAATTGGCGGCTCGTCCGTCCTTCGCATATCTCTGCTAGGTAATTCCAGCAGACATTATCCATCAGCAAAGGGCGGGAGATCATATTCCTCGCAGTGCTGTCTGGATAAGCGTCTGCTTCGCTTAGTAAAGGGTGCTGAGGGAATCCGGAACCGGAGGTAAGAACAACACGCTAGTGTCTTTTAAAACTGTTTATTTCTATCTAGCGTACGCACACACGCATATCTGCATTTCTTTTTATTCGTGTATTTTCATATATCACTCTCCTGTTTGCCATTTTAAAATTGATAAACGTGCTAAGAGAGATTTGTCGCTATTTCATAGTTAAAGTGTAAAAGTAATACATTAAGGGATAAATTGCAAAGCACGCACGCAGCTCTGCCTAAAGATACAAGGAGAGATTGGTGTGGTGCTCGGTAGATGATCAAGGATCATCTACATTGATAAACGTGTTAGTTGTGTTACGGTGGATATCTGCATTGCGTACACGTGTCTCTAACAAAAGGCTGAGACTCGCGCACGCAACTCAAAGGCCGACGCACGCAGCGTATATTACGCAACGGAGTGTCTGGGTACGCCCACGTAACTCAAATCACACGATAAGTGTTATTTTAGCAGGCGAAGAGGTGGCAACGCGATAAATAGCGCAAGTCTATTTCAGTGTCCGAAATTTAAGCTAATAGATCCTTCTCCAATTTACAACACATCTGGTCTAAAGGAAAGAAATTTCTGCGCAGAAATAGAAATAGAAACAAAAGTGTACATGTGGTGAGTGAGTGTTTGCAATTATATAAGTTTTTACAATTTTGGGGATTGAACCACAGAAATCATCGAGTTCTCGTGAAGTACATACGTGTAAGTGACATACATGGTGGCTGGGGAGGCATCCCTTGTTAAACATATAAAGAGCATTAGAGTGTAGCAGACCAGGAGGTCATACTGTAGCAGACCAGGAGGTCGCATAACAGACCAGGAGGTCCAGGTACAGCAGACAAGGAAGTCCGCTATAGAGTCAAGTAGCCCAACACCAAGAAGGGTTGGGGCGGAACCCATATAGGCCATAAAGCTCAGGCTGAAGGAATTCGCAGCTGCTGAATGTCGATTCCACTGGTCGCTCCGTACATAAGATTAGTTGCTTATGTACTGAACGATTGTACCGCACGTAATTGTGTGCATTAGTTAGCAACCTGACCTAGTACCATTTGTGTACGAAAAGGGTCATAAACGCTATTTGTACATTCTAACGTGATTTGTGTAATTTTTTATTTTTAAAAGGGAAGTTCGCTGGTCACTCAGGAATTATCCAACAACCTCACAGTTACTGGAAAGGGTTAATGCTCTGCGGATCACACTCACATGTTCCAGTAAACAAAGGTTCATAGGGGCCCTGGGTCGAGTACGCCAGCACTATATCAGTGTGGAGGTCGTATTGGTCGGCGTGGGCGAGTAAGTGGGGTACTCGGTAAACCACCACCGTCAACCTATCTTTGAATATTTTGGTTTTTTGTAAGGGTTCGCTGAAGACCCTGATATAAAGGTCAGAGGTAGAGCAAGCAACACCTGCAAATTATGGGGGACAGTTGTTCAGGAAGGGGGCGATCAACCTCGGTTCGGGTTGATTTAGTGAACCGACCAATCGGGTCGGCAAGGTACGTAATGTGTGAAAAATACGGTTCACACACAGAAGTTTTATGTGATGAATGGGAGAGAATGACGGTACATGACGGGGAGAAGTTCCCAAGAGTAGGCAGCTTTAGCCCAGAAGTGTTACAAAATCTAAGGAGAAGGATATGTCTCATTAAATCAGCAAAGAGACGAATCAAACATTATGATTATTTGCAGCTATGGCAACAGGAGGGTGAAATACAGAGAGGATTGGCTCAGGCGGCGGGATCTAATCCTATCAGGAAACTGGTAGCCACGGCCCCGCCGCCACCATATATATCAGGAGAGAAAGTGGTTGCGGAGAATGACGCACTAGGGTGTAACAAACAAACACTTAGCAACTGTGTAAATGTTAATGAGTTAACCAATGCAAGTATTAACCCGTGCAAGTTGTACCCTGTTTTGAACTTTCCCCAGGAGTGTGATCAAGAGGACGAAGCATCAACAATATCGGCGCTCTCTCTAGCAGCCACCATATCAGAGACAACAGTAGGCACAGCCCAACCCTTAAGATTAGTAACAAAGGCCCCTAGCGGAGGGACAGGTGAGGTCGTATCAACAGGTAAGTACGGCACCTTACACTATGCTGAAACCATTTCACCACAGGCTGTAGAATCTAATCAGAATGAGGTTATTAAACTTGCTCCCGTTAGGGTAATAGCTGTTCCAAATGGGAAAACATACACTACAGGAGTCACTCCCATTAGGAACATTGCCATGTATAGCCCATTTTCCCGAATGGAATTAAGAACCATAGTGTCTGAATTCCCTGATCCTAGGAAAGATCTAGTTGCTAGCCAGAAATATATCAGAGACCTAGGAAATACTGTAGAGCCAAATAAAGACTGGCAGATATTGCTGAGGGCATGTTTACCCTCCAATGTCGACTCAGCTCAATTTTTAGCTGACTGTGGATTGGATCAGGATGTACCCCTTACAGATGTGTACAACAAAGACAATGTAAAAAGAATAAATTTACAGTTAAAGGAGTATTTCCCAGCTGTAGCCAAATGGAATAGAATTTTTTCCATTAAACAAAAAGTCAGAAACAGCTGCTGAGTATTTTCACCGGGCACTATTAGAAATGGCAAAATACATTGGCATAGAGGACATTAGGACCAATGCAAATCATCAAGAAGTAGCAGTATCTGTGCTAATGGATGGTTTAAAAGAAGCATTAAAGACAAGGGTACAGACCACGCAACCATGTTGGCGAGGTCTGTCGGTGGCTACTTTGAGAGAGGCTGCTATTGATCACGACCGGAATATCACCAGACACAGGGAGTCACAAGGTGATAAGTTAATGGCCGTAAGTATACAGGCCCTGACCACAAAGCAGCCTTTGTATAGATCACCAAACCCTGTGGGTAAGTCAAATGTGGTAACATGTTATTTTTGTCATAAACAGGGACACATAGCACGAGACTGTAGAGCGAAAAATTCACAAAGATCATACCAACCCCCTAGACAACGACATGACACACGAAATTGGGATCAGGGTCCACAGAGACGGAGTTATGAGCCACATACAGGGGAAACAAAAAGATATCCCCCAAAAGGAGACTGGCAAACTTCTGGCAGTTCCCATTTAACCCCTTCACAAGTAGTTGCTGCCAGCGGGATTCAGGGAGGTCACCATACCCAATAGGGGTGTGGCCATACCTGTAATCTGCAGCCAGTAAAATTGATTGCAAATCTTGGAAGTGAACCCGAAATTGCAATAAATGTAGCTGGTAAATCATTAAACTTTCTTGTAGATACGGGGGCGGCCAAATCAGTGATAAATTCGACAGTGGGCATGAGAACCACTGGTAAGACAATTCCAGCCATAGGAGTAACGGGAGTAGTCCAGCACTACCCTGTTAGCAAACCAGCCGAGATTACAATAGGGCCTTTACATACCAAGCATTCCTTTTTGCTGGCTGCATCGGCACCGACTAATCTCCTGGGAAGAGACTTATTGTGTAAAATGGGGTGCGTCATTTATTGTACTCCTGAAGGTGTATTCTTGGACATACCTGAGAATCACGCTCAGGAAGTGCGAGACATGTTAGACTCCCCATCCCAAGTAGAAGAAATGACATCCCAGATACCAGAGTCACTTTGGACAAAAGATGGACAGGACACTGGATTAATGGCAAACGTAGCTCCGGTAGTTGTACAAGTAAAAGATGGTAGGATAGCTCCAAAAATCCCACAGTACCCTCTGAAGCTAGAGGTGGAGTTAGGAGTGTATCCCGTAATAGAGCGCTTGCTACAACAGGGCATTCTGGTAAGAACGTCCAGCACTGCCAATAGTCCCATCTTCCCTGTGAAAAAGAGTGGGGGGAGGGGTTACCGGCTAGTGCAGGATCTAAGGGGGATTAACAAAATAGTTGAGAGTCAGTTCCCTGTAGTGCCAAATCCAGCTGTCATCCTTATGCAAATCCCTCCCACTGCAAAATTTTTCACTGTTATTGACCTCTGCTCCGCTTTCTTTTCGGTACCCCTGCATTCTGACAGCCAGTATTTGTTTGCATTTACATACAGAGGAGTCCAATACACATGGACTCGATTACCACAAGGTTTCATAGACAGTCCAAGTATATTTTCCCAGGCTTTGCATGATTGTTTACAGTCTTTCCAACCAGAGAGTGGATCAGTATTGATACAGTACGTGGATGATTTACTACTGTGTTCTGATTCAGTGGAAGCATCCCTGAAGGATACGAAACAGCTCCTGTTTCATCTTTCAGACACAGGACACAAGGTTTCCAAAGACAAGTTACAATTATGCCAAACTAAAGTAAAATATTTGGGACACTTTCTAACACAAGGACTGAGACACCTGACCGCTGATAGAACTCAAGCAATTAGAGACATGACTCTGCCACAAACCCAGCAACAGATCAGAACGTTTTTAGGAATGTGTGGGTATTGCCGTAACTGGATCCCAGGGTTTTCCATTCTAGCGTTACCTTTGCAGGAGATGGTCTCCTCAAACAAACCTGATCGGATTTCGCATACAGACGAGTCCGAGATGGCATTTGAGAGACTTAAACAGTGCCTAACGCAGGCGCCAGCATTAGGTATGCCAGACTATGGGAAACCCTTTGAGCTGTACGGAACAGAAAGTGCTGGTTGCGCGGCAGGCGTCCTAACCCAGAAGCACGGTGATGCCAGCAGGCCGGTAGCATACTACAGCGCTCAGCTAGATACGGTAGCGCGATCCCTCCCCACATGCTTGCGAAGCGTTGCTGCGATAGCATTGCTAGTAACGAAAAGCGAAGATGTAGTGCTAGGTCACAACCTCACAATTCATACACCACATGCAGTGTCAGCCTTGCTAAATTCTGCCCAAACCAGGCACGTCTCATCAGCGCGGTTTACAAGATGGGAATTGGCACTAATGGCCCCCGTAAACATCACCATAAGGAGATGCAGTGCATTAAATCCTGCAACATATCTCCCAGGTGTGCCTGGACAGGCACAAAGGGTGGAGGATGAGAGTGGTGGGGAAGGAGGATTTAATACAAAGGATGACACACATGATTGTATGGAATATTTGACCAAAAATTTCACGGCAAGGCCTGACATCAGTGACAACCCACTAGAAGATGTAGACTTTACTTTCTACACTGACGGTAGTTGTCACAGACAGTCAGACTCGGGAGACTTGTGTACTGGATACGCAGTCGTAGATGACCAAGGCACCATAGAAGCTGAACCGCTAGGCCCACCTCACTCAGCCCAGATTGCTGAACTGGTCGCCCTAACCAGAGCATGTGAATTGGCTAAGGGCAAGTCAGACAATATCTACACCGATTCTAGATACGCATTCGGGGTAGTCCACGATTTCGGAGCCCTATGGCGCCTCAGAAATTTCATGACGGCAGCTGGTACACCGGTAGCGCATGCAGCTCACATCAAAAGGCTTCTAACAGCGATACAGGAACCCGACAGAGTGGCTGTTATCAAGTGTAAAGCACACACATATAGCCAAGACCCAGTATCACTTGGTAACAGCCGAGCAGATGAAGCTGCTAAGTTAGCAGCTGGTACCCCCAGACAGACAGACACCACACAACTGATGGTATTTAATACCATCAACACACAGAAGTTGTGTGAGATGCAAAATTTGTGTTCCACACAGGAAAAGGCAGTCTGGAAGGCAAAAGGATATGGCCAGGAGTCCTCAGGACTCTGGACAGATGGACAGGGTAAACCAGTGGCCCCCAGAGCATATCTTCCATGTTTAGCTGAGGCAGCCCACGGGCTGACTCATCTGGGCAAGGAGAGAATGTGTAAGTTGGTAAGAGCATATTGGTGCGCCCCAGGATTTTCATCCCATGCAGGTAAGAGAGCAATGTCATGCCTTACCTGTTTGAGAAAGAATATCGGAAAGGCAATACCAACAGAACCATCTCATATCCCACCTACAGGCGGACCTTTTCAGGTAATACTGATTGACTTTATCCAATTACCCCCTTGTCGAAATTTTAAATATGTACTTGTTTGTATAGATGTGTTCTCAAATTGGGTCGAAGCATTTCCTGCGGCCACAAATACCGCTATGTTTACTGCTAAGAAAATTGTGCAGGAATTTGTATGTAGATATGGTATCCCTAGAATAATTGAAAGTGATAGGGGTACCCATTTTACAGGTGATGTCTTTCAAGGAATGTGTAAGTTGATGGGAATTGATAGCAAGCTGCACACTCCATACCGTCCACAGGCGAGTGCGAAGGTGGAAAGCGTGAACAGCACTATTAAAAATAAACTGAGAAAAGTTATGGCAGAAACAGGATTGACATGGCCAGAAACGTTACCCATTGTACTATACAGCATCAGAACCACTCCCAGGTCCCCTCTTAATCTGTCTCCTTTTGAAATCTTGTTTGGTCGACAACCGCATGTTATGATTAACCCTCAGGATGATTTGAAGTGTAACAATGAAGTGACTGTAAAATACTTGATTAACATGAGTAAACAGCTAAGGAATCAAAATGATAATTTGAAGTTGGTGATTCCTGATTTACCAGATAGTAATTGTCATGACATTGAACCTGGGGATTATGTAATGATACGGAATTTTCTACGCTCAGGTTGCCTTATTGACAGATGGGAAAGACCATACCAAGTCTTATTGACTAGCACTACAGCATTGAAGGTTGCCGAGAGAGAGACTTGGGTTCATTCGTCCCATTGTAAGAAGGTTGCTGATCCAGAGAGGTCCCGTGATAAGGAACAGACGGTAGAGGAAGTTGTATCACTGGAGTGTCTGTTCCAGGAGGACTGAGGCGGCACCTGAGCATTGAAAATCACAAGATCAAAAGCAGTTGTCGATTCCCTGTTCCCTTTTATTGTTTTTCCCCACTTCCCATCCCCTCTCCCTCAAATTATTTGTTCCCCCTTCTCATTCTTCTTCGTTTCCTCCTATAAGATGGACTTGCCCCAAGAGACTGTGATCCGGATTTTCCTGTTGACCATGATGTTGACCAGAGCAGTCTGTTCCGGCGAGAGTACCATGGAGGTCGAGAGAGGTTCTGGAATGGGTTCTGATGACAGAGATGGAGGCGTAGTTTCCCAAGAACAACATAATCAACAAGCAAAGGCGAGTATCAGAAAACGATCCGATAACATAGACCATCGAAGGAATTGTGAAGGATTGTTAGCCGAAGAAAACTGTATCTGTAGGCTCTGTGACAATGTAGTTGAGGATGGGTGTATCAAGAAATGCCAATCCAGTTTTAATATCCACATGGACCGGCATCCATTGAGTGACTATCACTCCTTAGTGGGTAATGTGTTAAATCAGACAGATTGTTGGGTATGCTCTCAAGTACCTCAAGGCCATAGTAAATCAGGCTTAGTACCATTTCCTTTAACGATAGGGGAGGTACTTGAGCTAAGTGGTGGGAGGCCGGTGGACAGGAGGTTTAATATCTCCAGTCCTCCTAGTTTGAAGCTCCACCAATATCATGTGGATAAGTCCCTAATATGTTTTAACATTTCCAATCCCCGAAAGCCGGGAAATTGGGAAGTGTCATGGAGTAACCAAACCATGACCTTTTCATATAGAGCAGATAGAATGCCGACAGATACAGAGCTTATACGCCACATAGCCAGTAGTGGAAAATATTTCCGATATAGGTATACCCTAGGAAGTAGGATTACGAGAGTTGGAGAGGTATCACCAGGATACTGTGCACATATCGTACAAACTGATACGTGTACTAGACAGATGGGAGAATTAGGGTTAGGAGATTTCACATGGAAGATGTGTAATATGGTTATGTCCTATTCCGTCCCATATGTTCTCCCCGATGATGCATATTTCATATGCGGGAGGAAGGCGTATAAGTGGCTTGCCCCAAACTCTGAAGGATTGTGTTATATTGGAAAAGTACTGCCTGAGGTAATGACTGTATCACATGCCAAAATGAAAGATATACACCGTGTTGCCCAAGCTCCTTATACTCACACTCATTACGAGCACGTAGTTAAACGGCACCTGATAGAAAGAACAGAGCATCCGGCCTCTGACATGATCCATGAATCCACCGGGATTCAGGTTCTACTCGCGTTAGACATCACTTGCACCGCCAGAGGCGTGCTGAATTATAAATACATATCTGCGCTCGCAAATTTGTTAGACAATATCACAGAAATGTATGACGACACTTTTAGGTATACTGGAAGGGAGCTTCAAGCTTATAAAACAGAACTGGTTCAGCATAGAATGGTTCTTAATTATCTCACAGCAGTAACAGGTGGATATTGTGTCACACTGGCAACGCAGTACGGCGTGAAATGCTGCACATATATAACGAATAGTACCGAGGATCCGGTCGAGGTCATAGACCAAAAGATGGATGACATTCTCCAATTGAAGTGGGAATTTCGCAGGAGACACAATCTCACCCTTGCTGCTGTGGGTAATGAGCTGACTGGTTGGGTGTCATGGTTGAACCCGCGAAATTGGTTCTCTGGTTTAGGAGAATGGGCTCAAGGAGTCATAATGGATGTAGGGAAGTTTCTCCTATGTATCTTAGGTGTTGTCATAACGATTGGCTTGATATTTAGATGCGGTCAGGCTTTAATGAAGTGCAAACGTAGTACCAGGGTAATGAGTCTAAGGAGTGAGGAAATTGTAATTCCAATGGATTTGATTTATGACCCAACGGTAGAGACAATGATGTGATGAAAATGCGATTATACGGTCCGTTTCTTTCACCTGTTTTTCCGTTTTCTCCAAGGTAAAAAGACCCACTTGGACGAGGAATTTGATGATCCTGTATACAGACAACTGATGGATTAAAGAAGAAGTTTTGACAACCTTATACACAGATATTTGATGAACTATGCCATAGACCCCCAGTTTCCCTAGAAATTTTAAAATTACGCTAGCCCAACACTTTTGTAAGTCTATGGACATTGACAAAGCTTTTGCTCACACCTAATGGCAAAAGCCGAAAGAAGACTGCATTCAACAGACACCGAACAAGACTTCAACCGACAAATGTTCATTAACCTGACATAGAATACCACTGCATTTACCATAATTGTGTCTTATCTTCATCTCTACAACCTTCAGGTAATAACACACATAGTCGATAGGGAATACCAGCACAGATATCCGCAATCACATATTCCCCCATTCATGTATCATCAACTAAAATGTGCTCCCCCATTTTGTTGCAACCAAAAGCCGAGGAGAGCTCGGTAAAGTTTGACAGCCCATCCACAGACCCGTACCACGGGATAAGAAGGAATTCGAATGTATACTTCGCAATACCTCGAAGCTTGATTTAAAACACGTACGGCACAATGATATATGACCCCCCAAACATGGATTCATACACACATGCTTCTGCTATCTCACTAGGTCATACCTTTTTCCTACCTTCTCCTCTCCTCCCTTACCCAATCATGGAAATGTATTTACACTTGACATATATTTTTCTCGTTTTGAAATGTTTTAGGAAGTGGCAGTTATTGTTGACTGCCAAAGGGTGGACTGTCAAAGTCAGAAAAATATCACTATGCACACTGCCATATTTGCACCTCATGCGAGCTCCCGCTGCGCGTGCAAGAGCTCTCCCGTGCGTGCGCATACTCGCCTTCGCGTGCACCCGCAGGTGCACGATATGCGGATTTACGGTAGAGTTTGTATGCGTCTAGCGGGCGACTCAATCGATATATATTTTAATCATATAATGTATTTTGTAGATCATGGTCCCTTTGATAGATCCTGAAAGTTTAGTTAATGTAGCATGTTCATGGACAGAGAGATCCCTCTTTGTCTGATACAAAGGGTCAAACAAAGATTATACAGTGGTGTTTAGTATCCATCGGAAGAGTATTTAATTAGCAATATTCCGGTGTTGGTTTGAAGCGGATTAATCGCTCGTGCGAATAGTTATGGACATAAGAAGTTTATGTACTTTACTATTATTTGCACTCACTTATCCATGCGGCGGGAAACCTAGTTTCCCACCCACCTGAGCAGTTGGAAGTAGACACAGCCCACCTGTATGAATCAACCTATGACCTTTTGTAATAATGCGAAGACGAATTCCTGTGTCCAATGAACAATGAGATTGTAGGGACCATTGAATTGTATTGTGTGTGGGGCATAAATAGACAAGCCGATCATATCCAGCTCTCACTCTTCAACGGTTCTCATTGCTGATAATCGGGAGCTGGATATCCAGAGGCGCATGCGATCGTTCCCCTTTGTGCATAAGTTTTCTCCGCAATCATATTGTCTTTCTTGTTATTCTGAGCCATATCTCTCTCTCTCTTCTCTTTCTCTCTCGTTTCTCTTATATAGTTATTGTACTGATATTGTATTTCATCTGTAGTTATCTGGTTAGGTAGTCTATGTTATACTGGTAGTGTATGACTTGTATTGTATTATTCTTTTAAACGTTCATTCATTTCCTTAAAAGGCGTTAGACCCTTAGACCGGTATTGTGTGTTCATTATATTGCAGTGGGTAGTAGGAGCGTCTCTATCGCTCAAACAGCTTTAGTGTAAACCCGCTTACACAGTGTTGCATTCTCATCTTATCACTACACCAAGGTTTACTGCATAATACACTGTTTTATGGTATAGTTATAAAGGTTTAACATTGTGAGCGTCTGCGCCGCTGGTGATCTCCTCGTGGTCCCGAGCGTCCGCTACGCTATAGCGAATCATTACGTTAGTCGGCAGCCAATAGCGTGCCTGCCTGTGATCTCTTGGCCGTGAGCGAACGTGACGCTTGAGCGTCTCGACTACGGCCAAGCGATTGTTACGCAACGTGCGTACCCTTATGGTATTCCATACGTTAATAGCGTACAGTGTTCTTAGACCTCTTAAAGGGTTTTAAGTAAGATAAATATTTAGCTTTATCAATCCCTATGCCCCTTAGTGGACGAACAAGAAATAGAACTTTACAAATGGAGTTGAGCAGGGATGTGACGGCTGCAACAGCGTATATGACTCCGCATACCACACAGTCAATCCCAGTGGTTTGACAACAGTCTTAGTGACTCAAGAAAAAGGGTTGTGGACTTGAAAGATGATGGAGGAAGACTAACCTGGTAGAAGATAAGTTAAAATAAATAAAGCATATTGGAGAATATCAATCCACAATCACCCATAAGGAAACAGAATCTGTCAAATAAGATCATGGCAGCAAACAATTGGCCGACTGAGCTTTTCCATAGTGAAGATGGTTTGCAAACCAGTATGTCTGCAGCCTGATAAAAACCTCTCCCAGTCCAGATGCAATGAAATTACAAACTTCTTTGCAGATAAAGGGGGTGATTCAGATCGGATCGCTGGGCTGCTAATTTTGCTGTCCTGTGTTCAGATAGTTGCCGCCTCCAGGGGGAGTGTATATTCGCTGTGCAAGTGTGCGATGCGATGTGTACGCCGAGCTGCTAAAACCCACTTTGTGTAATCTCTGCGCAGCCCAGGACTTACTCCTACAGTGCTATCACAACAGGCTGATCGGGCCGGAGCTGATGTCAGACACCCTCCCCTGAAAACACTTGGACACGCCTCCGTTTTTCCAGACACTCCCGATAAACGGTCAGTTACCACCCACAAACTGTTTCCTCCTGTCAAATCACCTTGCGAACGCCCATGTGATCGGATTATTCGCACCATCCCGTCGCTGACCTGTGATGCCCTTTGTTGCTGTCTGACGCGCGTGCGCACCGCGGTGCATACGAATACGCAGTTAGTACCTGATCGCCCGCTGTGCAAAAATGCACATCAGCGATCAGGTCTGAATCTCCCCCAAAGTATCATCCATCTGGACTGTAATCCCCACAGTGACATCATAGGAGTGATAAACTACCAAGCCTGCCAGTGCAGTGTTTTCATGAACCAGATTTGACCTAATGGGTATGAGACATTGCTGAAATTACCCGAATGTTGCGTCCCACCACCTGTGATCTGGACCCTGTCTCAACCAAGCTTCTAATAGGGTGTATGAACATAATTGGCCCTGTATTTGAAGGTTCGGGATCGAACCTTCCTTTTCTAGGAAAGGTTATTGTGAAAGTGGTTGCAAGTCAACTAGAAACTCAACTGTCAACCCATGATATTTATGATCCACTCCTGTCAGGATTCAGAAGAATAAATAGCACTGAAAATGCCCTGGTATGTGTACTTAATGACCTTTTGGTGGCTGGAGATAGGTGACTGTTCACTCTTAATCCTTCTGGATCTCTACAGCATTTGATACCGTAGACCATGAGATTCTAATTGAGCACCTGAAAAATCTATGTGGACTGGATGGCAGTCCTTAGCTGGTTAAAATTATTTGTCACTGGTCACAGAGTTATACTCGTAGTCACTAGTGCCACTGCCATGGGGTGTCCCACAGGGCTCTTTACCATCTCCCACGCTTTTTGCAGTATACATACTACAACTGGGTGAAATAATCAGACGTCATGACTACCTCTGGCCTACCACTACTATGCAGATGATACACAACTATACCTGTCCTTTACTCCAGGTACTGAGAACCCAATAACAACCCTAAATGGCTGTCTAGCTGAGCTATAGGAGTGGATGAGCGCCAGTTGACTGTGACTAAATCTTGATAAAATAGAGGTACTTATGATAGGTCAAAGGACAAGATTGCAGCAGTTCTGTTAAACTCACATGGGGAAAAAAACCACTGTCATAAACAAAAGGCTCATCATATATCACAAACGATAACCGAAAAAGAATGCACATGAAAGAAGCCCACATGAAAACTGCACATGGAAAAAAAAAAAAACAGTGTCATAATACAATTTCCTTGAGGACTGCTTTCCATGTGGGTTTTTGTCTACTTACCAATTGCAGCATAGCCAACCAACTTATGTCTTAGTGTTAGGGACCCACCTGATGATGAGGTCACCTTGACCCAGTGGGTGAGCCCATATATATTTAGCTAGGCACCTCATTTTTGCTCTGTTAAATCTCAGTGTTTACCATTATTATTGTTCTTTGCAGTGCTTGGTGCCTAAGCAATTTGCACCTGCAATTTGTCTTCTTTCTGTTTGAAACTACAAGTCTCAGCATAGTAGCACCTCATTACATTTTGAATTAGGGTGCGCAGGCTAGCGCCCCCCCCCCCTCCCCCTCCAATAGCCAACCAACCTCCGCTCTAGAATCCTTAAAAATACACTGATGACTTAACTGTTTAATCAAGCATTTAACTAATGTTCCTTGGTAGGTTTGTTTAGTATTTTGTGTTGTAAACTGTAAAGTAAAGTAATTGTAAAGCACTTTGAGTCCTGCTGGGGGAAAAGTTCTATATAAATAACATTATTATTATTATATACAGGTTGAGTCTCCCTTATCCAAAATGCTTGGGACCAGAAGTATTTTGGATATCGGATTATTCCGTATTTTGGAATAATTGCATACCATAATGAGATATCATGGTGATGGGACCCAAGTCTAAGCACAGAATGCATATATGTTTCATATACACCTTATACACAGAGCCTAAAGGTCATTCTAGACAATATTTTTAATAACTGTGCATTAAACAAAGTGTGTGTACATTCACACAATGCATTTATGTTTCATATACACCTTCTACACACAGCCTGAAGGTCATTTATTACAATATTTTGAATATCTTTGTGTATTAAACAAAGTTTGTGTACAGTGAGCCATCAGAAAACAAAGGTTTCACTATCTCAGTCTTACTCCAAAAATTCTGTATTTCGGAATATTTGGATATGGGATACTCAACCTGTATATGCATTTTATCTCTTAGTCCTGCTGTGATACTGGTGGGAGGTTCCGTTGTGTAAGACAAATTCCCATGTTGCTTACATAATGAGTTAAACCTATAACTGGTGGGGGGGGTCACATCTTGTGGGCTCGGCCAATATTTGACACTTTTATACATCCGTCAGTGGCTCCTACCAATTTCATAAGCTAGCCATACACCTTAAGATTCTAGCCAAACAGCCAACTAAATGGCTGTTTTGAACAAAAACTGGTAATGTATGGGAGCAAATGACAATTGACCATTAGCTCCCAAACCCTGGAACGCGGACAAATAAAATGGTCATTCAGACAAGTTTGTTTACATTTGTTTTTTCCAGTGAACATCACATTACCAGATTTCAATTCAAACCAAGCAAATAGATGGTTGGAAAGATTTTAAGGCGTATGGCCAACTTTAGGCTGCATTTTCATTAATACTGCCCACAGAATAACTACTTCCTTGGTAAGTCAGTGACTGCTAAATTTATGGTTGTCGAATATCAAGAGATCTTCTCATAGTGGATATTATCTATAGCAGGGGTCTCAACTCCAGTCCTGAAGTACCACCACCAAGTCATATCTTTTGGATTTCTTTAATCATGCACAGGTAAGTTAAATCCAAAAGACATGGCTTGGTGATGGTACAGTACTTGAGGACTGGAGTTGAGAACCCCTGATCTATACAAATGTCACAGACTTGTTAATATCCGGCGCTAATAATAAAAAATAAAAATCAACTTAAATGAAGAATGTAAATTGGCAGCTGAGTAGAAGCAACTTGCTAGGTTGCTTGTGGTTAAAACGAATAACAGGAAAAGGGATTACTTTGCGCCAAAAGACACTATATAAAACCACAGTGTGCAGTCTGTCATGTGTAGTAATTGACTCAGTAAGACTTCAGATATATGTAAGCACTTTTATATTTGGTCTGTTAAAAATAACAAAATTAAACACACACATATAACATATACTTTGTAACAATAAATTACTCTCTATGGAAGCAATGTAAATAATATACAATATATTTAAAACTAACTTGTTGGCTGTTTGGTTGGAATTAAATTACTTAACACTGGTGTCCCAGTGTCAAATTGAGTGAAAAAGTCCCGCAATGTAATAATGCAGTATCTTGATAAATGACTTACAGAAATTGCAGTGTATAATTACCCATGTGCTGGTTCCTGGAATAATTAAATGCAGGGTCCGTTTTGTAGAACAATGCACATATGCAGATAATCAATATGGTATAGAATTACCGTTCAAAAGGCAAAGCACACCCTGGTTGTTTACTTTGTCAGGAAGCCTCTAGGATTATTTCCACGTCGCGGGCAATGAACCCCGCAGCGGAGGACAATGGTGAGTACCCGATGTAAGCAGGTGGAATCCTGGATGTAATTGAGGCAGCTATGAACAGCCGTGAGCGGCAACCGGAGACTTCCTCAAGACGGATACCTCCCCTCTCATTGATCCCGGATTTATACTTGTCTAATAACTCTATTCACAACGGCTGTGTCAATTTAGTAGATACTATCACTAATTTGGTGTGTTTATAAATAATAAAAGAAGAAATATATATACACATCAACATAACTAATTATAAAGACCAAATTTGCATACATTTAAGCATATACTGAGTCAATCCACCAGAGTTGTTTTACACTTTATAACATTTTACTGCTGATTAATTAAGCCTAATTAACTTGTTTTGTCACTTAATCAGAAAGAGTGCTTATTCTGCATTCCTGAATTGTCTAATTACTTTAGTGTTAAACATAAGTAGTGTGACAAGAACACTGGGATAGTGTTTGAGGGCAGGTATATTTGTCCCAGGTTCTTGTCTTACACGTTTTAGAAAATGTTAACTTCTAGGAAAAATGCTTTTTGTTTTGTCTGAACCTTTTCAGTTTGCTGTAAAAGCTGGGTAAAGGCTCTGAGAGAGAGATAAGGCGAGTTCTAGACATTGGGCCCAGTTCGGGTCTTTGGCCTCACAGAGGGCTAATCAGGGTTTCAGCTGTGTAAGAGTGATATAGTGCTTCTAACCTGATTAGTATGGGCAGACTGCCTGGGAAGGCTGCAGGATCTGTGTGTGAGAGACACGCTTTCTGATGCAAGTAAGCTATACAGTATGTACTGAAGAACTCTGTGTTTTGTTTAGTGACAGTTAGGAACATCTTATGTTTAGTTAGTGCCGGACAGGCAAGGTATTTTTATTTTGGGGTTTGTTTTATTTTCTGTTTCAATAAAACTGGCCGGGGTCAGTTGTACCAGAAACTGGACTTGTGTTGTCCCTCAGCTGCTGCGTGCTGCCATATTCCCCAGGAAAAGGCACCTTGCACCCCTACAGTGTTACAACTTGGTGGAGAATGCGAGCAGGCCGTTCTGCGCATAAGTGAAAGCAGCAGCTTTGTGAGGCCTGCAGAAAACGGTGGTTTATGCAGATACAGCCCAGTGTGAAGTTACTGAGACTCACCCCTGAGGGTTTGATATATGTCCTGGGTGAAAGCAGCTGCAAAACCGCCTGAAAAATCTGTTGACATGGAGGATCTGCTTAAAGCCTTGCTGCAAGCTACAGCGGCTCAGCAGGAGGCCAACCGACAGCAGCAGGTGGCAATGGAGGAAAATTGGAGACTACAGCGTCAGGATAGAGAGGCCTTAGCAGAAGTGGTGCAGAGACTTGCAGCTCGGGTTGGAGATGTGGCCGTCAGTGCTCCAACCAGCTCTAGTTCTATACGAGCCAGTCACTTCCTGCAGAAAATGACAGAGGCTGATGATGTGGAGGTTTATCTGACCACGTTTGAAAGGACTGCCGAGCGTGAGAACTGGCCGAAAGCACAGTGGGCCAGTCTGCTGGCACCTTTCCTGTCAGGTGAGCCCCAAAAAGCTTACTTTGATTTAAGCCCTGCTGAGGCTCGGGACTATGATAAACTAAAGACTGAGATCCTGACCCGCCTGGGAGTCACGCTGTCAGTACGAGCGCAACGGGTGCACCGTTGGCTGTACGCCATGGAGAAGCCTCCGCGCTCCCAGATGCACGACCTTATTCAGCTAACAAAAAAATGGCTGCAGCCAGAGACATTAACTGGTCCCCAGATGGTGGAAAGAGTCGTCATGGACCGCTACTTGAGATCTTTGCCCATGGTCCTGCGCAAGTGGGTGAGCCATGGAAACCCGGGTACTGCTGACCAATTAGTGGACATGGTAGAGAGGTATTTGGCAGCAGAGGAACTACTGATGACCACCCAGCAACCCATAGATCCTCGACAGCGCCCTTCAGTAAAGACTGGTAAGACTGTTCCGTGGGAAAACGTTGCTGGGCGGTTAAGAGAACGCAAGGCTGGAGAGACTGTAAACACTGGCCCTGGAAACAGGCCAATGGGGCTAGAACGGTCTATGCTGCCCAAATGGGTTGATAATCGTGTGGTTAAATGTTTTAGGTGTGGTATGCCAGGTCATGTTATTGCCAATTGCCCAGTCACGCAAGAACCCATGCAATGTGATGCTGCCTTTGAATGTCGCAGAATGTCTTTCTTTGCTAGGTTAGCCTGTACTGTGGTACCTTCACCTGAGCTGGAAAAACAAATGTGTGATGTGTTCTTAGAAGGTAACCGGGTAGAGGCCTTGCTAGATTCAGGAAGTTTAGTTACCCTCGTGAAAGCTGGGTTAGTGAACCCCTTGAAGGTCCAGCAAATACCTATTGGGGTAACTTGCATACATGGGGATACCCAATATTATGCCACTGCTGAGGTGAATATAGAAACTTGTTGTGGGTCAGCAATGGTTAAAGTGGGACTGGTCCCTACCCTGGTGCATGAGGCCATAATAGGGAGGGATTTTCCTCATTTTTGGAAACTGTGGGAATCACGGTTATCAACAGATGTGAGAAGTAAAAAGCCAGTTGATAATACCGGTGATTTTTTGGATGTACGTGGGTCTTCGGAACTTTCTGGCCCTTTGCCTTTTGCTAGTTTGGCTGGGGAAGTGACAGATGGGGAGTCCAGTGAGGACCCTCTTGCCGGGAACAGAGACATAGTAGTTAGAACTGAAAGCGTGCCTGACCTGGAGGTAAAGAAGGATCTGTTTGCGTCTGAACAGTTAAAGGATCCTACCTTAATAAAGGCTAGAGAGAATGTTAAGATTGTTAATGGGGAACCTGTGGTACCAGGTGACAGGGTTACGTATCCCCACATGGCCATCTGTAATGAGCTCTTGTACCACATTGTCAAAAGGGGTGAGGATGTGGTGGAACAGCTGGTAGTTCCCCAGCCTTATCGGAGAACGGTACTAGATTTAGCTCATAGTCACGTTACCGCAGGACATTTAGGGGCAGAAAAAAACCACTGAAAGAGTTTTACAAAGGTTCTTTTGGCCAGGGGTTTATAAAGAAGTGTCTGAATATTGTTCTTCCTGTCCTGAATGCCAGTATCATGCCCCTAGACCCCATTTCAGGAGCCCACTAGTTCCCATGCCTATTATAGAGGTCCCGTTTGACAGAATAGCCATGGATCTCGTGGGGCCCTTGTTAAAGTCTGCTCGGGGCCATCAGTATATCCTGGTAATTATGGACTATGCCACTCGATATCCTGAGGCTGTCCCTTTACGCACTATCACAACCAAGGCGATAGCTAGGGAGCTGGTGCAGGTATTTAGTAGAGTGGGAATACCAAAAGAAATTTTGACTGACCAAGGTACTCCATTTATGTCAAGGATCATGAAAGAATTGTGCAAGTTATTTAAGGTCACTCACCTCAGGACGTCCATCTACCATCCCCAAACTGACGGGTTGGTGGAAAGGTTTAATAAAACATTAAAAAGTATGTTAAAAAAGGTTGTTGAGAGAGATGGGAAAAACTGGGATTGTTTGTTGCCCTACTTGTTAATGGCCATCAGAGAAGTTCCTCAGTCCTCTACGGGGTTTTCTCCATTTGATTTGTTGTATGGTAGACACCCCAGAGGGCTGTTGGATGTTGCCAAAGAGACGTGGGAAGGACAGCCCACTCCTTATAGAAGCGTTATTGAGCATGTAACACAAATGCAGGATAGGATTGCAGCCGTGGTACCTGTTGTCAGAGAGCACATGGAACAGGCCCAAAGTGCTCAACAGAGGGTCTATAACCGGAGTGCCAAGATACGGGAATTTGCTCCTGGAGATAGAGTTCTTGTTTTGGTACCCACTGTGGAAAGCAAATTCCTAGCTAAATGGCAGGGTCCATTTGAGATTAGGGAAAAAGTGAATGAGGTTAATTACAAAGTATACCAGCCGGGAAAGAGAAAACCCGAACAGATCTACCATGTTAACTTAATCAAACCCTGGAAAGATAGGTTGTCTCTGTCAGCGGAGCCTTGCCCTTCGGTGTCTTCACCCCGGTTGCTTCCCGCAGTGAAGGTGTCAGAGACATTATCAGCTGATCAGAACAATCAGGTTAATGAATTTCTCATCCAAAATAGGGAGGTATTTTCAGAGCTGCCTGGCCGAACGACCATAATAAAACATGACATTGTCACAGAACCAGGGGTCAGGGTTCATTTAAAGCCATATAGGATTCCTGAAGCTCAGCGAGAAGCTATTTCTAAGGAAGTTAAAACCATGTTAGAACTTGGAGTCATAGAGGAGTCTAACAGTGAGTGGTCCAGTCCCATAGTGCTCATCCCGAAGCCCGACGGTAGCATACGCTTCTGTAATGACTTTCGTAAGTTAAATGAGGTGTCCAAGTTTGACGCATACCCCATGCCCCGTGTGGATGAGCTTGTAGAAAGGCTGGGAACAGCCAGGTTTCTCACCATATTGGACCTGACCAAAGGTTACTGGCAAATACCTTTATCTGATAGCGCCAAAGAAAAAACAGCCTTTTCGGTTCCGGAGGGGCTGTACCAGTATAAGATGTTACCCTTTGGGTTGCATGGGGCTCCAGCAACCTTTCAACGGGCGATGGATAAAATTTTGAGGCCCCATAGAAAATATGCAGCTGCCTATTTGGATGATGTGGTAATTCACAGTACAGACTGGGGGTCACATTTGGTTAAAGTACAAGCAGTACTGGACTCAATCAGAGAGGCAGGGTTAACTGCTAACCCAAAGAAGTGCTGCCTCGCAATGGAGGAGGTCAAATACTTGGGCTTCACCATAGGCAGAGGTCTGATTAGGCCCCAATTGAATAAAGTTGATGCTATTCAAAACTGGCCTCGTCCAGTGAATAAAAAACAGGTAAGGGCTTTTTTGGGAATTACTGGGTACTATAGACGGTTTATTCCTAATTTTGCGACCACAGCGGTGCCGTTGTCAGACCTTACCAAAGGGAAGCAGTCAAATGTGGTGAAATGGAACCCTGATGCAGAAAAGGCGTTCCAAGCGTTAAAAGTGGCTTTGTGTTCACAACCGGTGTTGATAACACCAGATTTTTCAAAAGAATTTGTGGTACAGACAGATGCCTCAGAGGTAGGGATAGGTGCTGTGCTGTCCCAAACCAGAGATGGGGACGAACACCCTATCATTTATTTGAGTAGGAAACTCAATGAGCATGAAAAAAGGTATGCCATTGTGGAAAAGGAGGCTTTGGCCATTAAGTGGGCACTAGATACCTTGAGATATTACCTCTTGGGTAGACAATTCAGACTAGTGACAGACCATGCCCCTTTAAAATGGATGTATGTAAATAGAGGCAAGAATGCTCGTGTAACTAGATGGTTTCTAGCGTTGCAGGACTTTAAGTTTACTGTCGAACATAGACCGGGAACACAATTGGCCAACGCAGATGCATTGTCTCGCATCTTCTGTTTGGGGGCTACAAGTGTTCCGGCCCCTAGGTCGAAACAGGGGAGGGGGATATGTGACAAGAACACTGGGATAGTGTTTGAGGGCAGGTATATTTGTCCCAGGTTCTTGTCTTACACGTTTTAGAAAATGTTAACTTCTAGGAAAAATGCTTTTTGTTTTGTCTGAACCTTTTCAGTTTGCTGTAAAAGCTGGGTAAAGGCTCTGAGAGAGAGAGATAAGGCGAGTTCTAGACATTGGGCCCAGTTCGGGTCTTTGGCCTCACAGAGGGCTAATCAGGGTTTCAGCTGTGTAAGAGTGATATAGTGCTTCTAACCTGATTAGTATGGGCAGACTGCCTGGGAAGGCTGCAGGATCTGTGTGTGAGAGACACGCTTTCTGATGCAAGTAAGCTATACAGTATGTACTGAAGAACTCTGTGTTTTGTTTAGTGACAGTTAGGAACATCTTATGTTTAGTTAGTGCCAGACAGGCAAGGTATTTTTATTTTGGGGTTTGTTTTATTTTCTGTTTCAATAAAACTGGCCGGGGTCAGTTGTACCAGAAACTGGACTTGTGTTGTCCCTCAGCTGCTGCGTGCTGCCATATTCCCCAGGAAAAGGCACCTTGCACCCCTACAGTGTTACAGTAGATTCATAGAAAGAGAGACCTTTTAGATGATATACTATTTAAAACAACACCAATTGATGCATTCCGATCTTGTACATTTTACTATGAAAAATAAATTATTCATAAATTATGAGGCTAACAGCTAACATACATAAAATAAAATAAAAAAATAAAGAAAAAGAAAAAAAGATATAAAATATAGCAATCTGAAAAGATTAACAGCCTGTGGCTTATTAACTATCTATTTGCTTAGCACCGTTATTACAACCAAAAAGGTTTTTTATGTATATATACACAAAAAAAAACATATAAAAATAAAATAAGAAAAGGTTTGAAGTATAAATAATACTCTAACATAGATTATAATATACTTGTAACTATCTATAAATTTTATATAATAAGGAAATAGCTGAACTAAAAAAACTAAATACCCAATTTGATATACAGATAAAGGAAAAGGATTTTAAATGGACAGAGTCGGCCATATATTTAATCTAAACTCGAATAATCCAGAGCTTCATTAAGGCCATTAGGATACAGAGTGTCTAACTTGAAAATCCATGAGGATTCCCCTAAACATAATTTCCGAAACCTATCTCCTCCTCTCTTTGTACAGGAGAATTGCTCCAGTCCCACAATGCGAAGGGATGATGGGTCACCATTGTGTACTTTGCAAAAATGGCGGGATACACTGTGGGTTTGTAATTTCTTAATGATATTTAATCTGTGTTCCCTGAATCTGGATTTAATTGACCTTGTAGTTCTCCCTACGTATTGGAGGGAGCAGGGGCATTGTAACATATAAACACAATAATCTGAGTCACAATTAATAAATTGTTTAATCGGAAAAATGTTGCCATTAATTTTAGACGTAACATATGAGGTTTTATTCATCATGTATTTGCATGTCAGACAGACTTGTTTATTACATCTAAAGCTACCAACTGGTCTTTTAGGTAACCATGTAGAATTTACATCTAGAGCTACTGGTTTTAAATAGCTAGGGGCCAACATCTCTTTGAGGTTAGTGTTTCTCTTAAAGATAATCATTGGTTTCTCCGGTAGACACTTATTTAAAACAGAGTCTTGTTTAATTATCTCATAGTTTGTCAAAACGATCTTTTTTATATCTTTTGATCTATTATTAAATTTAGAGATAAATTTCATGGAGTCTACTGTAGGTGTAATTCTTGTTTTAGTTTGACATTTTTGTTTTTCAGGGGGGAGATCTTTATAATTATCTAAACCTTCTAAATTATTTCTCATAAGCGAATTTGCAAACCGCTTAGAGTCCTCTAATATATGTGGAGGATATCCCCTCTCACGAAACTGCTGTAGGAGTATCTCAACTTGTAACTGGAATGCTGGATCTTCCGAGCAATTCCGTCTGATTCTGGTAATTTGATTCTTTGGAATATTTTTTATCCATGGCTTATAATGTCCACTTGTATAGTGCAGATAATTACCAGCCCCTACTGGTTTAATATAATTGGTTGATATGATCTTATCTTCACAAATCGAGAACGTGATGTCTAGAAAGTGAGTGGTTTGTAAATTAAAATTGTGAGTAAATTTCAAATTATAAGTGTTATTATTCAGAAAATTAACAAAATCAAGAGCTAATTGAGCACCTCCATTCCAAATGATAAATAAATCGTCTATGTAACGGCCATAGAGGACCAGGTTCTCTCTATATGGGCCGCTCCAGATGTACTCTTCTTCGAAGCGGCCCATATAGAGGTTGGCAAAACTAGGTGCAAACCTGGGCCCCATGGCCATCCCAAGACGCTGTAAATAATAACGTGCATCAAACAGAAAATAGTTGTGAGTCAAAATAAAAAGAATGGCTTCCAGTACAAAGTCACGTCGCCCTGATGTCATATTAGGATCTCTGTCTAGATAATATTTAGCAGAGTCAATACCTTTTTGGTGTGGTATGTTGGTATAAAGCGATTGGACGTCCAGGGTTAAAAAACCTCAACCTTCAGTCCAGCCTTTACCAACGGTTTGTTGTAATATGTGATAAGTATCCTTAATATGTGAATCTAAAGTAGCGACGTGACCCTGCAAATGGAAATCTACAAAGTGAGATAAATTAGAAGAAAGTGAAGCTACTCCCGAAATAATAGGTCTCCCAGGTGGGTGTGACAAATCTTTATGAACTTTAGGTAAGTGATAAAAAAATTGGAGTGATGGGGTGTGAGGGTAACAAAAAATAAAACTCATCTTCTGAGATCACGTTGTCGTCCTTAGCTGTTTGTAACATCGTTTTTAATTCTAACAGAAAGGGGGTACTTGGATTAGATTTCAGAAGTGTATAGTATTCTATATCATTAAGCTGCCTATGTGCTTCTGCTACATAATAGTCCCTGGACTGTAGGACTATCCCTCCCCCTTTATCTGCCTGTTTTATAACCAGTAGGGGATCGTCTTTAAGAGTTTTAATTGCTTTTCTCTCTGTTTTGGTCAGATTTTGCATATGATAAACAGACGACCTTCTTTTGTTTTGTTCTGTTTTCTTGCATAATGACTTAAAATCTTGTAAAGTTTTGTTATAAAAGACAGTAATGGCAGCTCTTTTATGTTCTAGAGGAAAGAAATTTGATTTCCTTTTGAACTTGGGGCGTGGTGAATCAGAATTATTGGTTGAGACATCAAACAGCATAAATTCTGTGTCAGCGGTATTACTCGCTCTAAATAATTCCTTCAACATATGGAGGCTTATATTATCAGATTCATCCAAAATAACAGGAGAAATTTCTTCATTTGGATGGCTTTTAGTTAACCTTTTGGTAGCGAAGTAATGCTTTCTACAAAGATCTCTCATGAATTTATTCAAATCGACAAATAACTCGAAAATGTTAGGTTCCTTACTTGGGACAAAACTCAAACCTTTTTTCCCTAACATCCTAGTGGATGCTGGGGACTCCGTAAGGACCATGGGGAATAGACAGGCTCCGCAGGAGACTGGGCACTCTAAGAAAGATTTAGTACTACTGGTGTGCACTGGCTCCTCCCTCTATGCCCCTCCTCCAGACCTCAGTTAGAATCTGTGCCCGGACAGAGCTGGGTGCATTTTAGTGAGCTCTGCTGAGCTTGCTAATAAGAAAGTATTTTAGTTGGGTTTTTTATTTTCAGAGAGCTTCTGCTGGCAACAGACTCTTTGCTACGTGGGACTGAGGGGAGAGAAGCAAACCTACTAACTGCGGCTAGGTTGCGCTTCTTAGGCTACTGGACACCATTAGCTCCAGAGGGATCGAACACAGGAACCTAACCTTGGTCGTCCGTTCCCGGAGCCGCGCCGCCGTCCCCCTCGCAGAGCCAGACGACAGAAGCCGGCGGGTTGAAGCAAAAAGACGTCAAAATCGGCGGCAGAAGACTCCTGTCTTCATATGAGGTAGCGCACAGCACTGCAGCTGTGCGCCATTGCGCCCACACTAACCCACACACTCCGGTCACTGTAGGGTGCAGGGCGCAGGGGGGGGGGGCGCCCTGGGCAGCAATTGATTACCTCCTGGCAAAAAAGCAGCATATATACAGCTGGGCACTGTATTATGCATGAGCCCCCGCCATTAATTTTACACAAAATCGCGGGACAGAAGCCCGCCGCTGAGGGGGCGGGGCCTTCTTCCTCAGCACTCACCAGCGCCATTTTCTCTCCACAGCTCTGCTGAGAGGAAGCTCCCCAGGCTCTCCCCTGCAGACTCACGGTAGAAAGAGGGTAAAAAGAGAGGGGGGGGCACATAAATTTAGCGCATTAATCATATATACAGCAGCTACTGGGTAAACACTAAGTTACTGTGTGATTCCTGGGTCATATAGCGCTGGGGTGTGTGCTGGCATACTCTCTCTCTGTCTCTCCAAAAGGCCTTGTGGGGGTCCTGTCCTCATATAGAGCATCCCCTGTGTGTGTGGTGTGTCGGTACGCGTGTGTCAACATGTTTGACGAGGAGGGCTATGTGGAGGCAGAGCAGGTGCAGATGAATGACGTGTCTCCGCCGACACCTGATTGGATGGATATGTGGAAGGTGTTAAATGATAATGTAAACTCCTTGCATAAAAGGTTGGATAAAGCTGATGCCTTGGGACAGTCGGGGTCTCAGCCCATGCCTGATCCTACAGCGCAGAGGCCATCAGGGTCTCAGAAGCGCCCACTATCCAAAATTGTTGACACAGATATCGACACGGATTCTGACTCCAGTGTCGATGACGATGATGCAAAATTGCAGCTTAAAATGGCTAAAGCCATCCGCTACATGATTATAGCAATGAAGGATGTATTGCACATATCAGAGGTAAACCCTGTCCCTGACAAGAGGGTTTATATGTATGGGGAGAAAAAGCAAGAGGTGACTTTTCCCCCTTCACATGAGTTAAATGAGTTATGTGAAAAAGCGTGGGATTCCCCCGATAGGAAAGTGCTGATTTCCAAAAGTTTACTTATGGCGTACTCCTTCCCGCCAACGGACAGGATGCGCTGGGAATCCTCCCCTAGGGTAGATAAAGCTCTGACACGCTTATCTAAGAAGGTGGCCCTGCCGTCACAGGATACGGCCTCCCTAAAGGATCCTGCCGATAGGAAGCAGGAAAGTATCCTGAAGTCTGTTTATACACATTCAGGTACTCTACTGAGGCCGGCAATTGCGTCGGCCTGGATGTGTAGTGCTGTAGCAGCATGGACAGATAATCTGTCAGAGGAACTGGATACCTTAGACAAGGATACCATTTTACTGACCCTGGGGCATATAAAAGACGCTGTCCTATATATGAGGGATGCCCAGGGGGACATTTGCCTACTGGGCTCTAGAATAAATGCAATGTCAATTTCTGCCAGAAGGGTCCTGTGGACTCGGCAATGGACAGGTGATGCAGACTCCAAAAAGCACATGGAGGTTTTACCTTACAAGGGTGAGGAATTGTTTGGGGACGGTCTCTCGGACCTATTTTCCACAGCTACGGCTGGGAAGTCAAATTTTTTGCCATATATTCCCTCACAGCCTAAGAAAGCACCGTATTACCAAATGCAGTCCTTTCGATCACAAAGAAGCAAGAAAGTCAGAGGTGCATCCTTTCTTGCCAGAGGCAGGGGTAGAGGAAAGCTGCACCTTACAGCTAGTTCCCAGGAACAGAAGTCCTTCCCGGCTTCCACTAAATCCACCGCATGACGCTGGGGCTCCACAGGTGGAGCCAGGAGCGGTGGGGGCGCATCTCCGAAATTTCAGCCACCAGTGGGTTTGCTCACAGGTGGATCCCTGGGCTATACAGATTGTGTCTCAGGGATACAAGCTGGAATTCGAAGTGATGCCCCCTCACCGTTACCTCAAATCGGACCTGCCAGCTTCCCCCATAGAAAGGGAAGTAGTGTTAGCGGCAATTCACAAGTTATATCTCCAGCAGGTGGTGGTAAAGGTTCCCCTCCTTTAACAGAGAAGGGGATACTATTCCACAATGTTTGTGGTACCGAAACCGGACGGTTCGGTCAGACCCATATTGAATTTAAAGTCCCTGAACATTTATCTGAAAAGATTCAAGTTCAAAATGGAATCGCTCAGAGCGGTCATTGCAAGCCTGGAAGAGGGGGATTTTATGGTGTCTCTGGACATCAAGGATGCTTACTTGCATGTCCCCATTTATCCACCTCATCAGGAGTACCTCAGATTTGTGGTACAGGACTGTCATTACCAATTCCAGACGTTGCGGTTTGGGCTCTCCACGGCACCGAGAATATTTACCAAGGTAATGGCAGAAATGATGGTGATCCTGAGAAAGCAAGGAGTCACAGTTATCCCATACTTGGACGATCTCCTCATAAAGGCGAGGTCCAGAGAGCAGTTGCTGATCAGCGTAGCACACTCTCAGGAAGTGTTGCAGCAGCATGGCTGGATTCTGAATATCCCAAAGTCGCAGCTGATTCCTACGACGCGTCTGCCCTTTCTGGGCATGATTCTGGACACAGACCAGAAGAAGGTGTTTCTCCCAGCAGAGAAGGCTCAGGAGCTCGTGACTCTAGTCAGAGACCTCTTAAAACCAAAACAGGTGTCGGTGCATCACTGCACGCGAGTACTGGGAAAGATGGTGGCATCGTACGAAGCCATTCCCTTCGGCAGGTTCTATCGCATCTTCAGATGCATCGGCTGATCACCCTGTCCCCGAGGGCCAGGGTGTCTCTTCTGTCGTGGCTGCAGAGTGCTCACCTTCTCGAGGGCCGCAGGTTCGGCATACAGGACTGGGTCCTGGTGACCACGGATGCGAGCCTCCGAGGATGGGGGGCAGTCACTCAGGGAAGAAACTTCCAAGGGTTGTGGTCAAGTCAGGAGGCTTGTCTGCACATAAATATCCTGGAATTAAGGGCCATATACAACGCCCTGAGTCAAGCGGATCCTCTGCTTCGCAACCAACCGGTGCTGATTCAGTCAGACAACATTACCGCAGTGGCGCATGTAAACCGCCAGGGCGGCACAAGAAGCAGAGTGGCGATGGCGGAAGCCACCAGGATTCTTCGATGGGCGGAGAATCACGTGCAAGCACTGTCAGCAGTGTTCATTCCGGGAGTGGACAACTGGGAAGCAGACTTCCTCAGCAGGCACGACCTCCACCCGGGAGAGTGGGGACTTCATCACGAAGTCTTCACTCAGATTACAAATCGATGGGAACTGCCACAGGTGGACATGATGGCATCCCGTCTCAACAAAAAGCAACAAAGGTATTGCGCCAGGTCAAGAGACCCTCAGGCGATAGCTGTGGACGCCCTGGTAACACCGTGAGTGTTCCAGTCGGTCTATGTGTTTCCTCCTCTTCCTCTCATACCCAAGGTGCTGAGAATCGTAAGAAAAAGAGGAGTGAGAACAATACTCATTGTTACGGATTGGCCAAGAAGGACTTGGTACCCGGAACTGCAAGAAATGCTCACAGAGGACCCATGGCCTCTGCCTCTCAGACAGGACCTGTTGCAACAGGGGCCCTGTCTGTTCCAAGACTTACCGCGGCTGCGTTTGACGGCATGGCGGTTGAACGCAGGATCCTAGCGGAAAAAGGCATTTCGAATGAAGTTATTCCTACGCTGATAAAGGCTAGGAAGGACGTGACAGCAAAACACTATCACCGTATATGGCGAAAATATGTTGCCTGGTGTGAAGCCAGGAAGGCCCCTACAGAGGAATTCCAGCTGGGCCGGTTCCTGCACTTCCTACAGTCTGGAGTGACTATGGGCTTGAAGTTGGGGTCCATAAAGGTCCAGATTTCGGCCCTATCCATTTTCTTTCAAAAGGAACTGGCTTCTCTTCCTGAAGTTCAGACGTTTGTTAAGGGAGTGCTGCATATTCAGCCCCCTTTTGTGCCACCAGTGGCACCTTGGGATCTCAACGTGGTGTTGGGTTTCCTGAAATCCCACTGGTTTGAGCCACTTAAGACCGTGGAGCTAAAGTATCTCACGTGGAAGGTGGTCATGCTATTGGCCTTAGCTTCGGTTAGGCGTGTGTCAGAATTGGCGGCTTTCTCATGTAAAAGCCCCTATCTGGTTTTCCATATGGACAGGGCAGAATTACGGACTCGTCCGCAATTTCTGCCGAAGGTGGTGTCATCTTTTCATTTGAACCAACCTATTGTGGTGCCTGCGGCTACTCGTGACTTGGAGGATTCCAAGTTGCTTGATGTAGTCAGGGCTTTGAAGATCTATGTAGCCAGGGCGGCTGGAGTCAGGAAAACTGACTCGCTGTTTATCCTGTATGCATCCAACAAGCTGGGTGCTCCTGCTTCAAAGCAAACCATTGCTCGCTGGATCTGTAACACGATTCAGCAGGCTCATTCTGCGGCTGGATTGCCGCATCCAAAATCAGTGAAAGCCCATTCCACAAGGAAAGTGGGCACTTCTTGGGCGGCTGCCCGAGGGGTCTCGGCATTACAGCTTTGCCGAGCAGCTACTTGGTCGGGTTCAAACACATTTGCTAAGTTCTACAAGTTTGATACCCTGGCTGAGGAGGACCTTGTGTTTGCCCATTCGGTGCTGCAGAGTCATCCGCACTCTCCCGCCCATTTGGGAGCTTTGGTATAATCCCTATGGTCCTTACGGAGTCCCCAGCATCCACTAGGACGTTAGAGAAAATAAGATTTTACTCACCGGTAAATCTATTTCTCGTAGTCCGTAGTGGATGCTGGGAACTCCGAAAGGACCATGGGGAATAGCGGCTCCGCAGGAGACCGGGCACAACTAAAGAAAGCTTTTAGGTCACCTGGTGTGCACTGGCTCCTCCCACTATGACCCTCCTCCAAGCCTCAGTTAGGACACTGTGCCCGGACGAGCTGACATAATAAGGAAGGATTTTGAATCCCGGGTAAGACTCTTACCAGCCACACCAATCACACCATATAACTCGTGATACTATACCCAGTTTAACAGTATGAAAAAACAACTGAGCCTCTCAACAGATGGCTCAACAATAACCCTTTAGTTAACAGTAACTATGTACAAGTATTGCAGACAATCCGCACTTGGGACGGGCGCCCAGCATCCACTACGGACTACGAGAAATAGATTTACCGGTGAGTAAAATCTTATTTTCTCTGACGTCCTAGTGGATGCTGGGAACTCCGAAAGGACCATGGGGATTATACCAAAGCTCCCAAACGGGCGGGAGAGTGCGGATGACTCTGCAGCACCGAATGAGAGAACTCAAGGTCCTCCTCAGCCAGGGTATCAAATTTGTAGAATTTTGCAAACGTGTTTGCCCCTGACCAAGTAGCAGCTCGGCAAAGTTGTAAAGCCGAGACCCCTCGGGCAGCCGCCCAAGATGAGCCCACCTTCCTTGTGGAATGGGCTTTTACTGATTTAGGATGCGGCAGTCCAGCCGCAGAATGCGCCAGCTGAATTGTGCTACAAATCCAGCGAGCAATAGTCTGCTTAGAAGCAGGAGCACCCAGCTTGTTGGGTGCATACAGGATAAATAGCGAGTCAGTTTTCCTGACTCCAGCCGTCCTGGAAACATAAATTTTCAAGGCCCTGACTACGTCCAGCAACTTGGAATCCTCCAAGTCCCTAGTAGCCGCAGGCACCACAATAGGTTGGTTCAAGTGAAAAGCTGATACCACATTAGGGAGAAACTGAGGACGAGTCCTCAATTCTGCCCTATCCATATGGAAAATCAAATAAGGGCTTTTACATGACAAAGCTGCCAATTCTGACACACGCCTGGCCGAAGCCAAGGCCAATAACATGACCACTTTCCACGTGAGATATTTTAGATCCACGGTTTTAAGTGGCTCAAACCAATGTGATTTTAAGAAACTCAACACCACGTTGAGATCCCAAGGTGCCACTGGAGGCACAAACGGGGGCTGAATATGCAGCACTCCCTTCACAAACGTCTGAACTTCAGGTAGTGAAGCCAGTTCTTTCTGGAAGAAAATCGACAGAGCCGAGATCTGTACCTTAATGGAGCCTAATTTCAGGCCCATAGTCACTCCTGCTTGTAGGAAATGCAGAAATCGACCTAGTTGAAATTCCTCTGTTGGGGCCTTATTGGCCTCACACCAAGCAACATATTTCCGCCATATGCGGTGATAATGCTTTGCAGTTACATCTTTCCTGGCTTTAATCAGCGTAGGAATGACCTCCTCCGGAATACCCTTTTCCTTCAGGATCCGGCGTTCAACCGCCATGCCGTCAAACGCAGCCGCGGTAAGTCTTGGAACAGACAGGGCCCCTGCTGCAGCAGGTCCTGTCTGAGCGGCAGAGGCCATGGGTCCTCTGAGATCATCTCTTGAAGTTCCGGGTACCACGCTCGTCTTGGCCAATCCGGAACCACGAGTATTGTTCTTACTCCTTGTTTTCATATTATTCTCAGTACCCTTGGTATGAGAGGCAGAGGAGGGAACACATAAACTGACTGGTACACCCACGGTGTCACCAGAGCGTCCACAGCTATCGCCTGAGGGTCCCTTGACCTGGCGCAATATCTCTCTAGTTTTTTGTTTAGGCGGGACGCCATCATGTCCACTTGTGGACGTTCCCATCGATTTACAATCAGCGTGAAGACTTCTGGATGAAGTCCCCACTCTCCCGGGTGGAGGTCGTGCCTGCTGAGAAAGTCTGCTTCCCAGTTGTCCACTCCCGGAATGAACACTGCTGACAGTGCTAGTACGTGATTTTCCGCCCATCGGAGAATCCTTGTGGCTTCTGCCATTGCCATCCTGCTTCTTGTGCCGCCCTTTCGATTTACATGGGCGACTGCCGTGATGTTGTCTGACTGGATCAGTACCGGCTGGTGTAGAAGCAGGGATTTTGCCTGACTTAGGGCGTTGTAAATGGCCCTTAGTTCCAGAATATTTATGTGTAGGGAAGTCTCCTGACTCGACCATAGTCCTTGGAAGTTTCTTCCCTGTGTGACTGCCCCCCAGCCCCGAAGGCTGGCATCCGTGGTCACCAGGACCCAGTCCTGTATGCCGAATCTGCGTCCCTCTAGAAGATGAGCACTCTGCAGCCACCACAGCAGAGACACCCTGGTTCTTGGAGACAGGGTTATTAGGCGATGCATCTGAAGATGCGATCCGGACCATTGGTCCAACAGGTCCCACTGAAAGATTCTGGCATGGAACCTGCCGAAAGGAATTGCTTCGTAAGAAGCCACCATCTTTCCCAGGACTCGCGTGCAGTGATGCACCGATACCTGTTTCGGTTTCAGGAGGTCTCTGACTAGAGATGACAGCTCCTTGGCTTTCTCCTCCGGGAGAAACACTTTTTTCTGGACTGTGTCCAGGATCATACCCAGGAACAGTAGACGTGTCGTCGGAACCAGCTGTGATTTTGGAATATTCAGAATCCAACCGTGCTGGTGTAGCACCTCCTGAGATAGTGCTACTCCCACCAACAACTGCTCCTTGGACCTCGCCTTTATTAGGAGATCGTCCAAGTACGGGATAATTAAAACTCCCTTTCTTCGAAGGAGTATCATCATTTCCGCCATTACTTTGGTAAACACCCTCGGTGCCGTGGAGAGTCCAAACGGCAGCGTCTGGAATTGGTAATGGCAATCCTGTACCACAAATCTGAGGTACTCCTGGTGAGGATAGTAAATGGGGACATGCAGGTAAGCATCCTTGATGTCCAGGGATACCATGTAAGCCCCCTCGTCCAGGCTTGCAATAACCGCCCTGAGCGATTCCATCTTGAACTTGAATTTTTTTATGTATGTGTTCAAGGATTTCAAATTTAAAATGGGTCTCACCGAACCGTCCGGTTTCGGTACCACAAACAGTGTGGAATAGTAACCCCGTCCTTGTTGAAGTAGGGGCACCTTGACTATCACCTGCTGGGAATACAGCTTGTGAATTGCCTCTAGCACAGCCTCCCTGCCTGAGGGAGTTGTCGGCAAGGCAGATTTTAGGAACCGGTGGGGTGGAGACGCCTCGAATTCCAGTTTGTACCCTTGAGATACTATTTGCAGGATCCAGGGATCCACCTGTGAGCGAGCCCACTGATCGCTGAAATTTTTGAGGCGGCCCCCCACCGTACCTGGCTCCGTCTGTGGAGCCCCACCGTCATGCGGCGGACTTGGAAGAAGCGGGGGAGGACTTTTGCTCCTGGGAACCTGCTGTTTGTTGCAGCCTTTTTCCCCTACCTCTGCCTCTGGACAGAAAGGACCCGCCTTTTCCACGCCTGTTTTTCTGAGTCCGAAAGGACTGTACCTGATAAAACGGCGCCTTTTTAGGCTGTGAGGGAACATGGGGTAAAAATGCTGACTTCCCAGCAGTCGCTGTGGAAACTAGGTCCGAGAGACCATCCCCGAATAACTCCTCACCCTTATAAGGCAAAACTTCCATGTGCCTTTTTGAATCTGCATCCCTAGTCCACTGGCGAGTCCATAAGCCTCTCCTAGCAGAAATGGACAGTGCACTTATTTTAGATGCCAGCCGGCATATCTCCCTCTGTGCATCTCTCATGTATAAGACTGAGTCTTTTATATGCTCTATGGTTAGCAGAATAGTGTCCCTGGCTAGGGTGTCAATATTTTCTGACAGGGAATCTGACCACGCAGCGGCAGCACTGCACATCCATGCTGACGCAATAGCTGGTCTAAGTATAATGCCTGAGTGTGTATATACAGACTTCAGGATAGCCTCCTGCTTTCTATCAGCAGGTTCCTTGAGGGCGGCCGTATCCGGAGACGGTAGTGCCACCTTTTTAGACAAACATGTGAGCGCTTTATCCACCCTAGGTGGTGTCTCCCAACGTGACCTATCCTCTGGCGGGAAAGGGAACGCCATTAGTAACTTCTTAGAGATTACCAATCTTTTATCAGGGAAAGCCCACGCTTCTTCACACACTTCATTTAATTCTTCTGATGGGGGAAAGACTACGGGTAGTTTTTTCTCCCCAAACATAATACCCTTTTTAGTGGTACCTGGGTTTATATCAGAAATTTGTAACACCTCTTTCATTGCTTCAATCATGCAACGAATGGCCTTAGTGGACATTAGACTAGACTCATCGTCGTCGACACTGGTGTCAGTATCCATGTCGACATCCGCGTCTGCCATCTGAGGTAGCGGGCGTTTTAGAGCCCCCGATGGCCTTTGAGACGCCTGGACAGGCACGAGCTGAGAAGCCGGCTGTCCCGCATTTGGCATGTCGTCAAATTTTTTGTGTAAGGAGTCGACACGTGCACGCAATTCCTTCCATAAAACCATCCACTCAGGTGTCTGCCCCGCAGGGGGTGACATCCCTTCTATAGGCATCTGCTCCGCCTCCACATCATTATCCTCATCAAACATGTCGACACAGCCGTACCGACACACCGCACACACACAGGGAATGCTCTAACAGAGGACAGGACCCACAAAAGCCCTTTGGGGAGACAGAGTGAGAGTATGCCAGCACACACCAGAGCGCTATATAATGCAGGGACTAACTGAATTATGTCCCCTATAGCTGCTGTTATATATACTGCGCCTAAATTTAGTGCCCCCCCTCTCTTTTTTACCCTTTTCTGTAGTGTAGACTGCAGGGGAGAGCCAGGGAGCTTCCTTCCAGCGGAGCTGTGAGGGAGAAATGGCGCCAGTGTGCTGAAGGAGATAGCTCCGCCCCTTTTTAGCTGACTATTCTCCCGCTTTTTTATGGATTCTGGCAGGGGTAATTATCACATATATAGCCTCTGGGGCTATATATTGTGGTATTTTTGCCAGCCAAGGTCTTTTTATTGCTGCTCAGGGCGCCCCCCCCTAGCGCCCTGCACCCTCAGTGACCGGAGTGTGAAGTGTGTATGAGGAGCAATGGCGCACAGCTGTGCGCTACCTTGGTGAAGACTGATGTCTTCTGCCGCCGATTTTCCGGACCTCTTCTTACTTCTGGCTCTGTAAGGGGGACGGCGGCGCGGCTCCGGGACCGAACAGCAAGGCCAGTTCCATGCGGTCGGTCCCTCTGGAGCTAATGGTGTCCAGTAGCCTAAGAAGCCCAAGCTAGCTGCAAGCAGGTAGGTTCGCTTCTTCTCCCCTTAGTCCCTCGCTGCAGTGAGCCTGTTGCCAGCAGGTCTCACTGTAAAATAAAAAACCTAATTATATACTTTCTTTCTAGAAGCTCAGGAGAGCCCCTAGTGTGCATCCAACCTCGGCCGGGCACAAAATCTAACTGAGGCTTGGAGGAGGGTCATAGTGGGAGGAGCCAGTGCACACCAGGTGACCTAAAAGCTTTCTTTAGTTGTGCCCGGTCTCCTGCGGAGCCGCTATTCCCCATGGTCCTTTCGGAGTTCCCAGCATCCACTAGGACGTCAGAGAAAATAAGATTTTACTCCCTGGTAAATCTATTTCTCGTAGTCCGTAGTGGATGCTGGGCGCCCGTCCCAAGTGCGGACTTTCTGCAATACGTGTATATAGTTATTGCTTAATAAAGGGTTATGTTATGTTGGCATCCATTGCTTGATGCTCTGTTGTTGTTCATACTGTTGACTGGGTAAGTTTATCACAAGTTATACGGTGTGATTGGTGTGGCTGGTATGAGTCTTACCCTGGATTCCAAAATCCTTTCCTTGTAATGTCAGCTCTTCCGGCCACAGTTTCCTTAACTGAGGTCTGGAGGAGGGGCATAGAGGGAGGAGCCAGTGCACACCAGTACTAAATCTTTCTTAGAGTGCCCAGTCTCCTGCGGAGCCCTTCTATTCCCCATGGTCCTTACGGGGTCCCCAGCATCCACTATGGACTACGAGAAATAGATTTACCGGTGAGTAAAATCTTATTTTGAGAAGTTGAATTTGATCTTTAGTTAAATCCTTAGAAGTAAGATTATAGATTCCTTTACTGTCTATCTGTATCTCGGGTTTTCTTAGATCTCTTTCCTCCACCTCTGCATCCTCGTTTTCTCTGTACCTTTTTGGAGTATGATTTGACAGAGTCTTGTAAGGGTTTGGATGGTGGAAGGTGTTCTGCCTGGGAAAATCCCCTGAGGGAACACTTTGATTTTCCCCAGCCCTATTTCTATCCTGGTAGTCACCACGATATCTATTTGTTGTTCTAGAAGTGTTAAACTTTTTCTGTGAGAAGTTTCTTTTTGGTGAGTATGTATCAACTTCCGATTTTAGCTGTGTTCTAGGCCTAGTGGGTCTGGGGAAAGATTCATTGGAATAATTAACGGTATTGGAACTCTCTATCTTACTTTTTTGTTTGTTGTATGATCTAACTCTATCGGTTTTGTAATCTTCTTGGTCCCTAAACCATTTCTTTTTTTTCCCATAAATCAAATCTTTCTCAAACCTTTCTACTCTGTTGTTTATTTGTTCATCTCTCTCTTTAAAAATTGGTTGTTCTTTAAATTTTAAAAGATCATCCTTTACCTTTTCAATTTTACTAACTGTAAGGTCCACTTTTTCATTTCTATAGTTGACAAGGAGTTTCATTAATGAAAGGGAACATTGGTCCAGGATTTCGTCCCATTGTTTTTGTAGGCTGGGGTTATCGTTAATAGACAGATGTTTAAAGACCCTCAAACCCCTCGGGACGATCCTGACATCAATATATCTCTGTAATGAAACGCTGTCCCACCAATTCCGCATCTCATCTTTAAAGAGATACTCTAATTGGTAGAAGAGTTTGTTCATGTCAGGGTCCGTTTGAGTGATTTCTTTATCTCCTTCATGTGAGAAGGTAGACATATAGAGATCACGTCTGCCCTTTCTGTCATGATAACTCCTAAACTCTGCCATGTCAGACTGCACACAGTAAATGAAAAATTAATATTCCAATTAGTTATACTCTCTATAGATAAATATATCAAGCTAAAGCTGCCGGAAAAGAAGCAAAAAAGTACAAACCAATTAGTAGAAAACAAATCTAGACAAATGTCACAGACTTGTTAATATCCGGCGCTAATAATAAAAAATAAAAATCAACTTAAATGAAGAATGTAAATTGGCAGCTGAGTAGAAGCAACTTGCTAGGTTGCTTGTGGTTAAAACGAATAAACAGGAATAGGGATTACTCTGCGCCAAAAGACACTATATAAAACCACAGTGTGCAGTCTGTCATGTGTAGTAATTGACTCAGTAAGACTTCAGATATATGTAACCACTTTTATATTTGGTTTGTTAAAAATAACAAAATTAAACACACACATATAACATATACTTTGTAACAATAAATTACTCTCTATGGAAGCAATGTAAATAATATACAATATATTTAAAACTAACTTGTTGGCTCTGTTTGGTTGGAATTAAATTACTTAACACTGGCGTCCCAGTGTCAAATTGAGTGAAAAAGTCCTGCAATGTAATAATGCAGTATCTTGATAAATGACTTACAGAAAATAAGAATTTACTCACCGGTAATTCTATTTCTCGTAGTCCGTAGTGGATGCTGGGAACTCCGTAAGGACCATGGGGAATAGCGGCTCCGCAGGAGTCTGGGCACAACTAAAAGAAAGCTTTTAGACTACCTGGTGTGCACTGGCTCCTCCCACTATGACCCTCCTCCAAGCCTCAGTTAGGATACTGTGCCCGGAAGAGCTGACACAATAAGGAAGGATTTTGAATCCCGGGTAAGACTCATACCAGCCACACCAATCACACCATATAACTCGTGATACCATATCCAGTTAACAGTATGAAATTTAACTGAGCCTCTCAACAGATGGCTCATAACAATAACCCTTTATTAAACAATAACTATGTACAAGTATTGCAGACAATCCGCACTTGGGACGGGCGCCCAGCATCCACTACGGACTACGAGAAATAGAATTACCGGTGAGTAAATTCTTATTTTCTCTGACGTCCTAGTGGATGATGGGAACTCCGTAAGGACCATGGGGATTATACCAAAGCTCCCAAACGGGCGGGAGAGTGCGGATGACTCTGCAGCACCGAATGAGAGAACTCCAGGTCCTCCTCAGCCAGGGTATCAAATTTGTAGAATTTTGCAAACGTGTTTGCCCCTGACCAAGTAGCAGCTCGGCAAAGTTGTAAAGCCGAGACCCCTCGGGCAGCCGCCCAAGATGAGCCCACCTTCCTTGTAGAATGGGCTTTTACTGATTTAGGATGCGGCAGTCCAGCCGCAGAATGCGCCAGCTGAATTTGCTACAAATCCAGCGAGCAATAGTCTGCTTAGAAGCAGGAGCACCCAGTTTGTTGGGTGCATACAGGATAAATAGCGAGTCAGTTTTCCTGACTCCAGCCGTCCTGGAAACATAAATTTTCAAGGCCCTGACTACGTCCAGTAACTTAGAGTCCTCCAAGTCGCTAGTAGCCGCAGGCACTACAATAGGTTGGTTCAAGTGAAAAGCAGATACCACCTTAGGGAGAAACTGGGGACGAGTCCTCAATTCTGCCCTATCCATATGGAAAATCAGATAAGGGCTTTTAAATGACAAAGCCGCCAATTCTGATACACGCCTGGCCGAAGCCAAGGCCAATAACATGACCTTTTTCCACGTGAGATATTTTAGATCCACGGTCTTTAGTGGCTCAAACCAATGTGATTTTAGGAAATTCAACACCACGTTGAGATCCCAGGGTGCCACTGGAGGCACAAAGGGTGGCTGAATATGCAGCACTCCTTTTACAAATGTCTAAACTTCAGGTAGTGAAGCTAGTTCTTTTTGGAAGAAAATCGTCAGAGCCGATATCTGTACCTTAATGGAGCCTAATTTTAGGCCCATAGTCACTCCTGCCTGTAGGAAGTGCAGAAATCGACCCAGCTGAAATTCCTTTGTTGGGGCCTTATTGGCCTCACACCAAGCAACATATTTCCGCCATATGCGGTGATAATGTTTTACCGTTACATCTTTCCTGGCTTTAATCAGCGTAGGAATGACATCCTCCGGAATGCCCTTTTCCTTTAGGATCCGGCGTTCAACCGCCATGCCGTCAAACGCAGCCGCGGTAAGTCTTGGAACAGACAGGGCCCCTGCTGCAGCAGGTCCTGTCTGAGCGGCAGAGGCCATGGGTCCTCTGAGATCATCTCTTGAAGTTCCGGGTACCAAGCTCTTCTTGGCCAATCCGGAACCACGAGTATTGTCCTTACTCCTCGTTTTCTTATTATTCTCAGTACCTTTGGTATGAGAGGCAGAGGAGGGAACACATAAACTGACTGGTACACCCACGGTGTCACTAGAGCGTCCACCGCTATCACCTGAGGGTCCCTTGACCTGGCGCAATATCTCTCCAGTTTTTTGTTTAGGCGGGACGCCATCATGTCCACCTGTGGCCGTTCCCAACGATTTACAATCAGTGTGAAGACTTCTGGATGAAGTCCCCACTCTCCCGGGTGGAGGTCGTGCCTGCTGAGAAAGTCTGCTTCCCAGTTGTCCACTCCCGGAATGAACACTGCTGACAGTGCTAGCACGTGATTTTCCGCCCATCGGAGAATCCTTGTGGCTTCTGCCATTGCCGTCCTGCTTCTTGTGCCGCCCTGTCGGTTTACATGGGCGACCGCCGTGATGTTGTGACTGGATCAGTACCAGCTGGTGTAGAAGCAGGGGTTTTGCCTGACTTAGGGCATTGTAAATGGCCCTTAGTTCTAGAATATTTATGTGTAGGGAAGTCTCCTGACTCGACCATAGTCCTTGGAAGTTTCTTCCCTGTGTGACTGCCCCCCAGCCGCGAAGGCTGGCATCCGTGGTCACCAGGATCCAGTCCTGTATGCCGAATCTGCGGCCCTCGAGAAGATGAGCACTCTGCAGCCACCACAGCAGAGACACCCTGGTTCTTGGAGACAGGGTTATTAGCCGATGCATCTGAAGATGCGATCCGGACCATTGGTCCAACAGGTCCCACTGAAAGATTCTGGCATGGAACCTGCCGAAAGGAATTGCTTCGTAAGAAGCCACCATCTTTCCCAGGACTCGCGTGCAGTGATGCACCGACACCTGTTTTGGTTTCAGGAGGTCTCTGACTAGAGATGACAGCTCCTTGGCTTTCTCCTCCCGGAGAAACACTTTTTTCTGGACTGTGTCCAGAATCATTCCCAGGAACAGTAGACGTGTCGTCGGAACCAGCTGTGCCTTTGGAATATTCAGAATCCAACCGTGCTGGTGTAGCACCTCCTGAGATAGTGCTACTCCTACCAACAACTGCTCCCTGGATCTCGCCTTTATTAGGAGATCGTCCAAGTACAGGATAATTAAAACTCCCTTTTTTCGTAGGAGTATCATCATTTCCGCCATTACCTTGGTAAACACCCTCGGTGCCGTGGACAGTCCAAACGGCAGCGTCTGGAATTGGTAATGGCAATTTTGTACCGCAAATCTGAGGTACTCCTGGTGAGGATGATAAATGGGGACATGCAGGTAAGCATCCTTGATGTCCAGGGATACCATGTAATCCCCCTCGTCCAGGCTTGCAATAACCGCCCTAAGCGATTCCATCTTGAACTTGAACTTTTTTATGTATGTGTTCAAGGATTTCAAATTTAAAATGGGTCTCACCGAACCGTCCGGTTTCGGTACCACAAACAGTGTGGAATAGTAACCCCGTCCTTGTTGAAGTAGGGGCACCTTGACTATCACCTGCTGAGAATACAGCTTGTGAATTGCCTCTAGCACAGCCTCCCTGCCTGAGGGAGTTGTCGACAAGGCAGATTTGAGGAAACGGCGGGGGGGAGACGCCTCGAATTCCAGCTTGTACCCCTGAGATACTGCTTGCAAGATCCAGGGATCCACCTGTGAGCGAGCCCACTGATCGCTGAAATTTTTGAGGCGGCCCCCCACCGTACCTGGCTCCGCCTGTGGAGCCCCACCGTCATGCGGTGGACTTGGAAGAAGCGGGGGAGGACTTTTGCTCCTGGGAACCTGCTGTTTGTTGCAGCCTTTTTCCCCTACCTCTGCCTCTGGACAGAAAGGACCCGCCTTTTCCTCGCCTGTTTCTCTGAGTCCGAAAGGACTGTACCTGATAAAACGGCGCTTTTTTAGGCTGTGAGGGAACCTGGGGTAAAAATGCTGACTTCCCAGCTGTCGCTGTGGAAACTAGGTCCGAGAGACCATCCCCGAATAACTCCTCACCCTTATAAGGCAAAACTTCCATGTGCCTTTTGGAATCTGCATCCCCTGTCCACTGCCGAGTCCATAAGCCTCTCCTAGCAGAAATGGACAATGCACTTATTTTAGATGCCAGCCGGCAGATCTCCCTCTGTGCATCTCTCATGTATAAGACTGAGTCTTTTATATGCTCTATGGTTAGGAGAATAGAGTGTCAATATTTTCTGACAGGGAATCTGACCATGCAGCGGCAGCACTGCACATCCATGCTGACGCAATAGCTGGTCTAAGTATAATGCCTGAGTGTGTATATACAGACTTCAGGATCGCCTCCTGCTTTCTATCCGCAGGCTCCTTTAGGGCGGCCGTATCCGGAGACGGAAGTGCCACCTTTTTAGACAAACGTGTGAGCGCTTTATCCACCCTAGGAATTGTTTCCCAACGTGACCTATCCTCTGGCGGGAAAGGGAACGCCATTAGCAATTTTTTAGGGATTACCAATCTTTTATCGGGGAAAGCCCACGCTTCTTCACACACTTCATTTAATTCTTCAGATGGGGGAAAAACTACGGGTAGTTTTTTCTCCCCAAACATAATACCCTTGTAATACCTCCTTCATTGCCTTAATCATGCAACGAATGGCCCTAGTGGACATTAGATTAGACTCATCGTCGTCGACACTGGTATCAGTATCCGTGTCGACATCTGTGTCTGCCATCTGAGGTAGCAGGGGTTTTAGAGCCCCTGATGGCCTTTGAGACACCTGGGCAGGCACGAGCTGAGAAGCCGGCTGTCCCGCATTTGGCATGTCGTCAAATTTTTTGTGTAAGGAGTCGACACTTGCACGTAATTCCTTCCATAAAACCATCCACTCAGGTGTCTGCCCCGCAGGGGGTGACATCACTTCTATAGGCATCTGCTCTGCCTCCACATAATTTTCCTCATCAAACATGTCGACACAGCCGTACCGACACACCGGGAATGCTCTAACAGAGGACAGGACCCCACAGAAGCCCTTTGGGGAGACAGAGAGAGAGTATGCCAGCACACACCAGAGCGCTAAATAATGCAGGGACTAACTGAATTATGTCCCCTATAGCTGCTATAATATTTACTGCGCCTAAATTTAGTGCCCCCCCCTCTCTTTTTTACCCTTTTCTGTAGTGTAGACTGCAGGGGAGAGCCAGGGAGCTTCCTTCCAGCGGAGCTGTGAGGGAGAAATGGCGCTAGTGTGCTGAGGGAGATAGCTCCGCCCCTTTTTCGCGGACTTTTCTCCCGCTTTTTTAAGGATTCTGGCAGGAGTAATTATCACATATATAGCCTCTGGGGCTATATATTGTGATTGTTTTGCCAGCCAAGGTGTTTTTATTGCTGCTCAGGGCGCCCCCCCCCCAGCGCCCTGCACCCTCAGTGACCGGAGTATGAAGTGTGTATGAGGAGCAATGGCGCACAGCTGCAGTGCTGTGCGCTACCTTGGTGAAGACAGAAGTCTTCATGCCGCTGATTTTCCGGACTTCTTCTTGCTTCTGGCTCTGTAAGGGGGACGGCGGCGCGGCTCCGGGACCGAACACCAAGGCCAGTTCCATGCGGTTGATCCCTCTGGAGCTAATGGTGTCCAGTAGCCTAAGAAGCCCAAGCTAGCTGCAAGCAGGTAGGTTCGCTTCTTCTCCCCTTAGTCCCTCGTTGCAGTGAACCTGTTGCCAGCAGGTCTCACTGTAAAATAAAAAACCTAAAATATACTTTCTTTCTAAGAGCTCAGGAGAGCCCCTAGTGTGCATCCAGCTCGGCCGGGCACAAAAATCTAACTGAGGCTTGGAGGAGGGTCATAGTGGGAGGAGCCAGTGCACACCAGGTAGTCTAAAAGCTTTCTTTTAGTTGTGCCCAGACTCCTGCGGAGCCGCTATTCCCCATGGTCCTTACGGAGTTCCCAGCATCCACTAGGACGTCAGAGAAATTGCAGTGTATAATTACCCATGTGCTGGTTCCTGGAATAATTAAATGCAGGGTCCGTTTTCATCTAAAAGGTCACTCTTTCTATGAATCTACTTATGTTTAACACTAAAGTAATTAGACAATTCAGGAATGCAGAATAAGCACGCTGTCTGATTAAGTGACAAAACAAGTTAATTAGGCTTAATTAATCAGAAGTAAAATGTTATAAAGTGTAAAACAACTCTGGTGGATTGACTCAGTATATGCTTAAATGTATGCAAATTTGGTCTTTATAATTAGTTATGTTGATGTGTATATATATTTCTTCTATTATTTATAAACACACCAAATTAGTGATAGTATCTACTAAATTGACACAGCCGTTGTGAATAGAGTTATTAGACAAGTATAAATCCGGGATCAATGAGAGGGGAGGCATCCGTCTTGAGGAAGTCTCCAGTTGCCTAGGAAACTAAACGCGTTGACGCCCACTCCACTTTGGTTCTCTGTTTGGTTCAACTTGTCCATAGAGCGGACCTACTGCTCCTTACAGTCTCAGTACACTTTTGCACGCTGCACACCGGGCGCTCCAGCCGGCGACTACCCGCTGATAACACCGCTTGAGGCTTCTGACAGGTGTTCACAGCCGGCGGCATCCCGCAACGTTCACCGTTAACGGCTTTTTACCGTCATCAAAGCCAGCGGGCACCAGCTGATTACCGCTCACGGCTGTTCATAGCTGCCTCAATTACATCCAGGATTCCACCTGCTTACATCGGGTACTCACCATTGTCCTCCGCTGTGAGGTTCATTGCCCGCGACGTGGAAATAATCCTAGAGGCTTCCTGACAAAGTAAACAACCAGGGTGTGCTTTGCCTTTTGAACGGTAATTCTATACCATATTGATTATCTGCATATGTGCATTATTCTACAAAACGGACCCTGCATTTAATTATTCCAGGAACCAGCACATGGGTAATTATACACTGCAATTTCTGTAAGTCATTTATCAAGATACTGCATTATTACATTGCGGGACTTTTTCACTCAATTTGACACTGGGACGCCAGTGTTAAGTAATTTAATTCCAACCAAACAGCCAACAAGTTAGTTTTAAATATATTGTATATTATTTACATTGCTTCCATAGAGAGTAATTTATTGTTACAAAGTATATGTTATATGTGTGTGTTTAATTTTGTTATTTTTAACAGACCAAATATAAAAGTGGTTACATATATCTGAAGTCTTACTGAGTCAATTACTACACATGACAGACTGCACACTGTGGTTTTATATAGTGTCTTTTGGCGCAGAGTAATCCCTTTTCCTGATTAACCCCTGATCTATAGCAAAAATTATGCTGGAGTGTGTATCACAAAACAAATGTCTAAAATGCCACATCTGTAATGTTACGTTATTAAGCACATCAAAGACCATTCTGTGTTATGGCAGATTATATTATAAAATATTTAATTACAACACAAAATTGCATATAAATTTCTGGTTATATAAAAGGAAGACTCTTTAAAACATTTGGTTATATAAAAATATTGACAAGACATTTTACAATACTATAAAAAAAATCAATATATTGCACACATTCAGCTGTATTCTGAAACTAGGAGAAAAATAGAAAATGGTTTAGAAATTTGCAAAACTAGATGAATGTTTGCAGACCATTCTTGTAATTTAATCTCCATTTTTAACACATCAGTCAGAAATACACTAGCTACATTACTTCTTTATATTCACATTATTTTCTCTAGAAACCAGGATTTCCAAAGAATAATAAAACTCTACTTTTGAAAGAAATTATTCTGCCAACATGCAAAATCTAAGGTATACTGTAAGTCTTAAATGTATGATCCCTGTAATGTTTCTTTACATTCTTTGTGTGTGCTTTTTTTATTTTTTTTATCACTCTGGTCTTTAGGTTCCTTCATTTCCTGTGATGCCACCAGGTTGTGCAAAATGTATATTAAATAATAATATCTATCTACCTAAAATAAACTTAATGTTGGCGAGTGATTATGCAGCAGTAAAGGAGATCAGCAGACCGTCTACTGGATCCATAATTCTAGATAATTGTCTGACAGAGTAGGTCTCCCTGTATGAAATGTCATTCTGTTTTACACTGTCCCGATATCTGTTTATTCTGGCTTTCTTAGTCCATGCAGTTTACACCATTTTGTAACAGCTCATAAAATGAAGTGTAGCCCTCGCTGGATTCATTTACCATAGAATACATTAAGTAACCTTTTCATGAAGCATAAAATAAAAAACAAAAATATACTATTGCGGTGTGATGCTTTGCTGTAACTCAACTGTTTAAGAATAAGTGTTTCTCTTTTCACCAACATTTTGACACTAGGCGATACATCTTTCTCCAATGCCAGTCACGTCCACTCTAGATATGTGATTCTTGTAATATAATAGAGGTGACAGTACATAGGATGTAAATTCCTGTGTGGAAGCAGCTCAGAACTTCAGTTTGCAGTATAAAGGTTCCCTATATTGATCACCATAAGCATAATGTGTAGCATTTTTACTTTTAAAACATTGGCTCTACATCTCTACAATACGTATCTCCTGGAGTGTTTTTGCGACTGTTACACAGTAACCAAAGTCCCTTATACTGGGAGCATTGCTAATTAACATCAGATATTACCCCCATTTTAATTTGACACATTGAGATCTTACAGTGCTTGGCGAGAGGTTTTCCTCCTATAACTAGTAAAACATCCTGACTCTCAGCCTGTGTCCTACACTCCAAGGCTGTCTGCTGATAATCCGCTTCTGTTTCTTCTCCATGGTAAGTGAAAGATTCATTCTCATAGCTGGCAAGAAGATGGCACTCATCCATTTGAGCTTTTGACGAGCAGGAACATAATACAGGGCTCACTGGACGTTCTTTAAAGGTTTTCATTTCTATTATCTCTGAGTCAGTAATTGATGCCACTTTATTGGCACCCCATGTCTGCAGAGAATAATGTACATCAGTCTCAGGAGTATCAACACTCCCCCCAGGAAATGTAGATTGAATCCTCGATTTGCAACCCATTGCAATTACACAGTGATACATCTTTGCACAGTCCACAATCTCCATCCCTTTGGAAAATTTCTTCCACGAGCGAGAAGTAAAATGGTATTTCCACAAATTATTGGTTGGGGAGCGGGATGGTAAACCACCCCCAACAATCCACAAACAGCCTTGGTGGATGACTGACGCATGTCCAACCATTCTAGGAGGTGTTGAGCTGTTCAAATAAAAGATCAACAGTTTCTGTAAAGGACATAACATAGGACAGCAAGCTAGACCATAAAACATACACACTTGCAAAAAAATAAAAATAAAACAAAAACCTTGAAAGTCAGATAATCATATTCTCAATCTTTGCTGATGCTCCATGTAAAACTGAGAACTATCCAGGCTGTGAAACGCAATTGCCTCTACAACTATAGCGTTTTACACTGTGTAAGAAAGGAAAGTGTGCAGCCATAGTCATATTTTGTTGATTTAAAAACAAAAGTGGAAAATTGCTAGGCAAGTGTGTCTTCTTTTGCTCAACTGCACCCAGTCCTCCAGGGAAGCACAAGTTTCAAACTAGATTCGTGCTGCATGCAAAAGTTTCTACAACAGGACAATCTGAAGCAATCTTTAGGGCACCCCAACAGTCCAGGATTTAGGTATAGCCATGGCTCAAGCACAGATGGTTAAATCAAATTGACTTAGGTGCTAATTAAGTCACCTGTGTCCAAGCATGGATACATTTAAAACCTGGACCATTGGGGTGCCTTGAGGACCGCGTTTGGGAACCTTTGGCTTAAGAACAAAACAATACATTCCAATGTCTCCAGATATCAGGAATAATCACCATACTTTCAATTGTAGTCCCATGTGATAGCACTTGCATTGTAATAATAACCTTACAAATAATATAGCCCATTGCCTCCTCATGCACAAGACATATTTAAGCCACAAATGAGACAAACAAGAGTATATGTCAGTTTAACAGGGTTCCAATGTCTAGGTCAACAGTCAATAGGTCGACATGGACAAAAGGTCAACCAATGAAAGGGTGACTGGTTCAAATGGTTGACATGGCAATGGTCGACACAACTCTTTTTTTTTTTTATTGTCTTTCTTACACCTTTTTTTATACTTTATCATCCACATGGACTACGATTGGTAATAACCACCTGTGCCAGGGTGCAGCGGAGAAAGGCACCTTGCCAGGAGCTTTCTCGCCATACAAGGGGACGTGGTATACCAATTGGGGTTCCCTGTGCTCTGATGGTGGAAACAACACCAATACAATAAAAAAATAAGAATTTACTCACCGGTAATTCTATTTCTCGTAGTCCGTAGTGGATGCTGGGACTCCGTAAGGACCATGGGGAATAGACGGCTCCGCAGGAGACTGGGCACTCTATAGAAAGATTTAGGACTATCTGGTGTGCACTGGCTCCTCCCCCTATGACCCTCCTCCAAGCCTCAGTTAGGAACTGTGCCCGGAAGAGCTGACACAATAAGGAAGGATATTTGAATCCCGGGTAAGACTCATACCAGCCACACCAATCACACCATGTAACACGTGATAGGAACCCCGGTTAACAGTATGATAACAAATGGAGCCTCTGAAGAGATGGCTCACAACAAAACCCGATATTTGTAACAATAACTATGTACAGGTATTGCAGACAATCCGCACTTGGGATGGGCGCCCAGCATCCACTACGGACTACGAGAAATAGAATTACCGGTGAGTAAATTCTTATTTTCTCTGACGTCCTAGTGGATGCTGGGGACTCCGTAAGGACCATGGGGATTATACCAAAGCTCCCAAACGGGCGGGAGAGTGCGGATGACTCTGCAGCACCGAATGAGAGAATTCCAGGTCCTCCTCAGCCAGGGTATCAAATTTGTAGAATTTTGCAAACGTGTTTGCCCCCGACCAAGTAGCTGCTCGGCAAAGTTGTAAAGCCGAGACCCCTCGGGCAGCCGCCCAAGATGAGCCCACCTTCCGTGTGGAATGGGCTTTTACAGATTTAGGCTGCGGTAAGCCTACCGCAGAATGCGCCAGCTGAATAGTGCTACAAATCCAGCGCGCAATAGACTGCTTAGAAGCAGGAGCACCCAGCTTGGTGGGTGATACGTCCTGGAAATATAAATTTTTAGGGCCCTGACTACGTCCAGCAACTTGGAATCCTCCAAGTCCCTAGTAGCCGCAGGCACCACAATAGGTTGGTTCAAGTGAAAAGCTGAGACCACCTTTGGGAGAAACTGAGGACGAGTCCTCAATTCTGCCCTATCCATATGGAAAATCAGATAAGGGCTTTTACAAGACAAAGCCGCCAATTCTGAAACCCGCCTGGCCGACGCCAGGGCCAACAGCATGACCACTTTCCACGTGAGATATTTTAAATCCACAGTCTTAAGTGGTTCGAACCAATGTGATTTCAGGAATGCCAAAACCACATTGAGATCCCAAGGTGCCACTGGGGGCACAAAAGGAGGCTGAATATGCAGTACTCCTTTGACAAAAGTCTGAACTTCGGGCAGTGAAGCCAGTTCTTTTTGGAAGAAAATCGACAGAGCCGAAATCTGGACCTTTATGGACCCCAATTTGAGGCCCAACGTCACCCCTGCTTGCAGGAAGTGCAGGAATCGACCCAGTTGAAATTCCTCCGTCGGGGCCTTCATGGCCTCACACCAAGCAACATATTTTCGCCAAATGCGGTGATAATGTCTTGCGGTGACATCCTTCCTGGCTTTGATCAGGGTAGGGATGACTTCCTCCGGAATACCCTTTTCCTTCAGGATCCGGTGTTCAACCGCCATGCCGTCAAACGCAGCCGCGGTAAGTCTTGGAACAGACAGGGTCCCTGCTGCAGCAGGTCTTGTCTGAGCGGCAGAGGCCAAGGGTCCTCTGTAAGCATCTCTTGAAGTTCCGGGTACCAAGCTCTTCTTGGCCAATCCGGAACCACGAGTATGGTTTTCACTCCTCGCCTTTTTATTATTCTCAGTACCTTGGGTATGAGAGGTAGAGGAGGAAACACATAAACCGACTGGTACACCCATGGTGTCACTAGAGCGTCCACCGCTTTCGCCTGATGGTCTCTTGACCGGGCGCAATATCTTTTCAACTTCTTGTTGAGGCGGGACGCCATCATGTCTACCTGTGGTTTTTCCCACCGGTTGACCAGCATTTGGAAGACTTCTGGATGAAGTCCCCATTCTCCCGGGTGGAGGTCGTGCCTGCTTAGGAAGTCTGCTTCCCAGTTGTCCACTCGCAGAATGAACACTGCCGTCAGTGCTAACACATGATTCTCTGCCCATCTGAGAATCCTTGTGGCTTCTGCCATCGCCATCCTGCTTCTCGTGCCGCCCTGTCTGTTTACATGGGCGACCGCCGTGATGTTGTCTGACTGGATCAGTACCGGCTGGTTTTGAAGCAGGGGTCTTGCCTGGCTTAGGGCATTGAAAATGGCCCTTAGCTCCAGGATATTTATGTGAAGAGAAATCTCCTGATTTGACCACAGTCCTTGGAAATTTCTTCCCTTTGTGACTGCCCCCCAGCCCCGAAGGCTGGCAACCGTGGTCACCAGGACCCAGTCCTGTATTCCGAATCTGCGGCCCTCTAGTAGATGAGCCCTCTGCAGCCACCACAGCAGTGACACCCTGGTTCTGGCCGATAGGGTTATCCGCTGTTGCATCTGGAGATGGGACCCGGACCATTTGTCCAACAGGTCCCACTGGAACGTCCTTGCGTGGAACCTTCCGAATGGAATTGCTTCGTATGAAGCTATTATTTTTCCCAGGACTCGTGTGCATTGATGTACCGACACTTTTCCTGGTTTTAGGATGTCTCTGACCAGAGATGACAATTCCTCGGCTTTTTCCAGTGGAAGAATCACTCTTTTCTGGTCTGTGTCCAGAATCATTCCCAGGAACAGAAGACGTGTCGTCGGGACCAGCTGTGACTTTGGAATGTTCAGAATCCAGCCGTGCTGTTGTAGCACTTCCTGAGAAAGTGCCACCCCCACTATCAACTGTTCTTTGGACCTCGCCTTTATCAGGAGATCGTCCAAGTACGGGATAATTAAAACTCCCTTCTTGCGAAGGAGTATAATCATTTCGGCCATTACCTTGGTAAAGACCCTCGGTGCCGTGGATAACCCAAACGGCAGCATCTGGAACTGATAGTGACAGTCCTGTACCACAAATCTGAGGTACTCCTGGTGCGGAGGGTAAATGGGGACATGCAGGTACGCATCCTTGATGTCCAGGGATACCATGTAATCCCCCTCCTCCAGGCTCGCAATAACCGCCCTGAGCGATTCCATCTTGAACTTGAACCTTTTGATATAAGTGTTCAAGGTTTTTAAATTTAAGATGGGTCTCACCGAACCGTCCGGTTTCGGTACCACAAACATTGTGGAGTAGTAACCCTTTCCTTGCTGAAGGAGGGGTACCTTGACAATCACTTTCTGTGAATACAGTTTTTGAATAGCCACCAACACTGCCTCCCTGGCAGAGGGAGTTGCCGGCAAGGCAGATTTTAGGAAACGGCGGGGGGGAGACGTCTCGAATTCCAGCCTGTACCCCTGAGATACTACTTGAAGGACCCAGGGATCCACTTGTGAGAGAGCCCACTGTGTGCTGAAAAACCTGAGACGTGCCCCCACCGTTCCCGATTCCGCCTGAGCAGCCCCAGCGTCATGCTGTGGACTTACCGGACGCAGGGGAGGACTTCTGCTCCTGGGAACTAGCTGTGTGCTGCAGCTTTTTCCCCCTTCCTCTGCCCCTCGGCAGAAAGGATGAGCCTCTAGCCCGCTTATTTTTCTGGGGCCGAAAGGACTGTACCTGATAATACGGTGCCTTCTTTTGCTGTGGGGTAGCCAGTGGCAAAAAGGTCGATTTCCCAGCAGTAGCTGCGGAAACGAGGTCTGAAAGACCTTCCCCAAAAAGTTCCACCCCTTTATAGGGTAAAACTTCCATGTGCCGCTTGGAGTCGGCATCACCTGACCATTGCCTAGTCCATAACCCCCGTCTGGCGGCAATGGACATAGCGCTTATTTTTTATGCCAGCCGGCAAATATCCCTCTGTGCATCACGCATGTATAAGACCGCGTCTTTTATATGGTCAATTGTTAGCAAAATATTGTCCCTATCCATGGTATCAATGTTTTCCGACAGGGAGTCTGACCACGCAGCAGCAGCAGCACTGCACATCCACGCTGATGCAATAGCGGGTCTCAATATAATGCCAGTGTGTGTGTATATAGCTTTTAGGGTACTTTCCTGCTTTCTATCAGCAGGTTATTTTAGGGCGGCCGTATCCGGAGACGGTAGTGCCACCTTCTTTGATAAGCGTGTCAGCGCTTTATCTACCCTAGGGGGTGTTTCCCAGCGTGACCTATCCTCTGGCGGGAAAGGGTACGCAGCCACTAACCGTTTAGAAATGATCAATTTCTTATCTGGGGAAGTCCACGCTTCCTCACACACCTCATTTAGTTCGTCAGATGCAGGAAAAACTACTGGTAGTTTTCTCACCAAACATAATACCCTTTTTTGTGGTACCTGGGGTATCATCAGAAATGTGTAATACATTTTTCATAGCCTCAATCATATAACGGGTGGATCTATTGGAGGGTACACTCGTCTCATCATCGTCGACACTGGAGTCGGTATCCGTGTCGACATTTGTATCTGTCATCTGAGGTAGCGGGCGTTTTACAGCCCCTGATGACATTTGAGACGCTTGGACAGGCACAAGCTGAGTAGCCGGCTGTCGTATGTCGTCAAACCTTTTATGTAAGGAGCTGACACTGTCACGTAATTCCTTCCATAAGTCCATCCACACTGGTGTCGACCCCGCAGGGGGTGACATCACATTCACAGGCATTTGCTCCGCCTCCACATCATTATCCTCATCATACATGTCGACACAGCAGTACCGACACACAGCAGAACCGACACACAGCGAATGCTCTTACAGAGGACAGGACCCCACAAAGCCCTTTGGGGAGACAGAGGGAGAGTATGCCAGCACACACCAGGGCGCTATATAACACAGGGATATCTCTATACAGAGTGTTTTCCCCTATAGCTGCCTATATAAATATATATACTGCGCCTAAATTGTGCCCCCCCTCTCTTTTTTACCCTTTCTGTAGTGCAGGACTGCAGGGGAGAGCCAGGGAGCTTCCTTCCAGCGGAACTGTGAGGGAATAATGGCGCCAGTGTGCTGAGGGAGTTGGCTCCGCCCCTTTTTCGGCGGGCTTTCTCCCGCTATTTTATCGTTTCTGGCAGGGGTTAATATACACCTATATAGCCTCTGGAGCTATATATGGTGTTAGTTTTGCCAGCCAAGGTGTTATTATTGCTGCTCAGGGCACCCCCCCCCCCAGCGCCCTGCACCCATCAGCGACCGCAGTGTGTGGTGTGCATGAGGAGCAATGGTGCACAGCTGCAGTGCTGTGCGCTACCTTGGAGAAGACAGAAGTCTTCAGCCGCCGATTTTCCGGACCACCTTCTTGTTTCTGGCTCTGTAAGGGGGACGGCGGCGCGGCTCCGGGAACGGACGACGAGGTCGGGTCCTGTGTTCGATCCCTCTGGAGCTAATGGTGTCCAGTAGCCTAAGAAGCCCAAGCTACCACCACTTAGGTAGGTTCGCTTCTTCTCCCCTTAGTCCCTCGTTGCAGTGAGCCTGTTGCCAGCAGGTCTCACTGAAAATAAAAAACCTAAACTATACTTTCTGCTAGGAGCTCAGGAGAGCCCCTAGTGTGCATCCAGCTCAGCCGGGCACAGAAATCTAACTGAGGCTTGGAGGAGGGTCATAGGGGGAGGAGCCAGTGCACACCAGATAGTCCTAAATCTTTCTATAGAGTGCCCAGTCTCCTGCGGAGCCTGTCTATTCCCCATGGTCCTTACGGAGTCCCCAGCATCCACTAGGACGTCAGAGAAAGATGTGTTAACCTTTTTTGTGTTGACCTTTTGTTACTGGTCGACCTTTTCCTGTGTTGACCTTTCATAGGTCGACCTTTTGTCAAAGTTGACCATATGGGGTTGACCTAAACATTGTCGAACTAGACATTGTAGATCTTCTATACAACATCCAATTTAACAAAGGAGGTTGTAAAGTATGCAAGAATATTTTTTTTTGTGATTTCCTCACTTTACATTTTTGAGAATGCACAAACCCACAAATATAGGTGCAGATTAACTTTAGGAGGTCTAGGGAGGGCAATAAACAAACATGAACATACTATAGTATGTTAGAAACAGACACCAGGTATTAATCCTGGTATCCCCTTCCCCATCCACCTGATTGGTGCTCACATGGCGTTTCCTCCTCTAGGGTATTTAACAGATTATCCCACAGATTCCCAAACGTCATCCTCAAAGCACCCCAACGGTCCAGGTTTTACGTAAAGCCATGGCTCAGATGGTTAATCAAACTGACTCAGGTACTAATTAAGTCACCTGTGCCAAGCATGGATTTACTTAAAACCTGGACTGTTGGGATGCCATAAGGACCACGTTTGAGAACCTCTGGATTATCCAATTATTCCAGCTACTGGACTTGCCTGGTTTTGATGTTGGACCAGTTGTGTCTTCGGAAGTCAAATCTCCAGAAATCATTCTGTTCTGCCATATTCTTTAGTCCCCCAAACAGGTACATTGCAGCATTGTATGTGACACTGGAGTGGCCATAGCGAGGGCCTGGTCCAAGGCCACGTGTGCGGGGACTAAGTGCCGACCATTTCTGTGTATCTGATATATTGGGGAACAAGAAAATAAATAAATATAGGACTTCTTGCTGTTAATAAACTCCACCCAGAAGACAACAGCAGCTCAGTAGCTCCTTATACTGCATCGCCCAGCAGTTCCAAAAACTAGACTTGCTGGGGTCTTAAGAACTGGCCCATGAGCAGAGAAGGGCAGGTATACAATGTCTTACAGATGGTAAAAGTCCCCACCTTCCTGATAACTGGGAGGAACAGATGCTAAATACTACAGAGTTCTTTATATTGTCACCTACATGCTAAATGCAAAATCTTTACTAAATAGTTGTGACCATCGTTCTGTTAATGTTTTTCAAGTTGACTATAGATGTACTTTAGATACAGTCACACTTGGCGAGTTCTCCACTCAGAGAACCAGAATTTCCAATCGACTGGGCCCCCGAGATCATCTAGAGTCGCCTGCATGGCATCATCCTCACCCACCTACAAGTATCTGCAATGCCTTGTATGGGCCACTGTGGTCTGTGCCTCACCGTGCATGGTGGGGGGTGGCTGGCGGCTGGCGGCAATGTGTAGCTGGGTCAAGCCGCTTACTGGAAGAAGCCACAAGCAGAAAGCCTGGCTAAGACCTCCCACAACCAACGGGACCGGAGAGCGGCACTGAACCCGCCGCAACAAGAACCCGAGAGATGAAGCTCCTATAAAGCCTGCCTGAGTGGGGCCTTCCAGCCAGGAAAACCCCTGCCTCCCTTTACTGCTTCCACAGGCCCCTACTCTGGCATCTCTGCAGGGAGTATCAGTTCTCACTTGTTGGTCCAGCATTGCCCCTGCTCTACTGACCATCGGGGTCCTGAGGAGGCTGCACGGGACAGCTCTCGAGTGTGTGAGCTGCTCTTCTGGCCACAGCTGCAGCCAACAGTTGCTGACCATGGCTGCCTCTCGTGTTACCAGTGACCCTTCCGATCAGCACCCAACCTCCACAGCTGCCCTCAGCTCTCCCTGAGAGCACCAAAACCGGACCTTCCCCTCCAGCAGAGTACACCAGGACCACCTCTCAAAGTGAGAGGGCTGAACACCAGGACCGGTCTCAGTCCTACAGGGGACATTTCTACCATAAACTACTACTACTAGTGTAATCGCCATGCTACTTATTTAATGTACCTGAAATGGCTGCCACATATGGATGAAAATTGTGGGGATTGTGGGTAGGATGAAAAATCCTGCATCTGATAACCCAAAATGGCTGCATCACCTCTGTATTATCTTAACATGGTTACCGTTTTTAATCCAAAACTAACCCTTCCTTCTCATGTTCAGTTCAGTGCTAATCTCTGTATCATGGCCCTCATTCCGAGTTGATCGCTCGCTAGCTGCTTTTAGCAGCATTGCACACGCTAGGCCGCCGCTCTCTGGAAGCGCATCTTAGCTTAGCAGAATAGCGAACGAAAGATTAGCAGAATTGCTACTAAATAATTCTTTGACACGCCTGCGTTTTTTAGCACACTCCCGGAAAACGCTCAGTTACCTCCCAGAAACGCCCCTTTCCTGTCAATCATTCAACGATCTGCAGTGCGACTGAAAAGCGCCGCAGGATCCACAGCAAAACTGCTACGTTTTTAGTTAAATAACTAAGCGCATGCGCCCTGCGTGCCTTGCGCATGTGCAATTTGCAACAAATCGCAGCATAGCGAAAATCGGCAACGAGCGAACATCTCGGAATGAGGGCCCATGTTCTTACTACCTATTAAGCACCTTGAGTCCTATTGGAGATAGAGCGCTATATAAATGATCATATTCCACCATTCTAAATTCTATCCGTGCATAGGAATCATCTGGAAACCATTGTTCAATTTATACTGTGTCAGAAGTCAATATACTTGTACATCTTTCTCGTGTCTGATTCTGGTAAGTCTCAACCTCTATATAAACATGGATGGTGGGCAACCCACATTTAGCTCCTACTCTCAGACAAATATTTTCGATTCGGTGTCAAGAAGACATCTAAGATATATATATATATATATATATATATATATATATATATATATAGACACACGCACACACACATACATACACATACACATGTACATACACATACACATACACACACACACACACACACACACACACACACACACACACACACACACATCTCATTTGCTTTATGTTATTATCAACAAAGTTCCCAACAATACATTCCTGTCAAAAAATAAAATATTACTCTACAGTTTGAAAGCAAACATTTCAAGAATACATAAGAGCAGGACATTGCAGCTCAACCTGCATAAAGGGCAAATATGTGGAAAATTGTTGCTCCTACACAGTAAATGATTTACGTGATGAAATAACTGGGTGTTTTTGGCCAGATATGTTGATTTGCTTCATTTCTATTTGCAATAGGTCCATAGATATATAGATATAATAAAAAAAATACATTAATGGTTATAAAAGTGATTGGAGAGAGAGAGAGAGAAAATGTGGGTACAGTGCCTTCATTTTACACACAATAAGTATTCAGCAATATTACCAAAATAAAACACCCAGAATTCTTCCACTGCCCCCTCAATATCAAAGTAGCCTCCGTAGATGAACATGCCAGACTGGTATACGACTGCACTGTGACCCTTCCGGTTTGTTGGCCTGGTCTTCTGAAACACAGACAGTAACAAACAAATCTGTCAATCTCTTACCCCGCCCCCCAGGAACTGCACCATATAGTCCAGAAAAATATATATAATCACCTGTCCTTCAAGAGGCTTGAATTCATACCACTTTCTTGTCTCTGATAAATAACAAGATAAGAATATATAATATGTAGAATTCCCTAATTCACTTGGCACACAATATTCTGTTATTCTTTAATAAGTTTCCAAACACAGTAAACAGACCTACAGACATAAATGATGTTTAAGTCAGTAAGTCACTCACACATGCCAGAGGCAGGCATTTCATTTTATTGGCTTGACCCATATTCACAAAAACAAAAATGTGACCGGCAACATGTACCTCAGTAATGTTCTAATCTATGTGTTGTCCTCCGACAAAGAGAAAGAGACAGCCTCCGCTGCCTGCATGTGACTGGCACACTTCTAAGGGGGTTCTTTTTAAACTAAATTATTTAATCCGTAGCAAGATTTTATCTTTGGAATTGTAAAATCAGTGCAGTAATATAGGGACTATTTAGCATATTATAATAATGTCATATTTAGAAAGTATAACAATTTGTAAATATTATGTTTAGATACAACGCCTGATAACCGTGAGCTTCGAGTACAAGTACCCCGGCTTCCTCTGGGCTAAGAACAAGAGGCTCAGAATCACCCACTGCCTCACTAATTAATAAGCATCATCCTAGGCAGCTTTACAATCAATCTCCCAATAAATAATAAGATTTTAAACCTACCGGTAAATCTTTTTCTCGTAGTCCGTAGAGGATGCTGGGGACTCCGTAAGGACCATGGGATAGACGGGCTCCGCAGGAGACATGGGCACTTTAAGAAAGACTTTAGATCTGGCTGTGCACTGGCTCCTTCCTCTATGCCCCTCCTCCAGACCTCAGTTAGAGAAACTGTGCCCAGAGGAGACGGACAGTAAGAGGAAAGGATTTTTGTTAATCCAAGGGCAAGATTCATACCAGCCACACCAATCACACGTATAACTTGTGATATACTACCCAGTTAACAGTATGAAAACAACATTGCATCAGTCCAAGACCGATGAAAACTATAACATAACCCTTATGTAAGCAAAACTATATACAAGTCTTGCAGTAGTAGTCCGCACTTGGGACGGGCGCCCAGCATCCTCTACGGACTACGAGAAAAAGATTTACCGGTAGGTTTAAAATCTTATTTTCTCTTACGTCCTAGAGGATGCTGGGGACTCCGTAAGGACCATGGAGTTTATACCAAAGCTCCAAAAACGGGAGGGATAGTGCGGCTGACTGCAGCACCGATTGAGCAAACAGGAGGTCCTCCTAAACCAGGGTATCAAACTTATAAAACCTTGCAAGGTGTTTGAACCCGACAAAGTAGCCACTCGGCACAGCTGTAGTGCCGAGACCCCTCGGGCAGCCGCCCAAGAAGAGCCCACCTTCCTAGTGGAATGGGCCTTGACCAATTTAGGTAACGGCAATCCAGCCGTTTCACGCTCGCTGAATCGTGTTACAGATCCAGTAAGCAATAGTCTGCTTTGAAGCAGGAGCACCAACCTTGTTGGCTGCATACAGGACAAACAGTGCTTCTGTTTTTTATGACTCTAGCCGTTCTGGCTACGTAAATTTTTTAAAACCCTGATTACATCAAGGGACTCGGAATCCTCCAAGTCACGCGTAGCCACAGGCACCACAATAGGTTGGTTCATATGAAAAGATGACACCACCTTAGGCAAGAATTGAGGACGGGTCCGCAATTCCGCTCTATCCATATGGAAAACCAGATAGGGGCTTTTTAGGAGACAAAGCCGCCAATTCCGACACTCGCCCAGCCGAAGCAAAGGCTAACAACATGACCACCTTTCAAGTGAGATATTTTCACTCCACCATTTTAAGTGGTTCAAAACAGTGCGCCTTAAGGAAACTCAACACCACGTTAAGGTCCCAAGGCGCCACCGGAGGTACAAAAGGAGGCTGTATATGCAGCACTCCCTTCACAAAAGTCTGTACTTCTGGGAGAGAAGCCAATTCTTTTTTAAAGAAATTGGATAAGGCCGAAATCTGAACCTTAATGAAGCCTAATTCTAGGCCCAAATTCACTCCAGTTTGTAGGAAGTGAAGGAAAACGGCCCAGATGGAATTCTTCCGTAGGAGTATTCCTGGCCTCACACCAAGAAACATATTTTCCCCATATACGGTGATAATGTTTAGTTGTCACGTCTTTCTTAGCCTTTATCAGCGTAGGAATGACCTCATCCGGAATGCCTTTTTCCGCTAGGATCCGGCGTTCAACCTCCATGCCGTCAAACGCAGCCGCGGTAAGTCTTGGAACAGACAGGGCCCCTGTTGCAACAGGTCCTGTCTTAGAGGAAGATGCCACTGATCTTCTGTGAGCATCTCCTGCAGATCCGGATATCAGGCCCTTCGTGGCCAATCTGGAACAATGAGAATTGTCTGCACTCCTCTTTTTCTTATTATTCTCAACACCTTTGGGATGAGAGGAAGAGGAGGAAACACATAGACCGACTGGAACACCCACGGTGTCACTAGGGCGTCCACAGCTACCGTCTGAGGGTACCTTTTCAGCTTTTTGTTGAGGCGGGACGTCCTCATGTCTATTTGGGGCAGTCCCTACTGACTTGCAATCTGTGTGAAGACTTCCTGATGAAGTCCCCACTCCTGGATGCAGGTCGTGTCTGCTGAGGAAGTCTGCTTCCCAGTTGTCCACTCCTGGAATGAACACTGCTGACAGTGCGCTTACATGATTTTTCGCCCAGCGAAGAATCCTGGTGGCTTCTTGCCACTCCGCTCCTTGTGCCACCCTGGCGGTTTACATGAGCCACTGCGGTGATGTTGTCTGATTGGATCAGAATTGGTAAGTCGCGAAGCAAGGTCTCCGATTGACGAAAGGCGGTGTGGTGTATATGGCCCTCAGCTCCAGGACATTGATGTGACGACAAGTCTCTTGACTTGACCCAAGACCCTGGAAGTTTTTTCCCCTATGTGACTGCTCCCCAACCTCGGAGGCTCGCGTCCGTGGTCACCAGAATCCAGTCCTGAATGCCGAACCTGCGGCCCCCTAGAAGGTGAGCACCATCACAGGAGAGATACCCTGGCCCTGGGGGACAGGGCGATCAACTGATGAATCTGTAGATGTGATTCGGACCACTTGCCAGTAGGTCCCATTGGAAGGCTTTGTATGACGCCACCATCTTTTCCAGGACTCGAGTGCAGTAATGCACGGACATCTGTTTTGGCTTCAATAGGTTCCTGACCAGAGTCATGAGTTCCTGAGCCTTTTCTATCTGAAGATAAACCCTTTTCTGAACCGTATCCAGAATCATGCCCAAGAAAGTCAGACCAGTTGTAGGAATCAACTGCGACCTCGGGATATTGAGAAAACAGCTGTGTTGCTGTAACACCTTCAGTGAAAGTGATACGCTGTTTAGTAACTACTCTCTTGATCTCGCTTTTATGAGGAGATCGTCCAAGTACGGGATAATTGCGACATCCTGCTTGCGCAGGAGCACCATCATTTCCGCCATTACCTTGGTGAAAATCCTCGGTGGAAAGCCCTGGTAATGACAACCTGTACCGCAAATCTTAGGTACGCCTGATGAGGTGGATATATGGGAACATGAAGGTATGCATCCTTTATGTCCAGGGATACCATAAAATCTCCCCCTTTCTAGGCTGGCGATGACCGCTCCGAGCGATTGCACCTTGAACTTGAACCTTTTCAAGTATAGGTTCAAGGATTTTAAATGTAAAACGGGTCTGACCGAACCGTCCGGTTTCGGGACGACTAACAAGGTTGATTTACTACCCCTTCTCATGTAGAAGTAGGGGAACTTTGACCATCACCTGTTAATGATACACTTTGTGAATTGCATTTAACAGTAGCTCCCTTTCTGAGGGAGAAGCTGTTAAGGCCGATTTGAGAAACCGGCGAGGAGAGACTTGTTCGAATTCCAGCTTGTAATCCTGGGAAATAATTTGTATTGCCCCGGGATCCACCTGTGAGTGAACCCAGATGTGGCTGACCAGTCGAAGACGTGCCCCCCCTGTGGCGGACTCCCTCAGCGGAGTTCCTGCATCACGCTGTGGATTTTATAGAGGCCGGGGAGGACTTCTGCTCCTGGGAACTAGCTGTGGTTGGCAGCTTGTTTTCCCTGACCTTACCTCTGGCAAGAAAAGACTATCTTCGTACTCTCTTGTTTCTATATAACCGAAAGGACCGCATGTGATAATGTGGTGCTTCCTTAGGCTGTGAGGAAATACATGGCAAAAATTTTATTCAGTTGCAGTAGTTGTGGAGACCAGGTCCGAGAGACCTTCCCCAACCAATTCCTCACCCTTGTAAGGTAAAACCTCCATATGCCTTCTATCCATTGCCGGGTCCATAGGACTCGTCTAGCACAAATCGACATAGCGTTGATTTCTAGAACTCAGTAGGCCAATGTCTCTTTGAGCATTTCTCATATATAAGACAGCATCTTTAATATGACCCAGGGTCTATAAAACGGTATCCTTATCCAGGTTATTAATTTCCGTCGATAAGGTACCTATCCTTGCTGCTACAGCGCTAAAACTCAAGCCGACACTAACGCCGGGTTGAGTAAGGTACAAGATTGTGTAAATGGACTTCCAGGTAGCCTGCTGTCTGCGATCAGCAGGATCCCTGAGGGTAGCCATAATGGCAGCGCTACCTTTTTTGGATAAGCGTGTCCAAGCTTTTTTCCCTCTTGGAGAAGATTCTCACCGTATCCTGTCCTTAGTCGGGAAAGAATCCATTTTTGGGAATCTGCAGTTTCTTGGCTGGAGATTTCCAAGCCTTTTCAATAACTTGTTCATGAGATGGGGGAAAGTTTACCTCAGGTTTCTTTACCCTATACATGTGTACCCTTGTGTCAGGGACAGGGGGTTTGATATGCAAATCATCTTTTATTACAATGATCATATATTGAATACTTTTAGTTAATTTTGGCTGTAACTTTGCATCATCGTAGTCGACACTGGAGTCAGAATCTGTGTCGGTATCTGTGACTATTATTTGGGATAGTGGGCGCATTTGAGACCCTGAGGGCCCCTGCGACATAGGGACAGACATGGGTTGACTCCCTGGCTGTTCCTTCTCATCTTTTGTGCAATAAATTTACATTAGCACTTAAAACATTCCACATATCCATCCAGTCAGGTGTCGGCGTTGTCGACGGAGACACCACATTTATTTGTTCCCCCTCCTCCCTAGTAGAGCCTTTTACCTCAGACATGTCGACACACGCGTACCGACACACCACACACTCAGGGAATCCTCTTATCTGAAGACAGTTCCCCCACAAGGCCCTTTGGAGAGACAGAGAGAGAGTATGCCAGCACACACCCCAGCGCTATATGACCCAGGAAAAAACACAATAAACATATGTTGACCCAGTAGCGCTGTGTATAAATGTATATATGCGCCTAATTATGTGCCCCCCCCCCTTCTTTAAAACCCTCTTTAACCGTGGTATAAGCAGGGGAGAGTCCGGAGAGCTTCCTCTCAGCTGTGCTGTGGAGAAAATGGCGCTGGTGAGTGCTGATGGAGAAGCCCCGCCCCCTCGGCGGCGGGCTTCTGTCCCACTCAAATATACTGAAAACTGGCGGGGGCTTATATATATATATATATATATATATATATATATACATACACACACACACACACACACACACACACACACACACACACACACACGCACACACACAGTGGTCAGCTGTATATATACTATTTTTGCCAGAAAAGAGGTTTATATGCTGCCCAGGGCGCCCCCCCTGCGCCCTGCACCCTTACAGTGACTGCCGTGTGTGAAGTGTATGGGAGCAATGGCGCACAGCTTCACCGCTGTGCGTTACCTCAATGAAGATCATGAAGTCTTCTGCCGCCTCTGAAGTCTTCTTTTCTTCTCATACTCACCCGGCTTCTATCTTCCGGCTCTGTGAGGAGGACGGCGGCGCGGCTCCGGGACGAACTCCAGGGTGAGACCTGTGTTCTGACTCCCTCTGGAGCCAATGGTGTCCAGTAGCCTAAGAAGCAGAGCCTTGAAACTCACAGAAGTAGGTCTGCTTCTCTCCCCTCAGTCCCTCGATGCAGGGAGTCTGTTGCCAGCAGGCTCCCTGAAAATAAAAAACCTAACAAATATACTTTCTGTCAGAAAGCTCAGGTGAGCTCTCTGAAAAGCACCCAGTCTCCACTGGGCACAGTATCAAACTGAGGTCTGGAGGAGGGGCATAGAGGGAGGAGCCAATGCACACCCAGACCTAAAGTCTTTCTTAAAGTGCCCATGTCTCCTGCGGGGCCCGTCTATCCCATGGTCCTTACGGAGTCCCCAGCATCCTCTAGGACGTAAGAGAAAACCAATTTACAGATCATTATAGGGGATTCCTTCCACTGTCAACATCTAAACCAAACATATCATCTTAGTGCCTGTATCACACATTACAGATTAGTATAAGAGAAATTAGATCACTTACCGATGCCATACATCCACAACGGAGTATCCTGTCTGTTTGCCCCAAAATCCACCATTCCTCCGAACACATACAGGACACCCTGCAATGCACAAGAAATATTTAGCTACAAAATAATATATTCCTACATATATTCTGATTATGAGCAGCCTACAAAAGAAAGAATTAATTCAGTTTGTGAAGAAATAGCTCATAACTACATTAAATGAGAATTGTTTTTATTTATTAAACACAACTAGCATTAAAACAGAACATTTACAGTATGGTAGCCATATCATTTCTTTCACCTTTTTACATGTCTGCATGAAAGTACCTATGGTACAGCTATTATTATTCATTAGTATTTGTTAGCAGGTTGTACAAGACAGAAAGGGAGGAGCACACATTTAGAACATGTTTTAAACAATACAAAAATAGGATTTATGGTCTTACCTTGATAAATCCTTTTCCTAGAGTCCATAGGGGGGCACAGGAAAGAAGCTACGCTGGGTTACAGGCGGTGAGGGAGCAGGCACCAAAGAGGTTTTCTACCCCGCCCAGCCTTCCTCTCCCCTAAATCCCGCCAGTTTGGTTTAACAAGCCCAAGATAGGAGCGGAAAATGAAGAGAAAGGAAGGAAGACCAACACATACACAAAACCAGACACATCAAATAACCGGCCACATACTCACTAGTATAGGAAAGGATCCTGCAAGTCAGGTGTGTCAGGGAGGGTGTCCTGTGCCCCCTATGGACTCCAGGAAAAGGATTTATTAAGGTAAGATCATAAATCCCACTTTCCCTCTTTGTCCACTACGGGGCACAGGAGAAAAGCTACGCTGGCATATCCTAAAGCTGTCCCCTCATGGGTGACTCCCGCTCGGACTGCGTGGAGGACATTACGCCCAAAGGCTGTGTCAGCCGATGCAAAAGTGTCAAAGGCATAAAACCTGATGAAAGTCTGGACAGAAGACCAAGTGGCCACCTTGCAGAGTTGTTCCACAGAGACACCACGGCTAGCAGCCCAAGAGGCACCCACTAAATGAGTGGAGTGCACTGTAATCCCTGCAGGAACAGAGAGCTTCGCCTGGCGAATAGTGAAACCGTGCCATCTGGCCAAGGTCTCCTTGAACGCCGGCCAGCCCCGTTTGTGAGAATCATAGAGGACGAACAGGGAATCCGACCTTCTGATTTCCAGAGTGCTACCCACGTAAATACGGAGAGCCCAGACAACATTCAGGAAAGTTGCCTCAGAAGAACCCCCTGCAAAGGCAGGAACCACTATCTCCTGGCTCATATTAAACCAAGCTGCCCTGTATGGGGTCCCCCACGGCAGAAGTCTCTGATACAGTCGCAGGTGTTGATGCCGCCATCGCTGGGTGTCGGAGCGGCGGCATGGGCATCCACTGGACGCCTGTACTGCTGCTCAAATAGATAAAAGAAATAAGTAACCTGGGGGGAGCTGCCCCCCTTGAAATGGTGCCCGCTTCTGCCAGCACCAAAGGAAAACTAGCGGGCCCAGTCCAGGGAGCTGGGTATTGGGGAGAGGTAGACTGAGCATGCTGGGTAGACAAAGTTAACTTCTTTGGTGCATGCTTGCTCCCTCACCACCTATAACCCAGCGTAGCTTCTCTTCTGTGCCCCTTAGTGGACAAACAGGGAAAATACTACTATTAACTATATGCACTTAAATTTGTGTAGTCTTGATTGACTATTTGTATTATGGTCGCCAGCTGTGCTGTATATCATATTAGTTGTAATTCAATTAAGTAAAAAAAAAAAAAAAAAAAGCCACACACAAACACATTTGTGCTATTTTTACAATCAGTTAAAGAATGTCTACCTAGGACTTGTGTGATATACACAAGTACTTCCAGGGGTGGAATTTCCCATCTATTGCTCAATCTTCTCTGCTACAGTAACCTGTAACAAAGAAATCTGCTACAGGCATAAACTGTATGATATGAAGGCTGCAGGAAAGGACAAGGCAACTTCTAACATCACCAGCACCTGGTGCCACATCCACTATCAAAATTACTTTCTGCATTACAGCCACCTGGTGGCCCAACTCAGCCTGTCATAGTAACATTTCTAAGTTATACTTATAAAGAACTGTTATGGTCACTAGGGATCACACAAGCTTGAGATAAATTACTATTTTTGTTAGGGATTAGATTAAAAAGCAGCCATGTAATTCCAATCATCATTAGCAGTTCTCAGACGTCAGACACTGATGGGCCCTACACACAGGCTGACTGGCCGCCGAGGTGCCCGACAGCCGATACGGCCGACGGATGACCTGGCAGCGGGGTGTGGGGGGTGACGAGGGCAGTGAAGTTTCTTCACTCCTCCGCCACCTGGCCCCATAGCCCTGCATGCTATTATGGACGAGATTGTTCATATCGACATGCATGCATAAACGAACCGGCCCCAACGATGAACAAGCGCTGGGCCGCCATCGTTCATTGTTGGTGCATACACACTGAAAGATATGTACGATATTCAATAATGAACGAGATCGTTCATATCTTTCAGTGTTATCGCCCAGTGTGTAGGGCCTATAAGAAACTGAATGACAGATTTTGCAGAGCTTGATTATGTGACAAAAGCTGAAATATGCCATTAGCCAAAACAAAGTACAGAAGACCTACAATACAAATGGTACGAGTTACAGTAAACTCACCTAACGTGGCAGGGAAAGCAAAGTTTTATATTTACTCTCTAGTGGCAGATCCAATAAACTTACCCCTGGTTACAACCATCCCCAATTACATCAGCAGTAACTCTGGAAGGACAGGCAGAATAATACAACCTTATTTACCAAAGTTTGCAACAGCAGCCCCCAGAGGATGGAACTCTCAGGCAGCCTTACCGGAGAACTGTATACTGAAAGTGGGTGTTGCTAAAGGCAAAAGCATAAAAACAGTGAAAATGTGTGGACAGAGGACCAGGTAGCCGCACAACAGACCTGTTCCGCGAAGCCCCATGTCGCGCTGCCAAGGAAGTCTATATTAGTGCTGTCGTCCTGCACTAATATAGGCTTGAGTGATGACCGAGTGGATCCAACGCGTAATGGTCTGCTTTTAACAAGCAGAGATTCCGTGTGGCAGACAGAAGTCTTGTTCAAGTAAATCTGCAGGGCTCAAACTATGTTTAGTAGAGCCAGATCATCCCGGTCTCAGGAAGTCACTGAAGGAAAAACCAGAAAGACAATTTCCTGGTTTAAGTGGAGAGCAGAAACCACTTTTGGCTGGAATGTAGGAACCGTACGGAGAACTACTCAATCACCATGGAAGAGAAGAAAAGGCAGCTTTCAAAACAAAGCCCCCAACACGGAAACACAGCACTAGCCATAAGGAAGACAAAGCACCCAACTTGGTAAAGAGGAACTAGCCATAAGGAAGACCAGCTTCCATGTAACAAACTGAAAATCCGCTGAATCCAAAGGCTCAAATGAAACCTGTTTGAGAACCGATAGCACCGTGTGATCTTAAGCTGGTCCTAACAGCTGACGAAATGCGTAGAATATGCATCAAACCCTGTAAAAAGGTTTGAGCCTCTGGATGTAGGGCTACATGCTACTGGAAATATATTGATGGGGCCAAAATTTTTACTTTCAAAGAGCAAAGTTTTAAACCGACTTCCAAACTCCCCTGAAGGAAGGCCCAAAAAAATGAGAGAGGTTTAACTGGGATGTATGAACCCGTCTCTATTCACACCACAAGACTAGGCATTTCCATAGTCTGTGGTAGTTGCGTGAAGAAACCGGTTTCCAGCATAGTGTGGACTACCGAGACTGAGAAACCTTTAGCTTTCAAAATCTCAGTTTCAAAAGTCAGGCCGTCAAAGCCAACCGAGGAAGGTCCTCGTGTAGAAATGGACCTTGTTGTAGCAGTTCTGGATGAAGTGGAAAATTCCACTCAGGACCTGCCCACATTTTGAGAATATTGGTGTATCATGACCTGCGTGGCCAGTCTGAATCCAGTAGGATTACAGTCACCTGTTTATCCTTGATGCGCTTCAGTACCCGAGTCAATATTGGGGTCAGAGGAAAGAGATATGCTAGATGAAAGCCCCCTAAAATTGTCATGGCATCCACTGCAAAAGCTAGCGGGTCTTTAGATCTTGCAACAAACTGTGGAACCTTGAATTTGTGCCAAGAGGCAATGAGATCCACCTGCGGAAGGCCCCACTTCCAAACTAACTGTTGTAAGACCTCTGGATTGAGAGATCACTCCCCTGGGAGAAAAATGGTTCTGTTGAGGAAGTCTGCTTCCCAATTTTCCACTTCCGGTATGAATACCGCTGAGAGTGCTGGAACAAATTCCTCTGCTCAGGAAAGAGTTCGGGCTGCCTCTGCCATTGCTGTAATGCTCTTTGTGCCTCCTTGATGATTTACACATACCACTGCCGTGGCGTTTTTCAGACTGAATACGAACTGGCTGGCCGTCCAGGACAGACTTGGCTTCAAAGAGAGCCAGAAAGGCTAGAGCACATTGTCGACAGAGCCATTACTGGCAGTAACCAAAGGCCCTGGAGCCGAACAGCACTTAATCCTAAGAGAATTGCGTCCATGGTCACAAAGACCCAATGCGGTGTGACAAAGGATTGTCCCTGGAGATGATTGGAAACCAGCAACCAATGGAGAGATTGAAGAGCGTTGTCTGACAGAACGAGAAACTGAGACAAGAGGAATGCTGTCCAATTTTGGAGAATTTCCCACTGGAATTCCCGCAAATAGAGACCATCGGGCCCAACAGCTTCATGCTCAAGAAGATTGTCAGACAAGGCACTGACAGTACTGTCATTACCAAGGTCTACTGAACCAGTGCTTGGACTTCGGCAAGAACACTCACTGGAGAAGGTGCTGACAACGAATTAGGTGTGACTTTTCAAAATTGAGGAACAATCTGCGATCCTGAAGTATTTAAACTAATCTACAACAAGTGCTTCAGAGCAGCCCCTCAAAAACTTGCCCAACTCCATAGGTACCTAAAGAAGACTGGAGTAACGGGGTTGCATCCCCCATTAGGAGCTTAGGTTTAAAAATCCGGCCGTTTTCACCCACCAAAAATGGATCGACTGTTATTGGATCCCACCCTAAATCTAATATAAACTGAAAAATAATAATAATAATAATAATATTAATATTATTATTATTATTATTATTATTAAGTAAATAAACCCCAATAATGTTTTTGGAACTTCTGAAAAAAAGAGACATTCCAGCTATAGTTCTAAAAAAGAAAAAGTTAAAAGAACAGCAAACAGAAACACTACAAAGGATTGCAATTCTTCATGTTATAGGCATCATCTAAAAGTATCAGATTGTGTCCAATTGTTCTCGGCGAGTAGAGTCTGAATATAATTTTAATACAGTTGTATCTTTAAAACATTTTATTCCTGATTCATAGACAATATTGATCATGAATTGGTTACTGGATACTAATCAGATCTTGCTTAGTGATAATACTTAACACCCTGCAACATACTTTCCTCCTAAAGAACTATTCATATCACATAAAGAACGATCTATTCACCTCATGAGCTACCATGGAGTGTCCTTCCAGCTTATCCGGAGCTTGTCTGCTGCTTGGAAGCTGCTCCCATTGGCCGACGGCTACAACAAGAATAGAATCAATGAGTGGAGGTACGGAGAGCAAACTATTCCACTTTTGAGGAGTGTAACATTCTGGTTAGCCAACACAAGACTTCACAAAAGGATGCAAAAGGTCTGCAAAACTGTTTACTATGAATTGCATAGTGAATGTCTAACCCAGAGTATACCTAGATTGTATCTTTCATACTCCCCGCAGGCCCCAATTCACCAACTTCTACATTTCTTTTCTGGTGTAAATGAGGACACAGCAGCTTATAAAGCTCTATTTGTGGAAAATGCTTGGCACGCTCCAATCTGGGAAAGTCCAGAATAAAAGAGTACCAACATGTACTTCCCAGACACCATGGTCATATAACAGCTATGTGCAGTATGGACCCACAACTAGCCTTATTACTTTCCTCAGGCTCTACTTGTTATATTATACAAGTAGAGTCTGAGGATATAAAACATGTATAATGAGTTTTATGGTAAGAACTAACTTTGTTAAAACTCTTTCTGCGAGGTACACTGGGCTCCACAAGGAAAGACATAGGGGTGTAGAGTAGGATCTTGATCCGAGGCACCAACAGGCTCAAAAGCTTTGACTGTTCCCAGAATGCATAGCGCCGCCTCCACTATAACCCCGCTTCCCTGCACAGGAGCTCAGTTTTTAGTTAACCAGCCCAATGCAGTAGCAGGAAAAGAGACGACAAAGGTTAGTAGCCACATACACCACACTCTCACGACAGGAGAAGTGTCAGCGGCTAATGCCATACCAACCCAAAGAAGCTAAGTGCTTCAGGGTGGGCGCCTTGTGGAGCCCAGTGTACCTCGCAGAAAGAGTTTTAACAAAGGTAAGTTCTTACCATAAAACTCGTTTTCTGCTGCGGTGTACACTGGGCTCCACAAGGAAAGACATAGGGGATGTCCTAAAGCAGTTCCTTATGGGAGGGGGCGCACTGTAGTGGGCACAAGAACCCGGCGTCCAAAGGAAGCATCCTGGGAAGCGGCAGTATCGAAGGCATAGAACCTTATGAACGTGTTCACAGAGGACCACGTAGCCGCCTTACACAATTTTTCAAGGGTCGCACCACGGCGGGCCGCCCAAGAAGGTCCAACAGACCGAGTAGAATGGGCCATAATGTGAGCAGGAGCTGATAGACCAGCCCTCACAGAAGCACGTGCAATCACCATTCTAATCCATCTGGCCAAAGTTTGCTTGCGAGCAGGCCAGCCCCGTTTGTGAAATCCAAAGAAGCAGTTCTCTTCACATAGATACGGAGAGCCCGTACCACATCCAAAGACCGCTCTTTGGGAGACAGATCAGGAGAAACAAGTGCCGGAACCAAAATCTCCTGGTTAAAGGTGGAACGAAGAAACCACCTTAGGTAAATATCCGGGACGAGTCCTAAGAACCACCCGGTTACGGTGAAATATCAGATATGAGGAACTACTAGACAAGGCACCCAAATCAGACACTCTTCTAGCTGAAGCAATAGCCAGCAGAAACACCACCTTAAAGGGAAAGCCACTTAAGATCAGCTGAACCAAGAAGTTCAAACGGAGATTCTTGTAACGCCTCCAAAACCACCGACAAGTCCCAAGGAGCCACAGGCAGGACATAGGGAGGTTGGATACGCAACACGCCCTGAGTAAAGGTATGCACATCAGTTAAGGTCGCAATCTTTCTCTGAAACCACACCGACAAGGCAGATATTTGAACCTTGAGGGAGGCCAGACGCAGCCCTAAGTCCAGGCCCTGCTGAAGAAAGGCCAACAGCTTGGCTATACTAAACTTGGAAGCGTCATAATGGTTAGATGCGCCCCAAACAAAGTAAGAATACAAGACCCTATAGTAAATCCGAGCAGAAGCCGGTTTCCCGCCCGCAACATAGTTTTAATGACCGCCTCAGAAAACCCTTTAGCCCTCAAGACGGAAGCTTCAAGAGCCACGCCGTCAAAGACAACCGGGCTAGGTCCTGGTAGACACAGGGGCCCTGAACGAGGAGGTCTGGGCGTTGTGGAAGTAGAATTGGACGCTCTGACGATAGGCCCTGCAGGTCGGAGAACCAGTGCCGTCTGGGCCACGCTGGAGCTATGAGAAGCAGAATTCCTCTTTCTTGCTTGAAATTCCAAATTACCCTGGGCAGGAGTGACACCAGAGGGAACACGTACGGCAGCCGAAACGTCCACGGCACCGCCAGCGCATCCACGAATGCTGCTTGAGGATCCCTTGTCCTTGCTCCGAAGACCGGAACCTTGTGATTGTGTCCAGACGCCATCAGATCTACGTCTGCAAGGCCCCACTTTTCCACTAGGAGTTGAAACACTTCTGGATGGAAGCCCCACTCTCCGGCATGTACGTCCTGACGACTGAGAAAGTCCACTTCCCAATTCAGGACTCCCGGAATGAATATTGCCGATATGGCCGGTAGATGGTGTTCCACCCAATGTAGAATCCGTGAGACTTCCTTCATTGCCAAACGGCATCGAGTGCCGCCTTGATGATTTATGTAAGCCACTGTGGTGGCGTTGTCCAACTGTACTTGAACAGGACGGTTCTGAATTAAATGCTGGGTCAGGTTCAACGCATTGAAGACCGCTCGCAATTCCAGAATGTTGATCGAGAGGAGAGATTCCTCCTTGGTCCACCGACCCTGAAGGGAGTGTTGCTCCATCACCGCGCCCCAACCTCTTAGACTGGCATCTGTCGTCAACAGGACCCAGTCAGATATCCAGAAGGGACGGTCCCTGCACAATCGTTGGTCCTGGAGCCACCAGTGCAGCGACAGACGGACCTCCGGATTCAATGAGATCATGCGAGACCTGATCCGGTGAGGCAGGCCGTCCCACTTGGCTAGAATCAGCCTCTGGAGGGGGCGAGAATGGAATTGAGCATACTCCACCATGTCGAATGCTGACACCATGAGGCCCAGCACCTGCATCGCCGAATGCATCAACACTTGCGGACGAGAAAGGAAGCAACGAATCCTGTCCTGAAGCTTCAGGACTTTCTCCCGAGACAAGAACAACCGCTGGTTGTGAGTGTCCAATAGCGCTACCAGGTGCACCATGCTCTGAGCAGGGACCAGGGAGGATTTCTTCCAGTTGATGAGCCACCCGTGGGTTTGTAGAAACTGGACAGTCATATCCAGATGACGTAGGAGAAGTTCTGGGGAATTTGCCAGGATTAACAAGTCGTCCAGATACGGCAGTATCCTGACCCCTTGACGGCGGAGTACCACCGTCAGCACCGCCATAACTTTGGTGAAGACTCGCGCAGCCGGAGTTAAACCAAAAAGTAACGTCCGAAACTGGTAATGGAGGTTGCCAATCGCAAACCTCAGGTATTGCTGATGTGACACTGATATAGGAATATGCAGGTAAGCATCCTATATGTCCAGGGAGACCATGTAGTCCCTAGGTTCCAAGGCCAGAACTATAGAGCGAAGGGTTTCCATACGGAACTTGGAAACTTTCACAAACCTGTTCAATGCCTTGGGGTTGAGAATGGGCCGGGAGGACCCATTCGGTTTCGGGACCTAAAACAGCGGAGAATAGTACCCCCGGCCCCTCTGAGCAAGAGGCACCTGTACTACGACTCCTGTATCCAGGAGGGTCTGTACCACCGAATGTAGAGTGTTTGTCTTTGTCTGTCCAGCAAAATCGATGAGGGGGTCGGTTTTTGAAGGCTATGGCGTAACCTCGAGTGACGACTTCCCGTACCCAGGCATCTGAAGTGGTCTTCAATCATTCCTGGGTATACCCTAGAAGCCGACCCCCCACCCTGAGATCCCCCAGGTGGAGGCCCGCCCCGTCATGCGGCAGGCTTATCGGTCTTGGAAGCTGGCTGACGGGCAGCTCAGGCCCTTTTGATCTTCGGCTTACCAGGTTTGGAAGTGCGGGCCTACTTGTTGTACGCCTGACCTTTTGCTTTACCTGAAGGACGCAAGGGGAGAAAGGAAGTACCTTTAGCCTTCGACACAGAAGGAGCGGTACTTGGCAGACAGGCAGTTTTGGCAGTAGCCAAATCAGCCACTATCTTATGTAAGTCCTCCCCAAACAGAGTACATCCAGGGTTTTTCTAGAGTCCAGATCCACAGACCAGGATCTCAGCCACAATATCCGGCGAGCCAGGACTGATTTAGTAGAGGCCTTGGCAACTAGGATACCGGCATCAGAAGCCGCCTCTTTAATATAGTGAGAAGCTGTGACAATATATGACAAGCATGGTCTAGCATGGTCAGAAGAGATTTCAGCTTCTAACTCTAGGGCCCATGCTTCAATAGCCTCTGCAGCCCATGTTGCTGCAATAGTGGGCCTTTGTGCAGCACCCGTGAGGGGGTAAATCGCTTTCAGACAACCCTCCACACGTTTATCCGTAGGCTCTTTTAGAGACGTGACGGTAGTGACAGGTAGAGCTGAGGAAACCACCATCCTAGCCACATGCGAGTCTACTGGAGGAGGCGTTTCCCAATTTTTAGACAGCTCTGGCGCGAGGGGATAGCGAGCCAGCATCTTCTTTTGAGGCACAAACTTCTTACCCAGGTTTCCCCAGGGTTCCTGACGTATATCCACTAGGTGGTCAGAGTGAGGTAAAACCTGTTTAACCACCTACTGACGCTTGAACCTATCTGGTTTCTTAGGAGGGGCGGATGGCTCGGGATCATCCGTAATCTGTAAAATTAACTTAATAGCCTCCAAAAGATCAGGAACATCCACATGTGAACTACCCTGCCCATCAGCCGTATCTGTGTCAGAATCTGTGGGGTCAGTGTAAGCACCATCTTCATCAGATGAGGTGTCAGTGACAGCAGTGGATTGTGAGGAGATAAGAGCTCGCTAAGAGGACCCCTTGGTCTTAGGCGAGCGAGGGTCAGACTTTTTAGAAGTCAAGGACTGGTTCAACTTCTTCAATTGAGCAGACAAATTATCCGCCCACGGCGGGTTAGCTGTGGGGACCACATACGGTTGCACCGGCATAGGAGGTCCCATAGGGGGTGTTAGTTTAGTAACTAGCGTATGTAGAAGCGTGGAGAAAGTAGCCCACGGTGGGTCATTATGTACCCCCATTGCCACAGACCCACTGGGGGGCAAGGAGCCCCCAGAACCAGAGCCCACAGCTGCTATAGTCTCCTCATAGAGATCTGTGGCTTCAGCAACACCGGCAGTGTGTTCAGCCCCAGAACCGTTACCCTCAGAAGCAGACATGATATAACTTGCAGTATCAGGTAACACCGTACAATTGTCAGCAGCACAATACCTCTTACCTAAACCCCTGTGCAGTGTAGTCAGCACAAGCAGAGATACAGGAGAGATATAGTGACTAAAATCACAGAGAAAAATACATATTAAAGTATATGTTGTGAAAATCCTATATAATTATAAAACCTGAAGCACCAAGCCCCCTCAGGTTATAGAATATAGGGATAGCAAGTTGAGTGAGAGACACGAAATGGAAACCACTCAGCAAGCTAATGCACACACATATAGTCACAGTTATACAATGCAGAGGTTATTACTAACAATAATACTGCACTGGACCAGCATATATATAGCCATGTAGTCAATAGATATAACACTGCACAGTAAGAACTGGATGTATATCACAGGGTACTTGTACCAGAGAACCCTGACTAAATGCACTCGTTCTTTACTAACACTGTCTAAAAGGCAGGTAGAATACTTAAGTGTCATGTAAAGTCACAGCGCTGACAACCAGGCGGCTTTACACAGGAGGATTTGCCCAAGCAGTCCCAGGAACAGTGTAGCTGAGAGAAATGGCACCCAGACACTGACAGGGAGTGAGGGAGAGTCAGATATGCAGCTCCAGGGCGGGAACATTTGCTGGAAATGGCGCCCTGGGGCTGGGGCTCCAGGTCTAAGCCTTATCCCCTCTGCTGGCAAAACCACCAGGTACTGCGGGCTACACATAAAAAGGTTTTAAGGGAAAACCTGACCTGCACCCATGCCCTGGTGACCTAGTGGGATCGCCTGTACTGCCACAGTGTCCACCGCCAGCGCGCGCGGCCCGCCTCCCACCGACCGCGCCGGATCGCGATAAAGTACGGGTCGAGCGAGCAAGACCCACTTACCACCTCCCGAAGCGCGGCCACGCGATCCCGGAGAGCTCCCGTCGTGTGTGCCTGACCAGAAGAAAACCGGAGCTTCCTGCTGTAGTTACCCGGCAACCAGGGCTCGGGAGTGTACAGCGCCGCTGGGTAGAGATGGAGCTGTAGCAGTGAATGTCACTAGACATGTACACACTGCTACAGCCCTTGAAGTCTTCACTTTTCTTCTCAAAAAAGCTCTTCTTAGGGCTGCCCAGAGCAGCCCCTCTGTTATGTGCCTGCTATCTGCGGCACCAACTACAAAACTGAGCTCCTGTGCAGGGTGGCGGGGTTATAGAGGTGGCGGCGCTATGCATTCTGGGAACAGTCAAAGCTTTTGAGCCTGTTGGTACCTCGGATCAAGATCCTACTCTACACCCCTATGTCTTTCCTTGTGGAGCCCAGTGTACCCCGCAGCAGAAATAGTGGCTAAATTACATGATTTTAAGCTCTCTCTCTCCCATCACACACTAAGTCTGTGTGGCCTCAAAGGACATCTACCTTTCTCCTCAGATGAAGAGCATTCATTCAAAGCTATATGGGGCTATGCGATGCGTGTTCTAAGGCACTATGCATACTGAATGTAGCATATACGAAACAGGAACGGACAATGGGGGTAATTCAGACCTGATCACTAGGCTGCGTTTTCGTAAAGCGGGCGACCAGGTCTAAACTGTGCATGCATGTGCACCGCAATGCGCAGGCGCGTCACACGGGTACAGCGATGGGTTTGTGCAAAGGATCCATTCGCACAGGCATTCACAAGGAGACTGACAGGAAGAAGGCATTTGTGGGTGGCAACTGAATGTTTGGTGTGTCCATGCGTTTGCAGGGAGGGTTCCTGGGGATCGGTATGAAATACCTCCAATCAAAATCCCGACACCAATTGACCGATGGTCAAAATCCCGACAAGGTCAAAATCCCGACATGGGCAAAATACCGACATTTAAAATACCGACAAGGTCAAAATCCCGACATGGGCAAAATACCGACATTTAAAATACCGACAAGGTCAAAATCCCGACATGTAAAATGCCGGATAGGTCAAAATACCGACATGCGGTTTTTGTTGGTTTTTTGTGTGTATGTCGACATAAGTCAACATGGACACCATATAAAAAGTGTACCGCGTCCGCTCGCCATGCTTCGGGCACGGTGCCTCGCGCACTATTATATTCCCCCTCCGGGTCCACAAGTCGATTTCAATGAAAAAAATCATGAAAAACTCATGTCGGTATGTTGACCTGTCGACATTTTACATGTCGGTATTTTGACCTTGTCGGTATTTTAAATGTCGATATTTTGTCCATGTCGGGATTTTGACCTTGTCGGGATTTTGACCATCGGTCAATTGGTGTCGGGATTTTGATTGGAGGTAAACTGACTACATCCTGGTTCCTGACGTCAATTCCGGTCCCGGACAGGCTGATGTAATCGCAGCGTCTGAGTAAGTCCTGGGCTGCGCAGAGACTGCACAAGATCTGTTTGTACAGCTCTTCTACACGTGTTTGCACACTTGCACAGCTAAAATACACTCCCCCTGTGGACGGCGACTATCTGATCGCAGCAGTGCAAAGATCGACTGCTAGCGATCAGGTCTGAATTAGCCCCTATGGGCGGTTTCCTATTAGCCACGGTAAAATTACCACGGCTAAAGGTTTCACTATGGTCTATCCTATATGCCCTGATAAGCCGCGACTCGCGAATACGGGGTTGTTTCTCAAGAAAACACAAAGGTTTCACTGAACCTGTTTGTTTTTGGGAGAAAAGGCATTTTTTATAGGTGACATAATTGGATAGCCCGAAAAAAAAATAAAAAAAAAATTGGTGAAATATCGGGAAAAACTGCTTATAGGATACCGCCCAATGTGTCTGACAAACTTTTAGACATACAGTATGAAAACATAACATAATAGAAGTAAAGATCTCACCTATATTGTACCTCCAAAAATCCCCAAGCAGATAATCCTGCCGACCACCATGAATGTACACAAAACCATTATATAAAACTCCGGCATGTTTAAAACGGTCACATGGGAACCTCTCCCTCCGCGACATGGGCTCCCACGCACAGTCTGCACTTCCATTGATCATACTAGTCGTTCTTTTTGTGTCCTTGCGTATGTGCCCACCAGCACTGACCCCTGTTGTCACATAATAGTACAGACATCTCTGGAAGACAAAATAAAAGGAAACCTATTAGAAAACAGGGTACAATGAATACACCTACTACATATATGCTTGCACCAAAGCTGCGGCTAAAGCCCGGAATATATGAATCTGCCATCAATAAAGTCCTGGTCAATATTATTGGCACTCTACAACTTTAAGAACAAACTGTACAATATCTTCAGAAATAAATGGAAATGTATCAACTTTGTCATCAGAATATTTTATTAAGATGTCCAAAGTTATGAACAAGATAAAAAAAATTCCTTACATTACATGTAGTAAGGTCACAGATAAAAGATGACCTGGCCTGTCCTAAAGGCAGCCTTCTTATTATTTGGTTGCACACCCTTTGGCAACATTGACTGCTTCCTCCAAGTGTTTATTGCAGCCATCTATAAGCTTCTTGCACCCATCTGCTGGTAATTTCTCCCACTCTTCCATTGCAATTTGTTGAAGCTTTGTTTCTTCATTGAAGAATTTAATTTTAAAACCATCAACCCACTCCCAGGAGTGATCATTTTTCAATCCTGCATCCAAGGACTGAAAAAAGGCCTCCCTACGCAGCAGGTATGCGATCCTCCATTCCAGCTGGCAGCCGAATCCCCGTTAGGTTTCTATGGGGGTGAGATGCTGCCCGAATTTACCAACATGCATTCTGGAGAAAATGGGGGTAGCCCATCGTAGCCCAAGGGCTACTCACCAAATTCCTAGTCGGCAGTGTTCCCCCACAGTGGCCAACGCAGGACTTTTGTGGGGGGTTTCCATACATATATGTCATGCATTTTATATATATATATTTATCATACACACACACAAACACATATATATATATATATATATATATATACACATACACACACACACTGCATACGCACAGTGTATATGTATAATATATGTACAGTATATATCACGGCACGTCAGGATTTTTAAATGCAGACTGTACTTTGCTCAATATTTTGGATTCAACTCTGCCCCGTCATCAGGATAAATATACAAAAGGTATTTTAGTTTGTATATTTATCCTGACAATGGGGCATGGTTGACCCCTTAATGTTGAGAAAGTAAAGTCTGCATTTAAAAATCCTTATGTGCAGTGCAGTGATTCACCTGTACTATATATATACACAGCACATCTGTACATATACATAAGCATATGTACAGCACACTCTCAAACATGCACACAGCATGCATCTATACACATAGCATATACATACACGCAACAGACACACACATCAATTATTATAGACTACCCCCCCCCTCCCCCCTCCCCAAACACTCCCTGGAAGTGCCTGCTGTGCATGTTCTCATACCTCCCAACTGTCCCACCCGCGGGCAGCAGTGTCCCGCGGGCGGGGGGGGCAGTTGGGAGAGCCTTTGATCACCCGCTGCTCTGCTCTGCAGAACACAGTTTGAACACACCCCACCCAAATCTAACTCTCTCTGCACATGTTATATCTGCCTCCCCTGCAGTGCACATGATTTTGCCCAATTGCTAACAAAAATCCCGCTGCGATCAACTTGGAATTACCCCCATGGTGAGGTAAAAACATGGACAAAAGTCTCTCATTAGCTGAATACGAAGGCAGTTCAATTCAAGTTCATACTGATAATATTCAGTCTGTATGGTGATGATGCTCTGACTGCATGTGAGGATACAGTAGTTACAGCCGTGTGTGCATGGAGCTGTCAGTACTAGATAAGAGCCAGGCAGGTAACAGTTAACAATGTGTGCTGGCTGCCAGTGTAGATACTCACACTGTGTCCCAGGATGAAACGGGACACTGCTTGGAGAAGGCAGAGGAGAGTGAGCTCTGGCTGCTCCTTCCTTTATGCTGCAGGAACTCACTCTTGGAGCTTGCTGTGCCAGGAGGGAACTTCCTCGATCATCACAGTGCAAAGATACACTGCAGGACGGGAAGGGAAGCAGACCAAAAAGGGGTAGGCAGCTACATCGGTGGTACATACACAAGCGTATGCGACAGTGCGCCCACATGGCAAGAGCGCTTTGGGCTATGCACCGTTCACACCACCCTAGTCACGGCCCTATTCAAAAAAAGTCTTCTTTTTTTTCTTCTTCATTTTTCTATGATTATTTTGTGCTCTTGGATGTGCGTTTTGGGTCTTTGCTGTGCTGGAGGACCCATGATCTTCTGAGATTCTACTCACACAAAAACGTGACCACAAATGCCACACATACACACAAATATACAGCATAAGAAACTGGGCTGGTTACACTAATTACTACAATATGTGTTATAGACATAAAACATTTTAATGGTGAATTATATAACAAAACACATCTAAAAATCACAGTAGAATAGCAATAACAACAAGATAGTTATATACAAATTAAAAAGCTCGTTTAGACAGTCTTTGAAAACAATTTTCCTGTATAATGATGTATCAATTTTTAGCAACAATTATAGCTAGATTTTGAAGAATGATGCAAATTGATAATTGCTTATAATCCGGGCCGCTGCAAGCTTTCCTGGCACCCTAGGCAAAACTTCAACCTACCCTTCCCCTCTCCCCCACCAAACACCAATATCCACTATACAGCCTCAGGTGAAAGTGTGAAGGTTGCATCTTTGAAGTTCAACAGCAACCATCTGCACTAAGGGGGTCATTCTGACCTGATCGCACGCTAGCTTTTTTTGCAGCGCTGCGTTCAGGTCAAAACTCAACAAAACTGCGCATGCGTATGCACCACAATGCGCAGGCGCGTGGTACGGCTACAAAGAGGATCGGTGCTGGGCGATGGATTTAACGAAGAATCCATTCACACAGCCGATCGCAAGGTGATTGACAGAAAGAGGGCGTTTATGGGTGTCAATTGACCGTTTGGAAAAACGCAGGCGTGTCCAAGCGTTTGCAGGGCGGGTGTCTGACGTCAATTCCGGGACCAAAAAAACTGAAGTGATCGCAGCGGCTGAGCAAGTCCAGAGCTACTCAGACTGCAAAAAACGTTTTTGTACCGTTCGGCTGCTAAAGCCATTCGCACACTTGCAAAGCGAAAATACATTCCCCGATAGGTGGCGACTATCTGATCGCTGCGCTGCAAAGGCCTGTACACACCAGAAGATGTGAAGATGAACAATTTGGTAGAAAAAGCGATTTCCCTTCAGTCCTTGACAAACGAGATTGAGTGTACAGGGTGGAGTTTCCCCAGGCAACAATGTATCCCCAGGTTGTCGAATACAAAGATAAGGTAACAGCTCAAAAATCACCGGCAAGATTAAAATGAGAGAACCACAGGGTCCAGACTTCATGAAACTTTACTATTTAGTCACGCAGGGCAGTGATATGCTCCGTATAAGCAGTGGAAGGTGCAGCAGACTGCTTCCAATTTAAGGCAATTAACACATACTGGCCTACACTCCCAGATCGGCCGGGAGGCTCCTGAAAATCAGGTGGCGCGTTGGGCCCCCTGGAAGGACAGGCAAGTCTCCGGGAGCCGCCTCACCCTCTTCTCAGCTGCCAGCACCCTTAGCCATCCTTCAAAGTGGGCTGTACGGGGAGGCAGGTGATGTGATTTGTGCTGAATTTTGTCATCATAGTCCCGCCCAGTGCAGTTTCTTGTGGCGGAAGTTCACCAGCTTTGAAAATGGGACCACAAAGCTTATTCAAAACAATGAAGGATACCCACACTAAGAATAGTGTGTATAATCAATTTTAAGGGAGTCTCTAGTATTGATTTGCTTCATTAAGAATGCACCAATTAGGTGCTATCCAGTTATTTAAATATGAACAGATAACAGAAAAAAGATAAAGGCAATCCATTAAGAGATGGGTGCACACAATCCCATACAAACTGAAACTCTAAAATCATTCTTTATTGTATTTGCTTAAAAAAGGTATTAACACTCACAAATTAGATATTAATAGCTTGTGATGCCTCAGTGCTGAGGCATCATAAATTCTTAATATCTCATTTGTGGGTGTTAATTTGCTTGATCATTAATTCATTAATTCAATTTTGTTAAAGAGTGTTGGGAACCCCTCATAGCAGCAGCATTACAGAAACGATTTGCTTCAACTCCTAGGACAGTAGTTCCTAAATGTTTGGGAATAACGGCGCCCTAGAGTATCAGAATATTTTTCACGGCTAACTTAGGACAAAATTTCTTATTGAGAAATTCAGAAAAAAAAATTAAATTAAGTAAACAGTGTTTATATGCCATTATTGGGTTCAGTTGTGTAGTCGGGGACAGGATTTGTTTCTGTACATATTAGACCCATTATCACAACTCTATTTCCAGTTTTAATTATCTAATTTGTTTTTTCTTTTTGAGAAAACTGATGCCATATTTTAACACCTTTCTTTCTATAATCAAAACAAACAAATGGCAATTGAACAGTAAACCATTTTGGGATTTACAGTATTTCACTGTTATTTCTGATTAATGGATTTGTCATTACATTTTTATGTAGTCTGCGAAGCTTGGGGAGTGGAGGGGGGAAGCTCCCCTGTGTCTTGGTGGATCACAGCTATAATGCAATTGAATTCAGATATGCTAGGCTATGCGAGTCCCCTGTCATCAGTCTGTCACTGTTTGCAGCTACAGGGACTAAATTGTGTCATCACAATAATCACCTTTGTGTCAGTCATAAAAGCTGCAATACAGATTGCAAAACGTGGTTAAATTCCAACATTAGCCATCTACCCTGACCTAGTGCCCAGTATAGGAATGCATGTGGATTGGGTCAGGGCTGTTTTTTCGTATCGACTCAATGGGCTCTTGCCCAAGGGCCCCAGGAGTATAAGGGCCCTAGGCTGATAGCTGAGGGTCCCCTCTTTCCAGGGGTACCAGAGTTTTGAAAATCGGCCCGGGGGGAACCGAAGATATCCGACTTGAAAGCAGTGGTCCCCAACCAAGCCTGTTAATTGCTCTTCCCAGCCTGATATCTCGGGTTCTATCCGACTTACAGTATTTCTGAGGGTATAAGCCAAGAGCTGCGACTCTCCCCTTTTGGTGGACACTGGCAGCTTGTCTCCTCTATGCCCAGAACCAGAGATATCAGCTTTCCAGCAGCTGGTCCCTGCTCCAGCTCCACATGCCTAATATGCAGTTTTAGATTTTCGTTGGTGAATTGTTCTGGCTCCTGAACTCTGATCCCCAAGTCCCCAGAACCTTCTGAAAGGTGGGACTCTCTAGTTTTTTTTATCCCTTTCAAAGCTAAGAAATATATTTTCAGGAACTTGAGATGTCTGCAATCAAGCAAGCTGCCCTCCCACTGGAAAATTATAAATATTAAGCCCACTCCACTATCCACCCCTCCCCTAAGTATTAAACACCCCCTACCACTCTGGAAGTCATGTATCAGGGCTTCTTTATTCAGCCCAATGCCCCCTTCTACAGTTTAGCCCCATCTGTGCAGTAAAGGAGTAATTAGCAGAAATTACTGTTCCAGGTCCTACATGCTGAGCGGAAGATAGAACACCCCCTACCGCCCGCGGGACATCAAAGCTGCACTGATATCACCCCCCACCCCTACCGCTGGAGTATGGGTAGGGGGCCCAGTACATTGCTGTGTCCAGGGTCCTACACTGCTGTTAAGACGCCGCTGGATTGGGTAATAGTAGCTACAGTACTTTCAAGTACCATCATTTGACAAAACTAATATATTTAGATATTTGGAGCAGTATCCTATTAGCAGCTGTACTTTATGTAGCTGCGATCCCAGCACTTTGACAGACGTTGCAAGCTGGTATCCAGCATCGCAATCATTGGTCGCAATGTTCACACAGACGACCAAGGAAGCAAGCAGCAGCGACAGCAACTCCGTCCACATCTGAATTAGTCCCTATATGTGGATTTCCGGTCTCCCCGCAATGCATGGAGGCACTGCACTAGTTGTACACTGCCAGGCTTGCTTGATGATTGTATAAATACCAAATCTCTTCCAAAGATTCGACAACCCCGCTTCCTCAGCTCAGCGCCCATGTGTTACGCCTAGTTCTTAGTGCCTATTTGTGCTGCTCATCCCAGCATGTCGGCAAGAAGACATCCTTCCCCCGCCAGTCTGGTGCGCGCTCCTGCTGAGGATGTAAATGCCGCTGTGAATGACCTGCTGTCCGCAGGAGCCCGGGATCTATGGTGTCTAAGCAGAGCTGGTTCCGTCCCAAGGGCATCCTGGTCTGTGTGACTGCACTGGCCGCACCACCCTAGTTATGGCCCTGAGCATAACTAGAAGGCGAGTAAATGGGTCCAGAAAACCAAAGCAGTGGAGTGTCTCAAATATTTGGTCCCAGGTAACAAGTCAAAAGATTTTCTAGTGTCCAGGCATAGGGATAAGAGGAACCTGGGGGCCACTGATGAGGACGTGTTAAGTGACTGCAATATTGCAAGAACTTTCTTAATAGAGCTAAGGACCCATATGAAGCCAGTTTGGACTGGGTGTATAACCCATGGCAGGATCATCTATAGATGTTCAGCCAAACCTTTTGTGAACAATTTATAGCCACATTAAAGCAAAGATATAAGTCTGTAGGAGAATATTGTTCATGTTGCAGTAGGACCTTCACAATCGAGGAACTGAAATGTAAAGGAAGGGACCCAGAATCAATTATAGAATTAGAGAAATTAGTAAGAGTGTCTACTACACAAGGGCATAATATTTTCAAAGAACTCTCCGCTAAGGCCATCAGGGCCAAGGGATTTCAGTGGGTTTAAAAGCTTTAATAGCTTGGGCTACCTCAGATGTGGTAGTCGGGGTTAAGATTTCCAAGTGTACTGGTGTGGTTTGTGGAAGAGAAACAAGGTTTCAAAACTTTCCTAGTCAAATATATAGGTTCTTGTGAATAAAGGGTTTGATAATATTGGAAAAAGATGTCCGCTACATCTTTGCCATTTAAGTGAGCGATAGACCGTTCATCATTAAGTGCCACTATATTGGAACGGGATCCGGTCTGAAGATCGACAGTATCTAGGTCGACAATGTTTAGGTCGACCACTATAGGTCGACAGTCACTAGGTCGACATGGATGGAAGGTTGACAGGGTTTCTAGGTCGACATGTGCTAGGTCGACAGGTCTAAAGGTCGACATGAGTTTTTCACATTTTTTTTCTTTTTTTTAATTTTTCATACTTAACGATCCACGTGGACTACGATTGGAACGGTAAAGTGTGCCGAGCGAAGCGGTAGCTGAGCGAAGGCACCATGCCCGAAGTATGGCGAGCGAAGCGGTGCACTAATTTGGGATCCCGGTCACTCTACGAAGAAAACTACACCAAAAAAATAAAAAATTCCTCATGTCGACCTTTAGACCTGTCGACCTAGCACATGTCGACCTAGAAACCCTGTCGACCTTCCATCCATGTCGACCTAGTGACTGTCGACCTATAGTGGTCGACCTAAACATTGTCGACCTAGATACTGTCGATTTGATGAACCACACCCATTGGAACACCCTCTATTACACCTTTAAGATATGAGCCACCGGAACTTGCCGTGTCTAGCAAGCAAGCAAATTCCCTGTTCTCAGCCCGACCCTGGTAATCGTGGACCCGGATTTAGTCCTGGATAGTTTGCATTAGAGATGAGCGGGTTCGGTTCCTCGGAATCCGAACCCGCCCGAACTTCAGGTTTTTTTACACGGGGCCGAGCGACTCGGATCTTCCCGCCTTGCTCGGTTAACCCAAGCGCGCCCGAACGTCATCATCCCGCTGTCGGATTCTCGCGAGGCTCGTATTCTATCGCGAGACTCGGATTCTATATAAGGAGCCGCGCGTCGCCGCCATTTTCACACGTGCATTGAGATTGATAGGGAGAGGACGTGGCTGGCGTCCTCTCCGTTTAGACTAGAGTACTAGAGAGAGACACAAATTTTGGGGAGCATATTATTAGGAGGAGTACTACTTGCTGCTGATAGTGTGACCAGTGACCACCAGTTTAATTAATCCGTTCTCTGCCTGAAAAAAAACGATACACAGTGTGACACAGTCACATACCATATCTGTGCTCAGCCCAGTGTGCTGCATCATATGTAATACTGTATATCATTATCTGACTGTGCTGAGTGCTCACTGCTCACACAGCTTAATTGTGGGGGAGACTGGGGAGCAGTTATAGCAGGAGTACATATTTTAAGTACAGTGCACACTTTTGCTGCCAGAGTGCCACTGCCAGTGTGACTGACCAGTGACCACTGACCACCAGTATTGTGATTGTCTGCTGACCACCAGTATATTGTGATTGTCTGCCTGAAAAAGTTAAACACTCGTCGTGTGGTGTTTTTATAAACGCATTCTGCAGACAGTGTCCAGCAGGTCCGTCATTACATAATATATACCTGTCCGGCTGCAGTACTAGTGTGATATATATATATTTTAATTTTATCTCATTATCATCCAGTCTATATTAGCAGCAGACACAGTACGGTAGTCCACGGCTGTAGCTACCTCTGTGTCGGCAGTCGCTCGTCCATCCATAATTGTATACCACCTACCCGTGGTTTTTTTTTTTTCTATCTTCTTGATACTAGTAGCTTACTTTAGGAGTCTGCAGTGCTGAGTCTGACAGACAGTGTCCAGCAGGTCCGTCATTACATAATATATACCTGTCCGGCTGCAGTACTAGTGTGATATATATATATATATATATATATATATATATATATATTTTAATTTTATCTCATTATCATCCAGTCTATATTAGCAGCAGACACAGTACGGTAGTCCACGGCTGTAGCTACCTCTGTGTCGGCAGTCGCTCGTCCATCCATAATTGTATACCACCTACCCGTGGTTTTTTTTTCTTTCTATCTTCTTGATACTAGTAGCTTACTTTAGGAGTCTGCAGTGCTGATAGACAGTGTCCAGCAGGTCCGTCATTACATAATATATACCTGTCCGGCTGCAGTACTAGTGTGTTATATATATATATATTTTAATTTTATCTCAATATCATCCAGTCTATATTAGCAGCAGACACAGTACGGTAGTCCACGGCTGTAGCTACCTCTGTGTCGGCAGTCGCTCGTCATCCATAAGTATACTAGTATCCATCCATCTCCATTGTTTACCTGAGGTGCCTTTTAGTTGTGCCTATTAAAATATGGAGAACAAAAATGTTGAGGTTCCAAAAATAGGGAAAGATCAAGATCGACTTCCACCTCGTGCTGAAGCTGCTGCCACTAGTCATGGCCGAGACGATGAAATGCCAGCAACGTCGTCTGCCAAGGCCGATGCCCAATGTAATAGTACAGAGCATGTAAAATCCAAAACACCAAATATCAGTAAAAAAAGGACTCAAAAATCTAAAATAAAATTGTCGGAGGAGAAGCGTAAACTTGCCAATATGCCATTTACCATACGGAGTGGCAAGGAACGGCTGAGGCCCTGGCCTATGTTCATGGCTAGTGGTTCAGCTTCACATGAGGATGGAAGCACTCAGCCTCTCGCTAGAAAAATGAAAAGACTCAAGCTGGCAAAAGCACAGCAAAGAACTGTGCGTTCTTCGAAATCCCAAATCCACAAGGAGAGTCCAATTGTGTCGGTTGCGATGCCTGACCTTCCCAACACTGGACGTGAAGAGCATGCGCCTTCCACCATTTGCACGCCCCCTGCAAGTGCTGGAAGGAGCACCCGCAGTCCAGTTCCTGATAGTCAGATTGAAGATGTCAGTGTTGAAGTACACCAGGATGAGGAGGATATGGGTGTTGCTGGCGCTGGGGAGGAAATTGACAAGGAGGATTCTGATGGTGAGGTGGTTTGTTTAAGTCAGGCACCCGGGGAGACACCTGTTGTCCGTGGGAGGAATATGGCCATTGACATGCCTGGTCAAAATACCAAAAAAATCAGCTCTTCGGTGTGGAAGTGTTTCAACAGAAATGCGGACAACATTTGTCAAGCCGTGTGTTGCCTTTGTCAAGCTGTAATAAGTAGGGATAAGGACGTTAACCACCTCGGAACATCCTCCCTTATACGTCACCTGCAGCGCATTCATAATAAGTCAGTGACAAGTTCAAAAACTTTGGGCGACAGCGGAAGCAGTCCACTGACCAGTAAATCCCTTCCTCTTGTAACCAAGCTCACGCAAACCACCCCACCAACTCCCTCAGTGTCAATTTCCTCCTTCCCCAGGAATGCCAATAGTCCTGCAGGCCATGTCACTGGCAATTCTGACGAGTCCTCTCCTGCCTGGGATTCCTCCGATGCATCCTTGCGTGTAACGCCTACTGCTGCTGGCGCTGCTGTTGTTGCTGCTGGGAGTCGATGGTCATCCCAGAGGGGAAGTCGTAAGCCCACTTTTACTACTTCCACCAAGCAATTGACTGTCCAACAGTCCTTTGCGAGGAAGATGAAATATCACAGCAGTCATCCTGTTGCAAAGCGGATAACTGAGGCCTTGACAACTATGTTGGTGTTAGACGTGCGTCCGGTATCCGCCGTTAGTTCACAGGGAACTAGACAATTTCTTGAGGTAGTGTGCCCCCGTTACCAAATACCATCTAGGTTCCACTTCTCTAGGCAGGCGATACCGAGAATGTACACGGACGTCAGAAAAAGACTCACCAGTGTCCTAAAAAATGCAGTTGTACCCAATGTCCACTTAACCACGGACATGTGGACAAGTGGAGCAGGGCAGGGTCAGGACTATATGACTGTGACAGCCCACTGGGTAGATGTATGGACTCCCGCCGCAAGAACAGCAGTGGCGGCACCAGTAGCAGCATCTCGCAAACGCCAACTCTTTCCTAGGCAGGCTACGCTTTGTATCACCGGTTTCCAGAATACGCACACAGCTGAAAACCTCTTACGGCAACTGAGGAAGATCATCGCGGAATGGCTTACCCCAATTGGACTCTCCTGTGGATTTGTGGCATCGGACAGCGCCAGCAATATTGTGTGTGCATTAAATATGGGCAAATTCCAGCACGTCCCATGTTTTGCACATACCTTGAATTTGGTGGTGCAGAATTATTTAAAAAACGAGAGGGGCGTGCAAGAGATGCTGTCGGTGGCCAGAAGAATTGCGGGACACTTTCGGCGTACAGGCACCACGTACAGAAGACTGGAGCACCACCAAAAACGCCTGAACCTGCCCTGCCATCATCTGAAGCAAGAAGTGGTAACGAGGTGGAATTCAACCCTATATATGCTTCAGAGGTTGGAGGAGCAGCAAAAGACCATTCAAGCCTATACAATTGAGCACGATATAGGAGGTGGAATGCACCTGTCTCAAGCGCAGTGGAGAATGATTTCAACGTTTTGCAAGGTTCTGCTGCCCTTTGAACTTGCCACACGTGAAGTCAGTTCAGACACTGCCAGCCTGAGTCAGGTCATTCCCCTTATCAGGCTTTTGCAGAAGAAGCTGGAGACATTGAAGGAGGAGCTAACACAGAGCGATTCCGCTAGGCATGTGGGACTTGTGGATGGAGCCCTTAATTCGCTTAACAAGGATTCACGGGTGGTCAATCTGTTGAAATCAGAGCACTACATTTTGGCCACCGTGCTCGATCCTAGATTTAAAACCTACCTTGGATCTCTCTTTCCGGCACACACAAGTCTGCTGGGGTTCAAAGACCTGCTGGTGAGAAAATTGTCAAGTCAAGCGGAACGCGACCTGTCAACATCTCCTCCTTCACATTCTCCTGCAACTGGGGGTGCGAGGAAAAGGCTCAGAATTCCGAGCCCACCCGCTGGCGGTGATGCAGGGCAGTCTGGAGCGACTGCTGATGCTGACATCTGGTCCGGACTGAAGGACCTGCCAACGATTACGAACATGTCGTCTACTGGCACTGCATATGATTCTCTCCCCATTGAAAGAATGGTGGAGGATTATATGAGTGACCGCATCCAAGTAGGCACGTCAGACAGTCCGTACTTATACTGGCAGGAAAAAGAGGCAATTTGGAGGCCCTTGCACAAACTGGCTTTATTCTACCTAAGTTGCCCTCCCACAAGTGTGTACTCCGAAAGAGTGTTTAGTGCCGCGGCTCACCTTGTCAGCAATCGGCGTACGAGGTTACTTCCAGAAAATGTGGAGAAGATGATGTTCATTAAAATGAATTATAATCAATTCCTCCGTGGAGACATTGACCAGCAGCAATTGCCTCCACAAAGTACACAGGGAGCTGAGATGGTGGATTCCAGTGGGGACGAATTGATAATCTGTGAGGAGGGGGATGTACACGGTGATATATCGGAGGATGATGATGAGGTGGACATCTTGCCTCTGTAGAGCCAGTTTGTGCAAGGAGAGATTAATTGCTTCTTTTTTGGTGGGGGTCCAAACCAACCCGTCATTTCAGTCACAGTCGTGTGGCAGACCCTGTCACTGAAATGATGGGTTGGTTAAAGTATGCATGTCCTGTTTATACAACATAAGGGTGGGTGGGAGGGCCCAAGGACAATTCCATCTTGCACCTCTTTTTTCTTTCATTTTTCTTTGCGTCATGTGCTGTTTGGGGAGTGTTTTTTGGAAGGGCCATCCTGCGTGACACTGCAGTGCCACTCCTAGATGGGCCAGGTGTTTGTGTCGGCCACTAGGGTCGCTTATCTTACTCACACAGCTACCTCATTGCGCCTCTTTTTTTCTTTGCGTCATGTGCTGTTTGGGGAGTGTTTTTTGGAAGGGCCATCCTGCGTGACACTGCAGTGCCACTCCTAGATGGGCCAGGTGTTTGTGTCGGCCACTAGGGTCGCTTAGCTTAGTCATCCAGCGACCTCGGTGCAAATTTTAGGACTAAAAATATTGTGAGGTGTGAGGTGTTCAGAATAGACTGAAAATGAGTGGAAATTATGGTTTTTGAGGTTAATAATACTTTGGGATCAAAATGACCCCCAAATTCTATGATTTAAGCTGTTTTTTAGTGTTTTTTGAAAAAAACACCCGAATCCAAAACACACCCGAATCCGACAAAAAAAATTCGGTGAGGTTTTGCCAAAACGCGGTCGAACCCAAAACACGGCCGCGGAACCGAACCCAAAACCAAAACCCGAAAAATTTCAAGTGCACATCTCTAGTTTGCATTCACACTTACAAAAATACCGGGTTCATGCGTGTTCACATGCATAAGGGTTATTAGGAGGTTCAACAGAGTCAGCTAGGTTTTTTGCCATACCAGAAAAAAAATAAGAATTTACTTACCGATAATTCTATTTCTCGTAGTCCGTAGTGGATGCTGGGAACTCCGTAAGGACCATGGGGAATAGCGGCTCCGCAGGAGACTGGGCACAAAAGAAAAGCTTTAGGACTACCTGGTGTGCACTGGCTCCTCCCCCTATGACCCTCCTCCAAGCCTCAGTTAGGATACTGTGCCCGGACGAGCGTACACAATAAGGAAGGATTTTGAATCCCGGGTAAGACTCATACCAGCCACACCAATCACACCGTACAACTTGTGATATGAACCCAGTTAACAGCATGATAACAGAGGAGCCTCTGGAAAGATGGCTCACAACAACAATAACCCGATTTGTTAACAATAACCATGTACAAGTATTGCAGATAATCCGCACTTGGGATGGGCGCCCAGCATCCACTACGGACTACGAGAAATAGAATTATCGGTAAGTAAATTCTTATTTTCTCTGACGTCCTAGTGGATGCTGGGAACTCCGCAAGGACCATGGGGATTATACCAAAGCTCCCAAACGGACGGGAGAGTGCGGATGACTCTGCAGCACAGAGTGAGAAAACTCCAGGTCCTCCTCAGCCAGAGTGTCAAATTTGTAAAATTTCACAAAAGTATTTGACCCTGACCAAGTAGCAGCTCGGCAAAGTTGTAAAGCCGAGACCCCTCGGGCAGCCGCCCAAGATGAGCCCACCTTCCTTGTGGAGTGGGCTTTTACAGATTTTGGCTGTGGCAGGCCTGCCACAGAATGCGCAAGCTGAATTGTACTACAAATCCAGCGAGCAATAGTCTGCTTAGAAGCAGGAGCACCCAGCTTGTTGGGTGCGTACAGGATAAATAGCGAGTCAGATTTTCTGACTCCAGCCGTCCTGGAAACATATATTTTCAGGGCCCTGACAACGTCCAGCAACTTGGAGTCCTCCAAGTCCTTAGTAGCCGCAGGTACCACAATAGGCTGGTTCAGATGAAACGCTGAAACCACCTTTGGGAGAAATTGAGGACGAGTCCTCAATTCTGCCCTGTCCGTATGAAAAATCAGGTAAGGGCTTTTACAGGATAAAGCCGCCAATTCTGACACACGCCTGGCTGAAGCCAGGGCCAACAGCATGACCACTTTCCATGTGAGATATTTTAAGTCCACAGTGTTGAGTGGTTCAAACCAATGTGATTTTAGGAAACCCAAAACAACATTCAGATCACAGGGTGCCACTGGAGGCACAAAAGGAGGCTGTATATGTAGCACTCCCTTAACAAACGTCTGGACTTCAGGCACTGAAGCCAGTTCTCTCTGAAAGAAAATCGACAGGGCCGAAATCTGGACCTTAATGGATCCTAATTTTAGGCCCATAGACACCCCTCTTTGCAGGAAATGCAGGAATCGACCCAGTTGAAATTCCTCCGTCGGGGCCTTTTTGGCCTCGCACCACGCAACATATTTCCGCCAGATGCGGTGATAATGCTTTGCGGTTACATCCTTTCTGGCTTTTATCAAAGTAGGGATGACTTCGTCTGGAATGCCTTTTTCCTTTAGGATCCGGCGTTCAACCGCCATGCCGTCAAACGCAGCCGCGGTAAGTCTTGGAACAGACAGGGTCCCTGCTGGAGCAGGTCCCTTCTCAGAGGTAGAGGCCACGGGTCCTCTGTGAGCATTTCTTGAAGTTCCGGGTACCAAGTCCTTCTTGGCCAATCCGGAGCCACGAGAATAGGTCTTACTCCTTCCCGCCGTATAATCCTCAGCACTTTGGGTATGAGAGGCAGAGGAGGGAACACATACACTGACTGGTACACCCACGGTGTTACCAGAGCGTCCACAGCTATTGCTTGAGGGTCCCTTGACCTGGCGCAATACCTGTCCAGTTTTTTGTTGAGGCGGGACGCCATCATGTCCACCTTTGGTTTTTCCCAACGGTTTACAATCATGTGGAAGACTTCTGGGTGAAGTCCCCACTCTCCCGGGTGGAGGTCGTGCCTGCTGAGGAAGTCTGCTTCCCAGTTGTCCACTCCCGGAATGAACACTGCTGACAGTGCTATCACATGATTTTCCGCCCAGCGAAGAATCCTTGCAGCTTCTGCCATTGCCCTCCTGCTTCTTGTGCCGCCCTGTCTGTTTACGTGGGCGACTGCCGTGATGTTGTCCGACTGGATCAGCACCGGCTGACCTTGAAGCAGAGGTCTTGCTTGGCTCAGAGCATTGTAAATGGCTCTTAACTCCAGGATATTTATGTGAAGTGATGTCTCCAGGCTTGACCACAAGCCCTGGAAGTTTCTTCCCTGTGTGACTGCTCCCCAGCCTCGCAGGCTGGCATCTGTGGTCACCAGGACCCAGTCCTGAATGCCGAATCTGCGGCCCTCTAGAAGATGAGCACTCTGCAACCACCACAGGAGAGACACCCTTGTCCTTGGGGACAGGGTTATCCGCCGATGCATCTGAAGATGCGATCCGGACCATTTGTCCAGCAGGTCCCACTGGAATGTTCTTGCGTGGAATCTGCCGAATGGGATTGCTTCGTAGGAAGCCACCATTTTTCCCAGGACCCTTGTGCATTGATGCACTGATACTTGGCCTGGTTTTAGGAGGTTTCTGACTAGCTCGGATAACTCTCTGGCTTTCTCTTCCGGGAGAAACACCTTTTTCTGGACTGTGTCCAGGATCATCCCTAGGAATAGAAGACGTGTCGTCGGGATCAGCTGCGATTTTGGGATATTGAGAATCCAACTGTGCTGCCGCAGCACTACTTGAGATAGTGCTACTCCGACTACCAACTGTTCCTCGGATCTTGCCCTTATCAGGAGATCGTCCAAGTAAGGGATAATTAAAACTCCTTTCCTTCGAAGGAGTATCATCATTTCGGCCATTACTTTGGTAAAGACCCGGGGCGCCGTGGACAATCCAAACGGCAGCGTCTGAAACTGATAGTGGCAGTTCTGTACCACAAACCTGAGGTACCCTTGGTGAGAAGGGTAAATTGGGACATGGAGGTAAGCATCCTTGATGTCCAGAGACACCATATAATCCCCTTCTTCCAGGTTCGCGATCACCACTCTGAGTGACTCCATCTTGAATTTGAACCTCTGTATGTAAGTGTTCAAAGATTTTAGATTTAAAATAGGTCTCACCGAGCCATCCGGCTTCGGTACCACAAACAGCGTGGAATAATACCCCTTTCCCTGTTGCAGGAGGGGTACCTTGATTATCACCTGCTGAGAATACAGCTTGTGAATGGCTTCCAATACCGCCTCCCTGTCGGAGGGAGACGTCGGTAAGGCAGACTTTAGGAAACGGCGGGGGGGGAGACGTCTCGAATTCCAATTTGTACCCCTGAGATACCACCTGAAGGATCCAGGGGTCCACTTGTGAGTGAGCCCACTGCGCGCTGAAATTCTTGAGACGGGCCCCCACCGTGCCTGAGTCCGCTTGTAGAGCCCCAGCGTCATGCTGAGGACTTGGCAGAAGCGGGAGAGGGCTTCTGTTCCTGGGAACTGGCTGTTTGCTGCAGCCTTTTTCCTCTCCCTCTGCCACGGGGCAGAAATGAGGAGCCTTTTGCCCGCTTGCCCTTATGGGGCCGAAAGGACTGCACCTGATAATACGGCGTCTTCTTATGTTGAGAGGCTACCTGGGGTAAAAATGTGGATTTCCCAGCAGTTGCCGTGGACACTAGGTCCGATAGACCTACCCCAAATAACTCCTCCCCTTTATAAGGCAATACTTCCATATGCCTTTTGGAATCAGCATCACCTGACCACTGCCGCGTCCATAACCCTCTTCTGGCAGATATGGACAGCGCACTTACTCTTGATGCCAGTCGGCAAATATCCCTCTGTGCATCACGCATATATAAAAATGCATCTTTTAAATGCTCTATAGTCAGTAATATACTGTCCCTATCCAGGGTATCAATATTTTCAGTCAGGGAATCCGACCACGCCACCCCAGCACTGCACATCCAGGCTGAGGCGATTGCTGGTCGCAGTATAACACCCGTGTGAGTGTATATACATTTTAGGATATTCTCCTGCTTTCTGTCAGCAGGTTCCTTAAGGGCGGCCGTATCAGGAGACGGTAGTGCCACCTGTTTAGACAAGCGTGTGAGCGCTTTATCCACCCTAGGGGGTGTTTCCCAACGTGCCCTATCCTCTGGCGGGAAGGGGTATGATGCCAATAACCTTTTAGGGATTATCAGTTTTTTATCGGGAGAAACCCACGCTTCATCACACACTTCATTTAATTCCTCAGATGCAGGAAAAACTACAGGTAGTTTTTTCTCACCAAACATAATACCCTTTTTAGTGGTACTTGTACTATCAGAAACGTGTAAAACATTTTTCATTGCCTCAATCATGTAACGTGTGGCCCTACTGGAAGTCACATTCATCTCTTCATCGTCGACACTGGAGTCAGTATCCGTGTCGGCGTCTGTATCTGCCACCTGAGGTAGCGGGCGTTTTAGAGCCCCTGATGGTCTTTGAGACGCCTGGACAGGCACAAGCTGAGTAGCCAGCTGTCTCATGTCATCAACCGTCTTTTGTAAAGAGCTGACACTTTCACGTAATTCCTTCCATAAGCCCATCCACTCAGGTGTCGACTCCCTAGGGGGTGACATCTCCATTATAGGCAATTGCTCCGCCTCCACATCATTTTCCTCCTCATACATGTCGACACAGTCGTACCGACACACAGCACACACACAGGGAATGCTTTGATAGAGGACAGGACCCCACTAGCCCTTTGGGGAGACAGAGGGAGAGTATGCCAGCACACACCAGAGCGCTATATATATGTTGGGATAACACTATACAGAGTGTTTTTCCCCTTATAGCTGCTGTTTATATTATACTGCGCCTAATTAGTGCCCCCCCCCTCTTGTTTTACCCTTTTCTGTAGTGCAGGACTGCAGGGGAGAGTCAGGGAGACGTCCTTCCAGCGGAGCTGTGAGGGAAAATGGCGCCAGTGTGCTGAGGAGATAGGCTCCGCCCCCTTCTCGGCGGACTTTTCTCCCGCTTTTTTCAGGAATCTGGCAGGGGTTAATATACATCCATATAGCCCTGGGGGTTATATGTGATGTATTTTAGCCAGCCAAGGTGTTCATATTGCTGCTCAGGGCGCCCCCCCCCCCCAGCGCCCTGCACCCATCAGTGACCGGAGCGTGTGGTGTGCATGAGGAGCAATGGCGCACAGCTGCAGTGCTGTGCGCTACCTTGGTGAAGACTGATGTCTTCTGCCGCCGATTTTCCGGACTTCTTCTTGCTTCTGGCTCTGTAAGGGGGCCGGCGGCGCGGCTCTGGGACCGGACTCCGAGGCTGGGCCTGTGTTCGGTCCCTCTGGAGCTAATGGTGTCCAGTAGCCTAAGAAGCCCAAGCTGGCTGCAAGCAGGCAGGTTCGCTTCTTCTCCCCTTAGTCCCTCGATGCAGTGAGCCTGTTGCCAGCAGGTCTCACTGAAAATAAAAAACCTAAAACTAACTTTTCCTAAGAAGCTCAGGAGAGCCCCCTAGATGGCACCCAGCTCGGTCGGGCACAAAAATCTAACTGAGGCTTGGAGGAGGGTCATAGGGGGAGGAGCCAGGGCACACCAGGTAGTCCTAAAGCTTTACTTTTGTGCCCAGTCTCCTGCGGAGCCGCTATTCCCCATGGTCCTTACGGAGTTCCCAGCATCCACTAGGACGTCAGAGAAATAATGTTGAGCTCAATGGCATAACTTTTGGGGACAAATTGGAAAGGTAAACGTAATCCAATCTAGAGAACATATTGTGTGTGTAGGAGTAACAGGAGTACTGCAAATCGGCTTGATGGCGTACCCTCCAGATATCCAGGAGACCCAGCTGATTAGCCAAAGTTGGCATACCTTTGAGTACTAGCAGATACACCTATTCTGTCTAGAAATGGAGAAGCCACTATGTTAAAATCTCCACCTAAATACAGTTTATGGACTATATTAACATAAAAAAACTTTTTCATATATGTTAGGCCAATAAACAATATTCTTTAGAAATTTTAGATTGTAAAGTGTAAAAGGTTTTAGCAGACATGTTATACCAAAAGTCTTTCTGTCTATGGAATTATATCTAGGACAGCTGTCTCGGAGCACTGAAGTCAGTCTATTAATAAGTGTGTACTGTATATCATCAGTAAAAGGACACACCAACAGCAGCATTGGGACACAGCAGAAAATAAATATTTGAAGGTCCTCTGTTGGCCAATATGGTGCCTTATGGCAATAAAGAATGTATTTTTAAAAGTTATGTCTGCAGTGGATCTCAGGAATGTGAGGTGTGTACAGATAACAGCAATGAATAAGCCACATCAAGCATTTCACGTTTCTAACTCTTACCTAAACAGCATCTTATCTGAATGACCGCAGAGAGCAGTGTAATCAGTCATATGACACTTCTGGCACTTTGACAGGTATTCCTATTGGTAGTTTTCCCAACCCTGAGGATTGTGATTTACTGCTGGAAAATAAGAGATGTGAATGGAGAAAACATGAATTACATTTAACAGAACAGAGTTTGCTGTAATTACGGTATATTACTGTAGAATTGTGCAAGAACTGAAGTAATGTCAGAAATAATGTAACATACTGTATCTATTAGTGAAATTACATAATGTAAATTTGCAATCAGTAAAACGTAAAAATACAGTTAAACGACTTCTGCATAGATCAGTGTAATATAATAATGTGATGCAGGTGTCTCTATACATTGGTGTAATATGAATTATGACTAGAATATGAATTGGTGTAATGTAATAAATGTAATCTATAAATAGAGTGTCTCTATGCACTTTTATTATGTTAGTAGTCTCTGACCCAGTGTAATGTCATAACACAAAGGTGGTTATTCAGAGTTGTTACCAAACCAAAAAAAATAAGCAATTGGGCAAAACCATGTTGCACTGCAAATGGGGCAGAATGTAACATGTGCACAGAGAGTAATAGATTTGGGTGGAGTGTGTTCAAACGGAAATCTAAATTGCAGTGTAATAATAAAGCAGCCATTATTTACCCTGCACAGAAACAAAATAACCCACCCAAATCTCTCTGTACATGTTACATCTGCCCCACCTGCAGTGCAACATGGTTTTGTCCACTTGCTTACTTTTTTGGTTTACTAACACCAGATAGCAGAGCCCATAATATACGTATTGTTCAACAGTACAGACACTTATAAACATAAAAATGCATACATTCATCTATCATAAAACAAAACAAATAAATGATAAAACCATACAATGAATCAATAAAACCAGCTTGTCAAATGTCAATATATGGCGTTTCACTATGCACTTTAGCAATATTCTCTCATTAGGTCTATTTATGCAGCAGTAAAAATTGTGGAGAAGTGAGACCCAGGAGAGAAGTTGCCCATGGCAACCAATCCGCAGTGAAGTAACACTTATAATTTACAATTGTACAGAGCAGCTGATTGGTTGCCATAGGCAACTTTGCCACAGGCTCACTTCTCCACTCTTTTCACTGTTTCATGAATAGAACCCTAACAACGTTCATTTTAGGCCACATGCGTGCTAAACAAGTGTGTTACACAAACAAGTGCTTATTTAGGTGCCTGCTTGTGAGTCTCCAGACTGTAGTGTGTCACAATACTGGATAGGATGGTCAGCTGCAGTTTGTAATCTCTAGTTAAACCTCTTTTCCTTACGTCACTGTGTGCTGTGGTCAGTGCAGGGTTAACAATGCCTCTCCATAGTCCGAGGTGTCTGCAGGCTGCGCTGTTTAGAGTGTCAGGCTTCAGTGCTGCTCCCCTGCAGTGTTCCCAGGTAAGTGTAGCAGAGTGTAGTCTTATCAGAGCCTCCTCTCCATGCTCCTGGGTCCCGATGAATGCCAAGAGTGTATGGACTGGAGATACTATGCAGCTCCCCACTTCCTGGTTATGTGGAAAGAGATTACTGATAGGGTGCTGCTCCTGTCTCTGCCTTGATGTGATAAAAGGGGCTGTGCCTACTCATTCCTCCTGTACTGGGCTTGAGCCTGCTGTGTAGTACCTGCTGAATCCCAGATTGGCAAATGTGCTGTGGGTCAAACACCATCCGCACTACCCTAGTTACGGCCCTGGTGATATGTTATATTACATATAAGATCCCAGTATACTAATATGATACATACTAGATACCAGCCCGTCAAAATGACAACAACATAAAAGTAGTGTCAGCACAGGCTGCTGTGCACGCCCAGACGGAGCAACACTTAAATTGCTCTGTCAGGCACCTTCTAGTGGCCCCCAGTACACAAAACACTTTACTTCCCTCTATAGAGCCGAGGAGCAGCTTTAGCCTTATTATACAGGATACATAGGTGTGATATGTAACATTAACTATAACACTCCAGTATACTGATATGATACAGACCCCTTCAAATCATACATACAGTATAGCAATGTGATGTTAAACCCCAGTACTAATATGGTACATGCATGGGTGCGACATTAGTTAGAGGACCCCAGTATCTATCCACATTGATTCATGCGTTCTCTGACATGACAGTGCAGGGTCACTCACCAGGCCGCCCGGGTATACAAGTACGGGTCCTAGATCTTCCGGATGCAGGTGTGGGAATGTGTCCTGTTTTACAGGACACATTCCAGCTGCAGCAGCCAGGGCGCCTGTGTCCCCTGCGGGACAATGTCTCTGACAGCGCGGGGACAGCTTGTCTGTCCCCAGCGCCTGTCAGTGTGTGGCGGCGGCGGGTGTCCGGTGCAGGGATTACCTTTTTCCCTGCACCGGACAAGAGACTGCAGGGGCGTTTGAATCTTGGCGCCCTCCGGGAGCCAATCGCGGCTCCCGGAGCGGCAGCCAATCGGAGAGGGGCGCGGCGAGCCAATCGGCGCTCGCCGCGTCATAGGCCCCGCCCCCGGCGTCTGACGTCAGACGCCGGGCGGGAGCCTGAAGAAAAGGCCGCGCCGAAGAGCGGCGAAGAGGACGGGCGGGAGCAGCGGAGAAGGTCGTCGGCGCGCCGGAGCGCGGAAGATAGTCCGGCGCCGAGGAGAAGACGACGGCCGTGGGAAGAGGAGCTCCGGTGGCCGCTGAAGAGGCCGGAAGACGTCGGGCTCCGGGAAGAAGATGTCCAGCGGCGGCTGGACGCGGCGAGGAGACGGCGGCGCCGCTGGCCAGGACGGGCCAGCGGCAGAAGAGTTCATCCAGGCCGAGAAGCGCTGCAGTGGTGGGAAGCAATTGAGCTGTGCAGTTCCCCACTGCAGCCTTCTCCACCGCAGGTAGGCCCTTCTAAGGTGCCCCCTTCTCTCCTCCCTAGAGCACCGGGTGTTCGGGTATTAGGCCCGTGGGCACAGTCAGGCCCTCCCGGCCTGTGGGCACGTGGTCGGGCCCTCCCGGCCCGTGGGCACATAGTCGGGCCCTCCTGGCCCGTGGGCACATAGTCGGGCCCTCCTGGCCCGTGGGCACATAGTCGGGCCCTCCTGGCCCGTGGGCACATAGTCGGGCCCTCCTGGCCCGTGGGCACATAGTCGGGCCCTCCTGGCCCGTGGGCACATAGTCGGGCCCTCCTGGCCCGTGGCCAATTAGGGGTACATTAAGGTGACCCTGGGCATTAGGCCCAGGTCACCCAACGGGCACCAGTTAGGCGGGCACTAGGCCCGGGGGCATATCAGGCGATAGGCCTGTGGGGCATTAGAGGGCGCTAGGCCCTAGTGTATTTTGGCAGTAGGTACATATAAGGTGACCCTGGGCACAAGGCCCAGGTCACCCAACGGGCAGCAAGTTAGGCGGGCGCTAGGCCCGTGGGCGAAGTCAGGCCTCCGGCCTGTGTGCAGTTAGGGGGCGCTAGGCCCAGTGAACAAGTGCCCCCGAGGTGAATAAAGGTGGCACCGGGCACTAGGCCCAGGCCACCCTGAGGTGTTAGGTAGGCAGGCCCGCTCGGCCTGAGCCCTAAGGAGAGAGTACGGTAGGTGGGTGAGCTGTGCGGCCCCCACTACTGGGTGTTCTGAGTCGGGTAACTAAAGGGACCGTACCGTCGCTTGCATTGTGTATCGTGATGTATGTTACCGTGCGGGGCAAAGTGTGAGCTCGTTAAGTGTGTTTAGTTTTGTTGCACCACACCCACAGAGCTAGTTCGAGGGCTCTGCCGTTGTAGTTAGTATAGGGTGTGACACTAGGTTAGAGTTAGGCCCTGCACGGCTGTTTGCTTGTTTGTTTACCTCCTTACAGGGACCTGTAAGAGAAGAAGACGTTCGCAGTGCGAAACGGACGGTGAGTAACATCTGTGTGCGTTTGTCCCGTCTGTCCCTGAGCGCCGGAATCGGGATTGCTCACGGACGTGAGAATCCTTTTCATCACACTACGTGCGAGAGCGCGAGTGTGTGAAATCTGGGTGGCTGAGGCTTCGTGCCGGTGATGACCATTCACCCAACCGGTGAAGGTCACGGTCACCCCTGGGGTATCCCCTGTTCCAGAGGAAGAAGGGTCGATACCCCCTTTAAGGTATATTATTCTCTCCTCAGCTCGGTCGTCGGTCAGCTCCGAGAGGGAATCGCCGTGTCCGGATCCGACTGAAGATTTCCAGGTCCGTTGAAGGTTCCGGTACCTGAAGGTGAGAGAGAGAGCGGCGCCTGGTGAGTACCGAGTCTACACCTGCACGGCAGCAGGCACCACCTCACAGCAGCCGCACCTCTCACACTTGGCGTAGTCGGCAGGATAAAAGAGACCGGATCACGGACACGATGTGGAACGCCACCAAGAAGACCTCCCTGCGGACGGCTCCGGAGAAGACTCACCCCCGGATGTGTGCGGACCAGAGCGACTGGGTGACGGTGTCTGGGGCAGACATCCTGAAGATGGTGCAGCTGTCGATCCAGCGTGGAAAAGAAGAGCGCCGGGAGAAGGGGCGCAAGAAGGCCGCTGTGACGCCCTGCAAGAAATGTCGGCAAACAGGGCACTTTGCCAGCGAGTGTACTTGGCGAGAGACGTCCCCAAAGAAGGTGGTCCAGGAAGCGGACCGAAGACGTCAGAAGGGCCAAGCGACGAAGGAGTCCTGGTGTTTGCTCTGCGGAAACTACGGGCATGAGCACAACAGTTGTCCCTGGGACGAAGAGTTGAGCCAAGACGAGGTTGATTCCTGGTGTGAAAACTGTGGAGATCCCCGACATCGGCTCCTGGAATGTCCATGGACAGAAGACAGGACGGACTACGAGGCCACGGTGAAGCAGATGACGGAGTCTCGTCAGCAGCTTTGGGACCGGGTGGCTGCAGAGCCTGTGTGTGCGCTCTGCGAGGCGAGAGGACATGCGCTTCCCGATTGTCCGTGGAATGAAGACCGGATGATTGCGGATGGTCGCGCCCAGAGATGGGAGGAGGAAACCAGGGAAATGGAGCGGAAGACCCTGCTTGAAGGTAGTTCGCAGGTACCCATTTCCTCTGAGCCGGAACCAACGGGTGAAGATTCCCCAGTGAAGGAGGTGGACCAGGAACCCGTCTTGGAGAAGGCGGCAGTGGCCCTCCCTTGTTGGAAGTGTCGGCGACCAGGACATGCGGCCAGTGAGTGCCCCTGGGAAGATGCTGCGGACCTACTCTGTCCCAAGAAAGTGACCCCAGTAAGGCAGAATCCTTTCCCGCATAAGGCGGAGGTGGACGACTGGGAGGTGAAGAGACCACGCTGCGAAGAAAAGCGTGAAGACCCAGTGACGGAGATGTCCGGAATCTCCCCGCGATGGAACCGTCCACGACCAGGACGTGCGGAACAGGAGTGTCCTGGGTACCAAGAGATGCCAGCGGAAGCGAAGGAGTACGCTGAGGAAGCAGAGGTGCCAGCGGAAGCGAAGGAGTACGCTGAGGAGGTAAAGAATCCAGCGGAAGCGAAGGAGTACGCTGAGGAAGCAGAGGTGCCAGCGGAAGCGAAGAAGTACGCTGAGGAGGAAAGTAATACCCCAGTCCAGATATCGGAGGAGGACTCGGACTACGGTGAGCTGTCCGCCGACGAATCCCTCCAAGAACAGATGGAGGACGACTCTGGCATCGGAAGCGCCGACGAGAGTGACTGGCAGGATCGGGTGGAGTCGTGCTCCCAATTGAATGCCCTCCATGAAGAGGAGAAGATAGTCCTGGAGCAATACCTGCCGGAAGTACCGAGTTGGACGGACGTACGGGGAGAGGATCGTAATGCCGTGGGAGGACCCGTTCCAGAGGAAGACATGGGACCTTTGGAGATGCCCCACGAGGAGATGCGACAGATGGTGGTTGTTGCCCGGAAGGAAACAGATGCCCCGGAGGATTCCGCTGTTGGGTGGTGGTCGGTACCACCCCCTGAAGACAGGGACGATGCCACAGATGATATCGAAGGTCAAGAGTGGGTGACTGTTGTCCCCGTGGAAGAAGATTCCCCATGGTGGCCAACGTCAAGCGACCGTGAGGAGATGCCACTCCCCCAGAGGATCCGCCGATGGAGGTCAGGACGTAAGAGGAACCCGGAGCTGGAGGAGGAAGGATGTGGGGTCACAGCTGGTCCAGGCTGGGCCCCCGAATGCACCCTCGCCGGAAGGACCTTGGAATTCCCTGACCCGCGGACGATGGACGTCGTGGAGATCTTTGTAGGGACTACAAAGGAAAAAGGGGGGGGGGAAATGTGGGAATGTGTCCTGTTTTACAGGACACATTCCAGCTGCAGCAGCCAGGGCGCCTGTGTCCCCTGCGGGACAATGTCTCTGACAGCGCGGGGACAGCTTGTCTGTCCCCAGCGCCTGTCAGTGTGTGGCGGCGGCGGGTGTCCGGTGCAGGGATTACCTTTTTCCCTGCACCGGACAAGAGACTGCAGGGGCGTTTGAATCTTGGCGCCCTCCGGGAGCCAATCGCGGCTCCCGGAGCGGCAGCCAATCGGAGAGGGGCGCGGCGAGCCAATCGGCGCTCGCCGCGTCATAGGCCCCGCCCCCGGCGTCTGACGTCAGACGCCGGGCGGGAGCCTGAAGAAAAGGCTGCGCCGAAGAGCGGCGAAGAGGACGGGCGGGAGCAGCGGAGAAGGTCGTCGGCGCGCCGGAGCGCGGAAGATAGTCCGGCGCCGAGGAGAAGACGACGGCCGTGGGAAGAGGAGCTCCGGTGGCCGCTGAAGAGGCCGGAAGACGTCGGGCTCCGGGAAGAAGATGTCCAGCGGCGGCTGGACGCGGCGAGGAGACGGCGGCGCCGCTGGCCAGGACGGGCCAGCGGCAGAAGAGTTCATCCAGGCCGAGAAGCGCTGCAGTGGTGGGAAGCAATTGAGCTGTGCAGTTCCCCACTGCAGCCTTCTCCACCGCAGGTAGGCCCTTCTAAGGTGCCCCCTTCTCTCCTCCCTAGACCACCGGGTGTTCGGGCATTAGGCCCGTGGGCACAGTCAGGCCCTCCCGGCCTGTGGGCACGTAGTCGGGCCCTCCCGGCCCGTGGGCACATAGTCGGGCCCTCCTGGCCCGTGGGCACATAGTCGGGCCCTCCTGGCCCGTGGGGGCGTTTAGTCGGGCCCTCCAGGCCCGTGGCCAATTAGGGGTACATTAAGGTGACCCTGGGCATTAGGCCCAGGTCACCCAACGGGCACCAGTTAGGCGGGCACTAGGCCCGGGGGCATATCAGGCGATAGGCCTGTGGGGCATTAGAGGGCGCTAGGCCCTAGTGTATTTTGGCAGTAGGTACATATAAGGTGACCCTGGGCACAAGGCCCAGGTCACCCAACGGGCAGCAAGTTAGGCGGGCGCTAGGCCCGTGGGCGAAGTCAGGCCTCCGGCCTGTGTGCAGTTAGGGGGCGCTAGGCCCAGTGAACAAGTGCCCCCGATTTGAATAAAGGTGGCACCGGGCACTAGGCCCAGGCCACCCTGAGGTGTTAGGTAGGCAGGCCCGCTCGGCCTGAGCCCTAAGGAGAGAGTACGGTAGGTGGGTGAGCTGTGCGGCCCCCACTACTGGGTGTTCTGAGTCGGGTAACTAAAGGGACCGTACCGTCGCTTGCATTGTGTATCGTGATGTATGTTACCGTGCGGGGCAAAGTGTGAGCTCGTTAAGTGTGTTTAGTTTTGTTGCACCACACCCACAGAGCTAGTTCGAGGGCTCTGCCGTTGTAGTTAGTATAGGGTGTGACACTAGGTTAGAGTTAGGCCCTGCACGGCTGTTTGCTTGTTTGTTTACCTCCTTACAGGGACCTGTAAGAGAAGAAGACGTTCGCAGTGCGAAACTGACGGTGAGTAACATCTGTGTGCGTTTGTCCCTGGTCTGTCCCCGAGCGCCGGAATCGGGATTGCTCACGGACGTGAGAATCCTTTTCATCACACTACGTGCGAGAGCGCGAGTGTGTGAAATCTGGGTGGCTGAGGCTTCGTGCCGGTGATGACCATTCACCCAACCGGTGAAGGTCGCGGTCACCCCTGGGGTATCCCCTGTTCCAGAGGAGGAAGGGTCGATACCCCCTTTAAGGTATATTATTCTCTCCTCAGCTCGGTCGTCGGTCAGCTCCGAGAGGGAATCGCCGTGTCCGGATCCGACTGTAGATTTCCAGGTCCGTTGAAGGTTCCGGTACCTGAAGGTGAGAGAGAGCGGCGCCTGGTGAGTACCGAGTCTACACCTGCACGGCAGCAGGCACCACCACACAGCAGCCGCACCTCTCACACAGGCACTGACCAGACTTCAGTGGTCTCCGTTGGGTGTACAGGTCTGGGCTCAACTGAGTCAACTGCTGCAAATAATGTTATCAATTCAGTAACCATGATTGGCCGCCACCTAGCAGAGAGCGGAGACATTGCATCTCCATGTACCATCGTGAGGGCGTCATGGTAATTGCAAAACTACTTCTCATGTCATCAGGTCATGTGACTGCTGCAGGCAGTGACGAATGATGAGATTCTTGCTTCTGTGTAACGCAGCCTCGGGGTAGTTGCTGCTGTGTGCGGCAAGTGTTCCTGTTTCTGTGCACGGGAGAGAAGTGAGTTAACTAAAATGGTAAAAGAGGAAAGCGCAAATTTAATAAATATGTTTATTCTATACGACTGAGCTTCATAGCAATAGAAAAAAATAACTAAAATAGAACAACACTGTATACCTATCCATAATAATGCAATTGTATAAAAACATGGAGTGCACCATGCGGATGGTGTGAATACAACAAAATGGTACTGTCTAACTTTGTCCTGGATGGAGGGGTGATTATGTATACCCCATAAACTGACTGCTGTTTGACAATTATTGTGCTGTGATACCATTACACAGGTTTGGTGAACATTTTTTTTTATTGCTGTTCATTATTGATTACAGTTACACTATTTCTGCATTAACATGGTGTGGGTTCAGTATGTTTGACCGCTGGAAGGGATGCCGGTGGTTACAATACCGTTGCCAGCATCCCGATGTTTGAAATCCCGACACGGGGGCAATAAGTATGTTACCCCCTCTCGTCTAACCCTAACCCACCCTCTATACATTACTTACGTTTAGGTTGCCGGCTGTCGGGATTTCAGCGTTGACATTCTGATGGGTTTCGGGTCTGTGTTGCTTTGACCATCCATCAGTGCTGCTCAGTCTTCCCCCTATCCACGCATTTCTGTCCCCATCCACACTGCTCTGTCTCCTCCCTCCAGTCAACACCACTGGTACCTCATCCGAGCAGCTTTTTCTTCTGCTCAGACCTTCAGTTGCATAGACTGCATGTGTGTATTCCAATGAGCACACAAATCTGTGAATTAGTAGCGCCACCATTGTGTGAGTGACAGCAATCTCACTCTGAGAGTGCTGAATCTGCACTTACCCACAGGCTGTGATGGCATACCATATCTGTATTGCGCAAGAAACACGTCCATTTAATGATCGGAATTTCATTGCTTTTTGGAATTTGAGTGGAAGAGTTACAACAGGTTTCTGAAATGCCAGATCATGTGTAAGAAGCCTTAATGGGACATGTGAAACCGTAAGGTTTTTTGTCTATGGAATGTCATAGCTTTTTTTTCAATTTATTCTTTAAATTCAGAAATGTAATATTTCACTGTAAGAATAAACATTTGATTTTTTAAATGTTTAATGAAAATGTATAACATCACTGTTCTGTGCAAAATGCAAAAATAATTTTATTTACCAAACAGAATTGTTTATACTTTTAACTTTGGTCAAAATACTTTGCTGCCTTTGCGGATAATGCAGGGAGGGGGCAGTCGGCAGCAGCCTGTACCTGAGGCCGGAGGAGGGGGAGAACCACTAGTGTGCCTGGTGCTGGGAGCGGAAGAAAGAAATCCAGCATCGGCTGATGCAGGCAGGGAGAGGCGGTAGCAGCCTGTGACTGAAGCTGGAGGCGGGGGAAAGACAGCCAGTGTGCTGGGAGCAGGGGAGTAAAAGCTGGCTGCTGATCAGAGGCGTAACAAGGGTAGGGTGAGTGTGGCACGTGCCCTGGGCGCCTTGGCAGGCCCAGGAGAGGGGGGCGCCGCCGGCTGCCAGGGCATCATGCCCCACTCGCCCCCATCACGCCGAAATGTGAGGGGAGGAGAGCGCAGCGTCTCTCCCTCCCCTCACCGCCGCCAGAGCACTAACAGCGCTGCCAGCAGCGCTGCGTGTCCGGTCTCCGGCGTTAGCCAATCAGAGCTTGCGGACCGGCTCCTGATTGGCTGCCGGTCCGCAAGCTCTGATTGGCTGACGAACCGGCGCCACACAGCCGCCGGAGACCGGGAGCGGTGAGTGGAAGGGGAGGCGCTGCGCTCTCCTCCCCTCACAGACACAACAGCAGGTGAGTGACCGGGGGAGGGGGGGCGCACAGTGGGGCATGTATCTGGCACAGTGGGGCATGTATCTGACACAGTGGGGCAATGTATCTGGCACAGTAAGGAAATGTATCTGGCACTGAGGGGCATGTATCTGGCACTGTGGGGCAATGTATCTGGCACAGTGGGGCATGTATCTGGCACAGTGGGGCATGTATCTGGCACAGTGGGGCATGTATCTGGCACAGTGGGGCATGTATCTGGCACAGTGGGGCACAGTGGGGAATGTATCTGGCACAGTGGGGCAATGTATCTGGCACTGTGGGGCAATGTAACTGGCACTGTGGGGCAATGTAACTGGCAATGTGGGGCATGTATCTGGCACTGTGGGGCAATGTATCTGGCACAGCGCGGCATGTATCTGGCACAGCGGGGCATGTATCTGGCACAGCGGGGTATGTGTCTGGCACTGTGGGGCAATGTATCTGGCACAGTGGGGCAATGTATCTGGCACAGTGGGGCAATGTATCTGGCACAGTGGGGCAATGTATCTGGCACAGTGGGGCAATGTAACTGGCATTGTGGGGCAATGTAACTGGCAATGTGGGGCATGTATCTGGCACTGTGGGGCAATGTATCTGGCACAGCGGGGCAATGTATCTGGCACAGCGGGGTATGTATCTGGCACTGTGGGGCAATGTATCTGGCACAGCGGGGCATGTATCTGGCACAGTGGGGCAATGTATTTGGCACAGTGGGGCAATGTATCTGGCACTGTGGGGCAATGTAACTGGCACTGTGGGGCAATGTAACTGGCACTGTGGGGCAATGTAACTGGCACTGTGGGGCAATGTAACTGGCACTGTGGGGCAATGTAACTGGCACTGTGGGGCAATGTATCTGGCAATGTATCTGGCACTGTGGGGCATGTATCTGGCACTGTGGGGCATGTATCTGGCACTGTGGGGCATGTATCTGGCACAGTGGGGCAATGTATCTGGCACAGTGGGGCAATGTATCTGGCACAGTGGGGCAATGTATCTGGCATTGTGGGGCAATGTAACTGGCAATGTGGGGCATGTATCTGGCACTGTGGGGCAATGTATCTGGCACAGCGGGGCAATGTATCTGGCACAGCGGGGCATGTATCTGGCACAGCGGGGTATGTATCTGGCACAGCGGGGCAATGTATCTGACACAGCGGGGCATGTATCTGGCACAGTGGGGCAATGTATTTGGCACAGTGGGGCAATGTATCTGGCACTGTGGGGCAATGTAACTGGCACTGTGGGGCAATGTAACTGGCACTGTGGGGCAATGTAACTGGCACTGTGGGGCAATGTATCTGGCAATGTATCTGGCACTGTGGGGCATGTATCTGGCACTGTGGGGCATGTATCTGGCACTGTGGGGCATGTATCTGGCACTGTGGGGCATGTATCTGGCACTGTGGGGCATTGTATCTGGCACTGTGGGGCAATGTAACTGGCACTGTGGGCCATTTTCAGTGGCCACACCCCTTTTGGTGCATGACCACACACCTTCTGGGGGTGTGGCCACGCCCATTTTTCGGCGCGCATGCTTCTTTTGCTAGTTTTTTTTTTTTTCTCCGACGTCCTAGTGGATGCTGGGACTCCGTCAGGACCATGGGGATTAGCGGCTCCGCAGGAGACAGGGCACAAAAATAAAGCTTTAGGATCAGGTGGTGTGCACTTGCTCCTCCCCCTATGACCCTCCTCCAAGCCTCAGTTAGGTTTTTGTGCCCGTCCGAGCAGGGTGCAATCTAGGTGGCTCTCCTAAAGAGCTGCTTAGAAAAAGTTTTTAGGTTTTTTATTTTCAGTGAGTCCTGCTGGCAACAGGCTCACTGCATCGAGGGACTTAGGGGAGAGAAGTGAACTCACCTGCGTGCAGGATGGATTGGCTTCTTAGGCTACTGGACACCATTAGCTCCAGAGGGATCGAACACAGGCCCAGCCATGGAGTCCGGTCCCGGAGCCGCGCCGCCGACCCCCCTTGCAGATGCCGAAGATTGAAGAGGTCCAGAAACAGGCGGCAGAAGACTTTTACGTCTTCATGAGGTAGCGCACAGCACTGCAGCTGTGCGCCATTGTTGTCAGCACACTTCACACAGCGGTCACTGAGGGTGCAGGGCGCTGGGGGGGGGGGCGCCCTGGGCAGCAATGTATAATACCTTTCTTATGGCTAAAAATACATCACATATAGCCCTTGAGGCTATATGGATGTATTTAACCCCTGCCAGATCTCACAAACTCCGGGAGAAGAGCCCGCCGAAATAGGGGGCGGGGCTTATTCTCCTCAGCACACAGCGCCATTTTCCTGCTCAGCTCCGCTGTGAGGAAGGCTCCCAGGACTCTCCCCTGCACTGCACTACAGAAACAGGGTAAAACAGAGAGGGGGGGGGCACTTTTTTTGGCGATATTACTATATTTAAGCTGCTATAAGGATACAACACTTATATAGGGTTGTTCCCATATATATTATAGCGCTTGGGTGTGTGCTGGCAAACTCTCCCTCTGTCTCCCCAAAGGGCTAGTGGGGTCCTGTCTTCAATAGAGCATTCCCTGTGTGTCTGCTGTGTGTCGGTACGTGTGTGTCGACATGTATGAGGACGATGTTGGTGTGGAGGCAGAGCAATTGCCGGTAATGGTGATGTCACCCCCCAGGGAGTCGACACCGGAATGGATGGCTTTGTTTATGGAATTACGTGATAATGTCAGCACATTACAAAAATCAGTTGACGACATGAGACGGCCGGCAAACCAGTTAGTACCTGCCCAGGCGTCTCAGACACCGTCAGGGGCTGTAAAAATAAGAATTTACTTACCGATAATTCTATTTCTCGTAGTCCGTAGTGGATGCTGGGGACTCCGTCAGGACCATGGGGAATAGCGGCTCCGCAGGAGACAGGGCACAAAAATAAAGCTTTAGGATTAGGTGGTGTGTACTGGCTCCTCCCCTATGACCCTCCTCCAAGCCTCAGTTAGGATACTGTGCCCGGACGAGCGTAAACAATAAGGAAGGATATTGAATCCCGGGTAAGACTCATACCAGCCACACCAATCACACCGTATAACTTGTGATCTGAACCCAGTTAACAGTATGACAAACGTAGGAGCCTCTGAACAGACGGCTCACAACAATAACAACCCAAATTTGTTTGTAACAATAACTATGTACAAGTATTGCAGACAATCCGCACTTGGGATGGGCGCCCAGCATCCACTACGGACTACGAGAAATAGAATTATCGGTAAGTAAATTCTTATTTTCTCTAACGTCCTAAGTGGATGCTGGGGACTCCGTCAGGACCATGGGGATTATACCAAAGCTCCCAAACGGGCGGGAGAGTGCGGATGACTCTGCAGCACCGAATGAGAGAACTCAAGGTCCTCCTCAGCCAGGGTATCAAATTTGTAGAATTTTGCAAACGTGTTTGCCCCTGACCAAGTAGCAGCTCGGTAGAGTTGTAATGCCGAGACCCCCCGGGCAGCCGCCCAGGATGAGCCCACTTTCCTTGTGGAATGGGCCTTGACAGATTTAGGTTGTGGCAAGCCTGCCACAGAATGTGCAAGTTGAATTGTGCTACAAATCCAACGAGCAATCGTCTGCTTAGAAGCAGGAGCACCCATCTTGTTGGGTGCATACAATATAAACAGTGAGTCAGACTTTCTGACTCCCGCCGTTCTTGAAATATATATTTTCAACGCCCGGACCACGTCCAACAACTTGGAATCCTCCAAATCGTTAGTAGCCGCAGGCACCACAATAGGCTGGTTCAGGTGAAACGCTGACACCACCTTAGGCAGAAAATGAGGACGCGTCCGCAGTTCTGCCCTGTCCGTATGGAAAATCAGATATGGGCTCTTATATGATAAAGCCGCCAATTCTGATACTCTCCTGGCTGAAGCCAGGGCCAGTAGCATGGTTACTTTCCATGTAAGATACTTCAACTCCACCGATTTCAGCGGCTCAAACCAATGGGATTTGAGAAAATCCAAGACTACATTAAGATCCCACGGTGCCACTGGGGGCACAACCGGGGGCTGTATATGTAGTACTCCTTTTACAAAAGTCTGGACTTCAGGAACTGAAGCCAATTCTTTCTGGAAGAAAATCGACAGGGCCGAAATTTGAACCTTAATGGACCCCAATTTGAGGCCCATAGACAATCCTGTTTGCAGGAAATGTAGGAATCGACCCAGTTGAAATTCCTCCGTGGGGGCCTTCCTGGCCTCACACCACGCAACATATTTCCTCCAAATGCGGTGATAATGTTGTGCAGTCACCTCCTTCCTGGCTTTTACCAGTGTAGGAATGACCTCTTCCGGAATGCCTTTTTCCCTTAGAATTCGGCGTTCAACCGCCATGCCGTCAAACGCAGCCGCGGTAAGTCTTGGAATAGACACGGTCCCTGCTGAAGCAGGTCCCGTCTTAGAGGTAGAGGCCACGGATCCTCCGTGAGCATCTCTTGAAGTTCCGGGTACCAAGTTCTTCTTGGCCAATCCGGAGCCACTAGTATCGTTCTTACTCCCTTTTGCCGTATAATTCTCAGTACTTTTGGTATGAGAGGCAGAGGAGGGAACACATACACTGACTGGAACACCCACGGTGTTACCAGAGCTTCCACAGCTATTGCCTGAGGGTCTCTTGACCTGGCGCAATACCTGTCCAGTTTTTTGTTGAGGCGGGACGCCATCATATCCACCATTGGTTTTTCCCAACGGTTCACAATCATGTGGAAGACTTCTGGATGAAGTCCCCACTCTCCCGGGTGCAGATCGTGTCTGCTGAGGAAGTCTGCTTCCCAGTTGTCCACTCCCGGAATGAATACTGCTGACAGTGCTATCACATGATCTTCCGCCCAGCGAAGAATCCTTGCAGCTTCTGCCATTGCTGTCCTGCTTCTTGTGCCGCCCTGTCTGTTTACGTGGGCGACTGCCGTGATGTTGTCTGACTGGATCAACACCGGCTGACCCTGAAGCAGGGGTTTTGCCAGACTTAGAGCATTGTAAATCGCTCTTAGCTCCAGTATATTTATGTGAAGAGACATCTCCAGGCTTGACCATACTCCCTGGAAGTTTCTTCCCTGTGTGACCGCTCCCCAGCCTCTCAGACTGGCATCCGTGGTCACCAGGACCCAGTCCTGTATGCCGAATCTGCGGCCCTCTAACAGATGAGCACTCTGCAACCACCACAGAAGAGACACCCTTGTCCGTGGCGATAAGGTTATCCGCTGATGCATCTGCAGATGTGATCCGGACCATTTGTCCAGCAGATCCCACTGAAAAGTTCGTGCGTGGAATCTGCCGAATGGAATCGCTTCGTAAGAAGCCACCATCTTTCCCAGGACTCTTGTGCATTGATGCACAGACACTTTCCCTGGTTTTAGGAGGTTCCTGACAAGTTCGGATAACTCCTTGGCTTTCTCCTCCGGAAGAAACACCTTTTTCTGAACCGTGGCCAGAATCATTCCCAGGAACAGCAGACGTGTCGTCGGGGTCAATTGAGATTTTGGAAAATTCAGAATCCACCCGTGCTGTTGCAGCACTATTTGGGTTAGTACTACTACGTCCCCCAGCTGTTCCCTGGACCTTGCCCTTATCAGGAGATCGTCCAAGTAAGGGATAATTAATACGCCTTTTCTTCGTAGAAGAAACATCATTTCGGCCATTACCTTGGTAAAGACCCGAGGTGCCGTGGACAATCCAAACGGCAGCGTCTGAAACTGATAATGACAGTTTTGCACCACGAACCTGAGGTACCCTTGATGTGAAGGGCAAATTGGGACATGCAGGTAAGCATCCTTTATGTCCAGGGACACCATAAAGTCCCCTTCTTCCAGATTCGCTATCACTGCTCTGAGTGACTCCATCTTGAACTTGAATTTTTGTATGTACAGGTTCAAAGATTTCAGATTTAGAATAGGTCTTACCGAGCCGTCCGGCTTCGGTACCACAAATAGTGTGGAATAATACCCCTTTCCCTGTTGTAGGAGGGGTACCTTGATTATCACCTGCTGGGAATACAGCTTGTGAATGGCTTCCAAAACTGCCTCCCTGTCGGAGGGAGACTTTGGTAAAGCAGACTTCAGGAACCGACGATGGGGAAATGCCTCGAATTCCAGTTTGTACCCTTGCGATACTACCTGTAGAATCCAGGGATCCACTTGCGAGTGAGCCCACTGCGCGTTGAAATTCTTGAGACGGGCCCCCACCATATCTGAGTCTGCTTGTAAAGCCCCAGCGTCATGCTGAAGACTTGGCAGAAGCAGGGGAGGGCTTCTGCTCCTGTGAAGCGGCTGCATGGTGCAGTCTTTTTCCTCTTCCTCTGCCCCGGGGCAGAAAAGAGTGGCCTTTTGCTCGCTTGTACTTATGGGAACGAAAGGACTGAGTTTGAAAAGACGGTGTCTTTTTCTGCTGATGTGGAGTGACCTGGGGTAAAAAGGTGGATTTTCCAGCCGTTGCCGTGGCCACCAGGTCCGATAGACCAGCCCCAAATAACTCCTCCCCTTTATACGGCAATACTTCCATGTGCCGTTTGGAATCCGCATCCCCTGACCACTGTCGCGTCCATAACGCTCTTCTGGCAGAGATGGACATAGCACTTACTCTTGATGCCAGGGTGCAAATATCCCTCTGTGCATCACGCATATATAGTAATGCATCCTTTAAATATTCTATAGTTAACAAAATATTGTCCCTATCCAGGGTATCAATATTCTCAGTCAGGGAATCCGACCATGCGACTCCAGCACTGCACATCCAGGCTGAGGCGATTGCTGGTCGCAGTATAACACCAGTATGTGTGTATATACTTTTTAGGATATTTTCCAGCCTTCTATCAGCTGGTTCTTTGAGGGTGGCCGTATCAGGAGACGGTAACGCTACTTGTTTAGATAAACGTGTGAGCGCCTTATCTACCCTAGGGGGTGTTTCCCAACGCGCCCTAACCTCTGGCGGGAAGGGATATAATGCTAATAATTTTTTAGAAATTAGCTGTTTTTTATCGGGGGAAACCCACGCTTTTTCACACACCTCATTTATTTCCTCTGACTCAGGAAAAACTATTGGTAGTTTTTTCTCACCCCACATAATACCCTTCTTTGTGGTACTTGTAGTGTCAGAAAGGTTCAATGCCTCTTTCATTGCCGTGATCATGTAACGTGTGGCCCTACTGAACATTACGTTTGTCTCGTCACCGTCGACACTAGACTCAGTATCTGTGTCAGGGTCTGTGTCGACCCACTGAGGTAACGGGCGTTTTAGCGCCCCTGACGGTGTCTGAGACGCCTGGACAGGCACTAATTGATTTGCCGGCTGTCTCATGTCGTCAACAGTTTTTTGCAAATTGCTGACATTATCACTTAATTGTTTAAATACAATCATCCAGTCAGGTGTCGACTCCCTAGGGGGTGACATCACCAACACAGGCAACTGCTCCGCCTCCACATCATTTTCCTTCTCATACATGTCGACACACGCGTACCGACACAGCACACACACCGGGAATGCTCTGATAGAGGACAGGACCCCACTTAGCCCTTTGGAGAGACAGAGGGAGAGTCTGCCAGCACACACCCAGCGCTATATATATATATACAGGGATAACCTTATATAAGTGTTATTCCCTTATAGCTGCTGTTATTATCGTTATTTGCTGCCAAAAATGCCCCCCCTTCTCTTTTTTACCCTGATTCTGAAGCAGGACTGCAGGGGAGAGTCAGGGAGCCGTCCTTCCAGCGGAGCTGTGAGGGAAAATGGCGCTTGTGTGCTGAGGAGATAGGCTCCGCCCCTTCACGACGTCCTTATCTCCCGCTTTTTTGTGTACAAATGGCAGGGGATTAAAATACATCCATATAGCCCAGGAGCTATATGTGATGTATTCTTTTTGCCACCTAAGGTATATACTGTTATATTGCGTCTCAGGGCGCTCCCCCCCAGCGCACTGCACCCTCAGTGACCGGAGTGTGAAGTGTGCTGAGAGCAATGGCGCACAGCTGCGGTGCTGTGCGCTACCTTAGACTGAAGACAGGATGTCTTCTGCCGCCGATTTCACCGGACCTCTTCGTCTCTTCTGGCTCTGTAAGGGGGACGGCGGCGCGGCTCCGGTGACCCATCCAGGCTGAACCTGTGATCGTCCCTCTGGAGCTAATGTCCAGTAGCCTAAGAAACCCGATCCACTCTGCACTCAGGTGAGTCCGTTTCTTCTCCCCTTAGTCCCACGATGCAGTGAGCCTATTGCCAGCAGGACTCACTGAAAATAAAAAAACCTAAACTAAACTTTTATTCTAAGCAGCTCAGGAGAGCCACCTAGATTGCACCCTTCTCGGCCGGGCACAAAAATCTAACTGAGGCTTGGAGGAGGGTCATAGGGGGAGGAGCCAGTACACACCACCTAATCCTAAAGCTTTATTTTTGTGCCCTGTCTCCTGCGGAGCCGCTATTCCCCATGGTCCTGACGGAGTCCCCAGCATCCACTTAGGACGTTAGAGAAACGCCCTTTACCTCAGTCGGTCGACACAGACCCAGACACGGACACTGAATCTAGTGTCGACGGTGAAGAAACAAACTTATTTTCCAGTAGGGCCACACGTTATATGATCACGGCAATGAAGGAGGCTTTACATATCTCTGATACTGCAAGTACCACAAAAAGGGGTATTATGTGGGGTGTGAAAAAACTACCTGTAGTTTTTCCTGAATCAGAGGAATTGAATGATGTATGTGATGAAGCGTGGGTTAACCCAGATAGAAAAGTGCTAATTTCCAAAAAGTTATTGGCATTATACCCTTTCCCGCCAGAGGTTAGGGCGCGCTGGGAAACACCCCCTAGGGTGGATAAGGCGCTCACACGCTTATCAAAACAAGTGGCGTTACCGTCTCCTGATACGGCCGCCCTCAAGGATCCAGCTGATAGGAGGCTGGAAACTACCCTAAAAAGTATATACACACATACTGGTGTTATACTGTGACCAGCCATCGCCTCAGCCTGGATGTGCAGTGCTGGGGTGGTCTGGTCGGATTCCCTGACTGAAAATATTGATACCCTGGATAGGGACAGTATTTTATTGACTTTAGAGCAATTAAAGGATGCTTTTCTTTATATGCGAGATGCTCAGAGGGATATTTGCACTCTGGCATCGAGAGTAAGTGCGATGTCCATATCTGCCAGAAGAAGTTTATGGACGCGACAGTGGTCAGGTGATGCGGATTCCAAACGGCATATGGAAGTATTGCCGTATAAAGGGGAGGAATTATTTGGCGTGGGTCTATCGGATCTGGTGGCCACGGCAACTGCCGGGAAATCCACCTTTTTACCTCAGACCCCCTCCCAACAGAAAAAGACACCGTCTTTTCAGCCGCAGTCCTTTCGGTCCTATAAGAACAAGCGGGCAAAAGGACAGTCATATCTGCCCCGAGGCAGAGGAAAGGGGAAGAGAGGGCAGCAAGCAGCTCCTTCCCAGGAACAGAAGCCCTCCCCGGGTTCTGCAAAGCCCTCAGCATGACGCTGGGGCTTTACAAGCGGACTCAGGAGCGGTGGGGGGTCGACTCAAGAATTTCAGCGCGCAGTGGGCTTGCTCACAGGTGGACCCCTGGATCCTGCAGGTAGTATCTCAGGGTTACAGGTTGGAATTCGAGAAGTCTCCCCCTCGCCGGTTCCTAAAGTCTGCTTTGCCAACGTCTCCCGCAGACAGGGCGACGGTATTGGAAGCCATTCACAAGCTGTTTTCTCAGCAGGTGATAGTCAAGGTACCCCTCCTACAACAGGGAAAGGGGTATTACTCCACGCTATTTGTGGTACCGAAGCCGGACGGCTCGGTAAGACCTATTCTAAATCTGAAATCTTTGAACCTGTACATACAAAAATTCAAGTTCAAGATGGAGTCACTCAGAGCAGTGATAGCGAATCTGGAAGAAGGGGACTTTATGGTGTCCCTGGACATCAAGGATGCTTACCTGCATGTCCCAATTTGCCCTTCACACCAAGGGTACCTCAGGTTCGTGGTGCAAAACTGTCATTATCAGTTTCAGACGCTGCCGTTTGGATTGTCCACGGCACCTCGGGTCTTTACCAAGGTAATGGCCGAGATGATGTTTCTTCTGTGAAGAAAAGGCGTATTAATTATCCCTTACTTGGACGATCTCCTGATAAGGGCAAGGTCCAGAGAACAGCTGGAAGACGTAGTAGCACTAACCCAAGTAGTGCTGCAACAGCACGGGTGGATTCTGAATTTTCCAAAATCTCAATTGAACCCGACGACACGTCTGCTGTTCCTGGGAATGATTCTGGACACGGTTCAGGAAAAGGTGTTTCTTCCGGAGGAGAAAGCCAGGGAGTTATCCGTACTTGTCAGGAACCTCCTAAAACCAGGAAAAGTGTCTGTGCATCAATGCACAAGAGTCCTGGGAAAGATGGTGGCTTCTTACGAAGCGATTCCATTCGGCAGATTCCACGCACAAACTTTTCAGTGGGATCTGCTGGACAAATGGTCCAGATCGCATCTGCAGATGCATCAGCGGATAACCTTATCGCCACGGACAAGGGTGTCTCTTCTGTGGTGGTTGCAGAGTGCTCATCTGTTAGAGGGCCGCAGATTCGGCATACAGGACTGGGTCCTGGTGACCACGGATGCCAGTCTGAGAGGCTGGGGAGCGGTCACACAGGGAAGAAACTTCCAGGGAGTATGGTCAAGCCTGGAGATGTCTCTTCACATAAATATACTGGAGCTAAGAGCGATTTACAATGCTCTAAGCCTGGCAAAACCCCTGCTTCAGGGTCAGCCGGTGTTGATCCAGTCGGACAACATCACGGCAGTCGCCCACGTAAACAGACAGGGCGGCACAAGAAGCAGGAGAGCAATGGCAGAAGCTGCAAGGATTCTTCGCTGGGCGGAAGATCATGTGATAGCACTGTCAGCAGTGTTCATTCCGGGAGTGGACAACTGGGAAGCAGACTTCCTCAGCAGACACGATCTACACCCGGGAGAGTGGGGACTTCATCCAGAAGTCTTCCACATGATTGTGAACCGTTGGGAAAAACCAAAGGTGGATATGATGGCGTCTCGCCTCAACAAAAAACTGGACAGGTATTGCACCAGGTCAAGAGACCCTCAGGCAATAGCTGTGGACGCTCTGGTAACACCGTGGGTATTCCAGTCAGTGTATGTGTTTCCTCCTCTGCCTCTCATACCAAAAGTACTGAGAATTATACGGCAAAGGGGAGTAAGAACGATACTCGTGGCTCCGGATTGGCCAAGAAGAACTTGGTACCCGGAACTTCAGGAGATGCTCACGGAAGATCCGTGGCCTCTACCTCTAAGACGGGACCTGCTTCAGCAGGGACCGTGTCTATTCCAAGACTTACCGCGGCTGCGTTTGACGGCATGGCGGTTGAACGCCGAATTCTAAGGGAAAAAGGCATTCCGGAAGAGGTCATTCCTACACTGGTAAAAGCCAGGAAGGAGGTGACTGCACAACATTATCACCGCATTTGGAGAAAATATGTTGCGTGGTGTGAGGCCAGGAAGGCCCCCACGGAGGAATTTCAACTGGGTCGATTCCTACATTTCCTGCAAACAGGATTGTCTATGGGCCTCAAATTGGGGTCCATTAAGGTTCAAATTTCGGCCCTGTCGATTTTCTTCCAGAAAGAATTGGCTTCAGTTCCTGAAGTCCAGACTTTTGTAAAAGGAGTACTACATATACAGCCCCCGGTTGTGCCCCCAGTGGCTCCGTGGGACCTTAATGTAGTTTTGGATTTTCTCAAATCCCATTGGTTTGAGCCACTCAAATCGGTGGATTTGAAATATCTTACGTGGAAAGTAACCATGCTACTGGCCCTGGCTTCAGCCAGGAGAGTATCAGAATTGGCGGCTTTATCGTATAAAAGCCCATATCTGATTTTCCATTCGGACAGGGCAGAACTGCGGACGCGTCCTCAGTTTCTGCCTAAGGTGGTGTCAGCGTTTCACCTGAACCAGCCTATTGTGGTGCCTGCGGCTACTAGCGATTTGGAGGATTCCAAGTTGCTGGACGTTGTCCGGGCATTGAAAATATATATTTCAAGGACGGCTGGAGTCAGAAAATCTGACTCGCTGTTTATACTGTATGCACCCAACAAGCTGGGTGCTCCTGCTTCTAAGCAGACGATTGCTCGTTGGATTTGTAGCACAATTCAACTTGCACATTCTGTGGCAGGCCTGCCACAGCCTAAATCTGTCAAGGCCCATTCCACAAGGAAGGTGGGCTCATCCTGGGCGGCTGCCCGAGGGGTCTCGGCATTACAACTCTGCCGAGCAGCTACGTGGTCGGGGGAGAACACGTTTGTAAAATTCTACAAATTTGATACCCTGGCTAAAGAGGACCTGGAGTTCTCTCATTCGGTGCTGCAGAGTCATCCGCACTCTCCCGCCCGTTTGGGAGCTTTGGTATAATCCCCATGGTCCTGACGGAGTCCCAGCATCCACTAGGACGTCAGAGAAAATAAGATTTTACTTACCGATAAATCTATTTCTCGTAGTCCGTAGTGGATGCTGGGCGCCCATCCCAAGTGCGGATTGTCTGCAATACTTGTACATAGTTATTGTTACAAAAAAATCGGGTTGTTATTGTTGTGAGCCGTCTGTTCAGAGGCTCCTACGTTTGTCATACTGTTAACTGGGTTCAGATCACAAGTTGTACGGTGTGATTGGTGTGGCTGGTATGAGTCTTACCCGGGATTCAAAATCCTTCCTTATTGTGTACGCTCGTCCGGGCACAGTATCCTAACTGAGGCTTGGAGGAGGGTCATAGGGGGAGGAGCCAGTGCACACCACCTGATCCTAAAGCTTTATTTTTGTGCCCTGTCTCCTGCGGAGCCGCTAATCCCCATGGTCCTGACGGAGTCCCAGCATCCACTACGGACTACGAGAAATAAATTTATCGGTAAGTAAAATCTTATTTTTTTTTTTCGGGGGGCGCCATTTTCCATCTTGCCCTGGGCTCCAAAAACACTAGCAACGCCTCTGCTGCTGATGCAAGGAGGAGGAAGGCGGCAGCAGGCTGTGACCACTATCCGGAGGCGGGGGAAAGACAGCCTGTGTTCCTGGTGCTGGGAGCAGCGGATAGATAGCCGACGGCGGCTGATGGAGGGAGAGAGAGGGAGCTATTTCAGGCTGCTGACAGCACAGAAGCAGACTAGGTAGGGAGGGGGGAGAGAGATGTACAGCAGCAGCATGATGAGGTACTGGCTGTGCCTCTGGCACCGCTCGAACCGGACAGTGAAAACTCATTAATGTGAGCGGTGCCGGGGCTAATTACTGTCACACTATGCCCCACCAGCCCCAAAACTGCCTCACTGTACAACTGAGACATACGTAGTTCACGCTGTTCACCTCCACTGTACAAAATAAAAATGTAATGTGGGGAAAGTTGGCCATGTTAGTGAATTCAAGTGAAGCTATACACTGAGTACACCCCCTGCTGGCAGTCACTGCACAGGCGCAACAAATTGAAATGCCTCATCTTTAAAATGGGGCATATTTTACTACATTAAAAAAAAAAACTGTAACTTTCTGAAAAACTTTAACCCCAAAGGGCCTACACTGTGACAAACTCTACCTAACAAAAAAAGAAAACAAGTCTTAATTCCTCCTCTACCCTGAGCTATGCCTTCCCAAAAATCCCCCCATAGACTACATTAGAAAACTGTCAAATTAGCCAAACAGGAAGTAGCAGAAAAAAAACTGACAGTTTCAACTTTAGATTACTCCCAATTACTCATTTGTAATTAATTTGGTATGCAGCTCCGGGTGAAGATTTTACGCGTCCTTGACAAATTTCAGCTCAGTACGTCCAATCACTTTTGAGGTGTAGCCCCTCAAACACCATGCCCCATCTCAGAAGTTCCCTATAGGAGAATTCAGTTTATTTGATTCAGCCTTAATATAATGGCATGACCGTGCTACATACTCCATCTATATCTCTTTACTCAGTCTCAGCTATATGGTCTGAGTGTACCCCACAGGATTGGTGATTACTAGGATAATAACGCTGAAGTGTACACAATCCAGGAACAGAGGTGTATACCAGTTTACCTATACAGGTTGAGTATCCCTTATCCAAAACGCTTGGGACCAGAAGTATTTTGGATATTGGATTTTTCCGTATTTTGGAATAATTGCATACCATAATGAGATATCATGGTGATGGGACCTAAATCTAAGCACAGAATGCATTTATGTTACATATACACCTTATATATACACAGCCTGATGGTAATTTTAGCCAATATTTTGAAAAACTCTGGCCCTCATTCCGAGTCGTTCGCTCTGTATTTTTCATCGCATCGCAGTGAAATTCCGCTTAGTACGCATGCGCAATATTCGCACTGCGACTGCGCCAAGTAATTTTACAATGGAGATAGTATTTTTACTCACGGCTTTTTCATCGCTCCGGCGATCGTAGTGTGATTGACAGGAAATGGGTGTTACTGGGCGGAAACAGGCCGTTTTATGGGCGTGCGGGAAAAAACGCTACCGTTTCCGGAAAAAACGCAGGAGTGGCCGGGGAAACGGGGGAGTGTCTGGGCGAACGCTGGGTGTGTTTGTGACGTCAAACCAGGAACGACAAGCACTGAACTGATCGCAAATGCCGAGTAAGTGTGGAGCTACTCTGAAACTGCTAAGTAGTTTGTAATCGCAATATTGCGAATACATCGTTCGCAATTTTAAGATGCTAAGATACACTCCCAGTAGGCGGCGGCTTAGCGTGAGCAACTCTGCTAAAATCGCCTTGCGAGCGAACAACTCGGAATGAGGGCCTCTGTGCATTAAACAAAGTGGGCGTACATTCACACAAGTCATTTATGTTTCATATACACCTAATACACACAGCCTGAAGGTCATTTAATACAATATTTTTTAATAACTTTGTGTATTAAACAAAGTTTGTGTACATTGTGCCATCAGAAAACAAAGGTTTCACTATCTCACTCTCACTCAAAAAATTCCGTATTTCGGAATATTCCGTATATCGGAATTTTTGGATATGGGATACTCAACCTGTATTAGTAATGCATTTTGTGTATTCAGTTTACAGTGATTACTCATTTGCATATGTTGTTACAGTCACTGCGAACAGACACACTTTTTTCTATGAATGTTCTCATCTACGCTAATTAACCTTTGATGATTTAACCTGAAACTTACTTTCTCATACGTCCTAGAGGATGCTGGGGACTCCGTAAGGACCATGGGGTATAGACGGATCCGCAGGAGCCTGGGCACACTATAAAGACTTAAACAGGGTGTGAACTGGCTCCTCCCTCTATGCCCCTCCTCCAGACCTCAGTTAGACTTTGTGCCCAGGAGTGATGGGTCACACACTAGGGGAGCTCTCCTGAGTTTCTCTGAAATACTTTGTTAGATTTGTTATTTTCAGGCAGACCTGCTGGCTACAGGCTCCCTGCAGCGTGGGAGTGAGGGGAGAGAAGCAGGACCTTCTTCTTCTTAGTTTAAGGGCTCTGCTTCTCGGCTACTGGACACCATTAGCTCCAGAGGGTTCGATCACTTAGTGCGCCTAGCTGCTTGTTCCCGGAGCCGCGCCGTCAATCCCCTCACAGAAGCCTGAAGAAAGAAGCCGGGTGAGTATTGGAAGAAAAGAAGACTTCAGTGACGGCAGAAGACTTCAGTGACGGAGGTACAGCGGTCGCGCTGCGCTCCATGCTCCCACACAACGGCACTCACAGGGTGAAGGGCGCTGGGGGGGGAGTGCCCTGGGCGGCAGGTTACTGTTGTTTTCATATGACTGGCTTTAAAAGTGTGTTCGGTGCCTGGGCACCGTGTCTTCTTCCCCCGCCAGCATGTTTGAGCGCGCTACGCGCCATTGACCCCCCGGCACAGGCTTCCATGGCTGCAGGGCGCTGGGGGGGGGGAGCGCCCTGAGCAGTGTTACAGGGCTGATGTGTTTATGCTGGCGCTGCCGGGGCTCCGTGTCCCGGACCCTGCCAGCGTGTATTAGCGCACTGCGCACCTTTTTCTCCCATGCCGCCGGCTTCCATGGGTGCAGGGCGCCGGGGGGGGGGGCGCCCTGGGCAGTATATATTATGTGAGCCCCGGCGCCGCACACGATATGAGCAGCACTAGAGTGTTTATGCTGGCGCTGCCGGGGCTCCGTGTCCCGGACCCCCGCCAGCGCGTGTTAGCGCACTGCGTGCCTTTTTTCTCCCCCGCCGCCGGCATCCATGGGTGCAGGGCGCCTGGAGGGGTGCCCTGGGCAGCATATACTGTAATATGAGCCCCCGGCGCCGCGCGCGATACCGCCAGTCATAGCGGCGGTAGCGCGCCGCGCCGGTGCTCCCACACACCAACGAGTTACTTGGGTGCAGGGCGCAGGGGGGGGAGCGCCCTGGGCGGCAGGTCACTGTTGTTTTCATAAGACTGGCTTTAGAAGTGTGTTCGGTGCCTGGGCACCGTGTCTTCTTCCCCCGCCAGCATGTTTGAGCGCGCTACGCGCCATTGACCCCCCGGCACAGGCTTCCATGGCTGCAGGGCGCTGGGGGGGGGGAGCGCCCTGAGCAGTGTTACAGGGCTGATGTGTTTATGCTGGCGCTGCCGGGGCTCCGTGTCCCGGACCCCGCCAGCGTGTATTAGCGCACTGCGCACCTTTTTCTCCCCCGCCGCCGGCTTCCATGGGTGCAGGGCGCCGGGGGGGGGGCGCCCTGGGCAGTATATGTTATAATGTGAGCCCCGGCGCCGCACACGATATGAGCAGCACTAGAGTGTTTATGCTGGCGCTGCCGGGGCTCCGTGTCCCGGACCCCCGCCAGCGCGTGTTAGCGCACTGCGCGCCTTTTTTCTCCCCCGCCGCCAGCATCCATGGGTGCAGGGCGCCTGGAGGGGCGCCCTGGGCAGCATATACTGTAATATGAGCCCCCGGCGCCGCGCGCGATACTGCCAGTCATAGCGGCGGTAGCGCGCCGCGCCGGTGCTCCCACACACCAACGAGTTACTTGGGTGCAGGGCGCAGGGGGGGGGGCGCCCTGAACGGCAGGTTTGATGGTATATAGTGTATCTACACTATATACAAGTCCAGCCTGTATATTTATGTTAATGGGCTAGAGCGCGCCGGGAAGGGGCGGAGCTTAGCCCTCACAGAAGAGTCAGCTCCATTTCTCTGACGTCCTAGTGGATGCTGGGAACTCCGTAAGGATCATGGGGAATAGCGGCTCCGCAGGAGACTGGGCACAAAAGTAAAGCTTTAGGACTACCTGGTGTGCACTGGCTCCTCCCCCTCTGACCCTCCTCCAAGCCTCAGTTAGATTTTTGTGCCCGAACGAGAAGGGTGCACACTAGGGGCTCTCCTGAGCTGCTTAGTGAAAAGTTTAGTTTTAGGTTTTTTATTTTCAGTGAGTCCTGCTGGCAACAGGCTCACTGCATCGAGGGACTAAGGGGAGAAGAAGCGAACTCACCTGCGTGCAGAGTGGATTGGGCTTCTTAGGCTACTGGACACCATTAGCTCCAGAGGGATCGAACACAGGCCCAGCCATGGAGTCCGGTCCCAGAGCCGCGCCGCCGGCCCCCTTACAGAGCCAGAAGCAAGAAGAGGTCCGGAAAATCGGCGGCAGAAGACATCCTGTCTTCACCAAGGTAGCGCACAGCACTGCAGCTGTGCACCATTGCTCTTCAGCACACTTCACACTTCGGTCACTGAGGGTGCAGGGCGCTAGGGGGGGGCGCCCTGAGCAGCAATAAAATCACCTTGGCTGGCGAAAATACATCACATATAGCCCCCAGGGCTATATGGATGAATTTTAACCCCTGCCAGATTACACTGAAAAACGGGAGAAAAGGCCGCCGAGAAGGGGGCGGAGCCTATCTCCTCAGCACACTGGCGCCATTTTCCCTCACAGCTCCGTTGGAGGGAAGCTCCCTGGCTCTCCCCTGCAGTCACTACACTACAGAAAGGGTTAAAAAAGAGAGGGGGGCACTAATTAGGCGCAGTATAAACAATACAGCAGCTATAAGGGGAAAAACACTTATATAAGGTTATCCCTGTATATATATAGCGCTCTGGTGTGTGCTGGCAAACTCTCCCTCTGTCTCCCCAAAGGGCTAGTGGGGTCCTGTCCTCTATCAGAGCATTCCCTGTGTGTGTGCTGTGTGTCGGTACGTTTGTGTCGACATGTATGAGGAGGAAAATGATGTGGAGGCGGAGCAAATTGCCTGTAATAGGGATGTCACCCCCTAGGGGGTCGACACCTGAGTGGATGAACTGCTGGAAGGAATTACATGACAGTGTCAGCTCTTTACAAAAGACAGTGATTGACATGAGACAGCCGGCTACTCAGCTTGTGCCTGTCCAGACGTCTCATAGGCCGTCAGGGGCTCTAAAGCGCCCGTTACCTCAGATGGCAAATACAGACGCCGACACGGATACTGACTCCAGTGTCGACGGTGAAGAGACAAATATGACTTCCAGTAGGGCCACACGTTACATGATTGAGGCAATGAAAAATGTTTTACACATTTCTGATAATACGAGTACCACCAATAGGGGTATTATGTTCGGTGAGGAAAAACTACCTGTAGTTTTCCTGAATCTGAGAAATTAAATGAGGTGTGTGATGAAGCGTGGGTTTCCCCCGATAAAAAACTGATAATTTCTAAAAAGTTATTGGCATTATATCCTTTCCCGCCAGAGGTTAGGGTGCGTTGGGAAATACCCCCTAGGGTGGATAAAGCGCTCACACGCTTGTCAAAACAAGGGCTCTACCCTCTCCTGAGATGGCCGCCCTTAAGGATCCTGCTGATAGAAAGCAGGAGGGTATCCTAAAATGTATTTACACACATACTGGTGTTATACTGCGACCAGCAATCGCCTCAGCCTGGATGTGCAGTGCTGGGTTGGCGTGGTCGGATTCCCTGACTGAAAATATTGATACCCTAGATAGGGACAGTATATTATTGCCTGTAGAGCATTTAAAAGATGCATTTCTATATATGTGTGATGCACAGCGGGATATTTGCCGACTGGCATCAAGAGTAAGTGCGCTGTCCATTTCTGCCAGAAGAGGGTTATGGACACGACAGTGGTCAGGTGATGCGGATTCCAAATGGCATATGGAAGTATTGCCTTATAAAGGGGAGGAGTTATTTGGGGTCGGTCTTTCAGACCTGGTGGCCACGGCAACAGCTGGGAAATCCACGTTTTTACCCCAGGTCGCCTCTCAACATAAGAAGACGCCGTATTATCAGGCGCAGTCCTTTCGTTCCCATAAGGGCACGTGGGCAAAAGGTTCCTCATTTCTGCCCCGTGACAGAGGGAGAGGAAAACGGCTGCAGAAATCAGCCAGTTCCCAGGAACAGAAGCCCTCTCCCGCCTCTGCCAAGCCCTCAGCATGACGCTGGGGCTTTACAAGCAGACAGGGAGGCAGTTTTGGAAGCCATTCACAAGCTGTATTCCCAGCAGGTGATAATCAAGGTACCCCTCCTGCAACAGGGAAAGGGGTATTACTCCACACTGTTGTGGTACCGAAGCCGGACGGCTCGGTGAGACCGATTTTAAATCTAAAATCTTTGAACACTTACATACAGAGGTTCAAATTCAAGAGAAGGGGACTACATGGTGTCTCTGGACATCAAGGATGCTTACCTTCATGTCCAAATTTACCCTTCTCACCAAGGGTACCTCAGGTTTGTGGTACAGAACTGTCACTATCAGTTTCAGACGCTGCCGTTTGGATGGTCCACGGCACCCCGGGTCTTTACCAAGGTAATGGCCGAAATGATGATACTCCTTCGAAGGAAGGGAGTTTTAGTTATCCCTTACTTGGACGATCTCCTGATAAGGGTAAGATCCTGGGAACAGTTGGAGGTCGGTGTAGCACTATCTCAGGTAGTGTTGCGACAGCACGGTTGGATTCTCAATATTCCAAAATCGCAGCTGGTTCCGACGACTCGTCTTCTGTTCCTAGGGATGATTCTGGACACAGTTCAGAAAAAGGTGTTTCTCCCGGAGGAGAGAGCCAGGGAGTTATCCGAGCTAGTCAGGAACCTCCTAAAACCGAGCCAAGTCTCAGTGCATCAATGTACAAGGGTTCTGGGAAAAATGGTGGCTTCCTACGAAGCAAAGCCATTCGGCAGATTCCACGCAAGAACTTTCCAGTGGGACCTGCTGGACAAATGGTCCGGGTCGCATCTTAAGATGCATCAGCGGATAACCCGGTCACCAAGGACAAGGGTGTCCCTCCTGTGGTGGTTGCAGAGTGCTCATCTTCTAGAGGGCCGCAGATTCGGCATTCAGGACTGGGTCCTGGTGACCTCGGATGCCAGCCTGCGAGGCTGAGGAGCAGTCACACAGGGAAGAAATTTCCAGGGCTTATGGTCAAGCCTGGAGACATCATTTCACATAAATATCCTGGAGCTAAGGGCCATTTACAATGCTCTCAGCTTAGCAAGACCTCTGCTTCAAGGTCAGCCGGTGCTGATCCAGTCGGACAACATCACGGCAGTCACCCACGTAAACAGACAGGGTGGCACAAGAAGCAGTCAATGGCAGAAGCTGCAAGGATTCTTCGCTGGGCGGAAAATCATGTGATAGCACTGTCAGCAGTATTCATTCCGGGAGTGGACAACTGGGAAGCAGACTTCCTCAGCAGGCACGGCCTCCACCCGGGAGAGTGGGGACTTCACCCAGAAGTCTTCCACATGATTGTAAACCATTGGGAAAAACCAAAGGTGGACATGATGGCGTCCCGCCTAAACAAAAAATTGGACAGGTATTGCGCCAGGTCAAGGGACCCTCAGGCAATAGCTGTGGACGCTCTGGTAACACCGTGGGTGTACCAGTCAGTGTATGTGTTCCCTCCTCTTCCTCTCATACCAAAAGTACTGAGAATTATAAGACGGAGGGGAGTAAGAACTATACTCGTGGCTCCGGATTGGCCAAGAAGGACTTGGTACCCGGAACTTCAAGAGATGCTCACGGAGGACCCGTGGCCTCTACCTCTAAGAAGGGACCTGCTCCAGCAAGGACCCTGTCTATTCCAAGACTTACCGCGGCTGCGTTTAACGGCAGGGCGGTTGAACGCCGGATCCTGAAGGAAAAAGGCATTCCGGATGAAGTCATCCCTACCCTGATCAAGCCAGGAAGGATGTAACCGCAAAGCATTATCACCGCATTTGGCGAAAATATGTTGCGGGGTGCGAGGCCAGTAAGGCCCCGATGGAGGAATTTTCAACTAGGTCGATTCCTGCATTTCCTGTAAACAGGAGTGTCTATGTGCCTAAAATTGGGGTCCATTAAGGTTCAAATTTCGGCCCTGTCAATTTTCTTCCAGAAAGAACTAGCTTCAGTTCCTGAAGTTCAGACGTTTGTAAAAGGGGTACTGCATATACAGCCTCCTTTTGTGCCTCCAGTGGCACCTTGGGATCTCAATGTAGTTTTGGGGTTCCTAAAGTCACATTGGTTTGAACCACTTGAATCTGTGGAGTTAAAATATCTCACATGGAAAGTGGTCATGTTGTTGGCCCTGGCCTCGGCCAGGCGCGTGTCAGAATTGGCGGGCTTTATCCTGTAAAGGCCCTTATCTGATCTTCCATTCAGACAGGGCGGAATTGAGGACTCATCCTCAATTTCTCCCTAAGGTGGTTTCAGCGTTTCACTTGAACCAGCCTATTGTGGTACCTGCGGCTACTAGGGACTTGGAGGACTCCAAGTTGCTGGACGTAGTCAGGGCCCTGAAAGTATATGTTTCCAGGACGGCTGGAGTCAGAAAATCTGACTCGCTGTTTATCCTGTATGCACCCAACAAGCTGGGTGCTCCTGCTTCTAAGCAGACTATTGCTCGTTGGATTTGTAGCACAATTCAGCTTGCACATTCTGTGGCAGGCCTGCCACAGCCAAAATCTGTAAAAGCCCATTCCACACGGAAAGTGGGCTCATCTTGGGCGGCTGCCCGAGGGGTCTCGGCTTTACAACTTTGCCGAGCAGCTACTTGGTCAGGGGCAAACACGTTTGCTAAATTCTACAAATTTGATACCCTGGCTGAGGAGGACCTGGAGTTCTCTCATTCGATGCTGCAGAGTCATCCGCACTCTCCCGCCCGTTTGGGAGCTTTGGTATAATCCCCATGGTCCTTACGGAGTTCCCAGCATCCACTAGGACGTCAGAGAAAATAAGAATTTACTTACCGATAATTCTATTTCTCATAGTCCGTAGTGGATGCTGGGCGCCCATCCCAAGTGCGGATTGTCTGCAATACTTGTACATAGTTATTGTTACAAAAATCGGGTTATTGTGGTTGTGAGCCATCTTTCCAGAGGCTCCTCTGTTATCATGCTGTTAACTGGGTTCAGATCACAGGTTGTACGGTGTGATTGGTGTGGCTGGTATGAGTCTTACCCGGGATTCATAAATCCTTCCTTATTGTGTATGCTCGTCCGGGCACAGTATCCTAACTGAGGCTTGGAGGAGGGTCATAGGGGGAGGAGCCAGTGCACACCAGGTAGTCCTAAAGCTTTACTTTTGTGCCCAGTCTCCTGCGGAGCCGCTATTCCCCATGGTCCTTACGGAGTTCCCAGCATCCACTACGGACTATGAGAAATAGAATTATCGGTAAGTAAATTCTTATTTTTCCTCAGATCCCAGCCAGGACTTGCTGTATAGTAAGATGGAGGGGGGCACAGTGTTTAATGCTATATGGGGGTCATATAGCATTATGTTTGATAATGGACGCATAATTCTTGTTGTAATACATAAATTCACTGTTTCCCTGTTTGTTTACCCACTATCCGTTAGTCGACATATGTCGGCAGGTGTGAGGGCTTTGTCCCGAGCTGCTGTGGGGATAACTGTCGGCTTCGCCGGCGCATGGCGGTACTTGATTCGGAAAATTAAGTATTAGCAGGTTGGTGTTTTGTGTGCTTAAAGCAGTAAACACGATAGGGAAGATACAGTTGTTTGTGGATGCCCTGTCGGCATCAACGGTATTTCCTGGGTAAAAAAGTTATCAGGCTGTTATTGCCTTGTACCTGTATATATATGTATATTTATAGGTATATGTGGGGGGAGTGTTATCAAAATTGTATTATATGCTTCCCTTGGACCCCTTGGGGTTCCACGATTATTATTTTTTGCCCGCTTATTATTCCTTGCTGTCGACATTTACTAAGTTTCTGTCGACCATAACGTTCCTGGTAGATCCACATCGGGGGCATGTCAGTACATGGTCATACACATTCACAACACATTACTGTCACTAGGGACCTGACGGGTCTGGACAATCCGCTTGCGTATAGGTTATATCTATATGTGTATATATGTAGATATAGGTTTATATATGCATGGTTAGGATATGTGTGTTCTATTGTGTATTACATGATGTATATCCATGAATGCTGAAATAATGGTATTCTTATCATGTGCTGGTCGCTCTGTTGATTAAGCTCTAGATTGGCCGTGACGAGTTGGTTTTCGATCCTCTCAAGGAGTCCGAATATTATTCTCTTCACAACGCGGAGAGAAAATGATGACAGTCAACTCCTGGTCGACGCAGAGCCCGGTCGAAAAGGATCATACACAGGCAGCTAAGTGAAATTTTATTTCTATACTTTGAACTTATTTGCACTGTATGCACTTGAGGGAGTGTTGTATTCGGGAAACCATCCGATAGAACCAGTGTGGGTAGGCTTGCCTATGTTGATTCTACCTTATAACATTACAGCAGGCTGCCACGTGACAGCAGGAGGTGTGACCGGAAAAATGCTGAGGATGTCTCGGAGTGATACTGGAGGGAGGTATACAGCTGTTCAGTGTGGCCTCTGTTCAGTCAATCTCGGCGGATACCACTGGTAAGTCTAAATTCGTGAGTTAGCCTCCTTCACAACGGTTGGTGACGCATTTCTTTTGTGGGATGCAGTCGTTTTAACCGGTTCGATACCGTTCTTTTTTCCTTTTCTGTGCAGACAGTGGAAGGTGAAAAGGTAAGAGTTCTGCAGCCTTGTTAGGTTCGCAGTAGTGGATGTCGTTTTCTGTTTCCTCCACATCCACCACTTGTCGCTGAGTCTATAGGGCTGGTCCCCACTCCGGTGGGCACTCGTCTACTAATTTTCAGTTGGTCCAGGAATAGAATAGGACCTGTGGGTTATTTATAGAATCCAAAGGGGAACATTCTGAGTTACGGTTGTTTCCCCTTGCTGTTTTTTCTAATAGTTCTTGCCGTTCCGCTCTAGAAGGGAAGATAGTACGCGACGCCATACAGAGGTGCGTCAGGATCAGGACATTGTCCGGTTGTCCCTGTATAAAGGTGCATATCGTTGTTTCTGTCTGACTGTTCTTCAACACAGGGATTGGCTGTTGTTTCCAACGACACAGATGTTGGAGGTGGGTTTCAGAGTAGATAATGACCGGTTAAGGTTTGGGGTTTTTCCATGTGAAAAGAGTGTCTGAAGATTCAGAGTTGGATCGGCTTTACTGTGACACTTCATCAATGTGTTCCGTTACTGAACCGGTTGGGTGCGGCCTAAGAGGCCTTTTTTGGTGAGCAGGTCTAATGCCAGAGTGGCTTTTCAGAGACCGGTTGGAAATGTGGTCCGGGTCTCACCTGCACCTGAATATAATCCTAACGGCCAGGACATCGCTCCTGTGGTGTCTGCTCGGTTCTCTCCTTCTAGGGGGATGAAGGTTCGGGTTCCGGGTGTAGATCCTGGTGGCCGTGCATACAGATCTCCGAGACGGAGGAGCAGTACTTGCAAGGGACGTATTTCCAGGAGATAAGGTCATGTTGGAAAGCTTGTCTGCTATAAGCTTTCTTGAATTGAGAGTTAGTTTCGACAAACGTATTTTTCATGTTCTGCCCGTGTTAGTTCTACTAGACAACTTGTCAGCAGTGGCGTAAGTAAACCGCTATGGCGGATCAAGGAGCAAAGCGGCAATGACAGAAGATGCACAGTTTTGCCGTTGGGTGGAAAGTCTGGTAAACGCTATATTAGCAGTCTTCGTTCCGGAGGTGAATGACGGAGAAATTGATTTCCTCTGCTGACGCGATCTCCATCCGGGAGACATTCAGTCATCATCGAGAAGTTTTCACAGACGTGACAAGTTTTGGAGGAATGTCGCAATTGGATACGTTGGCGTCTCGCCTCAACGAGAGGCCTCAGGGATATTGTTCCAGATCAAGGGACGCTCAAGCTATAGCTGTGGACACCCTCGTGTCACCGTGGGTGTTTTTAGTCGGTCTATGTGGCCTCTCTGCTTTCACTTTTTCTGACGGTGATAAACATGAGATGAACAGAGGTTCAGGCGATCCTCGTGGATCCGGTCTAGCCAAGGAGGGTTTGCTATCCAGTTTTTCATGTCTTACTCATAGAAGATTCCTGCCCTCTTCCTATACGTGAGGATCTGTTACAACAGGATCAGGGCGTGTTGCAAGACTTACCGCGGATGCGTCTGACGTCGTGGCGGTTGAATGCCATATCCTAAGCCGAAAGGGATGTTCCCAGTGACGTCGTTTCCTCAATTTTTCTGGCTAAGAAAGAAGTAAAGGCTAAGCTTTACCTCCGTAGCTGGCGTAACTATGTGTTTGGTGTGTATCCAGGAAGGCTCCTATGGGAGGTTTTCAGCTAGGTCGTTCTTGTCCATACTTTACGGACCGGTGTGGATACAAGCCTAAAGTTGGGCTCCATTTCAGTGCAGTTTGGCCTAATAATTTCTTTACAAAAATTTCTCTCTTGGAAAGTGGTCATGCTCTTGGCTTTGACATCCGCAAGGCGGGTGTCGGAAGTGGTGGTTTTGTCTCACAAGAGCCTTGTTTGATCTTTCATGTGGATAGGGAGGAATTGAGAACTTGGTTAGTAGTTTGGCCAAGAGTGGTTTCTGGGTTTCACAGAAATCTGTCTATTTTGATGCCGCTGATTACTTAGGCATTAGCTGTTTCAAATTCTCTCGATGTCGCCAGGGATTTGAATATTTAGGTCGCCAATTTGGCTCAGTTGGGAGAACCAGAGGCTCTGTTGTCTGGTATGTTCCCAGCATGGTTTGGGTGACTGTGTTATGCAGTCTGTTACACGCTGGATCTGTGATGCTATTTGGCATGTTCTTTCTTCGGCTGGATTGCCATCACCGAAGTCGGTGGAGACCCGTTCTACTGGGAAGATGGTTTTTTTCGTGGGCGAATGCCCGAGGAGGCTCGGAGGTTCAACTTTGCCGAGTGGATACTTGCTCGGGTTCAAACACTTCTGCAAAATTCTGCAAGTTTGATACCCTGGCTGCTGAGGACCTCATGTTTGCTCAATCGGTGCTGCAGAGTCATCCGCACTCTCCCGCCCGTTTTGGAGCTTTGGTATAATCCCCATGGTCCTTACGGAGTCCCCAGCATTCTCTAGGACGTATGAGAAAATAGGATTTTAGTACCTACCGTTAAATCCTTTTCTCTTAGTCCGTAGAGGATGCTGGGCGCCTGTCCCAGTGCGTACTGTGTCTGCAGTTATTGTTTTGATTACACTCTAGTGGTGTTTCTTCTCTGTCAGACTGTTGCTGACTGTTAGGGTCTCCTGCCCTGTGCTGCCACGTCGTCATGGCAACCGGGAGACAAGTGCTAGTGGAGTAACCTGAGCGCAGCTGATACTCCGGTTCGGGTCTTTTGCTGTGCAGTGGTTATAGGCTCTGTGCACGGCAGGGGATCCGGTGCTGGTTTTTGTGCTCACAGTCTGTGAGGTCTGAGTGGGGCGTGGACAGCACCTGCTTTATAAGGCCTCTTTTCAGGGTAAGCAGATGCTGCTGAATCTTTGTTGGTTAGTCAGTTCATGAAAGTTAGCCAGTACTGTGTAGCTTTGTATTTGTTTGTTGCTTACTGCAAATAGGCCTGGGGATTTGGTATTACACTCTGCCAATCCAGACCTAGCAGTAAGACTGGAGTCAGTCGTTTAGCTTGCTGGGGTTCTGTTACTACTCTGTGAACTTAGCAAGTTTGCGGCTGTATTCTAAGACTTGCCTGTCTAATCCTGTCTCACTGTGCTAGGTGTCAGGGGTCAGTTTAGTGGCAGTAAGCTAAAACCTGTGCACTGCAAGTGAGAAATAGGATTGTGGAGACTCTCCTTGTGTCTATCATTCCATCTCTGACCAAGGAGTTTACTGCCACACCCGTTGGTAACCCTTTAGGGTTTTGCTGTTGCCCTTAGCAACAGCATTTCAGGTTCTCTACGTATTAAGACACAACATCTTGCTTTTTCCATCTGTGCAGTTCTAATACAAGGGAGATACCCAGTTCCTTAGCCTCTGGGCTTCTCTGTTCACTTTGTGTGTATTTTGTTACCCTATTACCTTCTGTGTACGTTATGTCATATTCCCCAGTTTGTCTGTGAGTCCATTTGTTTTGCATAACAGTTCAAACACCAGTACATTCCTGCAGACACTGGAGTGCATAACAGTTCTGACACCAGTACTTTCCTGCAGGCACTGGTGTGCATAACATATTCAGCAGCCTAATACTCCTGTTGAAATTTTGTGGGAATATGGAGCATACCCCTCAAAATACGTTGCAACAGGTGGTCGATCAGGTGCAGGTCCTGACTCGACAATTTAATGATTTGTCCATTAAAATGCACACCTCCCAGGCTGCTGGCGGAGCTCCCGCAGCAGCAGCACCTGCAGGGGTTAAGGAGCCGAAAGTAAATCTCCCGGATCGTTTTTCTGGAGATCGCTCGCAGTTCTTTTGTTTCAAGGAGAGCTGCAAGCTATACTTCCGGCTTAGGCCTCAGTCTTCTGGGTCGGAGATTCAGCGGGTGGGCATAGTGATTTCCTTGCTACAAGGAGACCCACAGGTCTGGGCATATGGGTTGCAGCCTGACTGTCCGTCGCTTAAAAGTGTTGATGCTTTTTTTACGGCACTGGGCATGTTGTATGATGACCCTGACAAGACGGCCTCAGCCGAGGCTCAGATTTCGATCCTTAAGCAAGGTCGAAGGCCAGTTGAGGTTTACTGTACGGAGTTTCGGAGGTTGGCCCATGATACCCAGTGGAATGACCCAGCCCTGAGACACCAGTACCGAAGAGGTCTTTCTAACCAGATAAAGGACCAACTGGTACAATATCCCTTGCCTGATAGCTTGGATCAGCTCATGCAGTTATCCATCCGGGTGGATAGACGGCTGAGAGAGCGTAGGCTTGAAAGGGAGACTGAGATTTCCTTCCTTCCCAAGGGAACCTCAGACTCTGAGGAATTTTCTGAGGAGCCTATGCAGATTGGGGCTACCCGCCTCTCCTCGCGTGAGAAGACGCGGAGGAGACAGCAGGGGTTGTGTTTGTACTGTGGGAATAAAGGTCATGTGGTAGTATCATGCCCAGAAAAGCCGGAAAACTTCAGGGCCTGAGGGTGATGGGAAATATCCTGTCAGGCCAGAAGTCAGAATTTCCCAAGAAGACTTTTATCATTCCGGTGACCTTGAAGATCCTCGGTCAAACTGTCAAGACTGAGGCCTTTGTGGACAGTGGGGCCGACGGGGTTTTTATGGACCGCCAATTCGCCCTGAAACACTCTGTTCCCTTAGTACCCTTGGCATCGGAAATTGAGATTTGTGGGTTAAACGGGGAACCATTATCCCAAGGTAAAATTACCTCTTGCACTAGCCAGATTTCTTTGTTTATTGGAGCCACACACTCTGAAAAATTGTCCTTTTATGTGACTGTCTGTACTTTTGCCCCATTGGTGTTGGGGTTACCCTGGTTAAGGGCCCACAATCCTCAATTTGACTGGGTCTCTGGGGAGATTCTTAGTTGGGGTACTGATTGTTTCAGGAGTTGCTTGAGCCTTCCAGTCAGGCTCTCGCAGCTAAGTTTGCCAGGATTGCCAGGGTGTTATGCAGATTTTGCGGACGTGTTCTCCAAAAAAGTTGCAGAGGTACTACCTCCCCATCGCCCCTATGACTGTGCCATTGATTTGTTGCCAAATGCTAAGCTTCCCAAGAGTAGGTTGTACTCCCTGTCACGTCCTGAGACTCAGGCTATGGCAGAGTACATTCAGGAGAACTTGGCTAAGGGATTTATCAGACCTTCACAGTCTCCAGTTGGGTCGGGGTTCTTCTTCGTGGGTAAAAAGGACGGTTCGTTGCGACCCTGCATCGACTTCAGGGAATTGAACCGTATCACGATTAAAAACTCATACCCACTGCCTCTCATTTCGGTCTTGTTTGATCAGCTTCGTACTGCCACCATTTTTTCTAAGATTGACCTACGCGGTGCGTACAATCTAATCCGAATAAGAGAGGGGGATGAATGGAAGACTGCCTTTAATACCCACTCAGGGCATTATGAATATTTGGTGATGCCTTTTGGGCTCTGTAATGCCCCGGCAGTCTTCCAGGATTTCATGAATGATGTGCTCAGGGAATATTTGGATAGATTCTTAGTTGTATACTTAGATGACATCCTAATCTTCTCCCATTCCCTGGAGGAACATCGGAAGCATGTACGCTTAGTCCTCCAGAAACTCAGAGACCACCGGCTTGGGGCAAAGCTGGAGAAGTGCGAATTTGAAGTTCAGCAAATCGCATTTCTAGGATATATTATCTCCCCAGAAGGTTTCCAAATGGAGGGTTCCAAGGTACAGGCAGTCCTGGATTGGGTGCAGCCCACTAGTTTGAAGGCGCTTCAGCGTTTCCTGGGCTTTGCGAATTTTTATAGACGATTTATCGCTGGATTTTCGTCTATAGTGGCGCCCTTGGTGGCACTCACTAAGAAAGGGGCGGATGTTGCTCACTGGTCTTGTGAGGCTAAAGCGGCTTTTGCCCGTCTCAAAAGGGCATTTGTTTCGGCCAAGGTGCTGCGACACCCAGATCCAGAGCGTCCTTTTGTGGTGGAGGTGGATGCCTCTGAGATGGGTATTGGGGCAGTGCTTTCTCAGATGGGAGTGTCTGATAATCGCCTTCATCCCTGTGCTTACTTTTCCCGTAAATTTTCGCCTGCCGAGATGAATTATGACGTGGGTAACCGGGAATTGTTGGCTATTAAGGATGCACTCGAGGAGTGGAGACACTGGCTTGAGGGGGCTAAGTTTGTGGTCTCAATTCTCACTGACCATAAGAATCTGGCATATTTAGAGTCAGCGAAGCGTCTCAATGCCAGGCAGGCACGATGGGCTTTGTTTTTTGCTCGCTTTAATTTTTTGATAACATATCGCCCTGGGTCAAAAAACATCAAGGCTGATGCGCTCTCGCTGAGTTTTGCTCCAATCCAGGAGACCACCGAGGAGCCGTTGCCCATTGTTTCCCCATCATGTATTAAAGTGGGCATTACCCAGGACCTCTTATCATTAGTCCTTAGAGCACAGGAGCAGGCTCCTCCAGACCTTCCGGTAGGTCTTTTGTTTGTGCCTCCTAGGTTAAGACAGCGAGTGTTCCTGGAATTCCATGCCAAGAAGTCGGCAGGTCACCCGGGTATTGCCAGAACTCGGGAGTTGCTATCTAGGGCGGTGTGGTGGCCCTCGGTGGCTAAGGATGTGGATCAGTGGGTTCGGGCATGTGACATCTGTGCCCGAAATAAGACTCCTAGAGGGGTTCCTGTTGGCCCATTACATCCACTCTCTACCCCATCTAAGCCATGGACCCACATTTCAATGGATTTTGTGGTGGACTTGCCCAAATCCTCGGGGATGACAGCCATCTGGGTTGTCGTTGACAGGTTTTCGAAGATGGCGCACTTCGTTCCACTGGTTGGGCTGCCATCAGCCAGACGCCTGTCTGAATTATTTATGCTGCATGTTGTGCGTCTCCACGGGTTGCCACTTGATGTGGTCTCTGACCGCGGATCCCAGTTTGTGGCCAAATTCTGGAGGGCATTTTGTTCCGATCTCCAGATTTCTGTCAGCTTGTCGTCAGGCTACCATCCGCAGTCTAATGGGCAGACTGAAAGGGTGAACCAGTCCTTGGAGCAGTTCCTCAGGTGTTATGTCTCCAAGTGTCAGACTGACTGGGTTGCTCATCTGTCCATGGCGGAGTTTGCCTATAACAACGCGGCTCACTCTGCTACAGGGATCTCTCCCTTCCTTTGTGTGTATGGGCATCATCCTAAAGCCAATTCTTTTGACCCCCTGGACTCCACGCCTGGTGGTTCCTCTGTGGTTTCGGTCCTTAGAGGTATTTGGCGGAAAGTGAAGAAAGCCCTTGTGTCTGTGTCATTAGTGACCAAAAGGGTTTTTGATAAGCGGAAAAGACCCTGCAGCTTCAAATTAGGAGACTTCGTCTGGTTGTCTACCAAGAATTTGAAGTTGAGACAGCCATCTCATAAGTTAGGGCCCCGGTTCATCGGCCCTTATAAGATCACCAGGGTTATCAATCCGGTGGCATTTCAGTTAGATCTGCCCCGTTCTTTGGGTATCAATAAAACATTTCATTGTTCCCTTTTAAAACGGGCGATTAGTAATCCTTCTTCCAGTGGAAGACCTTCCCCTCTTCTGATACGTGGCCAGAGGGAGTTTGTTGTTGAAAGGATTCTTGACTCCAAGGTGGTTCGGGGTCGGCTGTCATTTTTGGTGCACTGGAAGGGGTATGGCCCGGAGGAGCGGTCGTGGGTGCGCAGTTGTGATCTTCATGCCCCCAGACTGATACGCTCTTTCTTCTCGCAGTTCCCCGATAAACCCGGTGGTAGGGGTTCTTTGACCCCTCGTCAGAGGGGGGGTACTGTTAGGGTCTCCTGCCCTGTGCTGCCACGTCGTCATGGCAACCGGGAGACAAGTGCTAGTGGAGTAACCTGAGCGCAGCTGATACTCCGGTTCGGGTCTTTTGCTGTGCAGTGGTTATAGGCTCTGTGCACGGCAGGGGATCCGGTGCTGGTTTTTGTGCTCACAGTCTGTGAGGTCTGAGTGGGGCGTGGACAGCACCTGCTTTATAAGGCCTCTTTTCAGGGTAAGCAGATGCTGCTGAATCTTTGTTGGTTAGTCAGTTCATGAAAGTTAGCCAGTACTGTGTAGCTTTGTATTTGTTTGTTGCTTACTGCAAATAGGCCTGGGGATTTGGTATTACACTCTGCCAATCCAGACCTAGCAGTAAGACTGGAGTCAGTCGTTTAGCTTGCTGGGGTTCTGTTACTACTCTGTGAACTTAGCAAGTTTGCGGCTGTATTCTAAGACTTGCCTGTCTAATCCTGTCTCACTGTGCTAGGTGTCAGGGGTCAGTTTAGTGGCAGTAAGCTAAAACCTGTGCACTGCAAGTGAGAAATAGGATTGTGGAGACTCTCCTTGTGTCTATCATTCCATCTCTGACCAAGGAGTTTACTGCCACACCCGTTGGTAACCCTTTAGGGTTTTGCTGTTGCCCTTAGCAACAGCATTTCAGGTTCTCTACGTATTAAGACACAACATCTTGCTTTTTCCATCTGTGCAGTTCTAATACAAGGGAGATACCCAGTTCCTTAGCCTCTGGGCTTCTCTGTTCACTTTGTGTGTATTTTGTTACCCTATTACCTTCTGTGTACGTTATGTCATATTCCCCAGTTTGTCTGTGAGTCCATTTGTTTTGCATAACAGTTCAAACACCAGTACATTCCTGCAGACACTGGAGTGCATAACAGTTCTGACACCAGTACTTTCCTGCAGGCACTGGTGTGCATAACACTGACGTTGTTCTTGCCATGGCAGGCGGTGTCTTGTTATTGGTTGGATTGGCACACAGGTTGTGCTACATATTCTCTCAAATGTTAAAGAATTGGGTGGACTGCGCACAGAAATAAACTACGTTACGGGGAGTGCTGCTGGTGTTAACAAGTTGGTCCTACTTGTTAGAATAAATGGTACAGGAATAGAGATTTTTACACTGCGCTCACCCCCGGTTTCTAATTGTGCATGTATATGCACTAGTGCAATAAATGATTAAATGTTTGAATGCGTTTCAAAATTATATTTATTTTAAATACAATAACTGATTGTCCAGAATTTGCATATATGCGTGAATGAGCTCTGTTTGGCTATAATTAGCCTTTGCTAGTTGTGCAGGAGAAAAAACTTTTTCTCCCAGAGGAAGGCCCCCAAGGGCCGAAACGCGTTGTAGCATTTCCCTAACACCATCCACAACAGCGGCACGATCAAGTAGACTAAGCGGAACCAGAGACTGAACCCGGTCACGTGACTGAAGACCAGGAAGTGTCTGCGGGTCACGGACGACGGAGAAAACATCAAGGAGACAGCCTGCCACTGACACAGCCAGCAGCGTAGAAGGAGAACTAAGGTGAGTCTCTGTAGGCAGAGGGAGTGCAGCAACGAACTGCTCTGAGAGCGGTCGCAGTGCGTGCATCTCCCCCCCCCCCCCCAAGACAGGCACCGAACCCAGGCTGACCAGCCTCCGGCTTGTGACCGAACACAGTCACAGTGACGGCGGCAGGAGCAGGGGGAGGTAAGACCAGTCCGGAGTCCCTTTCTCTCTCATGTAATCTCCACTTATGCTTGAGCATCAGTGACGGCATGTCATCATAACAAGTGCACTAAATTCGTACAGACCAGCGGGACGCCGCGGCCTGCAGCTTAACAAATAGACCTTTTTTTTTACCTTTTTTATTTTTTCCCCAATCCATTTATTATTATCATTTTGCTTATGGACTTCATTTAATCATATTTAGAAGCAAGCGTGCTCCTGCACAACTAGCAAAGGCTTATTATAGCCAAACAGAGCTCATTCACGCATATATGCGAATTCTGGACAATCAGTTATTGTATTTAAAATAAATATAATTTTGAAACGCATTCAAACATTTCATCATTTATTGCACTAGTGCATATACATGCACAATTAGAAACCGGGGGTGAGCGCAGTGTAAAAATCTCTATTCCTGTACATATTCTCTCAGCATGTGGCTGTGTAATTTCATGCCGTAGGCTGGTTTTCTGTGGAATGCCACGTTCTGCGGTATGTTCGTGGTGTGAGCTGGTATGACACTCACCGTGTTTATAAATTCTTTCCTCGTAATGTCCATCTCTCCTGGGCACAGTTTTCTAACTGAGGTCTGGAGGAGGGGCATAGAGGGAGGAGCCAGTTCACACCCTGTTTAAGTCTTTATAGTGTGCCCAGGCTCCTGCGGATCCGTCTATACCCCATGGTCCTTACGGAGTCCCCAGCATCCTCTACGGACTAAGAGAAAAGGATTTACCGGTAGGTACTAAAATCCTATTATTGGTACACCCTGGTGTAAATTTACTAAGGTGGGAGTTTTTTAGAACTGGTGATGAGCAACCAATCAGATTCCATCGATTATCTTTTAGAAGCAGCTAGATAACTGTTAAGTAGAATCTGATTGGTTGCTTTGAGCAACATCACCAGTTTTAAAAAAACCTCCCACCTTAGTAAATTTACCCTCTGATCTTTATACACACACTCATTGAGTTACTTTTTGCTTATATACCAATACTTTTGAAAACTAGACAAATTACGTTTATGGAGACACCATGACACACATAAATGTTTAAATGTGTATGTCTCCCCTTCGCAAACTTGCTGAAGAAACGTTAACAGGGTGTTCCCCAGATTTATCAAGCCTTGGAGAGTGATAAATTGCACAGTCATAAAGTACCAGCCAATCAGCTCCTAACTGCCATGTTACAATGGCAGATGTATTAAGCCTGGAGAAGAGATAAAGAAGTGATAAATCAGTGATAAGCACAAGGTGATAACGCACCAGCCAGTCAGCTCCTGTCAGCTCCTAACCGTCATTTTTTCAAATCCATAATGATTGGCTGGTGCGTTATCACCTTGCGTTTATCACTGGTTTTTAACTTATTTTTCTTCTGCGGTACTTCATGGCAGCCATTACTCTGGGATTGTATCCCATCCTCCTAATATTAGACAGGTAGTTTTTTCAATAGCTAGGTACCGCCCACTCTGGGTATAAAGTGCCACTCCTCCTCTTCCTCCCTAATCTTTTTTCCGGTCTCCTAGTAGGACAGTGTAGAGTTTGATATTTTGTGTGCGGGCTTACCTCTAATGTTCCCAGGTATTGCATTTATTATTGCTATGCTGGAAGAGGGTGGCCCCCTGGGGAGACTGGCAAAGTGTGCTAGGGGCGGTGAAGGTAAGTCCCCACTTACAGCTTAAGGTGTCTGTCCGCGGCTGCTGCTTTCAGGTAAGGTCGCTCTGCTGTCCGCTGCACCGTGGCGCCACATAGTCTTTCCCCTGTGCCTTTTGCTCTCTCTATTCCACCGCGCCAGTGAGCCGAGTCCGGGACCGGAAGTGCGGCTGTGCGGGCGGAATGGCGGCTAGAGGAAGGGGGACGCAGGTGGGTGGAATTGAGTAGAGAGCCTGGAGGCGGCGGCTGGCGGGTGGAAGTGCTGGATGGCAGACGTCCCAGAGTGCTTAGAGGGACGGTCTTCGCATACGCCGGAGGCTCTATGGAGTAGAGCAGTTTAAAAAACGGCACTGCACACTGGAGGAGCAGACTGCAGTTCTCCTCGGATGTCTGGGCAGGTTTATGCATACCAGCAGTAACAATATGGAAAAGGAGCCTTCTCCCCCAAAGCTGAGTATTGCCCTATAGAGGTAAGTCCTCATAGAGGGCATATACAGTGATATGTTTTAGTAATAGGGTAGGTTTTAATATCAATTTTATAATATTTTAGTGTGTCTCCACCTAAGAAGAGGATATGTAAGAAGAAGCATAAGGAGATTCAATGTGCTGCCTGTGATAAGATTTTTTCTGCTGTGGAAAATACGAAGTTCTGTGAGGATTGTACTAGAAGTGAGGCCAGTAATTCTAATCAGTCCAGATAGATACAAGACTTAAAGCAGGGGTGGGGAACCTGAGGCCCGAGGGCCGTATAAGGCCCGCAGTGCCACTTGACCCGGCCCGGCCAGGCTCACCTAGCCGGTCGCCCTCTGAGATTTTATTACTAGTGGGCGCCTGGCTTCTTACCCTCAGTAGCACCCGGAGGCAGGAGCTCACTCCTGAGCTCCGGCTTCCGGCTCTGGCAGTGTGCGTGTTCTGCTGTGCGGTGTTATGGGAGAGATGTCATGACTTCTCTCCCATAGTTCTGAGGAGCGAGCGTCCAGGCGGAGGGCAGCGGTCCGGAAGCAGGAGCAGGGCTGGTGAATATTGTGGTTTTTTTTTTTTAATATGTGTGTGTGTGTAAGCATCTTTACTAGGGGGCATATCTAATGGGGCATAACAACTGACTGGTGGCATATCTAATGGGACATAACAAGTGACGGGGCATATCTAATGGGGCATAACAAGTGACTGGGGGCATACTTACTGGGGGCATATCTACTGGGGCATAACAACTGACTGGGGGTATATCTACTGGGGGCATAACTACTGACTGGGGGCATAACTATTGACTGGGGGCATATCTACTGGGGGCAGGCTAATTATTAAGTTGATAATTTTTGTATGGCCCCCGAAGGATTTTATAAATATCCAAATGGCCCTTGCTAGAAAAAAGGTTACCCACCCCTGACTTAAAGGAATGGATGAAGAAATAATTTGTTACCAATCAACCGCTGTCTTAAGGTCCATACACACGGAGCGATATAGCTGAGAGATTTTGACTATATAGTCAAAATCGCTCAGAAAGTTAGTGCATATCGCTCTGTGTGTACACAGCCAGCGATAGCGATGCGGGTCCCCGCCAGGTAGCTATCGCTGCTAAAAAGAGACTGTGCAGGCAACTCAATGTTGGCTAGGTTGCTGGAAAAGAAAAAGCATCTCCTTGCTTTAATGAGTTAGCCAAAATCGCCCATAGCCAAAATCGCTGGTAAAGTTAGTCAAAATCTCCTACAGCCAGTTCAAGGGAAAACGCTCAGTCAAAATCTCTCATAGTTAAAATCTCTCCATGTGTATGCACCTTCAGTTGCAAGGAAGTAAGAGATCTAGGTCTCTAGCTAGCATTGATTCTGTGGAGGATTCAGTCTCACATGATTGTAATTATGATGACGAGTATCAAATGCTTTCTAGTGCAGACTCAGAGGAAATACAAGAGGATGATAGGAAATTTAATTTAGAGCTTGTGGACAGTCTATTGAAGAATATCTATAAAACTATGAATTATAAAGAACCTGAAGGAAAATTTGATGAAGACGTACTGTTTGCAGAATGTTCAAAAAAGACTAGATGTTTTCCAGTTCACAAGGCTTTGAAAAATATTGTGAGTAAAGAATGGCAGAATATTGACAAGAGGCTCGGTAATATTAAAAATATTGACCGTATGTTTCCTATTGAGGATGAACAAGTTGCTTATTGCTGTACGGTGCCTAAAATTGATGCCGCAGTTGCTGAGGTAGTTTCAAAAACTACCATTCTGTTGGAGGATGGAGCAGTTCTAAAAGACGGTATGGATAAACGGATGGAAAGTGCTGTAAAGAAACTACATATGTCTTCAGCAGTTTCATTGAAATCAGGTGTGGCGGTTGCATCAGTATCCAGAGCATTGAGAGTCTGGGGGTCAGCAATGTCTACAGGCTTAGAAGAGAAAGTTTCAAGACTGTATCTCTTAAGAAATCTAAATATAATGATGAAAGGGATAGAATATCTGTGTGAGGCTTCTTTAGATGTTCTGAATTTTGATGCGAAGTCTATGGCAGCAGAAATTATGGCAAGGAGAGCTCTGTGGCTTCGGTCTTGGGCAGCAGATATGCACTCAAAAATAGATTGGTGTCCTTACCATATGAAGGATTATTATTATTTGGCAATAAATTGGAGGCCATTATACAGAAAATGTCAGGCGGTAAGTCAGCAAAATTACCTCAAGTTAGGAGAAATAGATTTCCAATTCCTTCCTCCAGGCAACAATTTAAGGAGGCCAGGGGCTACAGACCAGGCCGTGGTTACACAGGCAGATATTCGTCGGGGACGAATCGACAGTCCTTTCGTCAGTCTTACAGAAGAGGTGGTCGGAGACAATGACTATTGTGGGGTTCTGGACTCCTTTCCAGTAGGGGGCAGACTTCGGGAGTTCATCAATCGTTGGAGAGAATCAATTCAAGATACATGGGTGTTGGATGTCATAGCCAACAGATACAGGATAGAATTTTCGGTGGTTCCAGACAAGAACAAATTTCTAATATCAGAAACACCATCTCTGTTTCCAGAGCTGAAAGCCCTAAAGGACAGTTTAAAAAAACTGATCAAGGCAAAAGCAGTGGAAACTGTCCCAAAGTTGCAGATAGGAAACGGATTCTATTCCAGAATATTTCTAGTAAAGAAACCCTCTGGGGAATTCAGAACTATCCTAGACCTCAGACGGCTCAACAAATTTATAGAAACAGGAAAATTACATATGGAAACCCTAAAGTCAATTCTGACAGTGGTAAAGAGAGAAGATTTTATGGGGTTCATAGACCTAAAGAACGCTTATTTTCATGTACCTGTAGCCAGTCATCACAGAAAGTATCTAAGATTCTGCGTGCTTGGGAAGCATTTTCAGTTTACTTTAGTGATGTGCACCGGACATTTTTCGGGTTTTGTGTTTTGGTTTTGGGTTCGGTTCCGCCGCCGTGTTTTGGGTTCGAACGCGTTTTGGCAAAACCTCACCGATTTTTTTTTGTCGGATTCGGGTGTGTTTTGGATTTGGGTGTTTTTTTCAAAAAACCCTAAAAAACAGCTTAAATCATTGAATTTGGGGGTCATTTTGATCCCATAGTATTATTAACCTCAATAACCATAATTTACACTCATTTTCAGTCTATTCTGAACACCTCACACCTCACAATATTATTTTTAGTCCTAAAATTTGCACCGAGGTCGCTGGATGGCTAAGCTAAGCGACCCAAGTGGCCGACACAAACACCTGGCCCATCTAGGAGTGGCACTGCAGTGTCACGCAGGATGGCCCTTCCAAAAAATACTCCCCTCCCCAAACAGCACATGACGCAAAGAAAAAAAGAGGCGCAATGAGGTAGCTGTGTGAGTAAGCTAAGCGACCCTAGTGGCCGACACAAACACCTGGCCCATCTAGGAGTGGCACTGCAGTGTCAGGCAGGATGGCCCTTCCAAAAAATACTCCCCAAACAGCACATGACGCAAAGAAAAAAAGAGGCGCAATGAGGTAGCTGTGTGAGTAAGCTAAGCGACCCTAGTGGCCGACACAAACACCTGGCCCATCTAGGAGTGGCACTGCAGTGTCACGCAGGATGGCCCTTCCAAAAAATACTCCCCAAACAGCACATGACGCAAAGAAAAAAAGAGGCGCAATGAGGTAGCTGTGTGAGTAAGCTAAGCGACCCTAGTGGCCGACACAAACACCTGGCCCATCTAGGAGTGGCACTGCAGTGTCACGCAGGATGGCCCTTCCAAAAAATACTCCCCTCCCCAAACAGCACATGACGCAAAGAAAAAAAGAGGCGCAATGAGGTAGCTGTGTGAGTAAGCTAAGCGACCCTAGTGGCCGACACAAACACCTGGCCCATCTAGGAGTGGCACTGCAGTGTCACGCAGGATAGCCCTTCCAAAAAATACTTCCCTCCCCAAACAGCACATGACGCAAAGAAAAAAAGAGGCGCAATGAGGTAGCTGTGTGAGTAAGCTAAGCGACCCTAGTGGCCGACACAAACACCTGGCCCATCTAGGAGTGGCACTGCAGTGTCACGCAGGATGGCCCTTCCAAAAAATACTCCCCTCCCCAAACAGCACATGACGCAAAGAAAAAAAGAGTCGCAATGAGGTAGCTGTGTGAGTAAGCTAAGCGACCCTAGTGGCCGACACAAACACCTGGCCCTTCTAGGAGTGGCACTGCAGTGTCACGCAGGATGGCCCTTCCAAAAAATACTCCCCTCCCCAAACAGCGCATGACGCAAAGAAAAAAAGAGGCGCAATGAGGTAGCTGTGTGAGTAAGCTAAGCGACCCTAGTGGCCGACACAAACACCTGTCCCATCTAGGAGTGGCACTGCAATGTCACGCAGGATGGCCCTTCCAAAAAATACTCCCCTCCCCAAACAGCACATGACGCAAAGAAAAAAAGAGGCGCAATGAGGTAGCTGTGTGAGTAAGCTAAGCGACCCTAGTGGCCGACACAAACACCTGGCCCATCTAGGAGTGGCACTGCAGTGTCACGCAGGATGGCCCTTCCAAAAAATACTCCCCAAACAGCACATGACGCAAATAAAAATGAAAGAAAAAAGAGGTGCAAGATGGAATTGTCCTTGGGCCCTCCCACCCACCCTTATGTTGTATAAACAGGACATGCACACTTTAACGAACCCATCATTTCAGTGACAGGGTCTGCCACACGACTGTGACTGAAATGACTGGTTGGTTTGGGCCCCCACCAAAAAAGAAGCAATCAATCTCTCCTTGCACAAACTGGCTCTACGGAGGCAAGATGTCCACCTCATCATCATCGTCCGATTCATCACCCCTTTCACTGTGTACATCCCCCTCCTCACAGATTATTAATTCGTCCCCACTGGAATCCACCATCTCAGATCCCCGTGTACTTTCTGGAGGCAATTGCTGCTGGTGAATGTCTCCATGGAGGAATTGATTATAATTCATTTTAATGAACATCATCTTCTCCACATTTTCTGGAAGTAACCTCGTACGCCGATTGCTGACAAGGTGAGCGGCGGCACTAAACACTCTTTCGGAGTACACACTGGAGGGAGGGCAACTTAGGTAGAATAAAGCCAGTTTGTGCAAGGGCCTCCAAATTGCCTCTTTTTCCTGCCAGTATACGTACGGACTGTCTGACGTGCCTACTTGGATGCGGTCACTCATATAATCCTCCACCATTCTTTCAATGGTGAGAGAATCATATGCAGTGACAGTAGACGACATGTCAGTAATCGTTGGCAGGTCCTTCAGTCCGGACCAGATGTCAGCATCAGCAGTCGCTCCAGACTGCCCTGCATCACCGCCAGCGGGTGGGCTCGGAATTCGTAGCCTTTTCCTCGCACCCCCAGTTGCGGGAGAATGTGAAGGAGGAGATGTTGACAGGTCACATTCCGCTTGACTTGACAATTTTGTCACCAGCAGTTCTTTGAACCCCTGCAGACTTGTGTCTGCCGGAAAGAGAGATCCAACGTAGGTTTTAAATCTAGGATCGAGCACGGTGGCCAAAATGTAGTGCTCTTATTTCAACAGATTGACCACACGTGAATCCTGGTTAAGCGAATGAAGGGCTCCATCCACAAGTCCCACATGCCTAGCGGAATCGCTCTGTTTTAGCTCCTCCTTCAATGCCTCCAGCTTCTTCTGCAAAAGCCTGATGAGGGGAATGACCTGAATGACCTGACTCAGGCTGGCAGTGTCTGAACTGACTTCACGTGTGGCAAGTTCAAAGGGCAGCAGAACCTTGCACAACGTTGAAATTATTCTCCACTGCGCTTGAGACAGGTGCATTCCACCTCCTTTGCCTATATCGTGGGCAGATGTATAGGCTTGAATGGCCTTTTGCTGCTCCTCCATCCTCTGAAGCATATAGAGGGTTGAATTCCACCTCGTTACCACCTCTTGCTTCAGATGATGGCAGGACAGGTTCAGGTTTTTTTGGTGGTGCTCCAGTCTTCTGTACGCGGTGCCTGTACGCCGAAAGTGGCCCGCAATTCTTCTGGCCACCGACAGCATCTCTTGCACGCCCCTCTCGTTTTTTAAATAATTCTGCACCACCAAATTCAAGGTATGTGCAAAACATGGGACGTGCTGGAATTTGCCCAGATGTAATGCACGCACAATATTGCTGGCGTTGTCCGATGCCACAAATCCCCAGGAGAGTCCAATTGGGGTAAGCCATTCTGCGATGATCTTCCTCAGTTGCCGTAAGAGGTTGTCAGCTGTGTGCGTATTCTGGAAAGTGGTGATACAAAGCGTAGCCTGCCTAGGAACGAGTTGGCGTTTGCGAGATGCTGCTACTGGTGCCGCCGCTGCTGTTCTTGCAGCAGGAGGCAATACATCTACCCAGTGGGCTGTCACAGTCATGTAGTCCTGAGTCTGCCCTGCTCCACTTGTCCACATGTCCGTGGTTAAGTGGACATTGGGTACAACTGCATTTTTTAGGACACTGGTGAGTCTTTTTCTGACGTCCGTGTACATTCTCGGTATCGCCTGCCTAGAGAAGTGGAACCTAGATGGTATTTGGTAACGGGGGCACACTACCTCAAGAAATTGTCTAGTTCCCTGTGAACTAACGGCGGATACCGGACGCACGTCTAACACCAACATAGTTGTCAAGGCCTCAGTTATCCGCTTTACAACAGGATGACTGCTGTGATATTTCATCTTCCTCGCAAAGGACTGTTGGACAGTCAATTGCTTACTGGAAGTAGTACAAGTGGTCTTCCGACTTCCCCTCTGGGATGACGATCGACTCCCAGCAGCAACAACAGCAGCGCCAGCAGCAGTAGGCGTTACACTCAAGGATGCATCGGAGGAATCCCAGGCAGGAGAGGACTCGTCAGACTTGCCAGTGACATGGCCTGCAGGACTATTGGCTTTCCTGGGTAAGGAGGAAATTGACACTGAGGGAGTTGGTGGTGTGGTTTGCGCGAGCTTGGTTACAAGAGGAAGGGATTTACTGGTCAGTGGACTGCTTCCGCTGTCGCCCAAAGTTTTTGAACTTGTCACTGACTTATTATGAATGCGCTGCAGGTGACGTATAAGGGAGGATGTTCCGAGGTGGTTAACGTCCTTACCCCTACTTATTACAGCTTGACAAAGGCAACACACGGCTTGACACCCGTTGTCCGCATTTCTGTTGAAATACTTCCACACTGAAGAGCTGATTTTTTTGGTATTTTCACCAGGCATGTCAATGGCCATATTCCTCCCACGGACAACAGGTGTCTCCCCGGGTGCCTGACTTAAACAAACCACCTCACCATCAGAATCCTCCTTGTCAATTTCCTCCCCAGCCCAAGCAACACCCATATCCTCATCCTGGTGTACTTCAACACTGACATCTTCAATTTCACTATCAGGAACTGGACTGCGGGTGCTCCTTTCAACACTTGCAGGAGGCGTGCAAATGGTGGAAGGCGCAAGCTCTTCCCGTCCAGTGTTGGGAAGGTCAGGCATCGCAACCGACACAATTGGACTCTCCTTTGGGATTTGGGATTTCGAAGAACGCACAGTTCTTTGCTGTGCTTTTGCCGCAAGTCTTTTCTTTTTTCTAGCGAGAGGATGAGTGCTTCCATCCTCATGTGAAGCTGAACCACTAGCCATGAACATAGGCCAGGGCCTCAGCCGTTCCTTGCCACTCCATGTCGTAAATGGCATATTGGCAAGTTTACGCTTCTCCTCAGACGCTTTTAATTTTGATTTTTGGGTCATTTTTTTACTGATCTTTTGTGTTTTGGATTTTACATGCTCTGTACTATGACATTGGGCATCGGCCTTGGCAGACGATGTTGATGGCATTTCATCGTCTCGGCCATGACTAGTGGCAGCAGCTTCAGCACAAGGTGGAAGTGGATCTTGATCTTTCCCTATTTTTTTAACCTCCACATTTTTGTTCTCCATATTTTGCGCACAACTAAAAGCCACCACAGGTATACAATGTAAATGGGTGGATAGTATACTATTATTACTTATACTTATGGACGACGAGTGACGACACAGAGGTAGGTACAGCCGTGGCCTACCGTACTGCTGCTTATATATATATATAATATACTGTATAACGGACCTGGTGGACACTGTCAGCAGACTGCTAAACTAGTATGAAGAAAGAAAAAAAAAAACACCACAGGTATACAATGTAGATGGGTGGATAGTATACTATTATTACTTATACTTATGGACGACGAGTGACGACACAGAGGTAGGTACAGCCGTGGCCTACCGTACTGCTGCTTATATAATATACTGTATAACGGACCTGGTGGACACTGTTAGCAGACTGCTAAACTAGTATGAAGAAAGAAAAAAAAAACACCACAGGTATACAATGTAGATGGGTGGATAGTATACTATTATTACTTATACTTATGGACGACGAGTGACGACACAGAGGTAGGTACAGCCGTGGCCTACCGTACTGCTGCTTATATAATATACTGTATAACGGACCTGGTGGACACTGTCAGCAGACTGCTAAACTAGTATGAAGAAAGAAAAAAAAACACCACAGGTATACAATGTAGATGGATGGATAGTATAGTATTATATTACTTATGGACGACGAGTGCACTGACGACACAGAGGTAGGTACAGCCGTGGCCTACCGTACTGCTGCTTATATATATATAATATACTGTATAACGGACCTGGTGGACACTGTCAGCAGACTGCTAAACTAGTATGAAGAAAGAAAAAAAAACACCACAGGTATACAATGTAGATGGGTGGATAGTATACTATTATTACTTATACTTATGGACGACGAGTGACGACACAGAGGTAGGTACAGCCGTGGCCTACCGTACTGCTGCTTATATATATATATATATATATATATATAATATACTGTATAACGGACCTGGTGGACACTGTCAGCAGACTGCTAAACTAGTATGAAGAAAGAAAAAACACCACAGGTATACAATGTAGATCAGGCATTCCCAACCACGGTCCTCAAGGCACACCAACAGTGCAGGTTTTAGTGATATCCAGGCTTCAGCACATATGGTTAAATCAAAATAACTGAGGTACTAATTAAGTCACCTGTGTTTAAGCCTGGATATCACTAAAACCAGGACTGTTAGTGTGCCTTGAGGACCGAGGTTGGGAAACACTGATGTAGATGGATGGATAGTATAGTATTACTTATACTTATGGACGACGAGTGACGACACAGAGGTAGGTACAGCCGTGGCCTACCGTACTGCTGCTTATATATATATATATATATATATATATATAATATACTGTATAACGGACCTGGTGGACACTGTCAGCAGACTGCTAAACTAGTATGAAGAAAGAAAAAACACCACAGGTATACAATGTAGATGGATGGATAGTATAGTATTACTTATACTTATGGACGACGAGTGACGACACAGAGGTAGGTACAGCCGTGGCCTACCGTACTGCTGCTTATATAATATACTGTATAACGGACCTGGTGGACACTGTCAGCAGACTGCTGAACTAGTATGAAGAAAGAAAAAAAAAACACCACAGGTATACAATGTAGATGGATGGATAGTATAGTATTATATTACTTATGGACGACGAGTGCACTGACGACACAGAGGTAGGTACAGCCGTGGCCTACCGTACTGCTGCTTATATATGTATAATATACTGTATAACGGACCTGGTGGACACTGTCAGCAGACTGCTAAACTAGTATGAAGAAAGAAAAAAAAAAACACCACAGGTATACAATGTAGATGGATGGATAGTATAGTATTATATTACTTATGGACGACGAGTGCACTGACGACACAGAGGTAGGTACAGCCGTGGCCTACCGTACTGCTGCTTATATAATATACTGTATAACGGACCTGGTGGACACTGTCAGCAGACTGCTAAACTAGTATGAAGAAAGAAAAAAAAAACACCACAGGTATACAATGTAGATGGATGGATAGTATAGTATTATATTACTTATGGACGGCGAGTGCACTGACGACACAGAGGTAGGTACAGCCGTGGCCTACCGTACTGCTGCTTATATAATATCCTGTATAACGGACCTGGTGGACACTGTCAGCAGACTGCTAAACAAACTAGTATGAAGAAAAAAAAATACACAGGAGTGTTTTTCAGGCAGACAAACGAATACTGGACTGGTGGTCACTGTCAGCAAAACTGTGCACTGTACTCCTGCTATAACTGCTCCCCAGTCCCCACAATTAGGCAGTGTGAGCAGTGCACTCAGCACAGATATATCATGCAGCAGTGCAGCACACTGAGTGAGCACAGATATGGTGGTCGGAGCGTTTTTTTCAGGCAGAGAAACAAAGGATTAAACTCACTGGTGGTATAATCAAAACCCTGCACTGTACTCCCTAACAGCTGCTCCCCGTCCCCAATCCTCCCCACAATTATAACAATGTCACTCTTAGTCTTTTCTATTACGGAGAGGACGCCAGCCACGTCCTCTCCCTATCAATCTCAATGCACGTGTGAAAATGGCGGCGACGCGCGGCTCCTTATATAGAATCCGAGTCTCGCGAGAATCCGACAGCGGGATGATGACGTTCGGGCGCGCTCGGGTTAACCGAGCAAGGCGGGAGGATCCGAGTCGCTCGGACCCGTGTAAAAAAAAGGTGAAGTTCGGGCGGGTTCGGATTCCGAGGAACCGAACTTGCTCATCACTAGTTTACTTGCCTCCAGTTTGGTCTGAAGACATCTCCAAGGATAGTTACAAAGATTCTTACATCGCTTCTGCCGGTCATAAGAAAGCAACAGGTGGCAATTTGGTCGTATCTTGACGACCTGCTGGTATGCGGAGGATCAAAAAGAGGAGTGGCGGAGGCGTTGGACATGACGCTACAGGTACTTCAGAATCATGGCTGGTTAATAAACTGGGAGAAGAGCCAGTTAGAGCCAGGACAAAAGATTCAGTTCCTGGGAGTACAGGTGGTTATGTAATAAGTCTCTCAGAAAAAAGGTGCAGAAAAATTCAGGAACTGGCAGCTCTGGTGAGGATGTGCAACACGATAACGTTACGTCAAGCGATGAGTCTTCTAGGAATGATGGTGTCCACCATAGATGTAGTCCCTTGGGCAAGATGGAGAATGAGGAAGATACAGCTGGACATTCTCGGTTTCAATCGGAAAGGCTTTTCTCTGAACTACAGGATAAGGTTGTGTCAAGAGACAAAGCAGTCCCTAGATTGGTGGTTGGAGGCGGAACTGACCAAAAGAAACACATCTTTGGCAGGTCATCAGTGCCTGGTGCTAACAACAGACACAAATGCAGTAGGTTGGGGAGCACATTTGTTGCAGCAAAATTGCCAAGGACAATGGGATCAGAAGGAGAGAAGACTGTCTTCAAATCACAGAGAGATGAGGGCGGTATGGAATGCAATAATATATTTCCAGGATCAATTACGTGGGAACCATCTCAAGGTATTTTCGGACAATGTAACAGTAGTGGCCTACCTGAATCAACAAGTAGGCACCAGGAGTCAGGTGCTAATGACGAAAGTGTCAAGAATACTTCAATGGGCAGAAAGGCATCTCCAAACTTTGTCAGTCCTGCATGTTCCAGGAGCAAACAATGTGGTAGCAGATTTCCTCAGCAGACAACAGGTGCTAGCAGGAGAATGGGAGTTAAACAGTGTAGTGTTCCAGGACATTGTTCAGAGGTTTGGGCAACCTCAAGTGGATCTGATGGCCACACATATCAATGCAAAGGTGCCCCTGTTTTTCTCCCGATATTATCTACCAAGAACAGGGGGAGTAGATGCCTTCTCTCTTCCATGGAATTTCAAGCTGGCTTATGTGTTTCCTCCATTCCCTATGATTGCCCATGTTATAAAGCAGATCAGGGAAGAGAAGGCAAAGGTCATAATAGTTCTTCCTTTCTGGCCAAAGAGAGTCTGGTTTCCCTCAGTAATGAGGATGGCGGTACAGGGACCTTGGAGACTGCCTCTGAGGAAGGATCTGCTACACCAAGGACCGTTGATACATCCAAATCTTCAGCAGCTTCATTTGGAAATTGAACGGCAATTGCTCAAGAAAAAGGGCCTGTCTGAGCAAGTCATTAATTTATTAATTCAAGCAAGAAAGAAGGTATCATCAGATGTGTATTATAGAGTTTGGAGAACTTTTATTTCCTGGTCTAATTCGAAGTTCGACGCTCAAAAAGCAGATACGTCTCAAGTCCTGCAGTTCCTGTTCGAGGGCTTTGAAAGAGGTCTGGCGGTATCAACTATCAAAGTCCAAATAGCAGCGCTCAGTGTGTTCCTAGAGCAGAGATTGCAGAAGATCATTTCATAAAGAAATTTTTTCAGGCGATAAAAAGGATATGTCCTCGAGTTAGATCAATCCTTGCGCCATGGGACCTGAATTTGGTGTTAAATGCCTTAATGGCACCACCTTTTGAGCCATTACCGGAGATTTCAATGAAATTATTAACATGGAAAGTGGTTTTTCTGCTGGCTATTACGTCAGCCAGGAGAGTTGGTGAGTTACAGGCCCTATGGTTAGAAGAACCGTATTTAAATTTCTATCCGGACAGAATCTTTCTTAGAACCAATTCGAGTTTCCTACCTAAAGTAGTACAGGTTGAGTATCCCATATCCAAATATTCCGAAATACGGAATATTCCGAAATACGGACTTTTCTCTTACGTCCTAGAGGATGCTGGGGACTCCGTAAGGACCATGGGGTATAGACGGGCTCCGCAGGAGATAGGGCACCTAAAAAGAACTTTGACTATGGGTGTGCACTGGCTCCTCCCTCTATGCCCCTCCTCCAGACCTCAGTTAGATCTTGTGCCCAGAGGAGAATGGGTGCACTGCAGAGAGCTCTCCAGAGTTTTCTGTTGAAAAAGAATTTTGTTAGGTTTTTTATTTTCAAGGAGTCCTGTTGGCAACAGGCTCCCTGCATCGTGGGACCGAGGAGAGAGAAGCAGAGCTGGCTTGTCAAGTTGGGCACTGCTTCTAAGGCTACTGGACACCATTAGCTCCAGAGGGAGTCGGAACACAGGTCTCACCTGGGGTTCGTCCCGGAGCCGCGCCGCCGTCCTCCTCACAGATGCCGAAGATAGAAGCCGGATGAGAAGGCAGAAGACATCAGATCTTCATGAGGTAAGGCGCGCAGCGGTAAGCTGCGCGCCATTGCTCCCAGTCACACACACAGAGCAGCACTGAAGGGTGCAAGGCGCAGGGGGGGCGCCCTGGGCAGCAATATTCCTCACTTTTGGGCAAATTCAGATAGATTAGGCTGCGGAGGCAGTAAATCTAAGATCCCCCGCCATTTTAATAGAAAAGTCACTGGGACCGAAGCCCGCCGTCGGGTGGGCGGGGCTTGATCCTCAGCACTAACCAGCGCCATTTTCTCCACAGAAGCTGCATGCATGAACGCTGGCTCCCTGGTCTCTCCCCTGCTGAACTTCACAGGCTGGAAAAGAGAGGAGGGGGGCACATTAGCGACGCAGTGAGTGGGAATTGGTATATTATATATAAAAAAGCGCTATCTGGTCATATTTTTTCCAGTGTTTTTTAAGCGCTGGTGTGTGCTGGCATACTCTCCCTCTGTCTCTCCTAAGGGCCTGGTTGGGGTTTTGTCCCCTTATAGGTTAATCCCTGTGTGTGTGGGGGGTGTCGGTACGTGTGTGTCGACATGTCTGAGGCGGAAGGCTTCTCCAAGGAGGAGGTGGAGCAAATGAGTGGTGTGTCCCCGTCGGTTGTGCCGACTCCGGATTGGATGGACATGTGGCATATGTTGAATGCAAGTGTGGCATCTTTACATAAAAGGCTTGATAAGGCTGAATATGGGGGGACATCAGGGGGTCAATCCTCGGATTGGACCGACTCACAGGGCCCATCGGGGTCTCAAAAGCGTCCCTTAACACAAGACACTACTACCGACACGGATTCTGACTCCAGTGTCGACTACGACGAAGTAAAATTGCACCCTAGGGTGACCAAAACCATTCAGTGTATGATTGTGGCAATAAGGGATGTGTTACATATTGAGGATGAACCCTCGGTCCCCGACAAAAGGGTACACATGTTTAGGGGAAAGAAACAGATTATTAATTTTCCCGCATCTCATGAATTAAATGATTTCTTTGGAAAAGCTTGGGAGACTCCGGAAAAGAGACCGCAGATCCCCAAAAGAATTTATATGGCATACCCCTTCCCTAAGCAGGACAGGGAGATTTGGGAATCATCCCCCACTGTGGACAAGGCCCTGACGCGCTTGTCCAAGAAAGTGGCGCTACTGTCTCCTGACACAGCGGCCCTTAAGGACCCTGCAGATCGCAGGCAAGAAACTACCTAAAAGTGTATTTATTCTCATACGGGTGCTGTGCTAAGACCGACAATTGCGTCGGCATGGGTGTGTAGCGCAATTGCAGCTTGGACAGATGAGCTGACAGATCAATTTGATAATATGGATAAGGATACTATGTTCTTAACTCTAGCCCACATAAAAGACGCAGTCTTATTTATGAGGGATGCTCAAAGGGACATTGGATTGCTAGCTTCTAGGGCCAATGCCATATCTATCTCAGCGAGAAGATCCTTATGGACTCGCCAATGGACGGGTGATGCGGATTCCAAAAAACATATGGAAGTACTACCCTATAAGGGTGATGTATTGTTTGGGGATGGGCTGACGGACCTGGTTTCCACAGCTACAGCAGGTAAATCAAATTTTTTACCATATATTCCCCAACAGCAAAAGAAAGTAACACCCTATCAGATGCAGTCCTTTCGGTCGCACAAGTCCAGAAGAGGTCGGGGATCCTCTTTCCTCGCCAGAGGTAAGGGCAGAGGCAAAAGAGCACCTGCTTCGGCAGGTGCCCAGGAACAAAAGTCCTCCCCAGCTGCTCCAAAACCCACAGCATGACGCTGGGGCTCCCCTGAGGGAGTCTGCACCGGTGGGGGCACGTCTTCGACTTTTCAGTCAGGCCTGGGTCAGTTCAGACCTGAATCCCTGGGTGTTGGAAATAGTTTCCCAGGGTTACAAATTGGAATTCGAGGAGGTGCCCCTGCGCCGATTTTTCAAATCGGCCCTACCAGCTTCCACATCGGAAAGGGATGTAGTGTTAGCTGCAATTCAAACGCTGTGTATACAGCAAGTGATAATCAAGGTTCCCCTGCACCAGCAGGGAAGAGGTTACTACTCAACAATATTTGTGGTCCCGAAACCGGACGGTTCAGTCAGACCTATTTTGAATCTGAAATCCCTAAACCTGTACATAAAAAGATTCAAATTCAAAATGGAATCACTCAGAGCGATAATAGCCAACATGGAGGAGGGGGAGTTTATGGTGTCTCTGGACATAAAGGATGTGTACCTTCATGTCCCCATTTATGCCCCCCATCAGGAATACCTGAGATTCGCTGTACAGGATTGTCATTACCAATTTCAGACGTTGCTGTTTGGACTTTCCACGGCCCCGAGGATTTTCACCAAGATAATGGCAAAAATGATGGTGGTCCTGCGCAAGCATGGAGTCACAATTATCCCATACTTGGACGATCTCCTGATAAAAGCGAGATCAAGGGAGAAATTGCTGAGCAGTGTGGCGCTCTATCTGAGAGTGCTTCAGGAACACGGTTGGATTCTAAATCTACCGAAGTCACAGTTGATTCCGACAACCCGACTACCGTTCCTAGGTATGATACTGGATACGGAACAAATGAAGGTCTTCCTCCCAATAGAGAAAGCCCAGGACATCCAGAATATGGTCAGAGACCTGCTAAAACCGAAAAGGGTGTCAGTTCACCAATGCACGCGAGTTCTGGGAAAAATGTTGGCGGCCTACGAGGCCATTCCCTTCGGAAGGTTCCATGCAAGGACTTTTCAATGGGACCTTCTGGACAAGTGGTCCGGGTCCCATCTGCACTTACATCGGAAAATAACTCTGTCCCCAGGGGCCAGAGTGTCTCTCCTGTGGTGGTTGCAAAGTGCTCACCTGCTGGAGGGTCGCAGGTTCGGAATTCAGGATTGGATCCTGGTTAACATGGACGCGAGCCTCCGAGGATGGGGAGCGGTCACACAGGGAAAAAATTTTCAGGGTCTTTGGTCAGACCACGAGTCCTGTCTACACATCAATGTGTTGGAACTCAGGGCCATTTACTACGGCCTTCGACAAGCGGAGAGTCTTCTTCGAAACCTACTGGTTCTGATTCAATCAGACAATGTCACAGCAGTGGCTCATGTGTACTGCCAAGGCAGAGTCGCGATGGCGGAAGCCACAAGGATTCTTCGCTGGGCGGAAAATCATGTAAGCGCTCTGTCGGCTGTCTTCATTCCGGGAGTGGACAACTGGGAAGCAGACTTCCTCAGCAGACACGATCTCTATCCAGGAAAGTGGGGTCTTCATCAAGAAGTCTTTGCAGACATAACACGTCTTTGGGGAACTCCTCAAATAGACATGATGGCGTCACGCCTCAACAAAAAACTTTGGAGGTACTGTGCCAGGTCTCGGGACCCTCAGGCAGTGGCAGTAGATGCTCTGATAACACCTTGGGGGTTCAAATCGGTCTACGTGTTTCCTCCTCTTCCTCTCATCACAAAAGTGTTGAGGATCATAAGGCAAAGAAACGTACAGACAATACTCGTTGTCCGAGCCTGGCCGGGCTCGAAGGGCCTGGTACTCAGATCTACAAGAGATGCTACAGGAGATCCCTGGCCTCTTCCCCTGAGGGAAGACCTGTTGCAACAGGGGCCCTGTGTATTTCAAGACTTACCGCGGCTACGTTTGACGGCATGGCGGTTGAACGCTGAATCCTAGCGAAAAAGGGGATTCCGGAAGAGGTCATCCCTACTTTAATAAAGGCTAGGAAGGAGGTGACGGTTAAGCATTATCACCGTATCTGGCGAAAGTATGTGTTTTGGTGTGAGACCAAGAATGCACCTACGGAAGATTTTCATCTGGGTCGTTTTCTCCACTTCCTACAGACAGGAGTGGATATAGGCCTGAAATTAGGCTCTGTTAAGGTACAGATTTCGGCCCTCTCGATTTTCTTTCAGAAGGAATTGGCTTCTCTTCCAGAAGTCCAGACGTTTGTAAAGGGAGTGCTGCATATTCAGCCCCCTTTTGTGCCTCCAGTGGCACCATGGGACCTGAACGTGGTGTTGCAGTTCCTAAAATCACACTGGTTTGAACCGCTTAACAAGGTTGAGTTGAAATTTCTTACCTGGAAGGTGGTCATGCTGTTGGCCTTGGCATCTGCAAGGCGAGTGTCTGAATTGGCTGCTTTGTCACACAAGAGCCCCTACTTGATTTTTCATGTGGATCGAGCTGAATTGAGGACACGTCCGCAATTTTTGCCTAAAGTGGTTTTTTCGTTCCATATGAATCAACCTATTGTGGTGCCTGTGGCTACAAGTGACCTGGAGGATTCCAGATCCCTGGATGTAGTCAGGGCCTTAAAGATTTATGTAGCCAGAACGGCTAAAATTAGTAAAACAGAGGCTCTGTTTGTCCTGTATGCTGCTAATAAGATTGGCGCACCTGCTTCGAAGCCGACTATTGCTCGCTGGATCTGTAATACGATTCAGCAGGCTCATTCTCCGTCTGGATTGCCGGTACCAAATTCGGTTAAGGCCCATTCCACTAGGAAGGTGGGCTCTTTTTGGGCGGCTGCCCGAGGCGTCTCGGCATTACAGCTTTGCCGAGCTGCGACTTGGTCGGGGTCAAACACTTTTGCTAAATTCTACAAGTTTGATACCCTGGCTGATGAGGACCTAGCGTTTGCTCAGTCCGTGCTGCAGAGTCATACGCACTCTCCCGCCCGATTGGATGCTTTGGTATAAACCCCATGGTCCTTACGGAGTCCCCAGCATCCTCTAGGACGTAAGAGAAAATAAGATTTTAAACCTACCGGTAAATCTATTTCTCCTAGTCCGTAGAGGATGCTGGGCGCCCGTCCCAGTGCGGAAACTCTGCAAGGCTTGTATATAGTTGTTGCTTACATAAGGGTTATGTTACAGTTGGAATAGGTCTTGGACCGTTACTGTCGTTTGTTCATACTGTTAACTGGTTATGTATGTTCCAGGTTACATGGTATGATTGGTGTGGGCTGGTATGAATCTTGCCCTTGGATTGCTAAATCCTGCCTTGTATTGTCCATCTCCTCTGGGCACAGTTCTCTAACTGAGGTCTGGAGGAGGGGCATAGAGGGAGGAGCCAGTGCACACCCATAGTCAAAGTTCTTTTTAGGTGCCCTATCTCCTGTGGAGCCCGTCTATACCCCATGGTCCTTACGGAGTCCCCAGCATCCTCTACGGACTAGGAGAAATAGATTTACCGGTAGGTTTAAAATCTTATTTTTTTGAGTGAGAGTGAGATAGTGAAACCTTTGTTTTTTGATGGCTCAATGTACACAAACTTTGTTTAATACATAAAGTTATTAAAAATATTGTATTAAATGACCTTCAGGCTTTGTGTTTAAGGTGTATATGAAACATAAATGAATTGTGTGAATGTACACACACTTTGTTTAATGCACAGAAGTTATAAAAAATATTGGCTAAAATTACCATCAGGCTGTGTGTATAAGGTGTATATGTAACATAAATGCATCCTGTGCTTAGCTTGAGGTCCCATCACCATGATATCTCATTGTGGTATGCAATTATTCCAAAATACGGAAAAATCCGATATCCAAAATACCTCTGGTCCCAAGCATTTTGGATAAGGGAGACTCAACCTGTATCAGAATTTCATTTGAATCAGGAAATTGTGTTACCATCCTTTTTATCCAGAACCACAGAACAAGGAAGAGGAAAGGATGCACAATTTAAATTTAACCCGAGCTGTCTTGAAAGAGTGAAGGAGTTTCAGAAGACCAAACATCTGTTTGTGCTATATTCAGGACCAAAGAGAGGTGACACACCCACTAAGCAGACCATTTCCAGATGAATTAGAGAACTGTTAACATTTGTATATGAGGAAAGTGGTTGTGCAGTTGCGGGAGAACTAGAGGCGCACTCTACCAGGGCTATGGCAGCTTCATGGGCTAAGAAGGCTCGAGTATTGGCAAAAGACATATGTGCAGCAGCTACCTGGTTATCCATACATACGTTTTCTATTCATTATGCGTTGGATGTTGTAGACGCCCATTTTGGGAAGCAGATCCTTAAGGGGGCTTTGGAATAAATAGTTATTACTATTCAGCATTAAACCGTGGTTTCTTTTCTGATTTGTTAGCCTCCCTATATTGAGCGTTGGTATATCCCAGAGTAATGGCTGCCATGAAGTACCGCAGAAGAAAAAAGCAAATTATACTTACCGATAATTTCATTTCTTCAAGATACTTCATGGTAGCCTACAATATTCCCTCCCTTAAGTTTATTCATAGGAATTATCGGTAAGGAGACACTCAAAAGACTAGGGAGGAAGAGGAGGAGTGGCACTTTATACCCAGAGAGGGCGGTACCTAGCTGTTGAAAAAACTACCTGTCTAATATTAGGAGGATGGGATACAATCCCAGAGTAATGGTTGCCATGAAGTATTTTAAAGAAATTAAATTATCGGTAAGTATAATTTGCTTTTATCCCTTCACCAGGTTAATACATCTGCCCTGTGTTTGATAAATGACAGGAGCTGATTGGTTGGTACTTTATCACCATGCAATGTTTGTCCATATAGATCAGCGCGTACGTACAGGTGGTTGCGCGAGTATGTTAGTGTACGTATAGGTGTCAGCGGGTGGATGTCAGTGTGTACGTATAGGTGTCAGTGGGTCGCTGTCAGTGTGTACATGTAGGTCTCAGTGGGTGGATGTCAGTGTCTACGTATAGGTGTCAGCGGCTGGATTTCAGTGTGTACATATAGTGTCAGCGGGTGGATGTCAATGTCTACGTATAGGTGTCAGCGGGTGGATGTCAGTGTCTACGGATAGGTGTCAGCGGGTGGATGTCAGAGTGTACGTATAGGTGTCAGCGGGTGGATGTCAATGTATAGGTGTCAGAGGGTGTATGTCAGTGTGTATGTATAGGTGTCAGCGGGTGTATGTCAGTGTATGTATAGGTGTCAGCGTGTGGATGTCAGTGTCTATGTATAGGTGTCAGCGGGTGGATGTCAGTGTGTACGTATAGGTGTCAGCGGGTGTATGTCGGTGTCTACGTATAGGTGTCAGCTTGCGTATGTCAGTGTATGTATAGGTGTCAGCATGCATACGTCAGTGTACATATGGGTCTCAGTGTACATATAGGTGTCAACTTATGTCAGTGTATGTATAGGTGCCAGCGTGTGGATGTCAGTGTGTATGTATAGGTTTCAACGTGTTAATGTCAGTGTGTATGTATAGGTGTTAGTGTGGATGTCAGTGTGTACGTATAGGTGTCAGCTGGTGTACATATAGGTGTCAGTGTGTGTACATCGGTGTACGTATAGGTGTCAGCGTGTGTATGTATAGGTGTCAGCAGGTGTATGTCAGTGTTTACATATAAGTGTCAGCGGGTGTATGTCAGTGTGCACGTATAGATGTCAGCAGGTGTGTGTCAGTGTGTATGTATATGTGTCAGCGTGCGTATTTCGGTGTACATATAGGTGTCAGCATGCGTATGTCAGTGTATGTATAGGTGTCAGTGTGCGTACATCAGTGTACATATAGGTGTCAACTTATGTCAGTGTATGTATAGGTGCCATTGTGTGTATGTCAGTGGGTATGTATAGGTGTCAGCTGGTGGATGTCAGTGTCTACGTATAGGTGCCAGCGGGTGTATGTCAGTGTGTACGTATAGTTGGCAGTGGGTATATGTCAGTGTGTACGTATAGTTGGCAGTGGGTGTATGTCAGTGTGTGCGTATAGGTGTCAGCGGGTATATGTCAATGTGTACTTATAGGTGTCAGCGTGTGTACATCAGTGTACGTATAGGTGTCAACTTATGTCAGTGTATGTATAGGTGCCAGCATGTGTATGTCAGTGTATATGTATAGGTGTTAGCGTGTGGATGTCAGTGTATATGTATAGGTGTTAGCGTGTGGATGTCAGTGTGTATGTATAGGTGTCAGCGTGTACATGTCAGTGTAGAGGTGTCAGCATGTGTATGTATAGGTGTCAGTGTGTTTACTTCAGTGTACGTATAGGTGTCAGCTAGTGTACGTCGGTGTATGTATAGCTGGTAGCGTGTGTATAACAGTGTATGTATAGGTGTCAGTGTGTATGTATAGGTGTCAGCATGTGTATGTATAGGTGTCAGTCAATGTGCGTATGTCAGTGTACATATAGATGTCAGCATGTGTATGTAAGTGAACATATAGGTGTCAATTTATGTCAGTGTATGGATGGGTGTCAGCATGTATGTATAGATGTTAGCATGTGTATGTCAGTGTATGTATAGGTGTCAGCGTGTGTATGTCATTGTGTATTTATAGGTGTCAGCGTGTGTATGTTGGTGTACGTATAGGTGTCAGCGCGTGTACGTCAGAAGAGGCATGGCCGCTGAAAATGGGGCATGTCACCATGACATGCAACCTTTATCGTCACTATGAGAACATTTCATATGCACCTTACCTATATGATGGTTTCTCGCAAGGGGGAACTTCTGAAGAAATTTATCCTCCCTGGTCATACAGCGTCTTCAGTCGGTATTCACTATTAATTTATTATTTATTTATTACTAGTTATTTATATAGCGCACACATATTCCGTAGCGCTTTACAGAGAATATTTGGCTACTCACATCAGTCCCTGCCCTAGTGGAGCTTACAATCTATATTCCCTACCACATGTACACACACCGTCACGCTAGGGTTAATTTGTTGGGCTAATTAACCTACCAGTTTATTTTTGGATTGTGGGAGGAAACCGGAGTACCAGGAGGAAACCCACGCAAGTACGGGGAGAATATACAAACTCCACACAGTTAGGGCCATGGTGGGAATCGAACCCATGACCTCATTGCTGTGAGGCAGTAATGCTAACCATTACACCATCCGTACTGTAGGAAATCACATGGAAGATGCCTGTTTGTGTAGGAATGTAACCAAAGTCATCATCATACAACAGAGATTCAACCAGATTCATGCTGTGTTACCTTCTACACCCTGTGTCTCTCAGCTACACCATTATCTTTGCTCTGCATCTCTCAGTCACACCATTATCTTCGCCCCTGCGGCTCCCAGCCACAACATCATGTTCTTCCCGCTGTCTCCCAGCCACACCATCATCTCCCCCTGCTACTCTCAGCCACAACGCCATCTCCCCCCAGCGTCTCTCAGTCACACCGTCATCTCCCCCTGCTACTCTCAGCCTGCCCCCCATTCACTCAGCATCTTTCAGCTTGACCCCCCCCCCTCACTGTGTCTCTCTGCCTGCGTCCCCCCTTTTTCACTCTGTCTCTCAGCCTGTGCCTCTCCGTCACTCTGTGTCTCTCAGCCTGTGCCTCTCCATCACTCTGTGTTTCTCAGCCTGTGCCCCCTCCTTCACTCTGTCTCTCAGCCTGCAATCCCCCCCATTCACTCTGTGTCTCTCAACCTGAGTCTCCCCCTCCTTCAGTCTGTGTCTCTCAGCCTGCATCCCCCCTCTTTCACTCTGTGTCTCTCAGCCTGCATCCCTCCCTCCTCTACTCTGTGTCTCTCAGCCTGCGTTCCCCCCTCCTTCACTCTGTGTGGAGACCAGAAACCCCCTCCTCCAGATTCTTTTTCACTGCTCTTAGAGTTTCCATCTTGAATTTGAACACCCGAAGATACAGGTTCAGGGAATTGAGGTTCAAGATCGGTTGTACAGAGCCATCCGGCTTCAAAACCACAAAGAGACTTGAGTAAAACCCCTTTGTGTGCAGTTGAGGAGGCACTGGAACAGTAACTCCTGTAGAAAGCAGCTTTTGCACTGCCTGCTGTAAGGTAACCCTTGCTTCCTGTGAAGCAGGTAAGCCTGACCTGAAGAATCTGAGAGGAGGGAGTTCCTGGAATTCCAGCCGGTATCCTTGGGATATAAGGTACCTCACCCAAGGACCCCGGCAGGACTCTGCCCAAATGTGGGCAAAATGTTGAAGGCGCGCACCTACCTGAAAGTCGCCTTCCTGCTGGGGCCAACCATCACGCGGAGTGATTTGTGGAAGAGGATCCTGAGGCCTAGTCCACAGGTCCAGGAGCTGCTGGTTTACGTGACTTACCATGAGATCCTCTAGCAGCATTGGAGGCACCTCTGGCTTTGCCTCTGAATCTGGCCACCCGAAAGGACTGCAAGGAGGGTCCAAGTTAGGGGCAGATATGTAGATTTACCTGCAGTTGCCTGAGATATCCACTTATTCAGCTCTTCCCCCAAACAAGGCATCACCTGTAAAAGGAAGGTTCTCAACCCCTTTTTTAGAATCAGCATATTTTGACCAGTGTCGCAGCCACAGGGCTCTACGAGCCGATACTGCCATTGCGGTGGTACGGCCATTAATGAAACCAAGTTCCTTAACAGCCTCACTCCTAAAGTTTGCAGCATCTTGGATGTGTTGTAGTAATGTAACTATCTCTTCCTGAGGCAAGGTAAGCAGCCCCTTCAGAATCTCATCAGACCATTTTACCATGGCTCTAGAAATCCAGCCACATACACATAGGGCGTTGGGCTACACCCGCTGCAGAGTAACTTGATTTAAGAGTGGTTTCAATCTTGCGATCAGCTGGGTCTTTAAGGGAAACAGCCCCAGATACAGGTAAAACAGTCTTGCGTGACAGCATGGACACAGAAGTATCCACTATCGGTGGGGTTTCCCAGAATTTGAATTTAACACCCGTTTAGGGGTAATACATTTTTTGTCAGGATTTATCCATGCGGCCTTAGCCAGGGAATCTAATTCCTTAGAAACCGGGAAGGTTGCAGAGGACTTTGGTATCACATTAAAAAACAATTCCTCTGTTCTTCCTCCTTATCAGGGATATTGAGCACCACTCTAATGGCATAAATGAGGGCCTCAACATCTGGGAACAGGGAATTATCCTCGTCCACCTCAGCCTCTCCTTCCTCAAACTCTAGTAGTTCAGAATCAGAGTCAGATTGTAATAATTGAGGGTGTTTTTATGAGACACCAACAGGGGGGGCTGAAGAGCCTGTCTGTGGTCTGCAGCAGCTACCATAAACATGTCCATAGTTTGTTTCAGGGTCTGTCTTTCTTGTTTAGCCGTAGCTAACTCTGAATTAAAACTGGAAAATCATAGTTTTAAATAATTCCATCCACTCAGGTTCCTGCACATTATTACCCTGTGAAGGAATTGAGTATTGGGTACACATAAGGGACTCCTGTGAGGTAGGTGAAAACCTAGCCTTGCATAAAGTACACACAGACTTATTTGCAGACATGCTTGAGCAGAAAACACACGGGGGGTCATTCCGAGTTGATCGCTAGCTGCCGTTGTTCACAGCACAGCAATCAGGCTGAAAATCGGCACTTCTGGGTATGCGTATGGTGCGCACTGCGCACGTGCAAGGTACTTTCACAAAAGCTGGTGCAGTTTTACACAAGCTCTAGCGACGCTTTACAGTCGCACTGCTGATCGTTGAGTGATTGACAGGAAGTGGGTGTTTCTGGGTGGTAACTGACCGTTTTCGGGGAGTGTGTAAAAAAAGGCAGGCGTGCCAGATAAAAACGCAGGAGTGGCTGGGGAAAAGGGGGAGTGGCTGGCCGAACGCAGGGCGTGTTTCTGACGTCAAAACAGGAACTAAATAGTCTGAAGTGATCGCAAGGTAGGAGTAGGTCTGCAGCTACTCTGAAGCTGCACAATTTTTTTTTGTAGCAGCGCTGCGATCCTTTCGTTCGTACTTCCGCTAAGCTAAGATACACTCCCAGAGGGTGGCGGCTTAGCGTTTGCACTGCTGATAAAAGCAGCTAGCGATCGAACAACTCAGAAGGAGGGCCACAGTTAGTATGATAACTCAGTGCAGTATTAGTGAGATATGCACACATCCCAGACTACCCTGAATGGAGTGACACAGAGAGACCAAGCAGCACCCTACTGGGTGTCTTCTATGTGTCATTTTCCACACAGCGGTAGAACCGCTGATTATGAGCTCCCCCCTTCACTATAACCCCCCTGGCACAAGTTACAGTGGTGATCCAGTGGGTCCTGTGGAGGAGCAGTCTCTGCATGCAGCCTGTATCAGCAGGCGCAGTGGCAGGAAATGGCGCCATTTAGCCTCTGGTCCCACTCTCCAGGATGCCCCGTCCCCATAATGGCGCGGTCCCTGCATTATATTTTTATACTGGCTTTCTCCATTAAGTGTGTAAAATGAGAGCACGCAACCCTCGTTTACTATGCTGCCAGTCTGGGCACCGCGACCTGTAGTTGGGTGATTACTGTCCCTTCATGCCACCAATTTGCACCAGGGACCCGCTAACCGGGTCCCCGGTGAAACACACCGCACCGTGTATCTTCGGCATCTGTTAGGGGTGGCGACAAGCTGCCGGCGTGGGCTCACACCCGAGGGGTATGAGAAACATCACGTCAAGAGCTCAATGTCATGTCAGCAGGGATAACTCTTTAGGAAGTTGGTTCGGTGTCCCCCCCCCCCCCCCTCCCCCCTCCCCACAAGTCCCACGATGCAGGCAGACTGGTTGCCAACCAGTGCGGCCTGAAAATAACAAACGAAAAGAAATTTCTTTAGAAAACTCTCTGGAGAGCAACAGAATGCACTCGACGTTTTGGGCGCATTTTCTAAACTGAGTCTGCTAGAAGGGGCATAGAGGGGAGGAGCCAGCACTATTGATTTCTTAAAGTGCCAGGCTCCAATGGACCCGATCTATACCCCATGGTGATATGCTATTCCCCAGTATCCACTAGGACATTAGAGAAAATAAAGCAGGCAGTATTTATCCTGCACAGAAACAATATAACCCACCCAAAACTCTCTCTGCACATTTTATATCTGCCCCACCTGCAGTGCACATGGGCCCTCATTCCGAGTTGATCGCTCACTAGCTACTTTCAGCAGCCGTGCAAACACATTGTCGCCGCCCACGGGGGAGTGTATTTTCGCTTTGCAAGTGTGTGATCGCATGTGCAGCCGAGCGACACAAACACATCTTGTGCAAAACAAGACCAGCCCTGTAGTTACTTATCCTGTGCGATGATTCTAGCGTCGGAGGTCCCGGAATTGACATCAGATACCCACCCTGCAAATGCCTGGTCATGCCTGCATTTTCCCTACCACTCCCAGAAAACGGTCAGTTGACACCCATAAACGCCCTCTTCCTGTCAATCTCTTTGCAATCGGCTGTGCGAATGGACTCGTCGCTAGAAGCATTGCACAGCACCAATGCTGTTTGTACCCATACGACGCGCGTGCGCATTGCGGTGCATATGCATGCGCAGTTTTTCCATTTTTTAACCTGATCGCTGCGCTGCGAAAATTGGCAGCGAGCGATCAACTCGGAATGACCGACATGGTTTTGCCCATCTGCTAACAAATTTGGTGCTATGATCATGTCTGAATTAGGCCCAATGACTCAAGCAGTTTGGTAAGCATGGAGATATTTATTCTGTGACCTACAGTAATAGAGATTTCTATAGGAAACAGAAGAATCTTTAGCATATACCTACAGTATACTGATATGATGCTTCCAACTCTTCTCATTTTTCACAATTCTAAACGCATTTAGGGGATATTTATTTAAGCTCAGAGAGGAATAAAGTACATCTTAATCCATTCACTTTTTAGGTTGCTGTTTTATTTCTTTACTGTTTGTTCGCATTTTTCTTGGTGGCGCTGGTCGGACTATTTCCAGTATATACACATCTGACGGTATCAGTTTTTCATGTCACTCTTTCCCCATATGGGTTGCTACTGTGGGATGTTCATTGGTTGCTGTGGCTCCCTGGTGTCCATCTTTCCGTTACATTTTTGTTGTGCCACTACACTTTTAATGTTTCTTTATTTTTTATTTTATTATATTCACTCATGCAACTGGACGTTTGTTTGCTTACTTGCATGATGGGTTGCAGGGGTCCTCTATCCCTGATTTGGATTTGTCTGTCAAGGTTTGTATTTACTTATGTTCCTATTCTAAATAGACCCCTCTATTCCCTACACCTCATCCCTGACACCACTGTAGCCTACACTGCATCCCAGACCCCACTATATCCTACACTACATCCCTGACCCACTATACCCTACACCACATCCCTGACCCCACTATACCATACACCACATCCTAGACCCCTCTATTCCCTACACCTCATCCCTGACCCCACTATAGCCTACACTGCATCCCTGACCCAACTATATCCTGCACTGCATCCCTGGCCCCACTATAGCCTACACTGCATCACTGACCCCACTATATCCTGCACTATATCCCTGAACCCACTTTAGCTTACACTACATCCTGGAACCCACTGTAGCCTGCACTGCATCCCTGACTCCACTATAGCCTGCACTGCATCCCTGACCCCAATGTACCCTTCACTAGATCCCTTACCCCACTGTATCCTACACTACATCCCGGACCCCATCGTAACCTACACTACATCCCTGACCCCAATGTCTCTTACCTTACATCCCTGATCCCACTGTAGCCTACACTACATCTCTGACTCCACTGTAACCTACACTACATTCCTGACCCCACTATAGCCTACTCTACATCTCTGATCCCACTACAGCCTACACTACATCCGTGACCCCACTGTACCCTTCACTACATCCCTGATCCCACTGTAGCCTACACTACATCCCTGACCCCATTGAATCCAACACTACATCTCTGACTCTACTATAGCCTACTCTATGTCCCTGATCACACTATAGCCTACACTACACCCCTGTAACCCCCACTGTATCCTACACACCATACCTGACCACACTGTATCCTACACTGCACCCCGGTGATTCCACTGTAACCTACACCCCCTATATCCCTGATCCCACTGTATCCTACACTACATCCCTGACCCCATTGTATCCTACACTGCATCCCTGACTCCACTATAGCCTACTCTATATCCCTGATCCCACTATAGCCTACACTACATCCCTGACCCCACTGTACCCTTCAATACATCCCTGATCCCATTGTATCCTACACTACATCCCTGACCCCACTGTACCCTTCAATACATCCCTGATCCCATTGTAGCCTACAATACATTCTAGACCCCACTGTAGCCTACACTACATCCTGGAACCCACTTTAGCCTGCACTACATCCTGGAACCCACTGTAGCCTACACTGCATTCCTGACCCCGCTATAGCCTACACTACATCCCTGACTCCACAATGCCCTGCATGGACTGACCTGGGCTGGCTACACACAGATAACAGTTGGTCCGGAAGGGAAACACACCTTCAATTACCAGCAGGAGCACAGTCTCTCCTCCAAGTGGGGTCTGCAGCATGGTGAGAGGAGTATAAAATGGAAAGGGGGGGGGGGGAGTGAGGACTCCTCTCCTGCACACTACAGAGTATATGTAACTATGGGGGGTCATTCCGATCATCTTCCCTGACATGCGGGGGACGCCTTGCACAGGGCTATTCCGCTCCGCATGTCAGTGCCGGCCCTCCCCCGCAGAAGTGCCAAGGCATCGCACAGCGGCGATGCCTTTGCACTTCAAGAGTAGCTCCCAACCAGCGCAGCTTTAGCGTGCTGGCCGGGAGCTACTCCTCGTTCCCCGGTCCGCAGCGGCTGCGTGTGACGTCACGCAGCCGCTTCGGCCCACCCCCCGTTTGGTCCGGGCAAACCTGCGTTGGTCGGACCGCGACTACGAGATGACGGCCAAATGCCGCCGTTCCGCCCCCTCCCGCCCAGCGATCGCCTCTGCCTGTCAATCAGGCAGAAGCGATCGCAGCCCTGCAATGGCCTTCGGCCGTCAGGCATGCGCCGGCGCACTACGCAGAGCCGGGCAGCATTTAATGAGTCAGGCCAACTCATTCTAATAGTTGTACCAGAAGTACTCCTAACAGCCAAATGCAAGCGACTGTCTTTCCACATATAGTTACCAGTCCTGGAGGTGGTATTGAAGGATTCCCTGGCGATGGTCCAGCAAGGCACAGTTTCCAGCGCACCAGTTGTAGGAAATGTAAAAGTCCTCCATAAAGCAATAGGATGAATATGTAGAAAGAGTCTCTGGCTGTAAAGAGTCCACCGTCCAAATGGTCTGGTATAGTGTCCACAGGTCCAACGGGTAGGTTCTTACGCGTTTCGCTGTCTTCCAGGGGCAGCTTTATCAAAGGTGGATACTCTCTACCACAGTTACCCCTTATATAGGGCTCATGATTGATTTGTCTTACATCACCTGTCTGCAATCTTACTTACATATAAGTTGAATCAAAATCCAATTTCAAAAACATATTTCAATAGAGGAGGCAAACCTATTTAAATCCATATCTTTATTACTAAAAAACGAGTGTTTTTAATAGTATTTTAGATGTATATTATTTTTTACCTAAAAGTATAATTACCCTTCTTAGAAGGTAGGGGAATAGACATATCAATATCCAGCAAGCTTCTTTGTCTCAACTTCCTGTTAGATGCTGTATTGGCTCTAGTGGCCAAGGTCAGCGCGGTCACGTTACAAAAACATCATCCGTCACGTGGCACGCACCGGCCAATAGAGCTGTTTCAGATGACTCCAACTACTACAGTCATATGTCCCATCAGTCAGTGCGGTCACGTGACCTAAGCATCATCTGTCACGTGGTGCGCACCGGCCAATAGAACTGACTCAAACTACTACAGTTACATGTCCCATCATCAGTATTCCCAGTCTGTCCCGCGATCACGTGACCACATGACCGGCATCTCCAGTCTCTGACTTGCGATCACGTGGCCGGCGATCACATGTCCTCAGGTCATTCATCCAATAGGCTTAGTAAATCGTTCCTATTGGACAAAAAGCGTCCCATACACATAATTGTTTGTTATTTTAAAGTCCCACAATTCACTGCTATCGTCATGGTTACCCATACACTCAATACGTTCCCATAATGTACCCAGCCAATTCTGAGAAATACGTTTCTTTTCCAATATCCATATACTAATATCTTAATCAGATCCTCATTATGCATACAGTCTAATAAACAGAGATACATTTTTATCATACAGTTTCAAATAGAATTTGAGAGGTTATAACATTATTAATGCTATCATGTATATATCAATAACATTTTAACTCAATATTTCTCAGATGTTATACACATGTTTATATTTCAAAAGAATCTTTATATCACAATGATCACAGGATCCTTCTCAACTCATTCTGTATCCCATATCAGACATAATTCCCTCATATAATACACCTTTAAACAATTCTCTTAGCTGTTAGATAGTATTGCACACAATAATTTGTATTTCGTTCTTCCAGTATCAATTATATCAGTAGGGAGTATGTATATAATTAATCACCCTTCAATATTTCTAACTATTAGATCACTGCGTTTAATTCCATTCCTTCATTTAGTCCATATGGATGGAGTGTATTCATTTTAAAAATCCAATGGATCTCTTGTCTTTGTAACCTATTAAATCTATCCCCTCCCCTTTGTGTTTCTTTGATGTGTTCTAAACACATTAGTTTTAATTGAACAAAGAAAAATAGACCCTTTGTGCGCTTAAATACTAATAGCAGCCCTTGGATACCAAAGGAACCTTTCACCGTGATTCACAAAAATGTAATAGAAACAAATGGATGTGGCACCACGTGGCGCTAGTTTATACCCTCAAATTAAAAGACCTTACACAATGGAGTCTGATTTGTTCTCATAGATGGTAAGGTTCATATGATGCATACAGATTTCTAAAATGCAAAAGAACACACAACCATAGTGCAACTCTGTTTTAACACCAAACACGCTTCAATTTGTATGATCCCACTCACATAAGGCGGTTTTGATATTGCATGTAGATAATCAGAGGTGTTGAGATAGCCGCTATCACTCAATGGAACAAGACTCCTTAATGGATGGCTTAAAAAGAAACAAGGCAATAGTGCACTAACGTCTATCTGATCCTCTACATGTTGATTTTTATTCAATGTTTGTGAGTGCATTTTTTATTAAATCTGCACTATTGCCTTGTTTCTTTTTAAGCCATCCATTAAGGGACCATACAAATTTAAGCGTGTTTGGTGTTAAAACAGAGTTGCACTATGGTTGTGTGTTCTTTTGCATTTTAGAAATCTGTATGCATCATATGAACCTTACCATCTATGAGAACAAATCAGACTCCATTGTGTAAGGTCTTTTAATTTGAGGGTATAAACTAGCGCCACGTGGTGCCACATCCATTTGTTTCTATTACATTAGTTTTAATGAATCTGGATTACTCAGATGGCATTCGAAGAAGTGTCTTAAAACACTGTGATTATTTTTTTTATTTATGATGTTTCTTCGATGTTCTAAAAATCTTAATTTAATTTTATGGGTTGTTCTCCCTACATAACATAAATTGCATTGACATTGCAATAAATAGATGACCCAACTAGTTTCACAGTTCATAAACTCCTTCAGTGTGAAACTTGTTCCGTCAAGTGAACATTTCGCATTCTTTGTTCGATTCATCACATGCCCACATGTCAAACATCTTGCCTTATTACACTTATAGAAGCCCTGTGGTCTTGATGGTAACCACATCTTCTTATTAGTATTTATTGTCAATGGGACTTCTTTCATAAGGCTCGGAGCAAGGGTGACTTTTAGAGATCTATTCTTCTTAAAGACCACCCTAGGATTATTCGGGATGATCTCTCGTAAGATCGGATCTTGTTTTAGTATTGGATAGTTATGTTGAATTATTTTCTTTATCTCATTTGATTTATTATTATATTTAGAAATAAAGAGGATATCTGTTAACTCCCTATCTCGATTCTCCTTCACCATTACTATATTTTTCTGCAGCAAATCTTTCCTATTCATCTTTTCTACGTCTCTCAATGCGTCCTGTAACAAATCTTCAGGGTAATTGCGCATTTTAAAGGACTCTACCATCTCCGATGCCTGTTTAAAAAATACTGTATGTTCTGACCAGTTACGTCTTAATCGTTGTAACTGTCCCCTTGGAATATTTCTTTTCCAAGGGGCATAATGAGCACTGGTATAATTCAGGTAGGCATTCTTCCCTACTTCTTTCACATGATTGGAGGTTTGTAATTCTCCATTCACAATCTCCAAGGTGATATCCAGATAGTTTATGATAGATTGATGAAAATTAAAAGTAAACTGCAAATTAAATGAATTCATATTAAGATAGGACACAAATTGAGCAGCCGAGTTATAATATCCATCCCAGATGGAAAAAAGATCATAAATGAAACGGCCATAGAGGACCAAGTTCGCGCCAAACGGGTTCCCCCACACTAGTCGGTCCTCGACCTGACCCATGTAGAGATTGGCATAGCTCGGCGCGAACCTGGTCCCCATGGCCGTCCCCATCATTTGGAGATAATACGTTTTTGAAAAGAGAAAATAATTATGTTTCAAAATGAAAGAGATGGAGTCTAAAAGTAACTGAACTTGCGTCTCAGTCAGATCACCATCCGTTCTCAATTTGTCCTCTATGACTTGCAACCCCATCGAATGGGAAATGTTTGTATATAAACTTTGGACATCAAGTGTCAAAAACGAATATGTAGGTTTCCACTTTATTTTATGAACTAACTGCAGAAAATGCGTAGTGTCTCGGATATGAGATCGTAGCCGAGACACTCGTGGTTGGAGAAAACTATCTACAAAAAAAGATAACTTGGATGTAAGTGATTGAATACCGGATATGATAGGGCAACCTGGGGGATAGATGAGAGATTTATGGATTTTTGGAAGATGATAATAAATAGGAGTAACCGGAAATAAGGGAAACAAAAACCAATACTCTTCCTTGGAGATTGTGCCTGCAGATTCTGCTCTCTCTAATAAATGTTTAAGTTCTAATTTAAAATCTAACGTGGGATCCTTGCTTAATTTTATATTTAAATTTTCATCCTCCAATTGCCTTAAGGCTTCCTTAATATAATCACTTCGATCCTGAATAACCAGGCCGCCGCCTTTGTCGGCCTGCTTAATGATCAGTGAGGTATCTTTACTTAGTTTATGGAGTGCCTTTCTCTCCCATTTATTAAGATTACCTGTCTTAACAGTTTTATTGGCATCAGTCGTGCACATTGACCTGAAACTATCTAGAGTTGTCTAATAGAAACTTTCGATGGAACTACTCTTTGATGAAATTGAAAAAAATTCTGATTTTAACTTGAATTTACTTCTATCTAAATTGATATCAAATATTTTTTGTGTTGTGTGAGGGTCCTCTACAGCGCCCTCTACTTCTAGTTCTTTAAGCATCTGGATGAATGGCTCATCCAAGGAGTCTAACAGAATCTGTTCCGCATCATCTCCTAATCTATTCAATCTCTTTTTAGCGAAATACCTTTTCCTACACAAGGAACGTACACATCTATTGAGTTCGACAAATAGATCGAACAAATTTGGCCCTGTCGAGGAGGAAAATTTTAACCCTTTAATTAACAACAGAGTATCATTTTTGGATAACTTTTTTGATGATAAATTATGTATAGATGATGCTAACTTGTCTATTTTCTGTTTATTTAAAACTTTGTATTTCTCCTTTTTCCCTCCTCTTTTTCCGCGGCACTTAAATAGCGACTTCTTTTGGGGGGGTGGCGTTGTTCGTCTGTATTTGTTCCCCAGTCTCGATATCTGTTTGTCCGTTGTTCTAAAAAAGATTCCTGTCTATCTGTTCTTTTTAATGGTCCTGATCTTAAGTCAGTTTTAGGTCTTGCTCCAGGATCGGTGAAGTTTTCTTCACTTCCAACTGGTCTTCTACTGGTCACCTGTGTATGGGTTTCCATTTCAGTCTTTGATGGAGATTTATCAATATTTCTCCATCTCGTATTCCTTCTATTATCATCATTAAAAGATTCTGACTGATATTGTTGTCTCTGGGACTGATATCTATTGGTGTCTGTAATGGGCCTGGATGGAACTTGCTCATTAAAACGTCTAGTGGTTTTCTTCTTATTATAAGTGTAAACCTCACCTCTTTGATAGTCTTCCAAATCCCTTTTAAATTTTTTGGATTTATTATCAGTGACCTCACACTCAAATTTTAATATTCTATCTGTTATATATTGATCTCTCATTTTAAACTCTGTAGTAGCACTTAATGGTTCTATTTTATGCTTTACTAGTTCAATATCTTTTTCTAATGCTTTTACTTTCTCATCCCTATATTTGATCACCAGTTCTATTAATGCATATGAGCACTCATCTAGAATATTCTCCCATTTATCTTGGTAATCTTTATTATCACCAAAGATAGATGGTTTAGTAATACGCAGCCCTCTAGGGATCATTTTAGCATCTGAATATTTCTGTAAATTAACAGCATCTAACCAGTTTTTTGTTTCCATTTTTATAAGATCTTCCAGTTTGTAAAAATCTCCTTTTAATTCTGGATTTTCATCTTTAGTCATATTTGAACATTCTTTATCCCCTCCCCCCCACTTGGAAAGATAGGTTTGCCTCCTAGTGGTCCTATTTTCAAAAGCAGCTCATAGCAGCAGCGTGGTATGGACTATGTGTATTGTAGCAATTGGTTAACAAATTCCCCTCACTCGAAGGAGTGGGTGTACCTCGTGCTCGATAGAGCTGTTTTACCTAAGCAGCTGTCTAAAATTGGATAGTCAATCCAAACTAAACAGAAAACAGTTGTACCAGAAGTACTGCTAACAGCGCTATTGATTAATCTATGCAGGCAGGTGTGAAGATCAATCAGTAATTTAATACAATAAAAAATAATAAAAATGCTAAAAAATGGAAGCAATCAGAATAGTAAAATCCACATATTAAAAATATTAAAAACAATGCTGACTGTAAAGTATCCAAGTAGAGACCTGGTAAGGACACAATATTTATATATCCAGTGGTTGGTGGATCTTAATTTTCCTAAGCCAAATGCAAGCGACTGTCTTTCCACAAATAGTTACCAGTCCTGGAGGTGGTATTGAAGGATTCCCTGGTGATGGTCCAGCAAGGCACAGTTTCCAGCGCACCAGTTGTGGGAAATGTAAAAGTCCTCCGTAAAGCAATAGGATGGATATGTAGAAAGAGTCTCTGGCTGTAAAGAGTCCACCGTCCAAATGGTCTGGTATAGTGTCCACAGGTCCAACGGGTAGGTTCTTACGCGTTTCGCTGTCTCCCAGGGGCAGCTTTATCAAAGGTGGATACTCTCTACCACAGTTACCCCTTATATAGGGCTCATGATTGATTTGTCTTACATCACCTGTCTGCAATCTTACTTACATATAAGTTGAATCAAAATCCAATTTCAAAAACATATTTCAATAGAGGAGGCAAACCTATTTAAATCCATATCTTTATTACTAAAAAAATGAGTGGTTTTAATAGTATTTTAGATGTATATTATTTTTTACCTAAAAGTATAATTACCCTTCTTAGAAGGTAGGGGAATAGACATATCAATATCCAGCAAGCTTCTTTGTCTCAACTTCCTGTTAGATGCTGTATAGGCTCTAGTGGCCAAGGTCAGTGCGGTCACGTGACAAAAACATCATCCGTCACGTGGCACGCACCGGCCAATAGAGCTGTTTCAGATGACTCCAACTACTACAGTCATATGTCCCATCAGTCAGTGCGGTCACGTTACCAAAGCATCATCCATCACGTGGTGCGCACCGCCCAATAGAACTGACTCAAACTACTACAGTCACATGTCCCATCATCAGTATTCCCAGTCTGTGCCGCGATCACGTGACCGGAGATCACGCGACCCGCGACCACATGACTGGCATCTCCAGTCTTTAACTTGCGATCACGTGGCCGGCGATCACATGTCCTCAGGTCATTCATCCAATAGGCTCTTAGTAAATCGTTCCTATTGGACAAAAAGCGTCCCATACACATAATTGTTTGTTATTTTAAAGTCCCACAATTCACTGCTATCGTCATGGTTACCCATACACTCAATACGTTCCCATAATATACCCAGCCAATTCTGAGAAATAAGTTTCTTTTCCAATATCCATATACTAATATCTTAATCAGATCCTCATTATGCATTATGATGGGACATGTGACTGTAGTAGTTTGAGTCAGTTCTATTGGCCGATGCGCACCACGTGATTGATGATGCTCCCATTCTAATGATTACTCCTACTTCACGTTGATTCATTCTGATATCTCTTTAAATGACTATCAACATCTACACCTTTTTCACTTACACCCTCTCTATTTCTTTCCTCCTTTTTCCAATTTTATCACTTTCACATATGTATTTTCATATATATATATATTTTTTTTCTTTTTTTTTTTTCTCCCTTATACTCTTTCTCATTTTGGTATCGGTATTATTTATGCACTTATTAAGCCACACTTGCATATATTTTTTACATACATTTTTACACAGTCCTAATAGCAATGTTCTCACAGTATTATTATCATATATATATTTCTACTTCTATCCATTACCTACCATCTTTTCACATCACCTAGCCACTACCTTGGTAATGAATTTCATTTTGGGTGAAATCACCCACAATTAATATATATTATTATATCATCATTTTCCCTTTATATTCACTAACACATTCCTTTTGAATGATATCAATTTTCACGTATGTCCTTAGTCACCAATTAAATATATAATTACTCAGTTAACAATATATCATTATTTATTAAAATATTAAATTGTTTAAATAATTTCTCAAATTATTTGGATAAATATGAAATTGATATATTTACAGATGCAACTATGTGGAGATTGCCATTTGTACAGATGGTCATGCATATATCCATACAGTTCTATCAGCAAATACTCTCTTTATTATTAACTCATCTGCTGGTGTATTTTCCGCATATACATTTTCCATATTTTAAAAAAAACCCTTTTTATAACCTCTTAATTTATTTTCAACAATATATGGTAGTAGATCTACCTAATTGCGTGATCTCCTTTTTTGTTCGGTTTCTGGGTCTACTACACCTAGACTCACCTGCCAAGCATAATTTAAATTATTAATTTATTAACTCATTAAGGAAATTATTTAGACCTACATACCAAATTAATAGTTTAGATTCAGTGTTTATTAATTGTATTACTCCGGTATTGGGAGGACTGCCCATTATTTTAGAATAGACTAAACTCCAACAGTAAAATTGTTCTAACTTTGATAATCATTATTCATTTACTTAGCCCTATATAAAGCTGTGGCTGGGCTAGTATGATTGAGGCTCCCGTGAACAAGCCTGTCGGTGAAACGTACGTAGGGACCCGGACTGACGTCATCAAGGGACGTCGTACGGCCACGCTCCCCGCTTCGATTTCGGGTGGCCGTAGCACCTAACAGTGAGACACGTATGAGTTGTGTGGGGAAAGCAGGAACGGGCTGGGTAGGATGTACGGAGATGAAAGAGTAACGCCGGCATCCATAAACTGCTGGAGCGGCGTTTGATTACACTTTGGTTTATATCTAAACAAAATACCCACGGTCTCCACTTTCCCTTCTCCCCCCCAAGCCCCCCCCCCACCTTTTCCCCTTGCCGTGCGCTGTGCATTGACGCTTGGGGATTACCAACGGGGATTCCTGTGTACCTTGTGTCCCGCTACAGGGTGAACGGTACGCGAGGGGAGGTGGGAGCAGGCCGGGTCAGAATTTTGGAGGGGATTGAGTGATGCCGGCATTGAAATCGGGCTGGATATATGACTGATTAATCTTGTATTATACCTTTAAACAGATTTTTTCCACAGCCCTATTCATCACATCTCCCCCTCTCTCCCTTCTCTTCCCCCACCTTATATGATAAACCATTGAGGTGCATGAGTTAAAATATCTCATTAACATGTTTTGTTCAGCATCCTCATTATTCTAAATTACTCACTGTTGTCTTCATTTAATGCATAAAAACGAAAGCATTAAAAAGGTGCATTTACTGCATAATAATCTTTGTATGCTTATGAGATACATTGTTGCACTTGATTCATGTGATGTATATTATTTTCAGCTATGTGGTTTATTTTCATGTTTGAACAGCCACAGGTTCAATATATTAATCAATGAGATTTTATAAGTGAATTGGCAGACACCTTGCACGCTTATGCTATCAAAAGACTTTGCTACACCTGATATTCATGCTGCATGACTTTTCTATATATATGTGGATTCTTTACCTTTTATAACTGTTTAAATTAAATTGAACTTGCTGATTTCTTGTATTTCTTGTGTTAGCAAAGGATAAAAAAAAAATTTTGGGTACCAATTAGTATAACAAAGTTTGATGATACTTTTATTGCAATATCTGGCGATATAATGAATATAAGTGAACTATTTTTGAATTAATTAGTGTATTATAGTGTGCTATTAAAAGAGCTTACATAACTATTCACACTTGGGACCTCTCCTTTTGTTACAAGTTTAGGATGTAGTTCTCTCTCTTTTTTTGCCCCACTGCTGAATTGTTACAAATCTAATATACTCACTAACTGAATTTGTAGATTTACTACGGGAGAATTTTTCTGCAACATTGTTTCTTTTAATAGTTCCAATGTGAGAGATCAGAAATATGTCTGCTTACACTTATCTTAGATGTTTTAGGTGATAATAATCGTGTGAAAACTACCACAATGTGCCATCTCTGTCTCAATATAATCACTAGTACATGTTGATTGATTAATTAATACTCAGGGTAAAACATAACCAAAGTGTGTGAACTTTATTAGATTTTTTTGTATATTTAATCATTACAGTATACCATTCCTGTTTAATTATTTCTCAACCAAAATATTAGCATATGTTGATTAATTAAATAATACTCAGGATATTAACACACCTAAAGTATGTGAACTCTAATTGATTTTCAATACCCCTATGCATATTGATAGAGGAGCATAGGAGGAGATTAAATTCCTGTTTATTTCCATATTTTACTGGAACTTTATCTCTTCTCAGCACTCTCTCGTCTGGCTGACAGCTGTGCTGGCAAGGGTTTTGCCCTTATCAGCGTACATTTGGCTGTCACAACAGAAAGCAGAAGTGTTTTCTTTCTCTTTTCTGCCTTATCTTAAGTGGAAGTAGAATAATTAATTTCTGATCTACTCCACTTAGAAACTGGTAACAGTTCTCCTTTCCAACACTCTCTCATCTGGAAAAGCCTGGGGCCAATTCATCTAGTGACGTATAACAGGCAGAGTACAGATAGCAGAAGTGGGTTCTCTCTTCCTTCATATATCATCTTTACCATTCAAGGTCGTACTATCCTGAGAGTAGCCCGATCCTATACCCCGGAAGCTGATAGGATAGACCTGGCTAGTACTTTGAAGGGGCACCGCTTAGGAATACCAGGCACTGTGGATATCATCGAGATGATCACCTACATTTTCATGTGTTAAACACTGGTGGAGCAGTTCTATTCTGCTTACTCTCAACCCATCCTATATTTCACAGTTTTTTCTATTTCTAATTTGAATAATTAATTAGACATTTTAAATATACTTTGGACCATATAGGTCGATATTTTAATGGAACAGAATAAAAGTTAAGTTTTAGATCATCCATCATTACATTATCTCACTGTATACTGATTGATTATCATTACTAATTTCAATAAGAGTGCTCCCAAAAAGGATTTCTTTTGTCTTGTCCTTTCCTCTTTATGTGTAGTTAAACTACAAAAGTTTTTTTGGGAGCACCACCAATAGATAAGGTGCTATCTAAAGAATTGGGCATTAGCACTATTTATATTGGTTATTTTCAGATTCTACTATATTTATTTGTGGCTTTACAGTACACAGCTAGTGCGGAACTGACAAACCCTTTCTTCAAGCTTAGTCCCTTCATGGATTCCTCGTTACTTGTGGTGGGGAGGATTTCAATATTGTTGCCTTCGATTATATGGACCATCAGCGTCCGTCAGCTAAATCCTATTGCTCCCTATCTATTGGTATTCCCCGTTTAGCCTCTGACCTTCGTTTGATTAGTGTTTGTAGGTCTTTTCATCCAGTTGATAGAAAATATACAGTACATGCTTATCTGCAGCTCATGCCACGCTGTCTCGCATTGATTATATTTTGTTATCTGAGAGACTAACCTCTTGGGTTGATGAGTCCAACATTGGGGCTAATTCAGACCTGATCGCTGCTGTGTGTTTTCGCACAGTGGGTGATCAGATCTGAACTGCGCATGTGCAGGCAACACAGTGTGCCGGCGCATGCCAGAGATGCGATCGGCAGCTCAGCCCAGCGATCGCCTCTGCCTGATTGACAGGCAGAGGCGTTCGCTGGGCAAGAGGGGGCGGGCCAGCGGTGTTGGGCCACTGTTTTCGTCTTTTAATTATTAGGGACCACCAGTAATCACAGGAGCCTTGTCAGGTGCCTGGTGGCTTGCCATATATTTACAAATATATGTAACTAAAGGTGCCCATACACTAGTGTGATTTTGCCCGATTTCATCCGATTCCGACCTTTCAGGACTATAAATCAGATGAACACGGGCAAATCGCATGTGTTTTACTTCCGATCCGATGTTCAGTCCCGTGAGCATCGGATCGGAGCCCTTAGATAGGAAGTACTGCACTATAGATATGCCGGATCCCGTGGGCATGGCTGGGATCGCATACCATATATCGTATGCAAAAGGACCGCATACGATGTATCATATTCGAACCTGCCACCCAGGAAGCTGCCAGGCGGTTCAAAGTAAAACTTATGCGACTTCTCCCCAATAACACAGCGCTGCTGTGGCTCCCTCCTCCACCTCCCTCCTCCTCCTTCTCTCCTGCCCGGGAATCGTGACCAGAAGCTGCACCAGGAGCCTGAGCCAGCAGAGAGGGTAAGTATAATTCTTTCTTTCTTTCTTTCTTTCTTTCTTTCTTTCTTTCTTTCTTTCTTTCTTTCTTTCTTTCTTTCTTTCTTTCTTTCTTTCTGTCTTTCTTGGGACTGTCTGCCGCAATGTGTAAAAAGGGGGAATCTGCCTGCCGCAATGTGTAAAAAGGGGGAATCTGCCTGCCGCAATGTGTAAAAAGTGGGAATCTGCCTGATGTAATGTGTAAAAAGGGGGAATCTGTCTGCCGTAATGTGTAAAAAGGGGGAATCTTTGCCGCAATGTGTAAAAAGGGGGAATCTGCCTGACGTGATGTGTAAAAAGGGGGAATCTGCCTGCCACAATGTGTAAAAAGGGGGAATCTGCCTGCCGTAATGTGTAACAAGGGCACGCTGTCTGCCGTAATGTGTAAAAAGGGGACGCTGTCTGCCGCTATGTTTAACAAGGGCACGCTGTCTGCCGTTATGTGTAAAAAGTGTACGCTGTCTGCCGCTATGTGTAACAAGGGCACGTTGTCTGCCATTATGTGTAAAAAGGGGACGCTGTCTGCCGTTATGTGTAAAAAGTGCACGCTGTCTGCCGTTATGTGTAAAAAGGGGACGCTGTCTGCCGTAATGTGTAAAAAGAGGAATCTGTCCGCCGTAAGGTGTAAAAGGGTCTCTACCTGGTGTAGTGGTGCTACTGTGTGGCGTAATTTGAATAATGGAGACTACTGTGCACCGTTTTATGAATTGGTATTATTTTTATGGCCACACCCCTTCCCCACGAAGCCACGCCACTATGTATTTTTGCGTGCGCCTACGGCGCGCACTGCCCCTGTTTTCCGATGTCGTTTCTTGCACACAGTGCTAAAATGTCTAGTAACGGCACTGTTGCTAGGTATCCATTTCTCTGGCCCTGAGCAGGTCCCCCTCACCAGATCCTCTCCAGGGGTGAGGGGGTGGACATGGATGGGATGGGGAGCACTCGTGATTTAGGGGCATATTTATTCATATTATTTTCAATTATTTTAGTATCACTTCAATGTATTTAAGGGCTTTTGAATAAGTTTTGGTGATAATACTTAATATATTTAGATAACATTCCGGTGCGGAGCACTATCACTAAGGTGCCCCAGCCCCCGAGACCCTCCCAGGTAGAACTCTAGGCAATGCCCAGTAAACTCAATCGTAAACCCCCCAATAAAATTACCCAACTATCTACCACTAAGAGATCAAGTTCCAATGCTCGCCCCAAACCTATAAATACAGTAGCCACGCAGAGTGGAAGCAGGTGTCTGTTACCTGATACATTACCCCCAACAAAGTAACAGCAGAAAAACCAAGCCAACAATAAATGAGGGTAAGAGCGTCCATATCAAAAAGATAGTCTCATATCTTCAGTCTACGACCATGGCTCGTCTTGCCGGTCTGGCAGTATCCAGACACATGGAAGCCTCCCGAGGAGTAGAAAAGAATTTCGTCTCTCCATCCACAACAATTCTGAGCTTAGAAGGGAACAACATAGCATCGGATAAATTCAGTACACGGAGACGTCTCTTAACAGGGGTAAACTGGGCCCTATTTTTCTGAACCTCCCCCACAAAGTCCGGGAACACAGACACTCATGAGCCATTCCATAACAGTGGGCCTTTAGTACGGTAAGGTTAGCATCCCTGTCACGGTAATTGAGGTGTTTAGCTATCAAGGTCCGGGGTGGTGCCCCCGGTGGGAGAGGACAAGAGGGGACTCTATGAGCTTTTTCCACATTGCAAAAGGGGTGAGAAGGAGTCAATCCCATAGCTATCAGAGAGCCATTTTTTCAAGAATTTCTCAGGAGTCTGGCCTTCCTCACGTTCAGGCAGACCCACAAATCGGACATTACATTTCCTCAAACGCCCTTCCATATCCAGCAATTTATATTGTACATCCGTCAATTGAGCAGTAACAGCAGAGACTTTAGCACACAACGGGTTCACTGAGTCTTCAAGAGTGGACGTGTGAGCCTCCACCTCACCCACACATTCCCAAACCCTCTGAAGGGCATGATGTATAATAGAAAGGTCAGATTGAACCTGACCAATTTTATCCGCCAGCCTGGCCTTGCTAGCAGCCACAGCCTCCAGGACCTTCTGTAGGCAGCGTCAGGGGGAGCATCAGAAGCGGCAGAACTGCGAGGAGAACGTGGCGGGGGAGAGGGTTCACCTCTTTACCTTTAGGGTTTGATGATCTGGAGTACTTCTCCAGCTTAGCAGCAGCCGATTGCAGTGGCTTCACCATTATGCTGTAGTATAAGGAGAGTCACTCAAACAGAGAACAGTAGTATAGAATAAAACAGCGGAGGCAATAAGCAGGATATAGGCCAGACCATGCAGTGACTAGACAGGAACAAGTGTCCGCGCTCCCAGGCCACACAGAAATCAATATGTACTGCAGGGATAAAATGGCAGCGTTTCCCGCCTTAGACTTCCTCACAGTGTGTATCACGGGGAGAACACAGGCATCTGAGGGTCCCAGCAGGAAATGGCCACGGGAGATTTAGCAGCCTTCATGTACAGGGTGCAGAGGCAGAGGATCCTCCAGAGCTGACACAGCCAGTATCAGGGCTCAGGCACAGTCCTGTCTCTTCCCTGCAGCAGCCGCTTATTTCCCCCCCTCAGGTCGGGCACAGAGACAGTTATGGCAGCAGGTCTGGGACACAGGAGGCCAAGTGTGTCAGGGCCAGTCAGCAGGGCTCGGGCAGAGAGCAGGTCTTACCCCACGCAGCCTTCGTCTCCATCCTCCACCGCGCTCGGCTTCTTCCTATGTGCGAGTCGCAGCTCCTGCCACTTCCGTCTGTAATGGCGCCGGCTTCCTCCCTCCGCTCCGATTCCCGCAGCGCTGTCCGGTCCCTGCAAGCGAGGCGGCGGCAGCCCACGGTCCGGAGCAGGAGCAATGTATGCAGAAGTTCCCCCACACCTTAGCTTCTTTTAAAGCACAGGAGGGACACCAGGATAGGGATTCAGGATATACAGGACGGAGAGCGCTGACTATAAGCTGCTACTCCATGTCTGCGTAGCCACGCCCCCCATATCCTTCGCTTTTATGCAGCAGTAGTCACCGGTTCCTTCGCTTGTATTCAGCAGTCTCCGTTCCCTTCTGTCCTCTCCTCTGATGTCTGCAGCAGCAGTCTTCCTTGCCCCCTTGTGCAGCTCAGCAGTGGATTCAGACCCCACAGGCCGATTGTGGGTCCCTGGTAGTACCTGCTGGCAGTAGCAGTAGGCTCTTTCCCCACTGGCAGAATCCATGGGCAGTACCTAGTATGCACACAAAATAAACAAAGACAGAAACAAAGGCAGCCCTATACCCTGAAAATATCTGCCCCTCACACAAACACGAAATCTCAGTCCCTCTGCTACTCCAAGTTAGAGACCCTCTCACTCACTCACAAGGTCAGCCCCTTGCAGCCTCACCAGAGACTTAATGGTATTGCAAATATTTGTGTTCCTGATTGCGTATTATAAATCTCACCTTTTTCTGTATTCTAACTCACCTGCTGCTGTTTCCAACTCACAATTCACTTAAAAAGCCAAGCTTATCACTTTAGAATGCAAGCTCTCACATTGAGCAGACTCAAATGAGTCTGGTCACTGATTAAATAGATTCTAGGCAACTGTTATAATCAGCCCCTCCTGATTACTTCACACCTGATTACTTCACACCTAGATTCAACCCCCTCCTCCTGGTTTCTCCTCACACCTTTTAAGAAAGCACAGCACAGATACAAACAACCAGATTCACACTAAATGTCTCCCACAATATTACAGTCCCTATATGGATAGACAGAGAATACTCAGATACTCACCTGCTGCTGTTTCCAACTCACAATTCACTTAAAAAGCCAAGCTATCACTTTAGAATGCAAGCTCTTACAATGCAAGCTCTCACAATTAGCTTATATTTTTTCTACTCAGGCAGTATACATATTTTCTATATTCATAATGCTGTAAAATATATTTTTTGCTTGACTCCTCCTACCATACATGCGGATTTTCTTTACTTTGTTTACTACTGTATGGTTTATGCTCTGATATTTCAGGTGATTTTTGATGGGTGCCTTTGGCTAGGAGTTGTTTACCTTGCAACCTACTGGATGATTAAATTTCAGATGATTTATCCGGAAGTTGCTATGTTACTGTTTTATACTGTTTCCCCTTCCTCTTATAGAGCTAGTACCCCGGCTGATATCCTTTTATGGCTTTGAAAGTAGGGAGTTGGAATGTAGGGGGTATTAACTCCCCCCGCAAATGAAAACAAATATTATTGTATCTCAATAAGCTACATATGGATATAATTTTCTTGCAAGAAACCCACCTGTCCCCCTGAAGTCCATAAACGGAACACCCTGAAATGGAAAGTCCTAGCCTCATCCTCATACAATTCCAAAAAACAAAGTGTAGCAATATTAGCAAAATCAGATTTACCTATAGGTATATCTAATGTAATAGCCGATACCCAAGGTCGGTATGTTAAATGTCAAATACACTATGCTAAACAGATATTTATATGTATGAACATATATGCCCCTAATTTGTATTAAAATGATTTTTTCTTTTTTTAAAGTCACCAATTTTTATTGTATTTTCATTTGGTTACATAGCAATAAAACACAATTTGAAAGCATTGCTGTTATTGACATTAGTTAAACAGTAGTTAACGAAACATAAATTTCATATTATTGGAAATGGACATTACTGGTATATACATTCAAGCGAAGTGTACATGATGGAATGTAGACGGGAACACCTTAACTTCCATCGATGTTGATTATGTATGGCACCACACATATATTGCACTGTCCATTTGTACCAGCCATGTAAACTATTAACCTGAATGAACATTATATTAAACATTACTTTTGTACAAACATTAATTGCATTTTCTTTTCTACAATATGCAGCAACATAAAATACTATTATGAAATTGAATTAGCACCATAGAGCATATTGTTGTGAGCACCCTTAGCATATGGTGAAGATAGCCATCTATCCCATATCTTATCAAATTTTGTGATGGCTTTCCTGGATATGTAAACAAAATTTTCATGTGCCACCATGGTATTCACTAGAGCTATCCATGAATCAATATCTGGGCCAGTAGGTGCCATCCATGACCGGGCTATAGATACTTGTGCAAGGGCACATCAATTTATAACATAACATCTGGAGGGGGCATCCAGTAACTCTACATCCACCACCGCCAATACACACACAAGAGGGGACAGTACATCAGCAGGTATTCCATTGGAAACTATGGGGGTGATTCCGAGTTGATCGCAGCCAGCAACTTTTTGCTGCTGGTGCAATCAACTAATCCCTGCCTATGGGGGAGTGTATTTTTGCTTAGCAGGGCTGCGAACGCTTGTGCAGCCCTGCTAAGCAAAAAAAGTTTTCAGCAACCTAGGAATAAGGCTGGAGCTACTTACCCTGTGCGACGGATCCAGCGACATTCCTCCCGGTTTTGACGTCAGATATCTGCCCTCTGTTTGCCTGGACACGCCTGCATTTGGACGACCACTCCCCGAAAACGGCATCCAACAGTGAGTATCCGCCCTGGAACGCCTCTCCGCTGTCAATCTTTATGCGATCAGTGCTGCGTCTTCTTTTTTCGTTGTGCGCATCGTTTCCCGGCGTCACCGGGCAAAGACGCGCATGCGCAATGTGTACGCCGTGCATGCACAATTCTGACCCTTTCGCACTGCAGCGAAGAACTGCTGCATGCAAACGGGTCGGAATGACCCCCTATAATCCAAAGTACATCCTGCCAGAATGCATTAACTATTCGACAAGACCAAAGCATGTGCCAAAAGGTACCCACTGCTAGAGCACATTTGGGACACTTAGAATCCATCCTTACTCCGAATCTTAGTAACCTCTCCGGAGTAATATAGACTCTGTGTAAAACAAAAAGGTGCACCTGATTATATCGAACTGTTGTGGTCACCAGTCTAGAGGCGCCTATAGCATCCCCCCAAATATCATCTGAGATTGGCCCCAGATCCCCCTCCCATTTAGATTTAAGAGAAGGAAGGGCCACTTTATGGTAGGCATGGAGCAGAGCCGAATAGAATATTGAAATAGTACAATTTTGGGTATTAGAAAATAGTTCACGAACGGGTATGTCCCGGAGTATCAGGGGGACAGCCGCAAATTGAGTCTGACAAGCGTGGCGAAGTTGCAAATATCGCTAAAAATAAAAGGTAGGAATAGTATAATCCTCCTGGAGTTGTTGGAAAGTCTTAAATATACTCATGTGATATAATTATCCAAGAGACTACCCCATGGCGGTGCCAGATCTTCCTAACCAGTAATGAATCAAGCTCATTAAGGGTACGCATGTATGCTAAGGGCATTTCGGGGTCCCAGCCCTCTCCTTGTAATAATCTATGCGTCTGTCTCCAAACTAGAATTCCCTGTTTGATAACTGGAAGTTTGTGAAATGACACATTGTCACTCAGCAGTAGTTGTATTGAGGTACAGTTTTGGTCTGTTTCATGAAGAATTTGGGAAATCAGTTATTCTCTATCAGGATCATGTAACCATTTACTGATGTGCACAATTGTGCCGCTAGATAATACAGACTAAATTTAGGGAGGGCCAGGCCCCCAGAATCACGCGGGCATGTGAGGGTGTCCAATTTCATTCTGACCCGACAACTAGACCATACAATAGATTAAAAAAAGCCATCAATTTTCTTAAAGGTTTTTAGTGGGAGATAAACAGGGCAGTGCTGCAGCGCATATAGCAATTTAGGCAGGGCGACCATTTTCACTAGATTTATTCTACCCGTTATAGTGAGGGGTAAAATCCCCCACACCATAATATGGGAATGCAAATAATCCATGAGGTTTATATAAGGAGTAATATTGAGAGGGAGTGTTTGTGACCCATACACCCAAATACTTAAATGAGTCTACCCAGCAAAGAGGGAGGGCCATGAGAGGGGCACTAGGACAAGCATCACAAAAGGGCAGGATACAAGACATCCCAATTGATGAACAAACCATAGTACCCACCAAACAATACGCAACATTTATGGCATGGTATTACAATAGTCTGATATAAACAATAGGGTATCATCTGCGTATAGAGCAATTTTATCCGTGACGTGGCCCACCCGGAAGCTTCCCACCCTCGGGTCAGAACGCACCAGACATGCTAATGGCTCCACTGCCAAGATAAAAAGGATAGGGGATAATGGGCAGCCTTGCCTTGTACCTCTCGCCAGAGGGAAGGCAGAGGAAATGTAACCGTTTACCAAGACCATGGCTGAGGGGGTTGAATACAGTTATTTAACCCATTGTATAAAGCGTGGTCCTATGCTGAAGTGGGCCATAGACCCCCACAAGAATGCCCACTCCACTGAATCAAAAGCTTTAGCAGCATCAAGAGATACTATAACAGAAGTGTCTGCGTTCTCGCGAGGGCCCTGTAGATGCGTAAATAAATGCCTTAGATTAGTTAGAGTGGACCACCCCGGCACCAAACCAGTCTGATCTATATGAATAATTTGAGTTATAACAGAATTTAACCTATGTGCCAGAACCTTTGCCAAGATATTAACGTCAGTAGATAGTAGCGAGATAGGTCTATATGAGTCCGCTTTCTCTGGGTCTTTATCTGGTTTTAAAAGCACTATTATCAAAAGCTCAGTCATAGAGTCAGGCAGTGAACCAAATTCCAATAAGTCATTGAACAGAGTAAGCAGTTTGGGCCCATAAAAGTCTACATGCTTTTTATAGAGCTCAATAGGTATTCCGTCTAGCCCCGGTGCCTTGCCTCCAGGAAACCTTTTAATAGCTGTACCAATCTCCGTCAATGACAAAGGGGAATCTAGCAATTCAGCCGCCTCATTAGAGAGCGATGGTATTGGAATACCATCATTTATTTCTGTCAAGTCGGCTGTTAATCTCGTACTATACAAACTTCTATAATAGGCGACAAATTGGGCCGCTATTTCAGGGGTTTCCACATGTTACATCATCATCCCCGCGTAGGACAAGTACAGGGTTAGAAGTTTTATCAGTCGCCGCTAAATGCGCCAGATAAGTAACAGGTCTGTTGCCCATGGCATAGTATGAATGCTGGACATACAGTAAACGGTATTTGGCTTTATCAGACAATCTCTCCAATTGGACTGTGCAAGGAACCAGGCTTCTTTAGATGACACAAGCCCATCATGTAAATATTTTAGTTCTAGAGATCTACTAGAAGCCTCAAGCTCCAGTTCTTGGTGTGTATTACCCGCCTTCAAAGTGGCAACCTCTCTAATTAAAGAACCACGTATAAATGCTTTAAATGCGTCCCATAGGAATGTCGAACCAGCAGTATCCCCGTTCAGCTCCAGGAACTCCCGCCATGCAAGTTCAAGCTCTGCTCCAGTGCCCATCTGTGAAAGCCAAAATGAGTTAAATTTCCAAAATAATTGCCCCCCGGGTGCACCCAATATCCAAATCCAACAGTATCGGTTAATGGTCCGAGATACCTCTAGTGGTATACTGGACATTAACAATTTTAGGGAGAAAGCATTGTGAGACCAGAGCCAAATCAATTCTAGAAAAGGATGAGTAAGTGGGTGAAAAACATGAGGATTGGCGTGCAGCTGGATGCCTGGCCCTCCAGACGTCTACCAAACCCATACCCTTCACTAACAATGCAAAACCACCCGGACGCAGACGGGACACAGTAACGTTGGTGCTAAACCTATCCACAGTTGGGTCCATAACATTATTGAAATCTCCAGCACAGATAGTGGGAATATTGGGCAAAAGAGCCATGAAATCAGCAGCCTTGCGCAGAATCTCTGGAGAATATGGTGGAGGGATATATACGGCTAGTAAAAATATAGACATAGGGGTCAATTCTATTCGGCAACTAAAGAATAGCGCCGGGAATTAGCTCCCGACGCTATTCAATTCTGTTACTAGTTGCCCGCAATTGTCGGGAATTCTTCTTTCATCCCCGGGGGATGAGAGAATAAACCCGACAAAAGTGCTGCCTCGCGGCCGGCGCGAGGCTGATTCTGTCGTGAATCAGCCTCGCGCCGGGTAGTTAAGTCGGAGAATGCCCGTTCTCCTGACAAAACTACCTGTTAAGTCGGCGAGAACGGGACATCGCCGACTTAACTTTAGCTGAATTGAATAGCGTCGGGAGCTAATTCCCGGCGCTATTCTTTAGTTGCCGAATAGAATTGACCCCATAGAATTTATCTGACATTTGAGAAAAACATATCTGTCACACTGATCCACCTGAATCTGAGAATTCCTGTGAACCAGCAGTTACTGGTTTTCTGGGTTTACCTCTATTTTGTTTTAAACTTTGCTGTCCGAAAGGACTGCAGAGTTGGAGCAGTGTAGGATTTTCTAGCCAGGGGAGCTGCGGAAGGAAGGTATGTAGACTTACCCACCGTAGCCTTGGATATCCACATATCCAGTTCATCTCCAAAGAGGGCTTCACCTGTGAAAGGTAGGCTTTCCACGCCCTTCTTGCAATCCGCGTCTTCAGTCCACTGGCATAGCCACAAGCCCCTGCGTGCTGACACTGCCATGGCAGTGGTGCGTGCATTGAGTAAACCAATGGACTTTACCTTAAAGTTAGCAGAATCCCGTATATGCTGTAGGAGTAATATCTCCCCCCTGGATAAGGAATCTAACCCGTCAATTAGATTACCCGACCATTTAGCAATGGCCATAGAGATCCATGCATAACTTATAGTGGGTCTCTGGGCCACCCCTGCAGCTGTGTACAGAATGCCCACTCCACTGAATCAAAAGCTTTAGCAGCATCAAGAGATACTATAACAGAAGTGTCTGCGTTCTTGCGAGGGCCCTGTAGATGCGTAAATAAATGCCTTAGATTAGTTAGAGTGGACCACCCCGGCACGAAACCAGTCTGATCTATATGAATAATTTGAGTTATAACAGAATTTAACCTATGTGCCAGAACCTTTGCCAAGATATTGACGTCAGTAGATAGTAGCGAGATAGGTCTATATGAGTCTGCTTTCTCTGGGTCTTTATCTGGTTTTAAAAGCACTATTATCAAAGCCTCAGTCATAGAGTCAGGCAGTGAACCAAATTCCAAAAAGTCATTGAACAGAGTAAGCAGTTTGGGCCCATAAAAGTCGACATGCTTTTTATAGAGCTCAATAGGTATTCCGTCTAGCCCCGGTGCCTTGCCTCCAGGAAACGTTTTAATAGCTGTACCAATCTCCGTAAATGACAAAGGGGAATCTAGCAATTCAGCCGCCTCATTAGAGAGCGATGGTATTGGAATACCGTCATTTATTTCTGTCAAGTCGGCTGTTAATCTCGTACTATACAAGCTTCTATAATAGGCGACAAATTAAGCCGCTATTTCAGGGGTTTCCACATGTTACATCATCATCCCCGCGTAGGACAAGTACAGGGTTAGAAGTTTTATCAGTCGCCGCTAAATGCGCCAGATAAGTACCAGGTCTGTTGCCCATGGCATAGTATGAATGCTGGGCATACAGTAAACAGTATTTGGCTTTATCAGACAATCTCTCCAATTGGACTGTGCAAGGAACCAGGCTTCTTTAGATGACACAAGCCCATCATGTAAATATTTTAGTTCTAGAGATCTACAAGAAGCCTCAAGCTCCAGTTCTTGGTGTGTATTACCCGCCTTCAAAGTGGCAACCTCTCTAATTAAAGAACCACGTATAAATGCTTTAAATGTGTCCCATAGGAATGTCGAACCAGCAGTATCCCCGTTCAGCTCCAGGAACTCCCGCCATGCAAGTTCAAGCTCTGCTCCAGTGCCCATCTGTGAAAGCCAAAATGAGTTAAATTTCCAAAATAATTGCCCCCCGGGTGCACCCAGTATTCAAATCCAACAGTATCGGTTAGTGGTCCGAGATACCTCTAGTGGTATACTGGACATTAACAATTTAAGGGAGAAAACATTGTGAGACCAGAGCCAAATCAATTCTAGAGAAGGATGAGTAAGTGGGTGAAAAACATGAGGATTGGCATGCAGCTGGATGCCTGGCCCTCCAGACGTCTACCAAACCCATACCCTTCACTAACAATGCAAAACCACCCGGACGCAGACGGGACACAGTAACGTTGGTGCTAAACCTATCCACAGTTGGGTCCATAACATTATTGAAATCTCCAGCACAGATAGTGGGAATATTGGGATAAAGAGCCATGAAATCAGCAGCCTTGCGCAGAATCTCTGGAGAATATGGTGGAGGGATATATACGGCTAGTAACAATATAGACATAGAATTTATCTGACATTTGAGAAAAACATATCTGTCACACTGATCCACCTGAATCTGAGAATTCCTGTGAACCAGCAGTTACTGGTTTTCTGGGTTTACCTCTATTTTGTTTTAAACTTTGCTGTCCGAAAGGACTGCAGAGTTGGAGCAGTGTAGGATTTTCTAGCCAGGGGAGCTGCGGAAGGAAGGTATGTAGACTTACCCACCGTAGCCTTGGATATCCACATATCCAGTTCATCTCCAAAGAGGGCTTCACCTGTGAAATGTAGGCTTCCCACGCCCTTCCTGCAATTCGCGTCTGCAGTCCACTGGCGTAGCCACAAGCCCCTGCGTGCTGACACTGCCATGGCAGTGGTGCGTGCATTGAGTAAACCAATGGACTTCACCTTAAAGTTAGCAGAATCCCGTATATGCTGTAGGAGTAATATCTCCCCCCTGGATAAGGAATCTAACCCGTCAATTAGATTACCCGACCATTTAGCAATGGCCATAGAGATCCATGCACAACTTATAGTGGGTCTCTGGGCCACCCCTGCAGCTGTGTACAGAGATTTGAGAGTGGTCTTAATCTTGCGGTCTACAAAATCCTTTAAGGAAGCTGCCCCAGGAACAGGAAAAACTATCTTACGTGACAGCCTAGAGACCGATGCGCCAACTATCGGTGGGTTTTCCCATTTTTTTCTATCATCCTGATGGAACGGGAAGGAGGTGAGTAACCGTTTTGGGACTTGAAACTTCTTGTCAGGAGTTACCCAAGTTGCTTCAAATAGGGAATTTAATTCCTTAGATGCAGGGAAAGTAGCTGAGTATTTCTTTTTTACATTAAAATAAGATTCCTCATCTTCCTCTGTCACTTTGTCAGGGATGTGCAGGACATCTCTATTAGCTTCTATCAGGGCCTGTATTCCCTGTGACAAAGCTGCATCCCCCCCTCCCGAGTCCACCTCACCCTCTTCAACATCTGATACATAATCATCGGTATCAGCCTGCATGGTTTGGGCCAGTGTACACTTCTGTGGAGAAATGGCAGGGGTCTGAGACACTGGAATAACCACTGAATCGCTATTCATCAGGTCATCAACAGATTGCCTTAAGTATTGCGTCTCCTCATTTTGGGATAATTTATTCAAAATATTTGAAATCATCCCTTTATTAAGAATCTAACCATGCTGGTTCAGATCCACTAGCCTGAGAATTTGTACTATTCTGAGTACATGACAGTGATCTCCCAGTTTGAGAAAAACACTCTGCTGTGCATGATACACACTCATTTGACATAGTAAATGTGAAAGAAAACACATACACACACACACACACACACACACACAGGAAATTAGGGTAAAAATAGGATTTTAATTACCTACCGGTAAATACTTTTCTCGTAGTCCGTAGAGGATGCTGGGGTCCACATTAGTATCATGGGGTATAGACGGGTCCACTAGAAGCCATGGGCACTTTAAGAGTTTAATAGTGTGGGCTGGCTCCTCCCTTTATGCCCCTCCTACTTGACTCAGTATAGAAACTGTGCCCGAGGAGACGGACATACACTTCGAGAGAAGGAAATACACAGATAGTGGTGAGATTCACACCAGCTCTCACATAACAAGGCAAACCAAGCTAACCAGCTTGAACAAGTCAGCAACAGCTGAACAACAGTACTTAACCAAGTAACAATGTAGTACTTAACCAAGGAACAAGGAAGTACCAAACCAAGTAACAACTGCAGGAGAACGAAGCACTGGGCGGGCGCCCAGCATCCTCTATCGACTACGAGAAAAGGATTTACCGGTAGGTAATTAAAATCCTATTTTCTCTTACGTCCTACAGGATGCTGGGGTCCACATTAGTACCATGTGGATGTACCAAAGCTTCCAGTACGGGAGGGAGAACGTGGAGGCTTCTGCAGAACAGATTGATCAAACTTTAGGTCCTCAGAGGCCAAAGTATCTAACGTGTAGAACTTAGCAAACGTGTTCGACCATGACCAAGTAGCCGCTCAGCAAAGCTGTAAAGCCGAGACACCCCGGGCAGCCGCCCAAGAAGAACCCACCTTACGAATAGAGGGGGCCTTAACAGATTTTGGACACTGCAATCCTGCCGTAGAATAAGCATGCTGGATAGTGAACCTGATCCAGTGAGAAATCGTCTGCTTAGAAGCAGGACACCCAATCTTGTTGAGATCATAAAGGACAGACAGAGAGTCCGGCTTTCCATGATGTGAAGTCCTCTTCACAGAAATCTTCAAAGCCCTCACAACATCCAAGGACTTTGAGGTAATTGAGGAGTCAGTAGCCACTGCACCACAATAGGTTGGTTGATATGAAAAGCCGACACAATCTTTGGAAGAAACTGCTGATGTGTCCTGAGCTCAGCTCTATCTTCATGGAAAATCAAGTAGGGGCTCTTGTGGGACAATGCCCCCAATTCAGACACACGCCTAGCCGAAGCTAATGCCAACAGTGTGACCACCTTCCAAGTGAGAAACTTGACCTCAAACTCCTGTAGAGGCTCGAACCAATCCGATTGCAGGAACTGCAACACCACGTTAAGATCCCAAGGTGCCATAGGAGGCTGGATGTGTAACACCCCTTTCAAGAAAGTCTGAACCTCAGGGAGGGAAGCCAATTGTTTCTGGAATGGACAAGGCCGAAATCTAGACTTTTATGGAGCCCAAACATAGGCCCACATCCACACCTGTAAAAAGAAATTTCTAGGAAAATTCGTTGGCGCTCCAATGAAAATCTCTGCTGCCTCCCACTTTTGACCCGCATCTATCCCAGAAGAGCCAAAGAAAATACAGAAACAGTGGTAAAAGGTGGTAAAAGGGGGATGGCGCTGAGAATAAATAGCTGATACTTATCTAGATGCCGGGGTGTGTTGACCTAATGAGTTTTCCTTCTTCCCCTTTTATTTTCTTTGAAGGTATCCTTCCAAAGAATTTCGGACAATGCATGCAAATAAAAAATTGGAATAACTAGGTTATATTCTAGTTCCAATTTAGAATGTGTTGTTCCTGTATAGTTTCATATGTTGTTTATCTTAACAGATATACCTAGCTTACACATTAAGTGATATGTCACAGCACATAAAGGTTTCTTTTCAGAAAAATTTGGAGCCAAAAGTCTCTCAATAGAACATATTTCTGAGGCAGATGTGTACCTCAACTTACACTATAACGATTGATAGCAGACTTATCAAGGTATCTTTTTTAAAATAACACCAGGATCTAATCATAAATCAAATGGTATAGACAATACACAAACGAAGGTTTCCACAGTGCGTACCTAACTTACACTAGTTAGGTGCAATGTCCTCATATAAAGGTATCTTTCTCTATCGTCCTAGTGGATGCTGGGGTTCCTGAAAGGACCATGGGGAATAGCGGCTCCGCAGGAGACAGGGCACAAAAGTAAAGCTTTCCGATCAGGTGGTGTGCACTGGCTCCTCCCCCTATGACCCTCCTCCAAGCCAGTTAGATTTTTGTGCCCGGCCGAGAAGGGTGCAATCTAGGTGGCTCTCCTAAAGAGCTGCTTAGAGAAAGTTTAGCTTAGGTTTTTTATTTTACAGTGAGTCCTGCTGGCAACAGGATCACTGCAACGAGGGACTTAGGGGAGAAGAAGTGAACTCACCTGCGTGCAGGATGGATTGGCTTCTTGGCTACTGGACATCAGCTCCAGAGGGACGATCACAGGTACAGCCTGGATGGTCACCGGAGCCTCGCCGCCGGCCCCCTTGCAGATGCTGAAACATGAAGAGGTCCAGAATCGGCGGCAGAAGACTCCTCAGTCTTCTAAAGGTAGCGCACAGCACTGCAGCTGTGCGCCATTTCCTCTCAGCACACTTCACACGGCAGTCACTGAGGGTGCAGGGCGCTGGGAGGGGAGCGCCCTGGGAGGCAAATGAAAACCTATTTGGCTAAAAAATACCTCACATATAGCCTCCGGGGGCTATATGGAGATATTTAACCCCTGCCAGAATACACTAAAGAGCGGGAGACGAGCCCGCCGGAAAAGGGGCGGGGCCTATCTCCTCAGCACACAGCGCCATTTTCCTTACACAGCTCCGCTGGTCAGGACGGCTCCCAGGTCTCTCCCCTGCACTGCACTACAGAAACAGGGTAAAACAAGAGAGGGGGGGCAAAATAGTGGCAAGAATTATATTATAAAAGCAGCTATACAGGGAGCACTTATTATAAGGCTATCCCTGTCATATATAGCGCTTTTGGTGTGTGCTGGCAAACTCTCCCTCTGTCTCCCCAAAGGGCTAGTGGGGTCCTGTCTTCGTTAAGAGCATTCCCTGTGTGTCTGCTGTGTGTCGGTACGTGTGTGTCGACATGTATGAGGACGATATTGGTGTGGAGGCGGAGCAATTGCCAAATATGGGGATGTCACCTCCTAGGGGGTCGACACCAGAATGGATGCCTTTATTTATGGAATTACGGGATAGTGTCAACACGCTAAAGCAGTCGTTTGACGACATGAGACGGCCGGACAATCAGTTAGTGCCTGTCCAGGCGCCTCAAACACCGTCAGGGGCTGTAAAACGCCCTTTGCCTCAGTCGGTCGACACAGACCCAGACACAGGCACTGATTCCAGTGGCGACGGTGACGAATCAACCGTATTTTCCAGTAGGGCCACACGTTATATGATTTTGGCAATGAAGGAGGCGTTACATTTAGCTGATACTACAGGTACCACTAAACAGGGTATTATGTGGGGTGTGAAAAAACTACCTATAGTTTTTCCTGAATCAGAAGAACTAAATGATGTATGTGATGAAGCGTGGGTTGCCCCCGATAAAAAGATGCTAATTTCAAAGAAGTTATTAGCTTTATACCCTTTCCCGTCAGAGGTTAGGGCGCGCTGGGAAACACCTCCTAGGGTGGATAAGGCGCTCACACGCTTATCTAAACAAGTGGCGTTACCCTCTCCTGAGACGGCCGCACTTAAAGATCCAGCAGATAGGAGGATGGAAAATATCCAAAAAAGTATATACACACATACAGGTGTTATACTACGACCAGCTATAGCGACAGCCTGGATGTGCAGTGCTGGAGTAGCTTGGTCAGAGTCCCTGATTGAAAATATTGATACCCTGGATAGGGACAATGTTTTACTGTCTTTAGAGCAAATAAAGGATGCATTTCTTTATATGCGTGATGCACAGAGGGATATCTGCACACTGGCATCACGGGTAAGTGCTATGTCCATTTCGGCCAGAAGAAGTTTATGGACGCGACAGTGGTCAGGCGATGCGGACTCAAAACGGCATATGGAAGTTTTGCCGTATAAAGGGGAGGAGTTATTTGGAGTCGGTCTATCAGATTTGGTGGCCACGGCTACAGCCGGGAAATCCACCTTTTTACCTCAAGCTACTCCCCAACAGAAAAAGACACCGACTTTTCAACCGCAGCCCTTTCGTTCCTTTAAAAACAAGAGAGCAAAGGGATATTCATATCTGCCACGAGGCAGAGGAAGGGGGAAGAGACACCAACAGGCAGCTCCTTCCCAGGAACAGAAGCCCTCCCCCGCTTCTACAAAAGCCTCAGCATGACGCTGGGGCTTCTCAAGCGGACTCGGGGGCGGTGGGCGGTCGTCTCAAGAATTTCAGCGCGCAGTGGGCTCACTCGCAGGTAGATCCCTGGATCCTGCAGATAATATCTCAGGGGTACAGGTTGGAACTAGAGACAGATCCGCCTCGCCGTTTCCTGAAGTCTGCTTTACCAACGTCCCCCTCCGAAAGGGAGACGGTTTTGGAAGCCATTCACAAGCTGCACTCTCAGCAGGTGATAGTCAAGGTACCTCTTCTACAACAGGGAAAGGGGTATTATTCCACTCTATTTGTGGTACCGAAGCCGGACGGCTCGGTAAGACCTATTCTAAATCTGAAGTCCTTGAACCTGTACATAAAGAAGTTCAAGTTCAAAATGGAGTCACTCAGAGCAGTGATAGCGAACCTGGAAGAAGGGGACTTTATGGTGTCCTTGGACATCAAGGATGCGTACCTCCACGTTCCAATTTACCCCTCACACCAGGGGTACCTCAGGTTCGTTGTACAAAACTGTCACTATCAGTTTCAGACGCTGCCGTTCGGATTGTCCACGGCACCTCGGGTCTTTACAAAGGTAATGGCCGAGATGATGATTCTTCTTCGAAGAAAAGGCGTATTAATTATCCCATACTTGGACGATCTCCTAATAAGGGCAAGGTCCAGAGAACAGCTAGAGAGGGGATTAGCACTGTCTCAAGAAGTGCTAAAACAGCACGGCTGGATTCTGAATATTCCAAAATCCCAGTTAATGCCGACAACTCGTCTGCTGTTCCTAGGGATGATTCTGGACACGGTTCAGAAAAAGGTTTTTCTCCCGGAGGAAAAAGCCAAGGAGTTATCCGAGCTTGTCAGGAATCTCCTAAAACCAGGAAAGGTGTCTGTACATCAATGCACAAGAGTCCTGGGAAAAATGGTGGCTTCTTACGAAGCAATTCCATTCGGCAGATTCCATGCACAAATTTTCCAGAAGGATCTGTTGGACAAATGGTCAGGGTCGCATCTTCAGATGCACCAGCGGATAACCCTGTCTCCAAGGACAAGGGTATCTCTTCTGTGGTGGTTGCAGAGTGCTCATCTATTGGAGGGCCGCAGATTCGGCATACAGGATTGGATCCTGGTGACCACGGACGCCAGCCTGAGAGGCTGGGGAGCAGTCACACAAGGAAGAAACTTCCAGGGAGTGTGGACGAGCCTGGAAACGTCTCTTCACATAAACATTCTGGAACTAAGAGCAATCTACAATGCTCTAAGCCAGGCAGAACCTCTGCTTCAAGGAAAACCGGTGTTGATCCAGTCGGACAACATCACGGCAGTCGCCCATGTAAACAGACAGGGCGGCACAAGAAGCAGGAGTGCAATGGCAGAAGCTGCAAGGATTCTTCGCTGGGCAGAGAATCATGTGATAGCACTGTCAGCAGTGTTCATCCCGGGAGTGGACAACTGGGAAGCAGACTTCCTCAGCAGACACGACCTTCACCCGGGAGAGTGGGGACTTCATCCGGAAGTCTTCCACATGCTGGTAACCCGTTGGGAAAGACCAATGGTGGACATGATGGCGTCTCGCCTCAACAAAAAACTGGACAGGTATTGCGCCAGGTCAAGAGATCCGCAGGCAATAGCTGTGGACGCGCTGGTAACGCCTTGGGTGTACCAGTCGGTGTATGTGTTTCCTCCTCTGCCTCTCATACCAAAGGTATTGAGAATTATACGGCAAAGAGGCGTAAGAACGATACTAGTGGTTCCGGATTGGCCAAGAAGGACTTGGTACCCGGAACTTCAAGAGATGATCACGGAAGATCCGTGGCCTCTACCTCTAAGGAGGGACTTGCTTCAGCAGGGTCCCTGTCTGTTTCAAGACTTACCGCGGCTGCGTTTGACGGCATGGCGGTTGAACGCCGGATCCTAAAGGAAAAAGGCATGCCGGAAGAAGTCATTCCTACTTTGATTAAAGCAAGGAAGGAAGTAACCGTGCAACACTATCACCGCATTTGGCGAAGATATGTTGCGTGGTGCGAGGATCGGAGTGCTCCGACGGAGGAATTTCAACTGGGTCGATTCCTACATTTCCTGCAATCAGGATTGTCTATGGGTCTCAAATTGGGATCTATTAAGGTTCAAATTTCGGCCCTGTCGATTTTCTTTCAAAAAGAATTGGCTTCAGTTCCTGAAGTCCAGACTTTTGTTAAGGGAGTGCTGCATATACAGCCTCCTGTGGTGCCTCCAGTGGCACCGTGGGATCTCAATGTGGTTTTGGAATTTCTAAAATCTCATTGGTTTGAACCACTAAAAAAGGTGGATTTAAAATATCTCACATGGAAAGTGACCATGTTACTAGCCCTGGCTTCGGCCAGGAGAGTGTCAGAACTGGCAGCTTTATCTTACAAAAGCCCATATCTGATTTTCCATTCGGACAGGGCAGAACTGCGGACTCGTCCGCATTTTCTCCCTAAGGTGGTGTCAGCATTTCATCTGAACCAGCCTATTGTAGTGCCTGCGGCTACAAGTGACTTGGAGGACTCCAAGTTACTGGACGTTGTCAGAGCATTAAAAATATATATTGCAAGGACAGCTGGAGTCAGAAAATCTGACTCGTTGTTTATATTGTATGCACCCAACAAGATGGGTGCTCCTGCGTCTAAGCAGACGATTGCTCGTTGGATCTGTAGCACAATCCAACTTGCACATTCTGTGGCAGGCCTGCCACAGCCTAAATCTGTAAAGGCCCACTCCACAAGGAAGGTGGGCTCATCTTGGGCGGCTGCCCGAGGGGTCTCGGCATTACAACTTTGCCGAGCAGCTACGTGGTCAGGGGAGAACACGTTTGTAAAATTTTACAAATTTGATACTCTGGCTAAGGAGGACCTGGAGTTCTCTCATTCGGTGCTGCAGAGTCATCCGCACTCTCCCGCCCGTTTGGGAGCTTTGGTATAATCCCCATGGTCCTTTCAGGAACCCCAGCATCCACTAGGATGCTGGGCGCCCATCCCAAGTGCGGATTATCTGCAATAATTGTACATAGTTATTGTTAACTAATTCGGGTTATTGTTTAGGAAGCCATCTTTCAGAGGCTCCTCTGTTATCATACTGTTAACTGGGTTTGATCACAAGTTGTACGGTGTGATTGGTGTGGCTGGTATGAGTCTTACCCGGGATTCAAAATTCCTCCCTTATTGTGTACGCTCGTCCGGGCACAGTACCTAACTGGCTTGGAGGAGGGTCATAGGGGGAGGAGCCAGTGCACACCACCTGATCGGAAAGCTTTACTTTTGTGCCCTGTCTCCTGCGGAGCCGCTATTCCCCATGGTCCTTTCAGGAACCCCAGCATCCACTACGGACTCCGAGAAATAGAATTATCGGTAAGTAAATTCTTATTTTTTGAGTATAGAAAATCGTACCAGTACTCACAGACGTTTATATATATTGCAGTCACATCAAGGTATCTTTGTCATTCAAGAAGACTGAGGCTCATATATAAAAATATATAGCAATTTTTTTTTTTAAGGTATACATTTTTTATTAAGATATTGCTTCATGTTACAAAGATGGTTGCACTGATAAGACACAAGTACATACAAAGAGTGTCAAAAGACAACAAAATGGGAACATAAGATTTTCGTCAAATAACAACCTCATATACATTGCGCATTCCCATAGGTATCATTGAAAAGACAGTGCAAAACAGATTAGATACTAAAAAACAAACAAAAAAAACCCTGCCATTCTATCCGTTGCAGAGATATGAGGAGGCTGGGGCTCCACGGCATCCCCCACACTCAGTCTGCCAGTACTATGGGAGGATCCCCAATTGCCATTCGTGTCTCAAACCATTCAATATTTTTCAGTGAATTCTGAATTCTAGTCTGGAAATCTACTGGAAGGGTAGCGATATAGCTTTCCCAGGACTCAAAAAATTGCCCTACCAATTTGTCTTTTTGTAAAGATGTTTCTATCCAGTGCATCTGAAATATATGATGCAGTTTCCATTTGAACAGAGATAAAGTAGGAGGATCCTTATGTATCCAAGATTGTAGGATTGCCTTACGTGCGGCTGCACTGATTGCCAGCAGCAACCTTCTGCACCCCTTTGTTATTCTTTGCCTAGCCGGGATCATTCCAAAAATTGCCCATTCTGCCGTAAAAGGGACGAAATTTATCAAGTGTTCCATAGCGTACTGTCGTACCTGAAGCCAAAAGCAGCGGAGTAGTAGGCACAACCAGAAACAATGCAATAGGTCCGCCTTGGGTGCATGACATTTCAGACATTTGTCCGAGTCTGTCATACCCGCCCTATATTGTTTATATGGGCAAAAGTACGCTCTGTGAACTATGTTATAAAACATCTCCTGGTATTGTGCCGAGGGCAATAGTTTGCAAGAGTGTAGCAAACTTTTCAATAATGTGTCACATGTCAGCTCAGGAAAGTCTGACAGCCATTTTTGTAGTCCTGAGACTGATTGAGGGTGATCTAGCTGGGTGGTTAGTTTTTTGTAATGTAGAGATAGAGCTTTCTTTGCAGCTGGTGGGGTTCGTAAAAGGGTATCTAGTTCATTATTCAAGTCTGCCCTCGATAAGGTTTTAAGCACCAGACTGGTATAATGTTGCAAATGGAGAAATGCCAATGGGTAATCGCGTAGGAATGGAAATATTTCCTGTGACTGGGTAAATGTGAGTGGCTTCCCATTTTCTTTATCAACCAATTGTCCTATATCCCTCAGGCTCCCGTTTTGAAACATTGTAAAAGGGAATCCCGCCTCCCCATGCTGGAAGTCAGGATTACCTAGAAACTGCAGATATAAGGATTTGTGGCCCCCCAAGTTTCCGGAACGTCTCAAGGAGTGCCAAAGGCGATAGACCGACCGCAGAAGGGGATTATCCTTCAAATCCTGATCACAGTCCGCTTCTATACAGTGGAGGAAGTTTGTCAAACTCTTAGATTTTATGAATTGTGCCTCGAGGTGTGTGTTTGCATATGTGTCCGTATCGTTTAACTTGTCTCTCAGAAATCTCAATAAAGATGCTTGGTTATAAAGTAATGCGTTTGGGAAATTAATTCCGCCATTAGCTTTCGGTTGTTGCAGCTTATGCATGGCAATACGAGGCCTCTTTCCCCTCCATATAAATTGCCGAAACAATTTAGTTATGTGTGTTAGATCCAATCTACTGAGTAATACGGGAAGAGATTGTAAAATATATAATAATCGTGGAAATGTACACATTTTTATCAAATTAGCCCTCCCTAAATACGAGAGTATTAAATGGTTCCATCCTTCCAGTTCCTTCGTTATGAAGGCTATCGCCTCTTTTACATTCAACCTATATAGATCCGAGGGATATTTTGGAAGTTTAATGCCCAAATAGGTTATATATGTGTTAGCCAGGTTTATAGGTATCTGTCTCCCCCATCCTGGGCGTTTTACCCTGTGTTTTAAATAGAGCCCTATAGATTTAGAAAGATTAACTTGGAAGCCCGAAATTTTTCCAAATTTGTCTAATAAATCCAAAATATCCTGTAGTGAATCTTTGGGGTTCCCAATATACACTAGCACATCGTCAGCGAAAGATGACAATTTTATCTCTCTTTCTCCAATTGGGATGCCCTGATAAATCATCGAGTTTTGTAATATTCGGAAGAGAGGATCTATAGATAAATTAAAAAGAAGGGGCGACAGGGGGCAGCCCTGTCTTGTACCTCTTTGCATAGTAATCCGAGGACCCCGTTTGCCATTAACCAGCAAAGAGGTCGTCGGGTCAGTGTAGAGATATTTAATAACACCTACATCATTTTCACCAAATCCTCTGTAGTTTAATACACTAAACAGGTAATGCCATGACACGGTGTTGAAGGCTTTGTGTGTGTCTAGGCTTAAGAGCATATGTTCCGAATTAGGAGAGTTTCTGGTCGCCGCACGAAACCATACTGATGGTCAGTCAGTAAGTCAGGGAGGATCAACTGTAATCTATTCGCTATAATTTTTGTAAAAATTTTAAAATCAGAGTTTAAGAGGGAAATGGGTCTATATGAATCCGCCGATAGTGGATCCTTGTCCAGTTTAGGGATTAGAGTAGTGAACGCCTGGGAAAATGACGGATAAGTGGGATGTTCTCGATAAATTTTGTTATACAGTTCTAATAGTGTCGGCATTAGCTCTTGTTGCAGTAATTTGTAATAAGTCCCAGTGAACCCATCAGGTCCCGGTGATTTATTTGGTTGCAATGATGTTATGACCACTCTAATTTCTTCTTCCCGAATGTCCCCATCTAATGTTTCTTGTTGTTCTGAGTTAAGTGCAGGCAGATTAGCCATAAACATAAAATCCCTCTGCAGCTCCTCCTGTGGGGAGATAGGATTATAGAGTTCAGTGTAAAAGTCAGTAAGATGTGCTAAAATATCGGCTGTTTTAGTGTAGGTTTCATTCCGGGCGTCGGCCCTCAGGGCCGCAATAAAGGAACGTTTCCTCCTTGCTTTGGACATAGTGGCCAACAATTTCCCAGTTTTATTTCCCCATTTGTAGTAATGAAATTTAGTGAAATCTAAACGTTGTAATTTTTTGTCCCGTAAATATGTTTCCAATAGATCCTCAGAAGGGTTAGTTTTGTAAGCATTAAAACTATGGGACATGGCCGCGTGTAATTCATGATACTTTTTTGTGTTGTCTTTCCTCTGTTTAGCCACATACCCAATTATATGATCTCGTAACACTGCCTTTGACGTCTCCCAGAACAGCACCGAGTTATCCCAATGCTCTATGGGTTTGTTTGTTTTTAAACTTTTTATTAATACCAGGAGAGACAAAAAGTTAAACATTACTGACATAGTCATACATGAAAGGAAGAGATACAGTCTCCATGGAAATTTTTTGCTCAAATAGTTTTGATCGTAATTAACACAACAATCAAAAATGACCCCAATACGGGGACCTTATACATAAAAGAAAGAAAAAAAGAAAACAGGGAAGAGGAAAGAGAGAGGGGGGAGGGGGGGCAGAAAGAGAAAGAAGAGGGGCAGATGCAGAAAAAAAAAGAACAGAGCCGATCTATGACATGGGAAGGGAAGCACTACGAGTGATTCTAAGAACAATGCATACACATTACTATAACGAAATATACAATCGGGCTAGACATTGCTCAGTAATCAATAAGGATCAAGGAGGGCGTGGCGACGTCCGGAGGCGGGATCCAGGTACAGCACGGTCAGGAGCTCAGAGTATGGGGACAAAGGAAAAAAACAAAACGGTTTGAGCATCAAGTTGGAGAAGACATCATAAGCAACCAGGGGCCCCAAACCAGTTCAAATTTGTGGGGACAGTCATGTAGGTAATAGGTGATCTTTTCCATATTAGCAATGAACCAAATATAATTATTCAAAGCTGGAATAGTAGGAGCAGCGGAGGACTTCCAATTTTTAGCTATTAATGATTTAGCAGCTACTAATATGTGGGAGAACAGTTTATTCAATAGAGGGTCAAGATCTGGGTGTGGACGGGCCAATAAAAACATCCACGGGTCAAGTTTGATTGCTAAACCAGATATGGAGTTTAATATGTCTCGTACTCTATTCCAGAAGTGAACAATACGTGGACAGGTCTACCAAATATGGAAGAGAGTTCCACGTTGGCCGCATCCCCGCCAACAGACTGGGGTGGCAGAAGGGAACATCCTAGACAGTTTATCCGGGGTATAATACCACCTATAATATAGTTTATAGTGTGTTTCCTTGAGTCGGGTAGAGATAGAGCTTTTAGCAATACCCTCCTGGACTTCCTCCCAACAGGCATCGTCTGGTGGGGGACCCAGGTCCCTCTCCCACTCCCGCTCATGGCGAGTCTGCGGCCCCGAGGACACCCCAACCAACATAGAATAGATCAGCGAAATTAACCCTCTACATATGGGTTTTGTAGTGCATAGAGACTCAAAAGAGGTAAGATCCCGCAGAGCATCCGCCTGGGGCAGGGAGAGAAGAAAGTGACGGAGCTGAAAGTATTCAAAAAAGGGAGGAGATAGCGAGGAAAATCTACCTTTGATTTCGTCTATTGACATCCAATGGCCCTGTAGAGACATATCATGCACCACATGGATCCCGGCACCAAACCAGGGTGTGAACCTATAAGGTGAAATCCCTGCTGGGAAATCAGGGTTGTCCCAGAGGGGTGTGAGAGGGGAGCATGAGGAGGACAGCTTATATTTCGTAAGAGATTTATGCCATATAGAGAGGTGGAATTTAAGAGAAGGAGAGGAGTTCGCTAGAGTGAGCTGGTGTGGTTTGCCCAGACCCCACATCGAGGCCAATGATCGTATTCCCAATGAAAAAGCTGCAAAATCCACCCAGGCAATAGAGCCACAGGGCGAAAAGGTGGCCACTATTTGACTTAGATGGCTCGCCAAATAATAAAATTTAATATCGGGGAATCCTCGGCCTCCTTCCAAGCGAGGTAGTCTGAGCACAGTAAAGGCTATTCGTGGGGGTTTGTCGTTCCATACAAACCTAACGAATGAGGCCTGGGCATCCCTAAGAACCCCCTCCGGAACTCTCACAGGTAGAGTTTGAAAAAGGTAGAGAAGTTGCGGCATGACTGTCATTTTGAGAGCAATGATCCTACCCAGCTAGGATATAATATGTGATCTCCATCTTGCCAGATCAGATTTAATCTTGGTCAACAATCGCGGGAAATTTTCAGAGTACAGGGAATTATAATGAGAAGTGATAAAGACACCCAGATACTTTATCTTAGTGGTCTGCCATCGAAGGTTATAGGAGGACTGCAGGGAGCGTTTGAGATCACCAGGGACATGTAATAACATAGCTTCGGATTTAGTAAAATTTATTTTATAGCCCGACAGGGAACCATATTCCTCTATTATCCGATATAGGGCGGGGAGAGAAGACTGCGGCTGAGTAAGTGACAACAAAACATCGTCTGCAAAGAGCGAGATCTTAGACTCCTGCGGGCCCACCTTCACTCCCCTAATTCCATCAGAGTTTCTTATCATAGCGGCCAGGGGTTCAATGACCATGGCAAACACTAGGGGGGAGAGAGGACATCTTTGCCTTGTGCCATTGGACAGCGGGAAGGGAGGGGATAATATTCCGTTAGTGAGGACCTTAGCTATAGGGGAGGAGTATAGAGCAGAGACTCCCGTCAAAAATTCTGCTGATATCCCAAACGCTTGCAATGTCTGAAATAGGAAAGGCCATGAGATACGATCGAACGCCTTTTCGGCGTCGAGAGAAAGGATAATGGATGGGGTGTGTCTGCAATTCAACAATTGTATAAGGTCTATCGCTCTTCTAGTGTTATCCCTGGCCTGACGACCAGGGATGAATCCCACTTGGTCATAGTGTATCAAATCAGGGAGCACACCATTGAGACGGGTAGCCAAAATTTTTGCATAGAGTTTTATGTCCAAATTCAATAGGGATATCGGCCGATAGTTATCGCAGTTCCGAGGATCCCTGCCCTCTTTATGGATAACTATAACCCTGGCCTCCAACATATTACTCGGGAATGGGGTGCCATGAAGTACAGCATTAAACAGTACCCGGAGGTGGGGGACCAGAATGGAGGCAAATTTTTTATAGTTAGAGGCCGTAAAGCCATCAGGGCCCGGCGCTTTAGAAGATTTGAAAGTCTTCAGAACGGCAGCTATTTCTTCATCAGTGATATCCTTGTTCAGCTCCGAAGAGTCGAATTCAGATAGCCGAGGGAGATTAGCTCGATGCAAGAACTCTGATATCAAAGTATCTGGGGGACCAGGGCCTGAGTCAGTTTGGTTTAGATTATAGAGATTGGTATAATAGTCCCGGAACACCCTATTTATATCCTCTGGGGCATATGTGACCCCACCAGACTCAGTGTGCACCGCCAGAATGTTATTTCTTGACCGCTGTGCTCTAAGGCGGGATGCCAGTATTCTATCGGCTTTGTCCCCCTTCTCATAGAAGGTCTGATTAAGCTTCTGAAGAGTCCTTGCCGTACGCTCCGATAGGGATATCGCTATCGCCGACCGCACTTCCAGCAAGGACTCTAAATTGGAAGGGGTAGGGAAGAGTTTATGTTGGCGTTCTAGGGTCTGAAGTTTGGTGGAAAGGGATAGGAAACTAGCCTCCCGGGACTTTTTAAACCTGGACGACTGGCTAATCAAATGGCCACGTAAGACAGCCTTATGTGCCTCCCAAAGTGTGATAGGTGATGTCTCTGAAAGATCATTAAGTAAAAAGTAGTCAGTGAGGCAGCATTTAATCTGATCTGTGACTTCTTGATTATGTAACAAAGAGTCATTCATCCGCCATGAGGTAGGGGGGGGGGGCAATAGAGTAGAGGTCAGCCGTGATCGGGCAGTGGTCGGACCAAATCATAGGAAGTATACTAGTAGAATTAAGTTTAGCGGACAGGTTTCGGCTGAGTAGGATCATGTCTATCCTAGAGTAGGACTTGTGTACAGAAGAAAAAAAAGTATAGTCTCTAGTTTGAGGGTCAGTTAGCATGAAAGAGTCAAATAGCAACTGGGATTTCAAAAGGTCTAGTAGGGCCAGAGATGCCGGTGTCGGGCGTCCAATGCTCTATGTTATCGTCCACAAAATTATTCCAAGAGTGTAATAGAAATTTCTTGAAATCATCCGAGGTGGACAGATAGTCCGGGAAACGCCAAAGGCAGTCCACACCCACACGGGCGCCAGCATATATCTCCAATCTTACCGATGCATGGTCTGAGATAATTATGTCATCTAAAATAGCGTTTTTGGTCTGGTCCAAAAAGTGGTTTGCTAACAATATGTAGTCTATCCGTGACAATGAACCATGCACCCTGGACAGATGGCTATAGGATCTATCAGTCTGATGTAATAGGCACCACGGATCACTTAAGTGCAAAGTGTCCTTCATTTCCTGTATATATTTCCAGCATGGGGAGGACGGCCTCACGACGTGGGAAGATTTATCTAACATTGGGTCGTCTACCGTGTTGAAATCCCCACTGTCAAAGTCGAAAAATATTGTTATACATATCCTTTGTTCTAACCCCTCATGCACATGCACGCTGCTCGTGCACCTTGTCCCCCGTGCGTACACATATCCGCAAGTTGCGTAAGAGACGCTCCGGCAACTCGTGCGCATGATATGTGTATTTACGGTGGAGTTTGTGAGCATGTAGCGTGCTATTAAAACATAGCATATTTAACCCGAATAGTGCATTTTGTAGATGTAGTTCCCCTAGACCATGACAGCGAGTAATATTAGTTTAAACAGTTCCTGGATGAAGAGATTCGTCTTTGCATGATAGGAAGGGTCAGATAAAGGTTGGTAGGTGATGTCTAGGATCCAGCTGTAGGGTATTTTAAGGGTAACATTCCGGTGTTAGGAAAGAATCGCATGTTCCTGCGTATAGTTAGGTGCAGAAGTAGAAAATAGATATATATTGTATTTAAAATATATTACGAATATAGGGGACGAGAATGGAACCCAGTCACACATAAATTTCCCACAGACTGAGATACAATGGCCTTATTTACACTAAGCTTTGAGATTCTATGAAGAGGGCATACACCTTTGTTTATAAATATAGGGCCAGGTTTCTCTCCAGAATAATGAGTGCTGAGTTGCCATTGTCTCAACTGAAAGAAAGGGACAAACAAGGGTGAACAATGCCCAGGAGCAGAGTATGTTTGGAAGATCAGAAACAATAGCTAACCACAACAAAACCAGACAGATAGGAATTTAGAATACTAACATTCCTAGTCCAAAATCCATGGAGATAGAGGTATTCTTTTATATATATTATATATATATATATGTATATAAGTGAATAAATATATAATTCCTAACAAATTGTAATAGCAGGAGTGTGTGTGTGTGTGTGTGTGTGTGTGTGTGTGTGTGTGTGTATGTATATATATATATATATATATATATATATTCAGCGATTCCTAGCATGCAGCGGCACTCAGGGACAAACTCATGGATGATTCAAAACAAGCAGTGTTTAATCCATGTCAAAACAAAACAGTTCCATGGAACTGTTTTGTTTTGACATGGATTAAACACTGCTTGTTTTGAATCATCCATGAGTTTGTCCCTGAGTTCCGCTGCATGCTAGGAATCGCTGAATGTGTTAATGTTTCCAGAAGGCACCGGGGCTCTTTCCAAGGAAGGGTGAGTGCCTATCCGATATTGCATATATATATATATATATATATATATGAATATGTATATATATGAATATCTTGAAGATTGAGATAGATAGTAATATCATGTGTGGGTTCATATTGTTCAGAGTCACGTGAACATTAATCTGGCGGGAATAAGAACATTGTTAAAAGTTACCTCATTAAGATATTAATAATACCGGATTTATGTTTAATGTGATGGCTTTAAACTGATTATGGGGTGGGAACTCCACATCCCAAGTCCTGGCCATCGCCCACTTCTTGAACTAACCAATGGTCCCTGGTGCAGGACATGTCCCACTCCCTAACCAATGGAAGAAGAGCACACAGTGTCTATTGTATTATGTCTTGAGCTACTGAATAAAGAGTGAGCAGCAGGCCAGGTCACTATCAAATACTCTGAAGGCTTTCTACCTGATAGCTGAGGACTGGTCCAGGACGCGCTTGCGAACAATTCCCCACGTATGTATATTCTCTGTAGCCATTATTCTCTATTATTCTGTTTAGATTTCCTTGTTAGCCTGTAGTGTATAACTTGTATCTGTTTGCCCCTTTTCTCTGAATAATCCACTGCGGTGTTAGAGCCCAGTGGTTTACCACAAACCGGTGTTGTGTTTTCACTTTCCTGCAAAGGGCTTTCATAGCGTATTAATCGGTATAAGGTGTATAAGCATTGTTAAGGTGTAAGCACTGCGGGTACTTCATACCGCCAGTGCTACTTAAGGTTTTAAAGGTATTACATCGTTGCAGTACTAGGCTGCTAAGGTTTAAAGTATAAGCATATCCTTACATTGATTCATTACTTAAGGTTTACTGTATATCACTCTGTGTGCGTCCGCGCCGCGTGTACGTTGTACCCACGGCACGGCGTCTGATACGCTAATAGTGTATCAATACGGTACTCAGTACGCAAATAGCGTACTTAGTACGTAGCGTGAATCCGTGTGCGTACGTGCCGCGTGTGCGTCGCGCCCACGGCACAGCATCTGATACGCTAAGTGCGTATCCATACGGTACTCAGTATGCAAATAGCGTACTTAGTACGTAGTGTGTATAATAGTGAGTCTAGCGGTATAGCTTTATGTTTTAAGATAATATTTGACATTATCAATTGGGGGCTCGTCCGGAATTTGAACCCAGGACCTCTCGCACCCAAAGCGAGAATCATATTTTGTACTCTGTATACCTGCTCGCATTATTGCCATAAGCATTGATTACTAGATTCATTTTGACCTGTACTGAGAAAATTTGTTGCTATTTAGTTAAAATATTGGCCCTCATTCCGAGTTGTTCGCTCGGTAAAAATCTTCGCATCGCAGCGATTTTCCGCTTAATGCGCATGTGCAACGTTCGCACTGCGACTGCGCCAAGTAAATTTGCTATGTACTTAGTAATTTTACTCACGGCTTTTTCATCGTTCTGGCGATCGTAATGTGATTGACAGGAAATGGGTGTTACTGGGCGGAAACAGGCCGTTTTATGGGCGTGTGGCAAAAAACGCTACCGTTTCCGGAAAAAACGCAGGAGTGGCCGGAGAAACGGAGGAGTGTCTGGGCGAACGCTGGGAGTGTTTGTGACGTCAAACCAGGAACGACAAGCACTGAACTGATCGCAGATGCCGAGTAAGTCTGAAGCTACTCAGAAACTGCTACGAGGTGTGTAATCGCAATATTGCGAATACATCGTTCGCATTTTTAAGATGCTAAGATTCACTCCCAGTAGGCGGCGGCTTAGCGTGAGCAACTCTGCTAAAATCGCCTTGCGAGCGAACAACTCGGAATGACCTCCATAGAGTAATATTTAAGGGAGTACGTGTGAAACACACACGCAGCCTGGCCTAGTTATAAAGGTTTATACAGGAGATACTGTGTGGTGTTTGGTAAACGATTATAGTTAAATATCGTTTACATTTATAGAAGTGTGGTATTTGTATCTGGCCTTTGTACACGTGTCCCGGACAGCGTGCGGGACTGCGTACGCAGCGCAAAGGCCTACACACGTGGCGTATTTTACGCAACGTGCGTACAGATACGCCCACTAAATACAAATCACACAATAGCATTGTTTCAGTTTAGGCGAGACGGTAGCCACGCGATAATAGCACAAATCAATCAGTTTCCAATATTTAGTTTAAAAAAAAACTTTTTTTTCTGTATTACCTCTGGGGAAAGCTATCAGTTAACAGGAAAGGATTTTTCTGGTCAGAAAACTATAGAATGATAGTGCGGGCTGAAAAAGGTATGAGGGTATTGAACCCCGCTTGGTGGTCTTGGTGATCTTGGTGAGCTTGGTGAAACTTGGTGAAGCTTGGTGAAACTTGGTGAAGCACGGCCTAGATGAAAACGTGGTGAACACGGTCAGGTGTACAACGTGCGACGGAGTGTGATAAAGTTTTCGTGGTATTACGCTCCGGCTGTTGTGGAGCACAGTAGGGAGACTCCAGTGATCCTAGCACTTATAGATAGCAAGTGTCTATAAGCGGTACGATTGGACCGCACGGTTGTATGGGCAACACGTGACGCAACGTGATACGAGGTTTTGCATATTTGTGCGTAAATCTCGTCATCATACGCGTTATAGGAAGCACATGCAAGCGTGATTTGTGTAAAGAAAAGGTTTAGGGAATTTTCGCTAGTCTCTCAGGAAAATCTCTAGAGGTAGGGCCTGCAATGGCTACACGTGTCTGCTAAAGAAGGCGGATCCGTGGTACTCTGAGCAGAAGAAGTTCAGTGGAAGAGCTTTAAGGATTTCCACCGTAGACTACTGTGTTTGGTGCATTTTAGGAAGTTTTCCCGTGTTAAAAAGGTCCACAATGGAAGCCAAGTGCATAACACAGGGACGTTCAGCAGTCAGGGTTCAGACTGCAGAGTTCAGACCCCGGGGGTCAGCTCGGTTAGTAATGTGGGGGAAGTATAGTCCCCACACTGAGACCTTTTGTGATGAATGGACACGAATGACTGTGGGGGATAAAGCACCATTTCCTGGGATAGGTAGTTTTGACTCAGAGGTATTGCATAATCTAAGGCTTAGGATCTGTCTGATAAAATCCCAAAAACAGAGGATCAGACACACAAACTGTTTACATTTATGGCAACGAGAGAGTGATATGAAGAGGGAACTAGCTTACACAGCTGGTTCTAACCCTAGCAGGAAACTGATAGCAACCACACCACCACCGTACATTACAGGAGAGAAAATGGCTACAGAGAATGGCATACTGATATATGATAAGAGTGCACTTAATAAATGTATTAATGACGATAAGAGTAAATGTAATAAATGTATTAATGACGATAAGAGTAAACTTAATAAATGTATTAATGACGATAACAGTAAAACTGATAAATGCATAAATTCTAACCCGTGCAAGTTGCACCCCATTTTAAACTTCCCTCAGGATTACAAGCAAGAAAGTGAGCCCAGCACGATGTCGGCAATTTCTCTAGCAGCCACCATACAGGACACCCAGGTGGGCACGGCCCAATCGGTAAGAGCAGTAGTAAAGCCCCCTAGCGGAGGGTCAGGTGAGGTCGTGTCCACAGGTAAGTACGGTATTGTACATTATGCACAGACAATTGCACCTCACATTGTAGAGTCAACACAAAATGGTGTAATTGAACTAAATCCTGTCAGGGTGATCGCAGTCCCCAATGGGAGGACTGACGCTCAGGGAGTCACTCCCGTCAAGGACATTGCTATGCATTGTCCCTGGTCCCGGGCAGAATTGAGAACAATTATGTCTGAATTCCCGATCCCAGAAAAGATCTAGCCGCATGTCAGAGGTTTATTAAAGAATTAGGTAACGCCACCGAACCCACAAACAAAGATTGGCGAACAGTGCTACGAGTATGTCTACCTTCCAATATTGACCCTGCAAAATTTATTACTGATTGTAAATTAGACGCAGAAGTACCTCTCACTGAGGAGTACACTCAGGAGAATGTACGACAAATCAGTCTGCAATTAGGAGTGTATTTCCCAACTGTTGTCAAGTGGAATAAAATCTTCTCCATTAAACAAAAAGAAGGTGAAACTGCTTCTGACTATTTCCATCGAGCACTGCAGGTAATGGCTAGATTTACTGGGATCAAAGACATTAAGGATAATGTGCATCATAGAGAGGTAGCTGTGTCCGTGTTAATGGACGGGTTAAGGAAAGCGTTGAGAACCAGGGTACAACACACTCAACCTAACTGGAGAGGTATCTCGGTGGCTGCCTTAAGAGAGTCCGCTGTTAAGCACGATCGGAACATCATTAAACACAGGGAGTCACAGGGGGATAAGCTGATGACAGTAAGTATAAAAGTCCTGACAACGAAGCCACATCAGCCTAAACCCCAGACCCCTGATGGTAAGTCGTATGTGGTAAAATGTTATAACTGCCAGAGGGAAGGACATTACGCACGGAACTGTAATTTTAGAGACCCACATAAGGTATATTGACCCCCTAGACCAGAAAATGACACACTGTATGACGCACGAAATTGGAATCAGGGATCACATAGGGAAAATTTTGGGCCGCACCTGTAGTCTGCAGCCAGTGAAGTTAATTGATAGCCTAGGTAGTAAAAACCTGAGGTCACAGTGAATATAGTTGGTAAATCATACCTTGTAGATACAGGGGTGGCCAGGTAAACTCTGTAATTTATCTTTAAAAATGTTTCCTCTTCATCTCTGACGTTCACCGACAGAACTACAGCTCAAACGTCACATGTCTACTCGGTCTTTTCAGAGGTCTGCCCAACCCCAGTATATCTCACCAGCATCATTGTGCCTTGCCATGCACAGAGGGTGGAGAGTGGAAATACTGGTGGGGGAAGACTGTGCAGAGATACCGATAGACATGTTGGTGTGACAGCCTGATGGTGAACGGAAATCTGACAATTTTTCTTTTTATTATTCTCTCTCTTTTTGTTTTTTCATGTTCTACGGATGGTATTTCACACAACAGTTAAACACATGGTAATGCAAGATTTATGCTCCCTACAGAAAAGTCGCTGACTCGGAAAGAATATCGTATCACTGGAGTGTCCATTCCGGGAAGACTGAGAGGCAGCACTGTTGAGATGGCATCTGAGCAAGGAGAACAACAAGACTAGAGGCGGTTATCGTACCAGTTTTCTTTCCCTTCTATTATTTTCTTTACCTCCCATTACCACACTTTCTTTCTCCTCCTGCAAGATGGACTTACCCCAAGAGACTGTGTTCCGGGTTTTCCTGTTGACCCTGTTGTTGACCAGAGCAGTCTATTTTGGTGAGAGTACCAGAGAGGTCGAGAAAGGATCTGGAATGGGTTCTGATGACAAGGACAGATTAGTAGAATTCCAAGAGCAACACATTCACCGAGCAAAGGCGAGTATCAGAAAACGATCTGGTAGTCATGACACTAGGAGACATTGTGAAGGGTTATTGGCTGAAGAAAATTGTATCTGTAGAAATTGTGAAAACATAGTTGAGGACGGGTGCATCCAGAGATGTCAGTCCAGCCTTAATATCAACATGGACCGTCATCCATTGAGTGACTATCACTCATTAGTGGGTAAGGTTTTAAACCAAACAGAATGCTGGGTGTGCTCACAAGTACCTCAAGGTCAGAGCAAGTCAGGATTAGTACCGTACCCTTTAACACTAGATGAGGTACTTGAATTAAGGGGTGGGAGACCGGTGGACAAGAAATGTAATATTTCTAGGCCACCTAGTTTGAAGCTCCACCAATATCATGTGGATAGGTCCTTAATATGTTTCAACATTTCCAATCCCCGAAAGCCGGGAAATTGGGAAGTGACATGGAATAACCAAACCATGGCATTTTCACACAGAGCCGATAGAATGCCCGTAGACCCTGAACTTACACGCCAAATAGCCGACGGTGGGAGGTATTTTCGGTACAGGTATACTCTAGGAAGTAGGACCATGCGGGTTGGAGAAGTATCTCCAGGGTACTGTGCGCATATCATACAGCCTGTTACGTGTACTGAACAAATGAGAGAGTTAGGGATAGGATTTTTCACCTGGAAGGTTTGCAATATGGTAATGTCATATTCTGTCCCATATGTTCTCCCCGATGATGCATATTTCATATGCGGGAGGAAGGCATATAAGTGGCTTGCCCCAAACTCAGAGGGATTGTGTTACATTGGAAGAGTGTTGCCAGAAGTAATGACCATTACCCATAATAAGATGAAAGACGTTCACCGCAATGCTCAAGCTCCTTACACTCACACTCACTATGAACACATTGTTAAGAGACACCTTATAGATAGGACAGAGCACGCAGCCTCTGATTTGATCCACGAATCCACCGGGATTAAATTCCTACTCGCGTTTGATATCACCCATACCGCCAGAGGAATTATAAATTTTAGGTATATTCATGCGCTAGCGAACTTGATAGACAATATCACCGAGATGTATGATGACACCTTCAGGTATACTGGGAGGGAATTGCAAGCTTACAAAACGGAACTGATCCAGCACAGGATGGTTCTCAATTACATCACAGCGGTGACAGGCGGGTATTGTGTCACCCTAGCAACTCAGTATGGTGTGAAGTGCTGTACGTATATTACAAACAGCACTGATGACCCAACCGAGGTCATAGATCAAAAGATGAACGATATCTTGCAGTTGAAGTGGGAGTTCCGAAGGAGACACAACCTTACCCTTACTGCTGTGAGTAATGAACTGACCGGCTGGATTTCATGGTTGAACCCACGCAATTGGTTCTCAGGATTAGGAGAATGGGCTCAAAATGTTATCGTAAATGTAGGAAAGTTTCTCCTTTGTATCCTGGGAGTTGTCATAATTATTGGTTTGATATTTAGATGTGTTCGGATTTTAATGCAGTGCAAGCGCAGTACCAAAGTGATGAGTTTGAGGAGCGGGGGCATTGTTACAACAACTGGTTTAATTTATGATCCATCAATTGAGACAATGCTGTGATAAGACGTGATTCCACGGTCCGTTTCTTTCACCCGTTTCTCCTTTGTTTTTCTCCCAAGCAAAAAGACATCCATTCGGAAGAAGACTAAAGACTTTGGTGGAGAAGACTACAGACCTTTGATGGACATTTCTACAGACTTTGAGAGACACTTTAGAGACTTTAAAGACTTTTTATGGACACTTGAAAGACTTTGATTATCACCCACAGCAAGGATACACCTATCCGGACAAGACTTCAACAGACACCCAAGGACAATTGCACACATTATTATGTGAATGTATTTGTGACATATGTTTCTTATCTTCATCTCTACAACCTTCAGGTAGTGACACACATAGTCGACAGGTGATATAGGTACATATATTAGCATTCACATGTTTTTCCCCTTGCATGTATCATCAACTAAATGTGCACCCCATTTGTTGGAACAAGAAGCCGAAAAGAGCTCGGTAGTGTTTGTTGGCCCACTTACAGACCCTTAATACGGGATAAGAAGGATTTAATGTATACTTCGCAATACCTCGAAGCTTATCTAGAACATGTACGGCACGATGATACATGCCCCTCAGACATGAATTTCATACATACATGCTTTTACTATCCCACTAGGTCATACATTTCCCGCCTACTCCTCTCCTCCCTCCACCCAATCATTTATAGGTATTTCATTGTATTGTATATTTTTCTGCTTAATTGTTTAGATAGTGGCAGTTATTGTTGACTGCCAAAGGGTCGACTGTCAAAGTCGAAAAATATTGTTATACATATCCTTTGTTCTAACCCCTCATGCACATGCACGCTGCTCGTGCACCTGGTCCCCCGTGCGTACACATATCCGCAAGTTGCGTAAGAGACGCTCCGGCGACTCGTGCTCATGATATGTGTATTTACGGTGGAGTTTGTGAGCGTGTAGCGTGCTATTAAAACATAGCATATTTAACCCGAATAGTGCATTTTGTAGATGTAGTTCCCCTAGACCATGACAGCGAGTAATATTAGTTTAAACAGTTCCTGGACGGAGAGATTCGTCTTTGCATGATAGGATGGGTCAGATAAAGGTTGGTAGGTGATGTCTAGGATCCAGCTGTAGGGTATTTTAAGGGTAACATTCCGGTGTTAGTTAGGAAAGAATCGCATGTTCCTGCGTATAGTTAGGTGCAGAAGTAGAAAATAGATATACATTGTATTTAAAATATATTACGAATGGGGAGGGGACGAGAATGGAACCCAGTCACACATAAATTTCCCACAGACTGAGATACAATGGCCTTATTTACACTAAGCTTTGAGATTCTATGAAGAGGGCATACACCTTTGTTTATGAATAGGGCCAGGTTTCTCTCCAGAATAATGAGTGCTGAGTTGCCATTGTCTCAACTGAAAGAAAGGGACAAACAAGGGTGAACAATGCCCAGGAGCAGAGTATGTTTGGAAGATCAGAAACAATAGCTAACCACAACAAAACCAGACAGATAGGAATTTAGAATACTAACATTCCTAGTCCAAAATCCATGGAGATAGAGGTATTCATTTATATATATTATATATATATATATATGAATAAATATATAATTCCTAACAAATTGTAATAGCAGGAGTGTGTGTGTGTATATATATATATGTGGATATATGAATATCTTGAAGATTGAGATAGATAGTAATATCATGTGTGGGTTCATATTGTTCAGAGTCACGTGAACATTAATCTGGTGGGAATAAGAACATTGTTAAAAGTTACCTCATTAAGATATTAATAATACCGGATTTATGTTTAATGTGATGGGTTTAAACTGATTATGGGGCGGGAACTCCATATCCCAAGTCCTAGCCATCGCCCACTTCTTGAACTAACCAATGGTCCCTGGTGCAGGACATGTCCCACCCCCTAACCAATGGAAGAAAAGCACACAGTGTCTATTGTATTATGTCTTGAGCTACTGAATAAAGAGTGAGCAGCAGGCCAGGTCACTATCAAAGACTCTGAAGGCTTTCTACCTGATAGCTGAGGACTGGTCCAGGACGTGCTTGCGAACGATTCCCCACGTATGTATATTCTCTGTAGCCATTATTCTCTATTATTCTGTTTAGATTTCCTTGTTAGCCTGTAGTGTATAACTTGTATCTGTTTGCCCCTTTTCTCTGAATAATCCACTGCGGTGTTAGAGCCCAGTGGTTTACCACAAACCGGTGCTGTGTTTTCACTTTCCTGCAAAGGGCTTTCATAGCGTACTAATCGGTATAAGGTGTATAAGCATTGTTCAGGTATAAGCACTGCGGGTACTTCATACCGCCAGCGCTACTTAAGGTTTTAAAGGTATTACATCGTTGCAGTACTAGGCTGCTAAGGTTTAAAGTATAAGCATATCCTTACATTGATTCATTACTTAAGGTTTACTGTATATCACTCTGTGTGCGTCCGCGCCGCGTGTACGTTGTACCCACGGCACGGCGTCTGATACGCTAATAGCGTATCAATACGGTACTCAGTATGCAAATAGCGTACTTAGTATGTAGCATGAATCCGTGTGCGTACATGCCGCGTGTGCGTTGCGCCCACGGCACAGCGTCTGATACGTAGTGTGTGTAATAGTGAGTCTAGCGGTATAGCTTTATGTTTTAAGATAATATTTGACATTATCACCACCCACCACCAGGGTGTAATTAACCCTGCTAGCCAAGACCTGAGTGAGCCGGCGCAAAAACTCTCCAGTTGCCACATTGGGTGCGTATAAGTTTACTAGCGTAAATCTTTTACCCTCGATTAGAGTATCCAGTATCAAATAGCGACCCTCAGGGTCTGCTATTGAGTGCAAGATTTCATATCTCAGGTGTCTGTGGAATACAATTGCCACCCCTCTAGACTTAGAAGAGTAAGAGGCATGTATACACTCCGCTATCCAGGGGGCACGTAAAGTACATTCATCACCCAGTCTCCAATGAGTTTCCTGTAAAAATTCTATAGAGGGGCATCTCCTGCGGAGGTGATTGAGGATTTTTTTCCTTTTAATCGTGGTGTTCAGTCCCCCCACGTTCCAGGACATTATGGAACAATGGGAGTTATCCCTAACACTAGGGATGCCATTAGTATCATCCGCCATCAGTAAAGGAAATAGGAGAGAAATAGTATCGACCCAATCCCCGTCCCATGGTCACAAGGAAGAGCTTCCCTGCATCCAGGAGGGGTACTGGGTGGGTCCTGAATACAGTGAGACTCGAACCCCAGCCTCCTCCTCCCGCCTCACATCTCTGAGTCCCTGTCATGCAAACAAAGCAGGTAATTTCGGTTTGAAATTGAAGCAATACATCAACATTTTTTATATAAACAGTTGAATCTGGGCCATCCAACAGACCCAGAACAAATAACTGGGGATCCCCAACTCCATCTGAGGGGATGCTCCGTTCTGTCAAAAACCATAACACAAGTAACAAGAACCATATCAATGATTCGCACAACTGACAAAGCATCATCAATTTAAGGTGAAGAAAAATAAAATAAAACAGAAAATATAAACATTCAAGGTCTTATATTGTGATTTAGTCGCATATGAAGACTCATTAACAGGGCCCCGGTGGCACAGTCAGACACCTCCCAGGGTTCCCTCCATTGAACACATCAGTATCATTGCTGGTGATAATAGTGAGGGTAAATTTCCCCGAGTAGGCGGCCAAAGCGCACCCAGACCCTTCATGTTGTGATAATCCTGCAGGTCACGTAAAGCCCACGAGGTCAATTTTCATCACTAGTGTTAGAGCGGGATGGTGAAGGGGGGGCCATTTCTTAAGAAATGTGATTTCGCTTGTTGAGGGTCCGTAAATAACTGAGTGCGACAATTTTCAATAACCCTCAATTTGGCCGGGTATAGCAGTGCGAATTTTATCTTTTTGTTTACCAAGAATTTACAGACCTCCGAAAAGGCCTTGCGTTTTTGAGAGACCATGACCGAGAAGTCTTGGAACACTAAGATCTTTTGGCCCTCCACCCTAAGTTCAGGGGCAGTGCGATATGCCTGTAACAATTTCTCTTTGTCCCTATAATCGAGGAATTTGGCAATAGTCGGTCTAGGTTGGGCACCCCTGTCTCTGCGTGTCGCACCTAACCTGTGTGCCCTCTCCACCGGCAGCGCGGGATCCGTATCTGGGAATCCTAGTGCCACCGGAATAAGGGTGCTGACATAGGCCTGCAATTGTGTGTCCGAAACCGACCCAGGTATGCCTATAAAGGTCAAATTACATCTTATATTTCTATTTTCTAAATCGTCAAGCTTCTCCATCATGGCGTGGATAGCCTGAGACTTAGTTGCAAGTTCCTGTTGCAAAATATGAACTGAGTCTTCGGCATCACTGGTTCTCTGTTCCAAAGTGTCAAGTCTAGCTGTGTTTGACTCTATCTTAGCTAAAGATGTATCTAGCCTAGCATGCAAGTCCTCAAACTTCTTGTCTATGAGAGGCATTAACATATTAATGACTTCTTTGGCATTTTCAGCAGGTGATGGAAATGTTATATTGCGAGGATATGACTGAGAAGCAGACTCCTCCCCTCCAGATGATGGAGACCGGGGAGTTGGGGGATGGGACGCATTCACTTTTTGGGCAGTTTGCAGTTTATAAGTTGATTTCGCATTAGAAGTAGGCATGTCTACTGAGGAATTCTGATGTTTTTCCAAAAATGTGTCCATAACACTATGGACCAATACAGAGAAGAGAGGTAGGACAAGCACACATGCGTGAACAGTTCGGTGACCCCCGAAAATGTGTTATAGTCTTACTAAAGTGTGCGGAGTGGATCTTGAACGTTATCTTAACACCTACATTTGACATAAAATATTGATTCATCAGTGAGCGGTACCTTGTGCAAAATTTAAAATGGAAGAGAGGCAAACCACTACTCTCCAGACCAGCGCTAGGGCCACATGTATGTCAATATACCGTCAAATATATCTCACTGAAACATAACACTTTAGCAGTATTGTAACAGTGGCGGTCAATTCGTGAGAAGTAACATATGGTCTGAGAAGAAAAAAAAAATAAAGGGGACTATACCAATTATATGATTAGTAAATATAAGACAAATAGACAATTTCCCAGGAGTTATAAACCATAAGCAGCTCTATCCAATAATGCCTGTAATAGTTAATGCGTACAAAACGAATTTAAAAAAAAAAAAAGAATTATCTAACCACAATGTGGCAGTACAGGTACATGCAATAAAGTCACTTGATTCCTGGAGAAAATGCAGCTTATAAAAGTTACTATGATATGGAGAAAGTTTGCAGGAAAGTAGGATACAATAGCTGTCCAATGCGAAGGAGCATACAATTTTTTTTCCGCTTCCTTATTTCTCCCACCAAAGTACCGGATGACCTGATAAGTGAAATACCCAGCAAACAGTTCAGGTACAAGTCCTGCAGCTAAGTTCGCACCAACCACCTCACCTGCCCGGCCGGCAATCTAAGTGTTGGTGTGCGCCCCCCTATGTACCGTGGAGACACAGGTGAGAAGACTCGTGCTGGGAGAGAAGAAGTATCAGGGCAAAAGAGGAGGACAAAAGAGTGGGTAGGGAAAAAAGGGCTATGGGCGAAGGGAAACACACCAGGAGGAAATGGTTCAAAGTATAGGGAGAGAATAATTGTCAGAGTGTTAGGCGTGGCGGTCTTCGGCCGTGCCCTGGCTGAGCAGCGGTCACGGCCGCCGCGCCTCTCTCCTTCCCTGTCCCCCGCACGGCGCCTAGCAACGCCAGGACGCCGTGTGCACGATAGCCGCCGGGTCCCTGGCAACGCAGGACGCCGTGCGTGCAGGGCCGCCGGGTGCATAGCAACTGGGACGCCACAGGTGGACCGCGTTCCCCGTTGCTAAGAATAGTTAATTAGGTTGCTCGTGCAGCAGGGCAGCTGCACGGCAACTAGTAATTAGGGTCTGGGGGCTGGTCCTGCTGGCCCTCCTGTTATTGGCCAGCAGGGCCTTTTTATGTGAGCCAGCACACTGCAGCCCCGCCGGTGATAGCTTCTTGTATGCTGTTCCTGCCTTGCAGAACTCTGTTCCTGTCAGCCGTGTTTGGTGGATCTTGCTTCCTGACCTTTGGTACTTTGGAGGTCCGAAGCCGGTCCTGGGAATCCTTCTAGTCCTTGCGAACCTGTTTGTCATCTGGGGTTCTCGCCCGGTTTCGTGAGCAGCGGCTTCTGCCGCGTGTTGCGGCCTATGCCGCTTAGTGTTTACTTTACTCTGAATTGGTACATTTGCGGAGGTTTCCGCTTTCACTGTCCTCCCCGGAACTCGGCGGTGCCGTGTGGGGGAGTGGACAGTGGTTTCTTTGTAGTTCTTTTTCCTTTGGCGGCGTGCCGCACATACATTTAGTTTTTAGGTAGTTTATAGCCCCTAGCGTGGTTGTTTCAGTTAGAGGTCCCCTTGTTATTACCCTGTCTCAGTTCACGCCTTGTCTCTCTTTAAGACCTGAGGGGGCATCGGAGTTGGGCAGACCTAATCCGCCCTTCAAACGCGGCTGCCATGGGCCCAAGAAACCATAGTCGTTCAGGCGTGAATTGATAACACGGGTAAGACAACGGAGGTAGGGTGCTAGGGGCTATTTCCTTCCCATTTCCCAATCCCAGCATTCCGTCTTGGTGCTCAGAACTAACTACATAAGATCTCCCCTGTCCTGAGCATCAGGATCGTAACATTATCACCGGCCCACATAAAAAAAAAAAAGGGGTTTAATTTTTTCCGTTGTATTGGTGGGCCTAGAAATTCGGCCTCATGAATCTGGCAGGTTTAGGGCCAAACCCCAGTCAGCTTTTGGTTAACCAAATACAGGAAATAACTCAGATGGTTCAGGACCTTACTCTTCGGGTGAGATCGCAGGAAGATCTTTTGCGAGACTCCCCGAGTATGGTTCCAGAACCAAAGATGCATTTACCTGACCGTTTTTCGGGTAACCGAAAGGTTTTTTTTAATTTTAAGGAAGCTTGTAAGCTTTATTTTCGTTTAAGGCCCCGTTCCTCTGGTACTGAGTCTCAGCGGGACGGGATTGTGATGTCTCTACTTCAGGGTGATCCACAGACCTGGGCGTTTGGGCTAAGAGCGGATGATGCTGCTTTGTTATCAGTAGACGCCTTTTTTAAATCCTTAGGCCTCTTATATGACGACCCAGATAGAGAAGCATCAGCTGAGAGTCACCTGCGTACCCTTAAGCAAGGCAAAAATCCAGCAGAGGTGTATTGTACCGAATTTCGCCGTTGGTCGAACGACTGTGGCTGGAATGACCCGGCCCTGCGCAGTCAGTTTCGCCTCGGACTGTCGGAAGTGATTAAAGACAGTCTCCTTCAGTACCCCGCTCCTGAGACTCTAGACAAACTCATGGAGCTCGCTATTAAAATTGATCGTCGTCTCCGAGAGCGGAGGGCTGAAAGAGGAACAACTTTTAGGCCTAATCCATGTGTATATACTTTTCCTGAGGACGTCGAGGAGCCCATGCAAATGGGTCTCTCTCGGCTGTCCCCAGAGGAAAGAACCAGAAGGTTAAGCTCTGGTCTTTGTTTGTATTGTGGTGGTAAGGCACATAACGCACGTAACTGCCCGAACAAGCCGGGAAACGCTCTGACCAAGTGAATTGTGAGGGGGTTCACTTGGGTCTGCAGTTAATCTCCTCTAATAATTCTCTATTAGTTCCGGTAAAGATTTCCTTTGGCAGCCTCAGTTCGTTGGTGGCGGCCTTCGTCGACAGTGGAGCTGCAGGAAATTTTATGGATTTAGCTTGGGCTAAGGCTTTAGGCGTTCCACTGATACCCTTAGATAGACGTATCACCATGCACGGCTTGGATGGGGGTCCGCTTTCCAATGGGGTTATTACTCACCGCACACCTCCAGTATTGCTGACAGTGGGGGCCCTACATTCAGAAGAAATAGAATTTTACCTTACACATTGTCCGGCAGTTCCAGTAGTTTTGGGTCACCCCTGGCTTGCCTTTCATAATCCCACCCAATTGGCAGTCTGGGGAGATTTCCCAATGGGGTCCTTTTTGTGTTAAGGAGTGCATTTCCCATCCTGTCCGGGTTGCGGCAGTTACCCCAGAACTTATTCCTCTGGAATATCAGGATTTTGCTGATGTGTTCTCCAAGGGTAATGCGGATGTTCTGCCTCCCCATCGGTCCTATGACTGCGCTATAGATTTAGTTCCCGTGGCCACTTTACCTAAGGGGAGATTATATGCCCTCTCCGGGCCAGAAACCACGGCTATGGATAATTATATCCAGGAAAGCCTGAAAAAAGGCTTCATTAGGCCTTCGAAATCTCCTTTGAGTGCAGGATTCTTTTTTGTTGAGAAAAAAGATGGGTCGCTCAGACCATGTATTGATTTTCGGGCTCTGAATAAAATTTCTGTTAAAAACACCTACCCTTTGCCTTTGATTTCAGTACTTTTTGATCAGTTACGCTCTGCCGTTATCTTCTCAAAAATCGATCTTAGAGGAGCTTACAATCTCATCCGAATAAGATCTGGGGATGAGTGGAAGACGGCTTTCAGCACACAGTCGGGTCATTATGAATACCTGGTGATGCCCTTTGGGCTGTCAAATGCTCCTGCGGTATTTCAAGACCTCATTAATGATGTTCTTCATGACTTTCTTGGAAAGTTCGTTGTCGTTTATTTAGACGACATTTTGATTTATTCTGAGTCTATGGAACAACATATTACCCATGTGCATCTGGTTCTTCAAAAACTACGGGAGAATCATTTATACGCAAAACTAGAGAAATGTGATTTTCACATCACGGAAGTGTCCTTCTTGGGGTATATTATTTCTCCCCAGGGATTTTTCATGGAACCGAAAAAACTCCAGGCCATCCTTAATTGGGCGCAACCCACAAATTTAAAAGCAATTCAGCGCTTTTTAGGGTTTGCAAACTATTATGGGCGGTTCATTCATACCTTTTCTGATTTGGTCGCTCCTATAGTAGCATTGACTAAAAAAGGAGCGGACCCTTCCAATTGGTCGCCTGCAGCCGAGTCTGCCTTTCGGGCCTTAAAGCAGGCCTTTGTCTCGGCTCCTGTTCTCAGGCACCCTAACCCGGAGCTCCCCTTTATAGTCGAGGTAGATGCCTCAGAGGTTGGAGTGGGGGCTTTCCTATCTCAGGAAGATCCGGAGTCTCAGGAATTACACCCTTGTGCCTTCATGTCCAGGAAATTCTCCTCCGCAGAATCCAACTATGACGTTGGTAATCGAGAATTGCTGGCAGTTAAATGGGCTTTCGAGGAGTGGAGGCATTGGCTGGAGGGAGCTAGGCATACTATTACAGTGTTTACTGACCATAAGAACCTGCAGTATATTGAGTCAGCTAAACGGCTTAATGCTCGGCAGGCACGTTGGGCATTGTTTTTTACTCGTTTCAGGTTTATTATCACCTTCAGGCCCGGTTCCAAAAATACTAAAGCTGATGCCCTGTCACGTTGTTTTCTTCCAGTTCACAATAACCATCCTGCTACTACCCCCATAGTTCCATCATCTGTCATCCGGGCAGGCCTCACACAGGATTTATTTACTCAGTTAGTCCAGCTTCAACAGCAGGCTCCTAAACCGACTCCTGCTGATCGTCTCTTTGTCCCTGAATTTCTGAGAGGCACTGTTTTAGCTGAGTTTCATGACAACAAAGTCTCTGGTCATCCAGGTATCACTAAGACCTTGGAGTTAGTCTCTCGCTCGGTGTGGTGGCCTAGTCTTTCTAAAGATGTTAGGGAATTTGTCCATTCCTGTCAGGTTTGTGCACGGCATAAGGTTCCTCGTTCATTGCCGATCGGGCAACTCGTACCTTTAGCCATTCCTCTCAGGCCATGGTCACATATATCCATGGATTTCGTGGTGGACCTTCCTCTTTCAGCCGGATTTCGAGTCATTTGTGTGGTAGTAGATCGTTTTAGTAAGATGGCTCATTTCATTGCTCTTCCCCGATTACCCTCTGCTCAAGGGTTGGCAGTCTTGTTTCTCCGTCATGTGTTCAGGCTCCATGGGTTGCCCAGGGATATTGTCTCTGATTGGGGTCCGCAATTCATTGCTCGTTTCTGGAAACGTTTTTGTGCCTCATTAAATATGAAACTCTCTTTAACATCTGGGTACCATCCACAATCTAACGGACAAACCAAACGAGTTAACCAGTCATTATAACAGTATTTACGGTTGTATTCGGCCAAACTCCAGAATGATTGGTCTGAATTTCTTCCGTTAGCCGAATTTGCTTATAATAACTCTTGTCATTCTTCCACCAAGGAGTCCCCATTCTTTTCAGTCTTTGGCTTTCATCCTAGAGCCAACTCTTTTTTTCCCCCTCATTCTCCAGTCTCCTCGTTGACCTTAACCTCCCATCTCAGAACAATTTGGAGAAAGGTGCACCTTGCCTTGAGAAAAGCTGCCTTCCGAGAAAATAAATTTTCTGATAGGCTCTGACGTCCTTGCACTTTTAAGGTGGGAGATAAGGTATGGTTGTCAACTCGCAACATCAAGCTCCGACAACCTTCGGCTAGATTGGGACTCAAATTTATTGGACCATTCCTTATCATTAAGAAGGTCAACCCAGTTGCTTTTCGGCTACGCTTGCCGAGATCTCTCAAAATTGGCAATACTTTTCACTGTTCTCTTTTGAAACAGTATTTTTCTTCCAGGAAATTTCCTCGGAGGACTTCCCAGGGAAGATCTCCGGTGGATGTTCAGGGGCAACAAGAGTTCTTGGTGGAGAAGGTTTTAGATTCTAAGCTTTCTCGGGGTCGGCTCTATTTTTTGGTCCACTGGAAAGGTTATGGCCCTGAAGAAAGATCTTGGGTGTTGGATAAAGATTTACATGCTCCCAAGCTGAAGAGGATTTTCTTTCAGGAGTTTCCTCAGAAACCTGGCTCTAGGGGTTCTTTAACCCCTCCTCAAGGGGGGGGGGGTACTGTTAGGCGCGGCGGTCTTCGGCCGTGCCCTGACTGAGCAGCGGTCACGGCCACCGCGCCTCTCTCCTTCCCTGTCCCCCGCACGGCGCCTAGCAACGCCAGGACGCCGTGCGCACGATAGCCGCCGGGTCCCTGGCAACGCAGGACGCCGTGCGTGCAGGGCCGCCGGGTGCATAGCAACGGGGACGCCACAGGTGGACCGCGTTCCCCGTTGCTAAGAATAGTTTATTAGGTTGCTCGTGCAGCAGGGCAGCTGCACAGCAACTAGTAATTAGGGTCTGGGGGCTGGTCCTGCTGGCCCTCCTGTTATTGGCCAGCAGGGCCTTTTTATGTGAGCCAGCACACTGCAGCCCCGCCGGTGATAGCTTCTTGTATGCTGTTCCTGCCTTGCAGAACTCTGTTCCTGTCAGCCGTGTTTGGTGGATCTTGCTTCCTGCCCTTTGGTACTTTGGAGGTCCGAAGCCGGTCCTGGGAATCCTTCTAGTCCTTGCGAACCTGTTTGTCATCTGGGGTTCTTGCCCGGTTTCGTGAGTAGCGGCTTCTGCCGCGTGTTGTGGCCTATGCCGCTTAGTGTTTACTTTACTCTGAATTGGTACATTTGCGGAGGTTTCCGCTTTCACTGTCCTCCCCGGAACTCGGCGGTGCCGTGTGGGGGAGTGGACAGTGGTTTCTTTGTAGTTCTTTTTCCTTTGGCGGCGTGCCGCACATACATTTAGTTTTTAGGTAGTTTATAGCCCCTAGCGTGGTTGTTTCAGTTAGAGGTCCCCTTGTTATTACCCTGTCTCAGTTCACGCCTTGTCTCTCTTTAAGACCTGAGGGGGCATCGGAGTTGGGCAGACCTAATCCGCCCTTCAAACGCGGCTGCCATGGGCCCAAGAAACCATAGTCGTTCAGGCGTGAATTGATAACACGGGTAAGACAACGGAGGTAGGGTGCTAGGGGCTATTTCCTTCCCATTTCCCAATCCCAGCATTCCGTCTTGGTGCTCAGAACTAACTACATAAGATCTCCCCTGTCCTGAGCATCAGGATCGTAACACAGAGATTGTTAATAAAGGAGAAAGGGGGAAAGACATACAGCTTTAATACCTGGGGGGAAGAGAGCATGCCATCCCATTCAGGCGGACGTAAGCTGAGGTGGAGTATGATAGGGAGGCCGAGTATGTCACCAGTTGAAGGGGACTCCAGATACCTTCACTGCGCCAAATACAGAATGGATGACCCTGGCAGGAACAAATCCATTGAGACAAGAGGGGTGCAGTGAGCGGCCGCACAGCGCCAGGTCCTCCGGCTACGAAGGGGTGATCCCGTCTTCCAGCAGCTTTTCAGAGAACAATCTGCAGGGTCAGAGGCTCGGCATCTCCCGCAGATGGTCCGTGACGCGCCGTCCCGCGACTGGGCTATCTTCTCCCGATCACCCGCGTAGGCGTGCAGGCTGCCACAGATCAATTGCAGGGCAGAACAGTACAGCGGCTCTGCAGACACGGCTCTGTCCCGGTAAGCATCCCGGCCCCCTCACTCGTCACGATGCGGGGCGATCTCTCCTGCTGCAGCTACGCACTCCGGAGTGCAAGTGGGTCCCCGCGGCTTCACATAGGCGGGAGTGGGTACAGGATCAGGGAGTGATGACTCTCAAGTCGATGGTGGCAGCACTCGTCCAGTGCCGGCAGTCTGCCTCAATGTTTACAGGCAGGGGTGTATTCGCGCCAACGCCACGTTGGCGGTCATGCTGGCCGTCTCGTCCGATGGCCTGACTTCGGGGCAATTGACGATCCTCCACACCACAGGTATCCCCACGATCAGCAGAGTCTGAGCATTAACAGGGTACAAGTCTCCTGTCAGTGAGTCCCGTTGGAAAGGAGGATTGTAAGGGATTCCCTGTGCGGCTCTGAGGAGCTATATTAAAAAGCGGCCATACTAGCTGGCCCCGCCCCCGGAAGTCATATAGCAAATTTTAATAAAAAAATCTTATAAGAAAGAATTACAAAAAAAAGTGAAATAAAATAAAATATTGGCTGCCGGAGGGCACCACCGGTGTTGGGGATTAGGAGGACCAACCTTATTCAGCACGTAGGGACCGGTACCTATAGAGCTAGAATAGAAATAACAAATGGTCGTACCTTTGTCCCAAAAACGAGCGGTGTAATGTCCAGCAGGCAATAGTCCTCAGCCAACATGTTTCGAGTGTGCTACTCTTTATCAGCCTCCTATATGATGGTTTCTCATAATGGGGGATATTGTCTGGAAGATGCCTTTCAACATGACCCTCTCCAGGCATTTTGTCCCTCCTGGAGAGGGTCATGTTGGGAGGCATCTTCCAGACGATATCCTACATGAATAGTGATTACCTTCCCTGGGAGGATACATTTCTTCAGTGGTTCCCCATTATGAGAAACCATCATATAGGAGGCTGATAAAGAGTAGCACACTCGAAACGCATTGGCTGAGGACTATTGCCTGCTGGACATTACACCGCTTGTTTTTTGGACAAAGGTACGACCATTTTTTATTTCTATTCTAGCTCTATAGGTACCGGTCCATACGTGCTGAATAAGGTTAGTCCTCCTAATCCCCAACACGGGCGGTGCCCTCCGGCAGCCAATATTTTATTTTATTTCACTTTTTTTGTAATTCTTTCTTATAAGATTTTTTTATTAAAATTTGCTATATATTTTTATACATGTGCCTCCATCTTCTTGAAAGACAAAAATACCTTGATGTGACGGCAATATATATGAACGTCTGTGAGTACTGGTACGTTTTTCTATACTCAAAAAGATACCTTTATATGAGGACATTGCACCTAACTAGTGTAAGTTAGGTACACACTGTGGAAACCTTCGTTTGTGTATTGTCTATACCATTTGATTTATGATTGGATCCTGGTGTTATTTTAAAAAAGATACCTTGATAAGTCTGCTATCAATCGTTATAGTGTAAGTTGAGGTACGCATCTGCCTCAGAAATATGTTCTATTGAGAGACATTTGGCTCCAAATTTTTCTGAAAAGAAACCTTTATGTGCTGTGACATATCACTTAATGGGGGTAATTCCAAGTTGATCGCAGTAGGAATTTTGTTAGCAGTTGGGCAAAGCCATGTGCACTGCAGGGGGGGCAGATATAACATGAGCAGAGATAGTTAGATTTGGGTGTGGTGTATTCAATCTGCAATCTAATTTGCAGTGTAAAAATAAAGCAGCCAGTATTTACCCTGCACAGAAACAAAATAACCCACCCAAATCTAACTATTTCTGCACATGTTATATCTGCCTCCCCTGCAGTGCACATGGTTTTGCCCAACAGCTAACAAAATTCCTACTGCGATCAACTTGGAATTACCCCCAATGTGTAAGCTAGGTATATCTGTTAAGATAAACACCATATGAAACTATACAGGAACAACACATTCTAAATTGGAACTAGAATATAACCTAGTTATTCCAATTTTTTATTTGCATGCATTGTCCGAAATTCTTTGGAAGGATACCTTCAAAGAAAATAAAAGGGGAAGGAAGAAAACTGATAAGGTCAACACACCCCGGCATCTAGATAAGTATCAGCTATTTATTCTCAGTGCCATCCCCCTTTTACCACTTTTTACCACTGTTTCCACATACACACCTGCCTGCAGGAAGAGGAGAAACCGTCCAACTTGAAACTCCACTGTAGGAAACTTCTTGGATTCACACCAAGACACATACTTTTTCCAAATGCGATGGTAATGTTTAAACGTTACTCCTTTCCTAGCCTGTATCAGGGTAGGAATAACTTTGGTCGGAATGCCTTTCCGAGCTAAGATCTGGCATTGAACCTCCATGCCTTCAAACGTAGCCGTGGTAAGGCGAATGGCCCCTGTTGCAGAAGGTCCACTCAAAGAGGAAGAGGCCTCGGATCTTCCAGCAGTAACTCCAGAAGATCCACACACCAAGCTCGTCTTGGCCAGTCCGGAGCAATGAGGATCGCCTGAACCCTTGTTCTTTTTATAAGTTTTAGAATCCTTGGGATGAGTGGAAGAGCAGGAAACACATACACAGACTGGAAGATCCACGGAGTTACCAGTGCATCCACCACCACTGCCTGTGGGTCTCTCGACCTGGAACAGTACCTGCAAAGCTTCTTGTTGAGGCAGGAAGCCATCATGTCTATTTTAGGTATGCCCCAAAGACTTGTCACCTCTGCAGACACCCCAGGGTGTAGTCCCCACTCGCCTGGATGGAGGTCGTGTCTGCTGAGGAAGTCCGCTTCCCAGTAGTCCACTCCCGGAATGAAGATTGCTGATAACGCCATTGCGTGCCTTTCTGCCCAGAGGAAAATTTTTGTTACCTCTGCCATTGCAGCTCTGCTCTTCGTTCTGCCTTGTCGATTTATATAGGCCACCGTCATTACATTGTCCGACTGCACCTGAATGGCCTAATCTTGCAGAAGCTGTGCCGCTTGTAGACAGTGACGTGCGGTGAGGTGAGGCAGAGCCTTTCCTGTCATACTAACGTTTGTGCCAGAGTTTTTACTGTATAAAGTATATAAAAAACCAAAGAATATGCTTGAAATATCTTCTTTGCATTTGCCACGTCTAGCAAAGTTTGAGGATCCGGCAGCTGAGATTTGCCCGAGGAGGTAGATTGCTGTGGGTGAACAAGATGAGGGGGTTGGATATAGTTCCTTCGCATTGGACACGGAGTAATGAAGAACGTAGGCGGGGTGAAAGTCAATGAATAGTATTTATTATGTACAGGGCTGAGGTAGAGAACTGTGGCTGGAGCACGATGGTTAAAGAACGTAGTTGCAGATAAAGAACTGCAGGTTGTGGCTTGAAAGACGAGGTTGTGAATAATGAACTGCGGAACTGTGGATGGTGGTTAAAAGACGTGGCTGGAGACAAGGACTGTGGACTGTGGTATGGAGGATGAGGCTGAAGATAATCTGCAGGTTGTGATCGGTGGTACAAAGACATGGCTGGTGAAGTAGATCTGTGGAGTGTGGCTTGAAAGACGAGGCAGAAGACCCGGGGCCGACTATGCCCAAAGAGTCTTACTGGACCGGGTTTTCCAGGAGCACTTCCACAGGCAGTAGCAGGTTAGGAGCGGCAGGACTGCAGCAGCAACAGAGAACTGACCAAGCAGGAGCAGGAGTAACCAGAATACAACAAGGATCCTGGGAGCACAGGCTAAAGCACCTACAACAGGGTTGTAACTTGAAGCACTGGCATCCCTGTCCTAAACCAGCCCCCTTTTATAGGGAGAGCTGCCCCTGGATTGGCTGGAAGAAAATAGAACTATGCTTAAAACTTGGTCTCCAACATGGCGGCGCCCAGTAATGCAGACCTTTCTGCAAAGCCACATTGCTCACTGTCTCTGGTCTACTAGCAACGGCTCAGCAAGAGCGACCTGCTGTAGCGGCGTCCCACCACCACGAGCGGACCCCCTCACCGCCGCCACTGCTGCCCCCAGACCCGGTGCAGCAGCCCACCTCCGCCGCTGCCCGCACACCGCCAGAGAAGCCAGCCCCGCGGCCCCAGCGTACCGGTAAGACTCCGGACGCTGACAGTACCCCGCTTTTGCGGGTGGACTCCAGACACCTATATGGTTTAGTTGGGAACTTGGCATGAAATGTCCAAAGAAGTCTTGGAGCATGGACATCTTCTGCTTCTACCCAAGATCTCTCCTCTGGTCCATATCCCTTCCAATCAACAAGGTACTGGAGGCGACCATAACATCTGCGAGAATCGAGGATCTTGTGAATCTCAAATTCGTCTCCTTGTGCTGATTGGATCTTGGGTGATTTAGGCAAAGCAGCTCTGAATCGATTAAGTACCAAAGGTTTTAAGAGAGAAATATGAAATGCATTAGGGATTCTTAACTGCGGAGGTAATTTCATTTTATAAGCCACAGGATTCAAAACTTTTTCGATTGGGCCCAATAAATAGGGCCCAATAAATCTGGGAGCAAACTTTTTCGAAGGAACCTTTAATCTTAGGTTACGTGTGGAAACCCAAACCCGATCTCCTACCTTAAGGCTTGGTACAGCTTTTCGCTTCAGATCTGCATAGGTCTTATACCTCTTGGATGTCTTGAGCAAGGCCTTGTGAATTTGTTTCCAGGTTTCAGTAAATTGTCGAAGTATTGACTCTGCGGCAGGAACCTCGAGCGTAGGCAGAAGTTGGAAGTCAGGAACTCCCGGATGGTAACCATAATTAATGAAGAATGGAGAAGATTTTGTGGCAGAGTGATAGAGATTGTTATGGGCAAACTCTGCGAACGGGAGGAAGTCCAGCCAGTCGTCCTGTGAGGAGGACATGAATAAACGCAGAAAAGTCTCCAGATCCTGGTTCACTCTCTCTGACCATCCGTTTGGGGATGATATCCTGAGGAGAAGTTCAATTTCATACCAAGAGCAGAACATAGGAATCTCCAAAACTTGGCCACAAACTGAGGACCTCTATCAGACACGATTTCCTGCGGTAGACCATGAAGTCAAAAGATCTCTGCTATAAATAATTTTGCCAACTGGGATGCTGATGGAAGATTAGCCAGAGGAACGAAGTGTGAAATTTTAGAGAATCGGTCAACTATGACCCATACGGTGTTCCATCCACCAGACGTAGGTAAATCAGTAATAAAGTCCATAGAGATATGCGTCCATGGTCTTAGTGGCACAGGTAACGGATGGAGTAACCCGGCTGGAGGACCTTTGGGACTCTTATGCTGGGCACATTTTGGACAGGCAGCCACGAATTCCTAAACGTCAGTCCTGAGATGAGGCCACCAGTAGGAGCGCTGAATGAATTTGAGTGTTTTATGACCGCCTGCATGGCCCATGAAGGAGGAGGAGTGAGCCCATGTAAGAAGTTTCTTGCAAAGATTTGGTGCAACAAAGATCTTTCCTGGAGGAGGAAGTGGAGAGGTATTAATTGCTGAAAAAGAGGTGGATTCCAGGATGAATTGCTCTTTTGAACGGCATCTGCCTTTTTGTTGAGGGAACCTGGTCGGTAGCTAAGTTTATAGTTAAAATGGGTAAAGAAGAGTGCCCATCTTGCTTGGCTTGGGTTCAGACATCGGGCTGACTGTAGATACAGGAGGTTCTTGTGATCCGTGGTTACCGAGATTGGATGCTGAGCTCCCTCCAACAAATACCTCCACTCCTCAAAGGCCATCTTAATCACCAGTAATTCCTGTTCCCCAATAGCGTTATTCTGTTCAGCAGGGAAAATGTTCGCGAGAAGAACGCACAAGGATGGACCTTCTTGTCCTCGAAGAGCTGGGATAATACTGCTCCTACTCCTACAGTAGAGGCATCAACCTCCACCAAGAACGGGCGGCTGAGATCAGGTTGTCGAAGAACTGGAGTGGTCATGAAGGCCTCCTTTAAAGACGAAAAGGCTTCCAAAGCCTCCGGAGACCACTTGGCAGGATCGGCTCCATTCCTAGTTTTTTTTTTTTTTATACATTTTTTTATTGAAGCATCAATAATCTATTTTCAAACATTGTGACAAATCGTAATGAAAGTTATAGGATTACAGGAAATCATCATGCATTAACAGAAAATATGAAACCTCATCATATTTTTAAAAGATACAATGTCACAATAATGGGATATTAGATATGTGTATACATATGCACACATTGTAATTGAACCAAAATCAGGATTATCACAATCATAGTCAATATTTGCCGTGTCACCAGTGCCCCGCCATCCCCCCCCCCCCCCCCGGCCGGAATAGGCCTCATTCAAGACACTTTGTCCGGCCTCTATTATTCACTAAAGTATTGTATCACAGAGAAATTGGAGGGTCATTTGCTGCCATTTGTAACATGTACCAAGTCGTGTCTTTTAGACTATTGTGAATTTGTGTTCGTATTGGTAATGATAGAGTGGCTATATATGTCTCCCACATTAGGAAAAACCTCTCCACCTTAGCCTCCCTAGCCAGAACTACCTCAATCCACTGCAACCCTAAATAGATAATGTAATATAGCTTTAAAAAGTGACAATAGTGGCTGAGATGGTTGCAGCCAGGTTTGTAGAATGGTCTTGCAGGCCGCCGCTCCAATAGCTAACAAAAGACGTTTACCGCCATACAATGTGCGAGCATTTGGAGGGAGCATGCCAAACAAAGCCCATTCAGGTGTCATAGGGATATAATTAACCAAATTATCAGTTGAATATTTTCTAACCTGAATCCAAAAACTTCGGATTATGGGGCAGTCCCAAAGACAGTGAAATAAATCTGCTGAAGTAGCGCTACATTTATAACAATTGGAATTTGGCGAGTCCCCTATCAAGAATCTTCTGTCAGGAGATAAATAGGCTCTGTGTAAAATATTCAAGAACATAGCTATATATGGGGAGAGTAGATAAAGACAACCTTTCTGTCAAACTTGACAGGTGACACACCCCCTTGCTCCTAGGCTCCACCCCCTTTTAATATTAAATGATAGTGTTTTATATCGCTTAATATTAAATTTTATATAAATTTATAGTGTTCGATATTAAACCGTATTAAAAATTGTTGCGTAACACCAGTCACAGAGTGTCACGCAACACCAGTCGCAGAATGTCACGCAACGCAGCGCGTCAAATCAGGCGGATGAAAGATGCATATTACACAGTGTTAAAACCAGGTAGTTTTAGCGGCATTGATAAATATTATGGGTCGGTTAAAAATAAATTTAAAAGATCCGACGTAAGAAAGTGGTTACAAGAACAAGACGCATACACGCTGCACAAGCCAGCAAGAAAAAACTATAAAAGGAACATGATTTGTGTATCGGGTATAAACCAACAGTGGCAATGCGATTTGGTCTCGCTGATAGATTTGTCAAAATACAACGATGGCGTTAAATACATATTAACAATCATCGATATATTCAGTAAGAGGGTGTGGGGTGAAAGTCTGACCGCTAAGAATGCAGCAACGGTCGCTAATGCTTTTGAAAAAATATTCCAGCGCGGCGATGTGCCGATGAAGCTACAAACCGATAATGGTAAAGAGTTTCTAAACAGAAACCTAAAAAAGGTGTTAGAAAAATACGGTATAAATCATTTCACGACCAATAACGATGTGAAAGCGGCTGTTATAGAGCGCTTCAATAGGACTTTAAAAACACGCATGTGGCGCTATTTCACGGCAAAGAATGCCTACAGATATATAGACGTTTTACAAGACTTCATACGCAGCTATATTAACACATACCATAGAACGATTAAGTGCGCTCCAAACGATGTGAATGACTCTAACGCATTGAGTGTCTTCAAAACGACCTACGGTGATTACTTTAGAAGTAAGAAAGCCCCAGTTTGTTTAGGAATCGGTGACCACGTCCGTATTTCTAAATATAAGGACATATTTCAGAAAGGTTACGAACAGAGCTTTTCTGAGGAGATTTTTGTTGTACATAGTGTGAACACTAAAGGGATTAAACCGCTTTATAAGTTGGCAGATCTGTATGGTGAAGTTATAACAGGTAGTTTTTACCCCGAAGAGCTTCAAAGCATACCAAAAAACTATAACAGAGTTTACAAAGTGGAAAAGATTTTAAAAAATAAGACGGTCAGAGGCCGTAAATACGCGTTAGTCAAGTGGCGCGGGTACCCCGCAAAATTTAACAATTGGGTCGCAGCATCGGTGATAAAAGACATATAAAGATCATCAGTATCTAACAAGACGAGCGATGGATGACAAGTCGTTCTACATAACCTTACCCAGCAACGCATCGGCTGTTACCTTCCCGCAAAATAAGATTTCTAACTATACGACAAAGTTGGCTAAACCGATAGACTTAAATGGCGAATGGGAAGTGGCACTTACTGAGATACAATACCCGCATACGTGGAATACATTGGATTTACAAGATTGTAGACTGCAATTATCATGGGATGGAACGGCGGAACAGCCGGTGGCGAGAGTCGCGAGTTTGTGCATTAAACCCGGTTTTTATGAAACAATCGAAGCGTTACTGAACGTAATCAACGCTGAAATTGTACAACTGAAACTGGACGTTGGATTAAGACTAACGTATGATCCATTTGCACGCGTTGTAACATGTGACAGTAAACTGTTGTATCAAATCCACGCCGGTTCTAAGCTGACATGGATACTGGGTTTACAACCTAAAACTAATATTTCTAAACCATGCGCCGACATCAAAGGCGGCCAATATACGATGTACGTGTACACAGACATTATCGAACACCAACGGGTCGGGGATAGTTATGTACCGCTACTTCGCACTGTTGAAATGAAGGGTTATAACAATGAGGTTGTCACAATACGATACGAGAAACCCGATTACGTACCATTGTGCAAAACACATTTTGACACGATAGCCATAGAGATAAAGAACGACCAAAACGAGAACATGGCATTTAAGTTTGGGAAAGCGATCGTTAAGCTACACTTCAGACGCCGCAAAACTGAATTTTATTAACTAAGCAGAATGGTCGCTGTTAAAAATTATGGCGATCCGGGACTCTATGCGCAATATTATAAATCTCAAGCCGGTAATGGATTACCAGGTTTTCACGGCAGCGCATACATGTACGGCTGCGGTTTAGGCGGTATTTTTCGAAGTCTTTTCAGAAAAGCTGTTCCTCTTTTCCGGAGAGGTTTAGAGTTGGCTAAACCGCATATGAAGACAGCGGTTCGTAATATAGCGAAAGATGTTATCGGACAAGCCACAACGGCCGTTGTGAATAAGATACACGAGGCGAACCAAGCAAAGCAAGACGGTTCAGGACTAATATATACAAGAAAAGGCGTGTCTAAAAGAAAACGGAAGCGTATGATAACGCTTCCGCCTTGGGACATACCCTTTTTAAATAAAAAACAGAGACGACGCAACTCAAAGAAGAAGAGAAAGCCGAAGAGTGCCGTTGGTGATATTTTTTAAACATGTCTTTCATACACCACAAATCCGTTGAATGTGCAAAAACAGAGCTGGATCTTTTTGACGTGCCCCCGACACAAACTAGCATAGAGAAAAGTCTATACGTCGAAGTTCAACCTTTAGCGGCGTTATCCGACACAGCTCCGCTTGAATTTTATATAGCAGCCAGCGGTGAACACTACTACGATCTGAACAATACGCTGTTGTACGTGACATGTAAGATCGTACGAACCGATAACACGCCGATACCGCAAGGTGCGCGGGTCGCGCTTATTAATTACCCAATAGCGACTTTATTCAACCAAGTGGATGTAACTTTGGGCGACAGGCTCATATCACAATCCAACAATCTTTACGCATACCGCGCGTACATTGAGACTATATTAAATTACAGCTCGGACGCATTGTCAACAAAACACACAACAGGACTATTTTACAAAGATGTGGATGGTGAATTTAACAACACGGCGCTGGACGGCCCGAATACGGGATTCAAAAAACGAGCAGGCGCAACAGCGCAGAGTCGCACTGTTGAACTGCTAGGCCCGCTTCACTGCGACCTTTTCCATCAACATAAACTAATTTTAAACGCCGTTGATCTGAAGATTAAACTAACCAGAAACAAAGACGCATTCTGCTTAATGTCGTCTGAGGCGGATGCCTTTAAAATACAGATCACAGCTGCATCCCTGTTCGTGAAAAGAGTTCAGGTCTCACCGGCCGTGCGGATTGGGCACGCGCAGGCTCTGTTAAACGGTAACGCGAAATACGCGATTGACCGCGTTGGGATGAAAATCTACAGCGTACCAACAGGCAGTAGAGTATTTAATCTAGAAAATTTATTTTTAGGACAAGTGCCGAAAACAGTTATAGCCGGTTTCGTGGATAACGAATCATTTTCAGGAATCCATAACCGGAACCCCCTGTGCTTTGAACATAAAAATGTAAGTTTTGCGTCCCTTTATCTGGATGGAACGCCGCACCCCGCCAAGCCATTTCAACCCGACTTTGAAAGCGGTAATGCTGTAAGAGAGTATATGTCACTCATACAGATCACAAATAAGCAGAAATCTGACAATGGTATACTGATTGACCGCGAAGAGTACCTCAGGGGCTACACGCTATTTGCTTTTGACCTTTCACCAGAACAGGAGTGTGGAGAACACCTTTCCCTGATAAGAACAGGCAATCTACGTGCCGAATTCCGCTTTGCAGAAGCGTTGGACCGGACAGTCAATGTGATAATATACGCTCTATTTGATAACATCATCGAGATTAATCAAAGGCGCGATGTGCTGTACGATTATCTATAAATGAAATAAACTAACACTACGCTGCTGAAGAAATGAACACATTACAGATAAACTGTATTCTGTACGCCGTGCAAAGCACAAGGCATGTTTTTAAAGGAACGTATCCGTGCGATATGTTACCGGTCAGTAAACTGTTGCAATATCCCTGCGCGTTTGTAATCAATACGCATAGCAGCGGGCAGCCGGGTGAGCACTGGTTGGCCGCTTATTTTAACGAACAACGTGAATGTTACTTTTTTGATTCTTACGGGTTAGCCCCTGACAGCCCCCTATTCCCAAAGGCAATAATACATTTTTTAAACTTGAATTCAAAAAGTGTTTATCACCAAAATATGCAGTTGCAAAATTTTAACAGTACCGTTTGCGGTCAATATTGCATATACTTTATATTTTACATGTGTAAAAAATACAAATATGTGGATGTACTGGCCCGTTTTAGTGATGACACAAAACGTAATGATTGTTTTGTTTCAAATTTTGTAAGACGACTCCCAAGAAGCCATTGTCTGAGTCATTATGCATATAGATATATACAGAATTGTGTAACTTGTAACCAACGCTGTGCGTGAAGCGTTTTATGTACAACGTGTCATAACTATGACACGTTGTACATAAAACGTTTCACGCACAACGCTGTGTGTGAAGCGTGTTACGCACAACGTTGTATTGTTTGTGTAACTTGTAATCAACATTCTGTTTGATACGTTTTATGTACAACGCATCATATCTATGATGTTTTTCTAATAAACAACGTTGTTTATTAAACTTTATATCGTGTGCTTGAAATTTCTTCCGTTTACAGCAATAGAAACAAAGAACAAAACGTTGTTTTATAAAGCATAAGCATATTTTATTGATATATGTATATATATATATATATATATATATATATATATATATATATAACACGGTAAAGAAGCATTTAAAACATTACATAAAATATTATTGACATAAGTTAAACATTGTGGCGCAAAATACCAACACAAAATACAGTGTATAAAAATAATATAAATTAGTTATATGTTATAGTTTCAGCCACTGTGAATCCTGAAATAGATTTACGGATCTTTTCCTAGGCAGTAAGTAACCGTGCGGTGTTGTTAAACCTGGGGGACTTAAAACATTTATTCGACCTTTGTTAAGGGTTTGTAACGACATGGGCGATGTCACAGCGCCATCAGAGTCATCCTGCTTCTCAGCTTTTAATCGTTCTAAACACATTCTATTCCCCGCATTGGCTATGACGGTTGAGGGAATATTCAATTCAGACATTGCCCGCATAAATTCAGGCCAACCATTCGGTATATTACGGATCGACACACCGTTACTTTGCGTGATGCTTCTTATTAAATCTAACATGTTGGAACCAGGCACAGTGACGCCTTTGTACAGAAACTCCCCTTTACTGTTCCAGTCTGTGATGTGTTTAGAGCGTGTCATTTTACTCAATAGTATTTCACAGTTTTTCTTATACCGGTCATTAACACCGCTCAAAAGCTCATGATAAACAGCATCGGGGGCAATAGGCTGTGTCGTATTATTTGATTCATCAACAGATTTTGCAACGGGTGATAAAAGAGCTAAAGTTGAAATTTCACTATCAGCCTGCTTACTCAACACCAGGTATCTCTGCAACAACATTGTATATCGCTTTGCTTTTTCATATTCTGATAAATCATTATTCTGTAGTATTTTCACGATCTCTACATCTAGACCGTGCGTTGCTGTTTTACGTATGTCGTCGCTGTTCGGTTTATTATGTAAACGTTCTATCTGATTCTGAGGCACCAGATACATTTTCTCAGCGTACTCCATCAGCGATTAGACAATAGTCCTGTAATTAGCGGTATAGCAAAACCAAGCAGCGAACCGATAAAACCACCCGACTGTTTAACCAACCTCTTCTTTTTTCCAATGGCACATTTCTTATTACAAAGTGATTTTATAAGCGCACGCTTCTTTTTAAGGTAGTTCAGCTGCCGTTGAGACAGCGGTATTTTGCCTTTAAGCGTGTTGAGCGCTATCTCACAAATAGCCGTGACTAAATCGTTTGAAGCGTTGGATAAAATAGCATTTCTTTGGATTGGTGTTGCTTTAATTAACGTTTTTAAAAGCACCCAATTACGTCTTATCCGCCCCGACATGTTCACCTTTGTTAGAATGACAACAAATGACTAAAGGTTGTACTGTTATAGCTTTATAGAACCGCGCTTCTTAATGACAAAAGCGACAGGCGTGTCTGGTGGGAATAAGGCGCTTCGTAAACGATAATCGTCAAGAGCGTTGTTTCTTAAATCAACCAGCAAATACCCATAAGGGGCCGCCGTCGCGGATTCATAGGATTCGAGAAAAAAACGATGTTTCGATGGGTACATTTGCCTAGCCAGAATGCCCACCTGCATTTTATCCCTGGGGTTTTTGAACAGGACCATATATTTTGTGTTTAAATGTATAGTTCTGCTCTTTTTACCTTGACAAAATATGTTTTGGACAAGGTACAGGATACTGAGATTACGATGATGTACATACTTTGTGAAAGCCTTCTCAACCTCCGAATTATTACTTGCCGCGTCCATCAAATCATCAATCACTGTTAAATTAACCTTATCAGGGGGAAAAAGTTGATCATCGCTAAAAGACTCTGGTAACCCCTCTATAAAGCGCGTACCGGGGTAATCACGCAGAAGTTGGTCGTATATAGGTTGCCAACAGGTGTAAAACCAAACAACATTATCAGGTACATGAGTCATATGTGTTGCAGCGTGTTGCAACAGCGTTTTGACAAAATAACTTTTACCCGAATTGGACGGCCCCGCTAAAATACATGAGAAAGGGTGTTGAAATCTGGTGTCCATCTTAATAGCCGAACGGCAGTGTTGTGAAGTTGTCCGTAAGAGACCGTTTAGTATAAACACACCTTTGCGTCTTCTGCAAAGTACGCGTCTCTATCTGCCAGCACTTTTTCACACGTACTATACCGGGTTGACGGATCACAACCTTTTTCTGGTCATCGCCTTCGGGGTTTAAAGGATAATCTAAGACCAGTTCTTTCAGGCTGTCAAAGTTAACGTGCTGCGCATTATCAACATTGAGCGTTATACCTTTAACTTTTAAACAGGTCTTTCCGTTGTTTAGTCGATAGCCGTATGACTTGGGACCGGCTGAGACAAATTCTGTTATATGTGTGCCTGTGGGCAGTTCGCTGGTCAACTCACCTAAATAATCACCCAATGGCGGGCTCCAGTCACCGGGTCTACTGACAAAAATTACAGAATCGGTGTCGTGATAAAGACATCTATCTTGTAATCTATACAGTAGTTTGTACAGTTCAACACGTGCATAAGCCGTTGTAAAGATGGCTATAGTTACATTTGAAATTGCACCCCTGGTGTAATGATCTTTGGCATACTTCCAATTTACCATAACTGTATCATCGTCAATAAAATCCAAAGCGTTGTGCGTGAAGCGTTTTATGTACAACGTGTCATAACTATGACACGTTGTACATAAAACGTTTCACGCACAACGCTTTGGATTTTATTGACGATGATACAGTTATGGTAAATTGGAAGTATGCCAAAGATCATTACACCAGGGGTGCAATTTCAAATGTAACTATAGCCATCTTTACAACGGCTTATGCACGTGTTGAACTGTACAAACTACTGTATAGATTACAAGATAGATGTCTTTATCACGACACCGATTCTGTAATTTTTGTCAGTAGACCCGGTGACTGGAGCCCGCCATTGGGTGATTATTTAGGTGAGTTGACCAGCGAACTGCCCACAGGCACACATATAACAGAATTTGTCTCAGCCAGTCCCAAGTCATACGGCTATCGACTAAACAACGGAAAGACCTGTTTAAAAGTTAAAGGTATAACGCTCAATGTTGATAATGCGCAGCACGTTAACTTTGACAGCCTGAAAGAACTGGTCTTAGATTATCCTTTAAACCCCGAAGGCGATGACCAGAAAAAGGTTGTGATCCGTCAACCCGGTATAGTACGTGTGAAAAAGTGCTGTCAGATAGAGACGCGTACTTTGCAGAAGACGCAAAGGTGTGTTTATACTAAACAGTCTCTTACGGACAACTTCACAACACTGCCGTTCGGCTATTAAGATGGACACCAGATTTCAACACCCTTTCTCATGTATTTTAGCGGGGCCGTCCAATTCGGGTGAAAGTTATTTTGTCAAAACGCTGTTGCAACACGCTGCAACACATATGACTCATGTACCTGATAATGTTGTTTGGTTTTACACCTGTTGGCAACCTATATACGACCAACTTCTGCGTGATTACCCCGGTACGCGCTTTATAGAGGGGTTACCAGAGTCTTTTAGCGATGATCAACTTTTTCCCCCTGATAAGGTTAATTTAACAGTGATTGATGATTTGATGGACGCGGCAAGTAATAATTCGGAGGTTGAGAAGGCTTTCACAAAGTATGTACATCATCGTAATCTCAGTATCCTGTACCTTGTCCAAAACATATTTTGTCAAGGTAAAAAGAGCAGAACTATACATTTAAACACAAAATATATGGTCCTGTTCAAAAACCCCAGGGATAAAATGCAGGTGGGCATTCTGGCTAGGCAAATGTACCCATCGAAACATCGTTTTTTTCTCGAATCCTATGAATCCGCGACGGCGGCCCCTTATGGGTATTTGCTGGTTGATTTAAGAAACAACGCTCTTGACGATTATCGTTTACGAAGCGGCTTATTCCCACCAGACACGCCTGTCGCTTTTGTCATTAAGAAGCGCGGTTCTATAAAGCTATAACAGTACAACCTTTAGTCATTTGTTGTCATTCTAACAACGGTGAACATGTCGGGGCGGATAAGACGTAATTGGGTGCTTTTAAAAACGTTAATTAAAGCAACACCAATCCAAAGAAATGCTATTTTATCCAACGCTTCAAACGATTTAGTCACGGCTATTTGTGAGATAGCGCTCAACACGCTTAAAGGCAAAATACCGCTGTCTCAACGGCAGCTGAACTACCTTAAAAAGAAGCGTGCGCTTATAAAATCACTTTGTAATAAGAAATGTGCCATTGGAAAAAAGAAGAGGTTGGTTAAACAGTCGGGTGGTTTTATCGGTTCGCTGCTTGGTTTTGCTATACCGCTAATTACAGGACTATTGTCTAATCGCTGATGGAGTACGCTGAGAAAATGTATCTGGTGCCTCAGAATCAGATAGAACGTTTACATAATAAACCGAACAGCGACGACATACGTAAAACAGCAACGCACGGTCTAGATGTAGAGATCGTGAAAATACTACAGAATAATGATTTATCAGAATATGAAAAAGCAAAGCGATATACAATGTTGTTGCAGAGATAGTGACGATACCTGGTGTTGAGTAAGCAGGCTGATAGTGAAATGTCAACTTTAGCTCTTTTATCACCCGTTGCAAAATCTGTTGATGAATCAAATAATACGACACAGCCTATTGCCCCCGATGCTGTTTATCATGAGCTTTTGAGCGGTGTTAATGACCGGTATAAGAAAAACTGTGAAATACTATTGAGTAAAATGACACGCTCTAAACACATCACAGACTGGAACAGTAAAGGGGAGTTTCTGTACAAAGGCGTCACTGTGCCTGGTTCCAACATGTTAGATTTAATAAGAAGCATCACGCAAAGTAACGGTGTGTCGATCCGTAATATACCGAATGGTTGGCCTGAATTTATGCGGGCAATGTCTGAATTGAATATTCCCTCAACCGTCATAGCCAATGCGGGGAATAGAATGTGTTTAGAACGATTAAAAGCTGAGAAGCAGGATGACTCTGATGGCGCTGTGACATCGCCCATGTCGTTACAAACCCTTAACAAAGGTCGAATAAATGTTTTAAGTCCCCCAGGTTTAACAACACCGCACGGTTACTTACTGCCTAGGAAAAGATCCGTAAATCTATTTCAGGATTCACAGTGGCTGAAACTATAACATATAACTAATTTATATTATTTTTATACACTGTATTTTGTGTTGGTATTTTGCGCCACAATGTTTAACTTATGTCAATAATATTTTATGTAATGTTTTAAATGCTTCTTTACCGTGTTATATATATATATATATATCAATAAAATATGCTTATGCTTTATAAAACAACGTTTTGTTCTTTGTTTCTATTGCTGTAAACGGAAGAAATTTCAAGCACACGATATAAAGTTTAATAAACAACGTTGTTTATTAGAAAAACATCATAGATATGATGCGTTGTACATAAAACGTATCAAACAGAATGTTGATTACAAGTTACACAAACAATACAACATTGTGCGTAACACGCTTCACACACAGCGTTGTGCGTGAAACGTTTTATGTACAACGTGTCATAGTTATGACACGTTGTACATAAAACGCTTCACGCACAGCGTTGGTTACAAGTTACACAATTCTGTATATATCTATATGCATAATGACTCAGACAATGGCTTCTTGGGAGTCGTCTTACAAAATTTGAAACAAAACAATCATTACGTTTTGTGTCATCACTAAAACGGGCCAGTACATCCACATATTTGTATTTTTTACACATGTAAAATATAAAGTATATGCAATATTGACCGCAAACGGTACTGTTAAAATTTTGCAACTGCATATTTTGGTGATAAACACTTTTTGAATTCAAGTTTAAAAAATGTATTATTGCCTTTGGGAATAGGGGGCTGTCAGGGGCTAACCCGTAAGATTAAAAAAAGTAACATTCACGTTGTTCGTTAAAATAAGCGGCCAACCAGTGCTCACCCGGCTGCCCACTGCTATGCGTATTGATTACAAACGCGCAGGGATATTGCAACAGTTTACTGACCGGTAACATATCGCACGGATACGTTCCTTTAAAAACATGCCTTGTGCTTTGCACGGCGTACAGAATACAGTTTATCTGTAATGTGTTCATTTCTTCAGCAGCGTAGTGTTAGTTTATTTCATTTATAGATAATCGTACAGCACATCGCGCCTTTGATTAATCTCGATGATGTTATCAAATAGAGCGTATATTATCACATTGACTGTCCGGTCCAACGCTTCTGCAAAGCGGAATTCGGCACGTAGATTGCCTGTTCTTATCAGGGAAAGGTGTTCTCCACACTCCTGTTCTGGTGAAAGGTCAAAAGCAAATAGCGTGTAGCCCCTGAGGTACTCTTCGCGGTCAATCAGTATACCATTGTCAGATTTCTGCTTATTTGTGATCTGTATGAGTGACATATACTCTCTTACAGCATTACCGCTTTCAAAGTCGGGTTGAAATGGCTTGGCGGGGTGCGGCGTTCCATCCAGATAAAGGGACGCAAAACTTACATTTTTATGTTCAAAGCACAGGGGGTTCCGGTTATGGATTCCTGAAAATGATTCGTTATCCACGAAACCGGCTATAACTGTTTTCGGCACTTGTCCTAAAAATAAATTTTCTAGATTAAATACTCTACTGCCTGTTGGTACGCTGTAGATTTTCATCCCAACGCGGTCAATCGCGTATTTCGCGTTACCGTTTAACAGAGCCTGCGCGTGCCCAATCCGCACGGCCGGTGAGACCTGAACTCTTTTCACGAACAGGGATGCAGCTGCGATCTGTATTTTAAAGGCATCCGCCTCAGACGACATTAAGCAGAATGCGTCTTTGTTTCTGGTTAGTTTAATCTTCAGATCAACGGCGTTTAAAATTAGTTTATGTTGATGGAAAAGGTCGCAGTGAAGCGGGCCTAGCAGTTCAACAGTGCGACTCTGCGCTGTTGCGCCTGCTCGTTTTTTGAATCCCGTATTCGGGCCGTCCAGCGCCGTGTTGTTAAATTCACCATCCACATCTTTGTAAAATAGTCCTGTTGTGTGTTTTGTTGACAATGCGTCCGAGCTGTAATTTAATATAGTCTCAATGTACGCGCGGTATGCGTAAAGATTGTTGGATTGTGATATGAGCCTGTCGCCCAAAGTTACATCCACTTGGTTGAATAAAGTCGCTATTGGGTAATTAATAAGCGCGACCCACGCACCTTGCGGTATCGGCGTGTTATCGGTTCGTACGATCTTACATGTCACGTACAACAGCGTATTGTTCAGATCGTAGTAGTGTTCACCGCTGGCTGCTATATAAAATTCAAGCGGAGCTGTGTCGGATAACGCCGCTAAAGGTTGAACTTCGACGTATAGACTTTTCTCTATGCTAGTTTGTGTCGGGGGCACGTCAAAAAGATCCAGCTCTGTTTTTGCACATTCAACGGATTTGTGGTGTATGAAAGACATGTTTAAAAAATATCACCAACGGCACTCTTCGGCTTTCTCTTCTTCTTTGAGTTGCGTCGTCTCTGTTTTTTATTTAAAAAGGGTATGTCCCAAGGCGGAAGCGTTATCATACGCTTCCGTTTTCTTTTAGACACGCCTTTTCTTGTATATATTAGTCCTGAACCGTCTTGCTTTGCTTGGTTCGCCTCGTGTATCTTATTCACAACGGCCGTTGTGGCTTGCCCGATAACATCTTTCGCTATATTACGAACCGCTGTCTTCATATGCGGTTTAGCCAACTCTAAACCTCTCCGGAAAAGAGGAACAGCTTTTCTGAAAAGACTTCGAAAAATACCGCCTAAACCGCAGCCGTACATGTATGCGCTGCCGTGAAAACCTGGTAATCCATTACCGGCTTGAGATTTATAATATTGCGCATAGAGTCCCGGATCGCCATAATTTTTAACAGCGACCATTCTGCTTAGTTAATAAAATTCAGTTTTGCGGCGTCTGAAGTGTAGCTTCACGATCGCTTTCCCAAACTTAAATGCCATGTTCTCGTTTTGGTCGTTCTTTATCTCTATGGCTATCGTGTCAAAATGTGTTTTGCACAATGGTACGTAATCGGGTTTCTCGTATCGTATTGTGACAACCTCATTGTTATAACCCTTCATTTCAACAGTGCGAAGTAGCGGTACATAACTATCCCCGACCCGTTGGTGTTCGATAATGTCTGTGTACACGTACATCGTATATTGGCCGCCTTTGATGTCGGCGCATGGTTTAGAAATATTAGTTTTAGGTTGTAAACCCAGTATCCATGTCAGCTTAGAACCGGCGTGGATTTGATACAACAGTTTACTGTCACATGTTACAACGCGTGCAAATGGATCATACGTTAGTCTTAATCCAACGTCCAGTTTCAGTTGTACAATTTCAGCGTTGATTACGTTCAGTAACGCTTCGATTGTTTCATAAAAACCGGGTTTAATGCACAAACTCGCGACTCTCGCCACCAGCTGTTCCGCCGTTCCATCCCATGATAATTGCAGTCTACAATCTTGTAAATCCAATGTATTCCACGTATGCGGGTATTGTATCTCAGTAAGTGCCACTTCCCATTCACCATTTAAGTCTATCGGTTTAGCCAACTTTGTCGTATAGTTAGAAATCTTATTTTGCGGGAAGGTAACAGCCGATGCGTTGCTGGGTAAGGTTATGTAGAACGACTTGTCATCCATCGCTCGTCTTGTTAGATACTGATGATCTTTATATGTCTTTTATCACCGATGCTGCGACCCAATTGTTAAATTTTGCGGGGTACCCGCGCCACTTGACTAACGCGTATTTACGGCCTCTGACCGTCTTATTTTTTAAAATCTTTTCCACTTTGTAAACTCTGTTATAGTTTTTTGGTATGCTTTGAAGCTCTTCGGGGTAAAAACTACCTGTTATAACTTCACCATACAGATCTGCCAACTTATAAAGCGGTTTAATCCCTTTAGTGTTCACACTATGTACAACAAAAATCTCCTCAGAAAAGCTCTGTTCGTAACCTTTCTGAAATATGTCCTTATATTTAGAAATACGGACGTGGTCACCGATTCCTAAACAAACTGGGGCTTTCTTACTTCTAAAGTAATCACCGTAGGTCGTTTTGAAGACACTCAATGCGTTAGAGTCATTCACATCGTTTGGAGCGCACTTAATCGTTCTATGGTATGTGTTAATATAGCTGCGTATGAAGTCTTGTAAAACGTCTATATATCTGTAGGCATTCTTTGCCGTGAAATAGCGCCACATGCGTGTTTTTAAAGTCCTATTGAAGCGCTCTATAACAGCCGCTTTCACATCGTTATTGGTCGTGAAATGATTTATACCGTATTTTTCTAACACCTTTTTTAGGTTTCTGTTTAGAAACTCTTTACCATTATCGGTTTGTAGCTTCATCGGCACATCGCCGCGCTGGAATATTTTTTCAAAAGCATTAGCGACCGTTGCTGCATTCTTAGCGGTCAGACTTTCACCCCACACCCTCTTACTGAATATATCGATGATTGTTAATATGTATTTAACGCCATCGTTGTATTTTGACAAATCTATCAGCGAGACCAAATCGCATTGCCACTGTTGGTTTATACCCGATACACAAATCATGTTCCTTTTATAGTTTTTTCTTGCTGGCTTGTGCAGCGTGTATGCGTCTTGTTCTTGTAACCACTTTCTTACGTCGGATCTTTTAAATTTATTTTTAACCGACCCATAATATTTATCAATGCCGCTAAAACTACCTGGTTTTAACACTGTGTAATATGCATCTTTCATCCGCCTGATTTGACGCGCTGCGTTGCGTGACATTCTGCGACTGGTGTTGCGTGACACTCTGTGACTGGTGTTACGCAACAATTTTTAATACGGTTTAATATCGAACACTATAAATTTATATAAAATTTAATATTAAGCGATATAAAACACTATCATTTAATATTAAAAGGGGGTGGAGCCTAGGAGCAAGGGGGTGTGTCACCTGTCAAGTTTGACAGAAAGGTTGTCTTTATCTACTGGGGAGTAAGGTAATAGAGTACATGCCTTGGCATGAGAGCGTAATATATCATTCGAAGATACATTAGGAAGTTGGGAGAGCCATGGGGTAAGGTTCTTATCAGATTTATCTGGTATAAATACCTGATGTATGCAGTTATATGTTAAGGAAATAGCTTTTTTTGTCAAGCATTGGTTTTGTAGTAATGTGTCTAATGGGTTGTTCCAATCCGAAGGGAAAAAAGGTCTTATAATAAAACTAATATAATGTTGAGCCTGAAGGAATGCAATAGGATGATTCGCCATCCATGGATATTGTCCCCTTGCCTCCTGGAACGTGGAGGGCCTCCCCGCCGACCCATTCACCAAACCCCTCACGGTGTTCACCCCATAGGTTCTCCAAATAGAAAAAGGATAAGAAGCCTGTCCATTTTGAAATTCGGGATTGTCACTAAAAGTGAGGAACAGAAATTTATATGCATTTAATCCAAACTTATGTCTCAATATATGCCATGTTTTCCTAGTGTAACAGAGCAGTGGGTTATCACGTATTTCCGGTGAGATTTCTTGATCATGCACATGAAGGAAGCTAATTGATGTCTCCCAGAAATTCCCTCTCTAGAGACGTGTTCGCATATAGGTCTCGACCATGCAACCAATCCTTAATGTATCTCATATGCGCTGCATAGGAGTACAATTGAACATCAGGGAAATTAATTCCCCCATTATTTTTTGTTTGTTGCAATTTATTCAATCCTATTCTTGGATGCTTACCTTTCCAAATAAATTGTCTAAAACTACGATTAATTGACTGTGCGTCTTTATTGGAAATCACATAAGGAAGCGCCTGTATTAGAAACATTAATCTTGGAAATGAAATCATCTTGATAAGATTAGCAACTACCTAAATATAACAATAACAAATTCTTCCAGCCATCTAATTCTGTTGCTATGGAGCGTATCACTGAAGAAAAATTAAGGTCATAAAGGAGAAAAGGATTATGAGAGATCTTAACCCCAAGGTAAGTGAAGTGTTGGTGAGCCCACAGTATAGGGATGTTGGACTTAAACGATACACGAGAGGAGGGGTTTCCAAGACGAAGCGCCACCGATTTAGACGTGTTAACTTCGAAGCCAGACACCCGTCCAAAATCAGCCAAAAGAGAAAATACTCTATCAAGAGACTCAGAGGGGTCATGTACAAACAACAAGATGTCATCCGCGAAAGCGGTCAGCTTTATTTCCTCATGGCCAATCTTAATTCCCCGAAAATAGTTACCATCTTGTAAGATTCGGAGCAGTGGATCTATGGCTAGGTTGAATAAAATAGGGGAAAGGGGGCAGCCCTGTCTGGTGCCTCTCATCATAACAATTGGGTTGCTGCAACATCCATTTATCAGCAAGGAGGTGGAAGGGCTAGTGTAGATGTATTTTATAAAATTAACGAAAACAGGATCAAATTGTCGCACGTGAAGAACTTGGAGTAAGTGCGGCCACAGGACAGTATCAAACGCCTTAGTTGTATCTAAGTTCAAAAGAATGTTTTGAGTGTTAGATTCTACATAAGATTTCACCACCGCTGCTATTGTTGTTCGAATTCCTTTAACTAAGTGTTTGTTACGGACAAACCCCAACTGGTGATCTGTAAGAAGCTGAGGAAGCAGCAGCTGAAGTCTGTCCACCATAATTTTTGTCAGTAGTTTAATGTCCGTGTTAAGTAATGTGATTGGTCTATATGAGTCAATTAGTTGGGGGTCCCGTTGTGGCTTGGGAATCAGGACTGTATGTGCATTAAAATGCAGAAAAATTGTATTATTGTGGAGAATGTCGTTGAACAATTCTCCCAAAGAAGGGGCTATGTGTCCCTGTAATATTTTATAATATTCGTTGGACAACCCATCCGGGCCTGGCGATTTGTGTATCTTCAGATTAGAGATAGCATTTGTTATTTCCTCAAGTGTTATATCCTGTTGAAAGATTTCATTTTGAGAGCTGGACAATTTAGGAAGATTTGCTTCAGACATTATACGATCATGCAACACCTGATCGAATGGGCGTGTATCATAAAGATTAGAAAAATATGTTTCAAAGTGTTCGAGGATACGTGAGGTTACCGTGTCAATTGATGACGAGTTTGGGTCTTTAATGGCAGTAATCAATCTCTTTGGGGCATGTAATTTATTTATTTTTTTTAAACATAATTTTTATTGAAGCAATATATGCAATACAGACATGAACATTCACTATATTTCAAAACATCGGTAGAAGGGTGTCATATGAAAATAGAGCAAGGAAGAATACAGTGGAGTCTTTAATCAAGGGACATTTCCATTATAAGCAGTCAACAGCATCGCATCTGCATTAAACAAGTCCCCGGAGACCATTTGCTCCACTGATCTAAAGTTCAGTTCAGTCGATTGACCCAAACTTGTGCATTCGAAGATGAGAGAAGAAGAAAAAAAAAAACACAAACAAAAACAAGTGCCCGTAGCCGTACCTGATTTCCCCACCCCCCGGCCCACAAAACCCTGACTGTCAGTCAACTTTAAAGCATAATCGGCGGATCTCCAGCAGCCAATCTAGTCAGAAACCATTCTGTGTTTGACAATGAGTTGTGGAGCTGTTTCCTAACCGTTATCGACAAAGTCGTTATATAACTCTCCCAAACTTCAAAAAAAATTATGTATCTTAGTGTCTTTTTCCAGCAGAACACTTATCCATTCCATCCTAAAGAGAAAGAATAGTTTGGCTTTAAATAATGATAGAGTAGGTGGATCTCTCGCTATCCATACCTGCAGAATGGCTTTTCTAGCCGCTAAACTAACTGCCAGCAGCAGTTTTTTACTGCCCAAAGAGAGGCGTTAATTCGGTGGAAGGATACCAAAGAGCGCCCACTCCGGAGACAATCTCCAATAGTTCACCAGATTGGCCGTCAGGTAGTTTCTTATCTTGGTCCAAAACTGTCTGACCATAGGACATGTCCACAGGCAGTGAAATAAATCTGCCTGAAGAGTGCCACATTTCCAACATGCATGTGTGTCAGCAAGTCCTATCAGGTGTCTTCTATGGGGCGATAAATATTGAGGGACATTTCTTTATATCTAGAAGAGGGAAATAATTTGCAGGCTTTAACGTGCGCCGCCAGTAAGTCTGTAATTTCAATGTCTGGGAGACAATCTTTCCAAGACATAATACCTCCCAGTCCCTGTGAGTAGTCTAGGACGGTTCTAAAATACCCATATGCAGTCGAAATTGCCTTCCGAACCTTAGGGGTTTGTTTCAGCATTTTATCCAACGGATTGTCCCAATCCCCAGGTGAAAAACATCTGATAGTGGATGAAACATAATGTTGAGCCAATAGAAAGGCCACAGGATAGGCCAGCAAAGTTGGGTATCTAGTAGTGGCCTCCTGGAACGTGAGCGGCCTCGAGCCCCGCATGTCCACTAGATCGCCGATCCTGGACACGCCCCCCAGCCGCCATATATTAAACGGATATTGTGCCTGGCCATCTTGGAAGTCCGGATTAGCCATGAACGGAAGATGTAATGATTTGTGGACATTTAGATTAAGTTTATGTCTCATATCTGTCCATAGTTTCTTAACGTTCCACAATAAGGGGTTACTCCTCTGCTCTTTGGACACCTCCCGATCATGCATATGTAGAAAGGTAATTAGATCTCCCCCTTGTATAAATTCCCTATCTAAGTCTGTGTTTGTGTACGTGTCGTCATTGTGCATCCAGTCATGTAGGTATCGCAGTTGGGCCGCCTGTGAGTACCAGAGGATATTAGGGAAGTTGATTCCTCCATTTCCTGTGGTCTGCTGGAGTTTGATCAACGCTATACGCGGTCTCCCTCCCTGCCAGATAAATCTCCTAAAAAGAAAGTTGAGACGTTGAACGTCTTTAGGTAGAAGTGCATGTGGCATGGCTTGAATGAAGTATATCAGACGGGGGAATGATATCATCTTAATCAAGCTAGCCCTCCCCAAATATGATAAAGGCATAGACTTCCAGGTCTCAAGTTCTGTTTCAATTATTCGAACGACCGAGGTAAAATTTAGGGCATATAATCGCTCCGGCTTTCTCGGAATTCGAATTCCCAAATAAGTTATGTGGTCTGAACTCCATTGTAATGGTAGGTTCCTCACCCCCTGTTTCAAAAATGAACCATTCCCCAATCTGAGTGCCACCGATTTTGCCCAGTTAACGTTGAAGCCTGAAACTTGTCCATAAGCCTGCAGTAAATTAAATATATGGGTCAAAGAAGCCTCCGGGTCTGAGATATATAGCAGAAGATCATCGGCGAAAGCAGTAAGTTTTAGTTCTCTGCGACCAACCTGAATTCCATGAAACTGAGTATCGCTTAACAGCAAACGATGTAGGGGATCTATGGCCAAGTTGAACAGCAGGGGAGACAGGGAGCAACCTTGCCGCGTGCCACGGCACATAACCACCGGGCTGCTAATATGTCCATTGAGCAAGAGGTTAGTAGAGGGAGAATCGTATAAGTAGCGAATAATATCAATGAAGTCCTGATGGAATAGTCTTCGTTCTAAGACCTTGAATAAATGGGGCCAGAGTACTGTGTCGAAGGCCTTAGTGGTGTCTAAACTAAGGAGTATATTTCTGGATTGGGGCGATTGAGCAGAAGTTACAACTGCCGCGACCGCCGCCCTAATTCCCTTAACCGAATGAGTATTGCGAACAAAGCCAAGTTGGTGATTAGTTAAAGAGAGGGGGAGAATAGTTTGCAGCCGATCTGCTAAAATCTTAGTAAATAGTTTTATGTCGGTATTTAACAACGTAATGGGCCTATATGAGGACACCAATTGTGGGTCTTGTGCGGGTTTAGGGATTAAAATAGTATGTGCTGTTGTGAAGTGGTGAAAGGGGGAGCGCTGATGTAAAAGGCTGTTGAACACTTCCAGCAGAGTCGGAACTACGTGAGGCTGAAGGATTTTATAAATTCATTGGAGAGGCCGTCGGGGCCCGGAGATTTGTGCAATTTGAGTTTGGACATTGCCGAGACTAGCTCTTCCTCGGTGATAGCTCTCACCAGTGAATCCGACTGTGCATTCGTTATTGGTGGTAGTACTGTATCTGGAAGGAGCGTGGTATGGGTAGATTCACTGAAGGGGAGATCAGAGTATAGGTCAGCAAAGTAAGATTCAAAATGGTCTAATATGGCCGGGGAGTCGGTAAGGAGTTGTCCCGAGGCTCGGTGTCCAACAGCTGTTATGAATTTGCGAGTAGTTTTTTTCCTAGCCATATTTGCCAGTAGTCGACCGGATTTATTTCCCCATTGATAATATTTATGGGAAGAAAATACCACGTCACGTTTCGCTTGCGCTAGCAAGTGGTCATTTAAGAGCTGCTTAGCCTGTAAATATAGCTGCAAAGACTCCTCAGACTGTAGGGTAAGATGACGCTGCAGAGCATCAGTTAAATCTGAGTGTAAGGTGTTATAAATCGCCACGTTTTTCTTTTTCCTTCTATGAACATATTCAATAATTTGACCCCTTAGAACTGCCTTTGCCGCACCCCAAAGAATATTTGGTCGGTCCCAGTGTTCCAGGTTATCGTCTAAATAGTTGGCCCAGTTTGTTATCAAAAATTTCCTAAAATCATCACAGTTATAGAGATAACTCGGAAATCTCCAAATCCTTGAGCCTCCCGACTGGAGAGTTCTCTGCAGCGTCAATGTCACAGGAGCATGATCTGATATCAGATTGTTATGGATATCAGCTTTCTTAACTAGCGTCACTAGGGAGTCTGCAACCAAGATGGAGTCAATCCTGGACCAGGAGCTATGAACCCCAGAGAAGAAAGTAAAGGATCTGTCCGTTGGATTGAGGAGACGCCAAACATCAGTGAGCTGAAGGGAGGTTTTCAATGTTTGGAGATGTGTCCAAGAAGGCGAACCGGAATTACGTGGGATAGGGCGCTTGTCAATAGTGGGATCGTCAATTGTATTCCAGTCTCCTCCCAGGATAAGTTGAGAATTATCTCGTTGTAGCAGTTGAGAGCTCAATTCGTGGAGAAAATCAGCTGTCTTGCAATTTGGTGCGTATACATTAACCAGTGTGTATTTGTTACCCCAGATTTCTACATCTAAAATTAAATAACGCCCCTCCGGGTCAGCAACAGAATTTAAAACAGTGTAGTGTAGGTGTTTGCTAAAAAGAATCGCCACCCCCCTAGTCTTCCTCGTGTTATCTTCAGAAACACAGCTATCCAACCATGTTGCCCGAAGAGCAGAAGAGGCGCCCGCCATCCAGTGGGTTTCTTGGAGAAATATAATTTGAGGTTTAAACCGTTTCAGGTGTGTGACAACTCTTCTACGTTTTATCGGGGAGTTAAGGCCGCCCACGTTCCAGGACATAATCTTAAAGCTAGAATCTGCTGAAGAGGTCCCTACTCTAGGATCAGTCATTAGTCTACTAACCTACCCCTACCCGAGGGAGACACTTCAGCAGGAACATCATGTCACATCGTCGCCCTCCTCCTTCCCAGCGAGCGGAGAGGAACGACCGAAACCAAACAGTACCATAGAGCCCAGGAGCGGATCGGGCGAGGAAGGCACGGCACGGGCAGAACAAAAAAACAAACAAAAAAACACACATTGCTTCACATAACATTTTTCATTTTTTCCACACCAAACTAATAACCACGCAAGTGCTAAACCCTCCGGTAGCACTGGCGAGAAACTTATCAGAAGTATTTGCAACATTAAAATTCAGGCTGAGTAGCATATAGAGAGACCAAATGTCTTGCTCGTGTGAAAATTAAACCGACTCAGGCATAGATTATATAACAAAATGTCTAGTCTTGGTGTGGTGGATTCCCAGGATTCAACATGTGTGTAACATGGGAGTGTGCGGTGGCGGGCTCAACAAATATCAATGTGCGGCCATTATCTTGAATGCGTAATTTAGCGGGATACATCAATGCAAATCTAGTATTGTTCTCATGGAGTATTTTGCAAACATCCGAGAACTCCCTTCTCTTCTGTGCAACAGAGGCCGAGAAGTCTTGAAAAATCAAAATACGTTTTCCCTGCACTACCAATTGTGGGAGTTTGCGATAAGAGCGCAATACATGTTCCTTCATACGAAAGTCCATGAATTTCGCAATGACTGGCCTCGGTTTCATTTCAGCATCAGGTCGAGCAGGACCTATTCTGTGCACCCTTTCAATGGGAGATAAGAATGGGGCATCTGTGATACCCAACGCCTGGAATATATTAGTCGTTACAAAATCTGACAATTGTCTGTCTTTAACTGCTTCGGGGATGCCCACAAAGCGTAGATTCGATCTTCTATCCCTGTTTTCAAGCTCATCTATTTTTGCCTGTAGAGTTTTAAGAGAGGAATCTTGAGTGTCAGTGGAGCGTTGGAGTGTGTGTATCTGATCCTCCCCATCGCTAACCCGCTGTTCTAATGAGGTGATCCGTGAGGTGTTATGGTCAATTTTCGCAAGTGTCGAATCAAGTAGTGTCTGTATCTGTTCAAGCCTTTTATCAATTAAAGGAATATTCTCAAGTTTCTTGTCAATTTGGGGCATGAGGAGCCGGGAGAGCTCCTGGGTCATATGTATTAACGAGGTTTGATCAGGAAGCGCCTCCACCTCCTGAGTTTGGTCTCGGGAGTTCCCTGCCTCCGGGGGCGAGGGGGGGCTGGGTTTCCCCGCTGTGTTCTTGGTCTTACTCATTCTTGTAGTAACTGAGGACTGGGAGAGTCTAACCGCTGGAGTTTTATGGACGTATTTGTCCATCCCCCGGTCCGTAGACCACTATCTGCAATAAGCTAGGGACTCCTATACCAACACACTGCAGTATATGATAATAAAACACTTCACGTAAGGGCCTGAGTCAGAAGATATGTCAGTGCTACTCAGCAAAAAAATAACAACAACATTTAAGTAGACATTAGTTTACACAGTATGCAGATAGGGGTATTGTAGGGGCATTGCACCTTAAAATCTCCGGGTTGGAGCCTAAGTCAGGGCAAAACAACTGTGGGACAAATATTAAGAAAGATAGAATAAATTGCCCCCGTAAAAAGGCTTTTTAAAGGATAACAGTGGATTAGTATAGCCAATTCACTGCTGAAACCAAGTAGCCACCAGATGGCGATATAACCTCAGAAATTTCTGCACAGCGATTTCCACACACTCGTGTATCAGTGTCGCATGTGGCAGCTACCAAGAATACTAATAAATACAGTATTAAAGGAGGGCAGATAGGGACAGGAGAAAAGGATTGAAATAAAAGGGGAGAGACCAGCAAGATGCAAAAGGAAGAGTATGAGAGAAGTCTGGGCCCCCACTCCTCAATACCAAAGAGCTTAAGCACATAGGAGAGACTGAGCACTCTTTTGGAAAAAGGTATAGGGTATTGGAAGCAAGTTTAGGGAAAGGCACATATCAGGTATGTATCGAGCATTATACAAGAGGGTTGCATAAGTTCCTTGTGTAAAGTTGCAGTCCCGGGTAGTAGGACCACGCAGTCAGCGGCCAACAACAGGCAGGACCCCAAACCGCCACCCCCCTCCAGAGTAGTGTTAGCTTTGTTAGCGTATTCCTGGACCACGACTGAGGGGCCCACTCCAGCCGGCACAGGGCTCACCTCAGCGTTCACCGCCGTTGTAGTGTATAGGGACACAGGCACCAGGAACAGAGGGCTGAAGAGGAGTTGTGACACCCCGGGTTTCGAGGGGAGCAGCGTTCACCCCCCAGATAGCAGGCAGCCTTGGTTCAGCAGGCTCTCACCTCACCCGCGATGAGAGGTGTCTCCCGGGATCCTCCGCCAGCATCCGTCACGGCAGCCGAACACCCTCTCCCCATCTCTTCTCCGGACACCACAGCACAGACGTAGTAGCAGGGGCCAGGCCAGCGTCTTCCGCCTCAGGGGCCGTCTCCGTCACAGCGCTTCACCGTCGCCAGCATACACTTGTCCCGCTTGTTGGCTTCGTCTCCAGACACCGCCGCACAGCTTGTGGAGTTGAAGCTGGGGGGAGCCGGGTCAGTCCTACCACTCCAGAGGTCACCGTCCGCGTAGCGCTGCACCTCAGCTCACCGCAGGACTCCTCACCCGCGTCCAGAGGCAGCAGGGGCAGCCGAGCGTCAGGGAGCAGGAGCCGCCGGGCCGCCAGAAGCACACTGATCCTCCGCACCTCAGCAGAGCGGAATCTCCACCAAAGGGCTGCAGGTATTGGGATGCCCCCCCGTGAGCGGCAGGGGACGGGTAATGCCGGGCCTTTCGTCTTCGCGCCAGAACCTACGCCGGCGGTCATGCAGGCCGTCTCCTTGAGTGCCAAACTTCGGGGGCACACACACACACTCCTACCCTTGCAGGGTATCTCCAGGTTCCCTAAGATGTAGGGGTTGTAATGGAGCGTCTCACAAGAGATTAGAGGGCAGATAGCAGGGGATGTTAGTGGATTTTCTACCTGCAAGCCGGAGCCCAGCTAAAAAGCAGCCATGCTGGATGGCCCGCCCACCGGAAGTCAGGGCATGTAATTTAGACATAGTAGCTAGTAAACGGCCAGTTTTATTGCCCCATCGAAAGTACTTAGATTTTGTGAATGTCAGATCACGCTGTGCTTGAGATAATAAGAAATCATCCAATAATTGACGTGCTTGTGTGTATACCAACTGAGTATCTGGGGAAGGGGAATTTATGTAAGTACGTAAAGCAACCGTTAATGAGGCATGGGGAGTTTGATACTGTGCTGAGGCTTTTTTTTTCTGTTTGGAAACATATACTATTTTGCATCCTCTCATGGTGGCCTTTGAGGCTCCCCAAAATATAGACGGTTGCTCCCAGTAGTCGATATTATCATCAGTAAAAGTCATCCAGCTGTTCATAAGAAATAGACGAAATTCTTCTGAGTTATACAGATAAGCCGGGAATCTCCATTGTTTGAAATTTCCAGCCGATGTAGATCTAGTGAGATGAAGTGTAATTGGGGCATGGTCGGAAACCAGAATATTGTGGATGTCTGTTTTTAAAACTTGTGAGACCAAAGAGTCGCTTATAAGAAAAGAATCTATTCTAGACCAGGAGCCATGTACTGCTGAAAAGAAGGTAAAAGAGTGATCAGTTGGGTTAAAAAGCCTCCAAATATCACTGAGTTGCAGTGTTGTCTTTAAGAAGTGTCTTTGTTTGCAAGAAGACAATAAAGGATTTTGTGGAGTAGGCTGTTTATCAATCATGGGGTTATCGACTGAGTTAAAGTCACCCGCAATGATTAGAAGACCGTTTTGCCGTTGTGCCAAGGTTTGTGTTAAAGTTTGTAAAAATTCAGCGGTTGAAACATTAGGTGCGTATATATTAACTAGGGTGTAATTCATTCCCCATATAGTCGCATCTATAATTATAAATCTTCCTTCTGAGTCAAGTATGGAGTTAGTGATGGAGTATTGGACATTTTTCTGAAACAAAATGGACACTCCCCTAGTTTTTCTATGAAATTTGGAAGAGACACATTCCCCCAACCATGGAGCCCGCAGTGTTGAGTCACCTCCCGCCTCCCAATGCGTCTCCTGCAGAAACATAACATCTGGACGAAATTTACGCAAATGGGTCACCACCCTTTTTCTCTTGATGGGTGAATTGAGGCCCCCCACGTTCCAGGATATTAATTTCAGAGGGGCAGCAGAAGCCGAAGGGGGAATGGGCTGAGAATTAGAATGCATTATCCAACACCCAATTTAGGAAACCAACCTGTCAAGGTGTATGTACAATTTGGAGGAACCCCCCCGTCCCAGCCATCGGGAGGGACCCAACGCCCAAGGGGGCGGGGAGAGGACACAGGCACCGGCAACAGTGACATCACATACCAACAATGCTTCAAACCACTTTCTACATTTTCCATAACCAAACATTGTAAGGGTAGTCAACACACTTAGAGCGCTGACACCCGCAAACATATACCAAAGAAACATGGAAGAAAGCAACAACAAAAAAAGAGAAAGGAAAAGGGGAAACCACAAGAAAAAAGGAAAGAGAAGAAAAAAGACAATCATATCGAGTAGCCTTATAACATCCATTGACATTACATCTCAGTGTATATAATTATATATAAGCATATGGATTTAGTGATTAAGGGGTCCCACTGCGTTAAGCGCCCTATTAAAGTGAGTTTTCGCCAGTACTGGATCCGAGAAAAAAATATCACGACCATTCTCCTGCAACGGCAGCTTAGCCGGATACAGTAGTTGGAAGTGTGTACCATTGCCATGGAGTAATTTGCACACCTCCACAAATTCCTTCCTTTTTTGGTAGACCGAGGCCGAAAAATCCTGGAAGATTAAAATCTTCGACCCTCCACCTCCAAGCGTGGGATCTTGCGATAAGCTCCCATAATCGCCTCTTTCATGTGGTAATCCAAATATTTAGCTATAACAGGCCGTGGTCTAGCTGCAGAATCGGGCCTCTCTGGACCCAGCCTGTGTGCACGTTCAATATGTGCTAAAAAGGGGAGATCTTGGGCCCGCAATTCCCTAGGAAGGGCGGTTGTAAGGAACTCAAGGAGTTTAGGTCCCCTGACCGGGTATACCAATGAAACGGAGATTGTTTCGTTTATGACGATTCTCCATGTCATCTACCTTGGCCTGGAGGTTTTGAATAGAGGTAGTTTGGATATCGACTAACTGTTGTAATGCGTTAGTACGATCTTCGGAATCACTGGTCCTTTGTTCTAGAGAAGCGATTCGGGTAGTATTGGTATCTATTTTAGTTAAAGCTGCATCAAATGCAGTTTGTAAGGTTTCTAGCTTTTTATCAATTAACGGCATAATGATTTTTGAAATTTCTTGGGCCGTCTCAGTGGCCGATGGAATTTTTGGGGCATTGATGGGAGAGTAAGGGGCACTTAAAGAATCTTCCTCTTCTGAATTGCGTACCGGGGAAGAGGGCGCAGTAGACCGTCCCTGATTATTTTTAGATTTCCCCACTCTCGTACTTGCAGAGGAACTTTGGGACTTTTGGGAACTGGTTCTGTTCTAATATTTATCCATTTTCCCCCCTCCTCCTCTACCTCCAATGTTCGATAAATAAATGCCTTTTGTTACAGCAAGGGCTTGCAGGTCTGGAAAAGGCTACTCAAAGAAATAGATTAAACCAACATTCAGTACAGTAATACTACAAAGTACTCAGAACAGTCGTCACAACTAATTTACAATGGCATCGGTAATTGCGTACTCAACAGCATAAGTGAATACCAACTATTATATCAAAGAACAATCAGTAGCATTAAGAATAGTTTCCAGAGGGAAACAAAAAAAAAAAAAAAACCCCACAAAATATAATTGAAAAACTTGCAGACCTAGCCGGGTCACCCTAAAGGTGAAGTCAAGTACCTTCAAATAGTATAGAATTGCAGGCCTAGCAAGGCCACTCCAGAGGTGAAAACAAACCTTGTGGGTAATTTAACAATGCAATGTACTTATATTCAGTGTTTGAAATAATCCCAGGTTGAGAGCACACTCTGTGCAGCGAGAATGCAGAGCGCGTAAAAAATGGTATAAAGTAAAACATACAGGTACCAAGCTGTCGACTCTCTCTTGTACTCTCTAGCCAAGAAATGGTGTAGCAATGAAACAACTGCTGCGGTATTATGTCTAGAATAGTGATGACGTTTCAATAAAGATAAAAATCTGGAATGTCTCTCCTGACCTAAAAGTGAGAGCCACCAGGTGGCGCCAGCACATCAGTTACAAATATTGTACCTTCAATACGAACCCCAATATAACATTTAAATATAAGCAGAAAAAAAAAATATATATATATATATATATAAAAACTCAATGTTAAAATCAAAGAAGTGAAGAAACTGATGTTGTATAGGGCACAGGATACACTTAAATTCCTCTCGTGTGTATGAAGCTAACACAAACGTACAGGCGCCAGCATTAGGGACCACCCCTTAATAATGAAGGGTTTTTAGGAATAGTTCCAATTGATAGTCACCAAGAGTTTATGAGTCCATGAATTGACAGGGAACTCAGTTCAAGCCAATAAGACAATCATTCACAGGCACGGGTTGTAGTCAGAGGAACAAAGGTCTATTTATAGGAACCTGAAAGAAAGGGGAGGTAGTAAGGAGGAAAGATAGGATGTGTGGAAGGGAAAAGGGGTATAGTGTGGGAAAGGAAAGGAAAACACAATAGGAAGGGAGGTTCAAAGAAAGGGAAAACTGAAAAGGGGATGTTAATTAAGAAGTAGTGGGGATACACAAACAATGTTAGTACCCTTTAGGGGGGAGAAAGCAGCCAGACGACCAGGCTCCCACTCGCCTCCAGCAACCAGACGACAGCTCCGCGATGGTCAGCAGCAGGGCCGGGTCGGAGGCCAGCAAGTCTTCCGATCCACCTCCGCAAGACGCTGTCAGCACAGGGGCCTCCAGAGCTGTTGCCTGTAGAATCACCAGGAGGCACAAAGTGAACACAGAGACACCTAGATCCGCTGGATACCCCCTCCCCCAGATGCAGGGTCCACCGCCGTGCTCAGCTTCCACGAGGTCCCTAGAGGGGAGTCTTTTTAGCGGTTCTGGCAGCCAGAAAGATCAATATTAGGAAAATTTGTTCCTTGAAAGAAGTCAAGAAAACAGGAAGTAAACCTCTTTGTGGGGGCACTCTTATTAAATAGTCTAATTTATTTAAAACATAACGTTTATTAAGTCAAGTAAAAAATGTTATTTATAGCCTTTCTCAAACAAAAAAGATTTTTGACCTCTAAATATGGGTCACCCTCAGGTGAAAATATATAGTATGATGTAAGGTTATATCAAAGAACTTTTTATTTAAATAATTTAATTATAGAATAAAATAAACAAGGTCAGAAAGTAATAATCCGACCATAATGGCATATTAATATTTCTAACTGGACGATCTACCTGTAGTTAGTAGTTGATATATCACTTCTATTGAGGGAAATAAACCAATAACAGTTTTTTAACCAGAGATTATTCCTAGATACTTCTAAATAGGAAAGGCACACATCAACTTAATTTGTAGCTGATCACTGTCCCTGCTAAGAACAAAATATATCAGAGCAGGCCTTATGGATCAGAACCTTATTTTGTTGAAATCCTGGTACATATACAAATGGTAATAAACTTTCTTTTGTGAGTGAGTGTCTTCCTGAATGAGGCAGAAAAAACATATACTCCACAATAATTATGACAATTTGTTTATGACCACAATAAAAAGTACAAGTAACAATAAATTTTCTCTGTGAGTAATTATTTCCCCCAAACATAGAAACAAAAAAGCCCTATACTCCGCAATAGTTAGAACATTTTGTTATATGAACACAGTTTACACAAGGGGATGATATGTCCCCTAATATTGTACCATCAAAAGCTTTATGATAATGTGCGGTTTAAAAGTTAAATGTTTCACTGTGTTTGTAGCAATTCTATAGTTATTAAGAATAGTGCAGTATATGGCATGTATAGGGCAGTATATGGTGTCAGCAAAAGAAACTCCTCCGCAATAATTAGAACACTCAGTTATATAAACTCAGATCTAGCGGGGGATGGTATATCTCCTGATATTGTACTGTCAATAGATTTTATAATAATATATAGTTTGAAAATTAGGTACTCCACTGTGCTTACAGCAATTACTGAGGAGAAAACGGTATGTAATCTCAGCAGAAGAAAAAGAAAAAACTATTGTAACAATTTCTTATGTGGACTCAGATCTCCACTATACTTGCAACAGTTTTGTTATTTTTCGAGCAGTATGTGACATCAGCAACAGAAACAAAGTTACAAAGAAATGTCAAACTTCCTGTGAATGAAATCATAGACAGAAGAAGAATTATATCAGGTTAGCTGAGTCAACTTATTAAAACTGTAAGTATAACTACAATAGACATGGTGGAGAAGATTAATTAAATTGCCAACAAAGGATATTTTTGTGGATTAAAAAATCCTCAGCTATGGACAGAAAAGGAGCCCGTCCCGTGTGTCCGGTCAACTTCTGCTGCCTTCCCATGTGTGTACAAGTACACAGTAAATGGGAGGTGAGAGAGTTGGCCAGACGGCAACAGGCTGAAGAAAGAAAGAAGTGTTTCTTGCTGTCATCCGCTATAGCGTCCCGCAGCCCTGTTGATATTTAATCAGCGCAGGGCTAGGAGGTGCCGCCAAGCGGATGATGAGAGCGCACTGAAATACCTAGCAGGGAGAGAGAGTCCCCGTATGCAGCGGTAGCGGCTGACGTCTCCGTTAGTGCCGTAGTCCGGGTGAACAAGATGACAGATGGTGAACAAGCCCGTTTTCAGGGTGAAACGTACGTTCAGTACTTGTCTTTGAGCGTCACATGACGCTACTTCCGGAATCCCGAGACACGTGACAGGGGCCCGGACTACGGCACTAACGGAGACGTCAGCCGCTACCGCTCACCTCCCATTTACTGTGTACTTGTACACACATGGGAAGGCAGCAGAAGTTGACCGGACACACGGGACGGGCTCCTTTTCTGTCCATAGCTGAGGATTTTTTAATCCACAAAAATATCCTTTGTTGGCAATTTAATTAATCTTCTCCACCATGTCTATTGTAGTTATACTTACAGTCTTAATAGGTTGACTCAGCTAACCTGATATAATTCTTCTTCTGTCTATGATTTCATTCACAGGAAGATTGACATTTCTTTGTAACTTTGTTTCTGTTGCTGATGTCACATACTGCTCGAAAAATAACAAAACTGTTGCAAGTATAGTGGAGATCTGAGTCCACATAAGAAATTGTTACAATAGTTTTTTCTTTTTCTTCTGCTGAGATTACATACCGTTTTCTCCTCAGTAATTGCTGTAAGCACAGTGGAGTACCTAATTTTCAAACTATATATTATTATAAAATCTATTGACAGTACAATATCAGGAGATATACCATCCCCCGCTAGATCTGAGTTTATATAACTGAGTGTTCTAATTATTGCGGAGGAGTTTCTTTTGCTGACACCATATACTGCCCTATACATGCCATATACTGCACTATTCTTAATAACTATAGAATTGCTACAAACACAGTGAAACATTTAACTTTTAAACCGCACATTATCATAAAGCTTTTGATGGTACAATATTAGGGGACATATCATCCCCTTGTGTAAACTGTGTTCATATAACAAAATGTTCTAACTATTGCGGAGTATAGGGCTTTTTTGTTTCTATGTTTGGGGGAAATAATTACTCACAGAGAAAATTTATTGTTACTTGTACTTTTTATTGTGGTCATAAACAAATTGTCATAATTATTGTGGAGTATATGTTTTTTCTGCCTCATTCAGGAAGACACTCACTCACAAAAGAAAGTTTATTACCATTTGTATATGTACCAGGATTTCAACAAAATAAGGTTCTGATCCATAAGGCCTGCTCTGATATATTTTGTTCTTAGCAGGGACAGTGATCAGCTACAAATTAAGTTGATGTGTGCCTTTCCTATTTAGAAGTATCTAGGAATAATCTCTGGTTAAAAAACTGTTATTGGTTTATTTCCCTCAATAGAAGTGATATATCAACTACTAACTACAGGTAGATCGTCCAGTTAGAAATATTAATATGCCGTTATGGTCGGATTATTACTTTCTGACCTTGTTTATTTTATTCTATAATTAAATTATTTAAATAAAAAGTTCTTTGATATAACCTTACATCATACTATATATTTTCACCTGAGGGTGACCCATATTTAGAGGTCAAAAATCTTTTTTGTTTGAGAAAGGCTATAAATAACATTTTTTACTTGACTTAATAAACGTTATGTTTTAAATAAATTAGACTATTTAATAAGAGTGCCCCCACAAAGAGGTTTACTTCCTGTTTTCTTGACTTCTTTCAAGGAACAAATTTTCCTAATATTTAGCTGTTTTTTTTACCTCGGGGTGCACCGCCAGCAGGATGATCTGTTTCTGGAAATACTTTCCCTAATTGTCTTCCAGATTGCTGGTTTACAATATTTGTCATCATTTTCTGATAGGTTGTGCAGGAACATCCCCCCTTTCCCAGCCAGAAAGATCAGCAAGCAGCCAGGCCGCCCAGGGCTTAATTGAACAGCTACTCCCGTGTAAGCGTGTGTGTCTCTCCAGACCCGAGCACGCAGGCAGCACTACCCGCGTGGCATGGCGCCTCTGCTCCGAAGCACACCAGCCCCCACCACCGCGATCCCCTCACCGCAGACCCCCAGGAGCAGAAGGAAACCCGCTGAGTACAGCTCCGGTAAGGCCAGCGGGAGGAGAGGCTTGAGAGACCGCTGCAAGCTGCCCAGGGACACGTTCCCGCCTGGCAATGGCGTCTCAGGAAAGCCCGATGCTCTGCAGGTCAGACTACGGGGATCATATGGCTCCAATCCCCCCAATACACAGCTTGTCGGGTCCAGCAGGATCCCCCTCGTGCAGGGATAGCAAAAAGAGCACCTTTGTGGGAGATATGAGCAAGGATGGGGACAGATTTTGCTGGGGGGGGGAAGAGTCAAGCTAAAATGCGGCCATCAAGATGCGCCGCCCACCGGAAGTCCCCGGCTCCTTTCCTAGTTAATGCGGGTATGGGAGCTATGACAGAATAATTTTGAATTAATCTTCGGTAGAAGTTAGCAAACCCCAGAAAATGCTGAACTCCTTTTTGGGTAGCTGGAAGTGCCCAATCCTGAATCGCCTGGACTTTAGTGGGGTCCATCTGTAACCTCTGCCCTGAAAGAATGGAACCGAGGAATGGAATCGTAGGTACTTCGAAGGTGCACTTCTCTAATTTACAGAATAATTGATTCCTTCGTAAACGAGTTAGCACTTCTCTGACTTGTTCCCGATGGGTCTTCAGATCCCTAGAAAAAATGAGGATGTCATCCAGATACACTACCAAGCAATCATAGAGGAGGTACCTGAAGATTTCGTTAACGAACTCTTGAAAGACGGCTGGGGCGTTACATAGGCCAAAAGGCATTACCAGGTATTTGTAATGGCTGTCGCGGGTATTAAATGCCGTCTTCCATTCGTCACCTGGGTGAATATGTATAAGATTGTAGGCCCCTCGTAAGTCCAGTTTAGTAAATACAGTAGCTCCTTTAACACGGTCGAACAGTTCTGGAATCAGGGTTAATGGATATCTGTTCTTAATTGTTATGTCATTGAGACCTCTATAGTCAATACAGGGCCGCAAACCCCCATCCTTCTTTTTGACGAAGAAAAACCCCGCCCCGGCCGGAGATGTGGAAGACCTGATGAACCCTTTATCCAAGTTCTCCCGGATATACTCCGACATGGCCTGTGTCTCGGGAAGTGAGAGAGGGTAGATTCGACCTCGGGGAGGAGTCTTACCAGGTACTAGCTCAATGGGACAATCCCAAGTACGATGCGGGGGCAAGGTGTCCACCCCATGCTTACTGAAAACATCTTGAAAGGCTTGGTATTCCACAGGAAGGCTGGAAGGACTGGAAGAATAGAGAGGTCTTACTGAAGGTAAACAGTTCTGGAAGCAGTCTTGTCCCCAAGAGAGAACATCCATAGTTTGCCAGTCTATGTGGGGATTGTGTTTGATTAACCATGGAAACCCTAGGATCAGTTCATGAGAGGCTTTAGGAAGTACAAGGAAAGAGATTTTTTCTGAATGAAGAACTCCGACCTTCATCTTGAGAGGAATAGTACGAAAGGATATAATACCCTCAGGGATATAACTTCCATCCACCGCAGTAACAGAAATGGTACGATTCAAAGGAACCGTTTGTATTCCAGATCGTTTAACCAGAGCTGATGTAATGAAGCTTTCAGCGGCTCCGGAGTCGAGTAGTGCAGGGATGAAAAGAAAAGGAGAGGGGAGCTCCAATTGGGTTAACAAAACAGACTCTTTCTTGGTATGTAATTCTGAGAATTCTCCTAGCTTGACCTCTCCAGCACAAGCTAGGAGCAGGCGTTTCCCGGACGTAGATTGCAAGTTTTGACAAAGTGATCAGATGCACCACAATACAAGCAGAGGTTCCCTTGTCGCCGTCTCTGACGTTCTTCGTTGGAGAGGCGGGAGCGATTGATCTGCATGGGTTCTTCCACAGTTGGTGATGATGGTGTTGGTGGAAGAAGAACTCTAGGCTTAGGGCGATCTGACCGTGACCTTTCCATACAGCGTTCTCTGTACCTCAGGTCTAATTTATTGCATAAAGAAATTAATTTATCCAACTTATCAGGTACATCCTGAGTTGCGAGGTCATCTTTGATCTTTTCGGAGAGACCGCTCCAGAAAGCTGCAAAGAGAGCCTCCTCGTTCCAGTTCAGTTCTGAGGAGAGAGTACGAAACTGGATCACGTACTGACTGACCATACGCGTGCCCTGACGCAGGCGCAGGATCTCCAATGAGGCGGCAGAAGTCCTGCCCGGTTCGTCAAAGATTCTTCGAAAGGTGGCCACGAATTCTGAATAGTTAGACAGGATGGGATCCATCCTCTCCCACAAGGGTGAAGCCCATTCCAACGCTTGCCTGGCAAGTAAAGAAATGATATAAGCTACTTTGGTTCGTGCTGATGGGAAGTTGGCTGACTGTAGTTCGAACTGGAATTCGCACTGGTTAAGAGACCCGCGCCATTGTTTTGGATTCCCATCGAACTTACTGGGAGATGGCAAATGCAGCCGTGGAAGTGGTACTGGTACAGGAGGAAGCGGGACCAGAGGTGCTAATGTGGGAGCAGCTGTAGATACTTGAGGGGCCGTCATGGCAGCACAGAGAGAGTCGAGACGTTCGGACATATTCTGCATGAACTGCACAATTTGAGATTGTGTGTCCTCCTGCTTACTTAAGCGAGACCAGATATCTGCAGTTGAATCCCCTCCTGAGGCCTGATCACCCATCGAATCCATTCGGCCACTGCTTACTGTCACGTCTAGCAAAGTTTGAGGATCCGGCAGCTTAGATTTGCCCGAGGAAGTAGATGGCTGTGGGTGAACAAGATGAGGGGGTTGGATATAGTTCCTTCGCATGGGACACAGAGCAATGAAGAACGTAGGCGGGGTTGAAAGTTAATGAATAGTATTTATTATGTACAGGGCTGAGGTAGAGAACTGTGGCTGGAGCACGATGGGTAAAGAACGTAGTTGCAGATAAAGAACTGCAGGTTGTGGCTTGAAAGACAAGGTTGTGAATAATGAACTGCGGAACTGTGGATGGTGGTTAAAAGACGTGGCTGAAGACAAGGACTGTGGTATGGAGGATGAGGCTGAAGATAATCTGCATGTTGTGATCGGTGGTACAAAGACGTGGCTGGTGAAGTAGATCTGTGGAGTGTGGCTTGAAAGATGAGGCAGAAGACCCGGTGCCGACTGTGCCCAAAGAGTCTCACTGGACCGGGTTTTCCAGGAGCGCTTCCACAGGCAGTAGCAGGTTAGGAACGGCAGGACTGCAGCAGCAACAGAGTACCGACCAAGCAGGAGCAGGAGTAACCAGAATACGACAAGGATCCTGGGAGCACAGGCTAAAGCACCTACAACAGGGTTGTAACTTGAAGCACTGGCATCCCTGTCCTAAACCAGCCCCCTTTTATAGGGAGAGCTTCCCCTGGATTAGCTGGAAGAAACAGGAAATAGGAACTATGCTTAAAACTTGGTCTCCAACATGGCGGCGCCTAGTAATGCAGACCTTTCTGCAAAGCCACATTGCTCACTGCCTCTGGTCTCCTAGCAACAGCTCAGCAAGAGCGACCCGCTGTAGCGGCGTCCCGCCGTCATGAGCTGACCCCCTCACCGCCGCCACTGCTGCCCCCGGACCTGGCGCAGCAGCCCACCTCCGCCGCTGCCCGCACATTGCCAGAGAAGCCAGCCCCACGGCCCCAGCGTACTGGTAAGACTCCAGACGCTGACAGCATTATTCTAATCATTTTTATAGCCAAAACTCTGGAGTAAAAATTCTATAGTTGGTGAGGCAGTGCCTCACCTGGTTAACTTTTCTGCACATCTCTGATCAAAACTCACTGAATTTAAAGGAGTTTATACTGCTGCACCTGTGTATAATGCCCAGATGTACGCTTTGGATCATATATTGCATGTAAATCTGGCTCTGGTGCTAGGCAGTGCCTCCTGAGCTATTTAGCTCACTGCACGTCCCTGCTTGTAGAAGGCTGTTGTACACGACTCTTAGTTCCAGAATGTTTATTGGAAGGATGGATTCCAGACTTGACCACCTGCCTTGGAAGTTTTCCCCTTGGGTGACCGCGCCCCAACCTCTTAGATTTGCATCCGTGGTTAGAAGGATCCACTTCTGAATCCCGAACACTATGGATGGCCTCATCCAGACCTCGAACCACAAGAAAGAGGTAGGCAGTAATGCCTACCTACATTTCAAAAGTCCCCACTATACCCCATAGAAGACCAATATTCCAATGGGTCAGTTTATGCGCCTAAAAAGAAATTGTTCATCTGATGTACTTTTTCAGAAACAAGCCTCTGAGATGATGTTAGCCTTTGAGAATAGGGGCTACCCCAAAGAACTATTACAAAATGCCTTAGAAGAGGTTGGTCAAATGGACAGGAAACAGCTTCTAAAAACAAATGTGAAACCCAAGCAGAAGCCTTTACAGAAGGAAATGTCCTTCATTTCCACCTTTAATAACTGCTCGACTGAGATTAAACATATAATTAATAACAATTACAATATATTAAGATATGATACAATTTTAAAAGATCTTTTACCACCAAACCCACATTTTATTTTTAGAAAAAAATCGGTCCTTAGGGTCTTACTTAGCCCCAAGTCTTCTTAAATCCTCTTTAAAAGCACAAGTTCCTAACAAGAATATATCCTGGTTACCAAAACAAACTGGATTCTACAGATGTGGAAAGACTAAATGCATCACTTGTAAACCTGCACTAAATAAGACCATAAAGATACCTGTAACCTTCACAAATAAGGAATTTGTTATAACTAGTTTTATCAACTGTGATACAAGTTGGGTGATTTATGTCTTAATCTGTGGTTGCAACTTGTTATATGTGGGTCTGACCACTAGGTCCCTAAAAACTCGCTTCACTGAACATAGAAGATATATCATCAATACGGTGACCAACCACATTATTCCAAGACATTTTACCAAATACCACGAGGGAAACCCAGAAACATTGAAAATTATTGGTCTCGAACACATCCCTCTTACAAAAAGAGGAGGAGATAGATTTGCGAGGCTCTGCAGGCAGAAGATCTACTGGACTTTTCAACTAAACACCTTACACCCTGATGGCTTAAATGAAGCCTTGGAACTTAATACGATATTGTAGGTCCGCTTCTCATGGACCCTATGTCATGCGGAGTCTAGCCCTCCTTCACTCTCTTCCCTTCCCTTCTGGTATTATTACATTTCTATAGATCACCTAATGTATTAATAGGGTTCAGTATAACCAATGTAAGAAATGGAGATTGCCCTCTTGAGAACAACAAGTTCTTTAGAAATAATTTGAATCTAAAAAGTTTGGGTCTATCTAAAACTGCCAGTTTTTCTAATTATGCATATATTATTTATCTTTTTTAATATATATCTACCTTATTTATATAGATATAAATTTGTTTTCTGTTTTGGAATTTCATTAACCATTGTATGAATATACTAACAGGGGTTAATCCCCGTTCTTTATCTTTATTTTCATTTTTATTTAATATTTTTTTCATTATATTTTTCTAATCAATTTTATATTTATTTTTGTTCTTTGACTCTACCAAAATACTAGTAATAATGGTTTTCTCTTTAAGACAGAGTTCTTTTTTGTTCATCCAGGGTTGCTAAGCAACCATAATAGTACTTCTGTGTATGTTATTAGCCTACCATGCACTGAGACACGTGACTAGTGTCACATGAACATGAGCCCGGTCAGGTGATTACACTTGTCATTCAAACAACTATTTCCCGGCTGGTCTGATCATGTGACTTACCCCCATCCATGTGACCTGCTAAGAATTTTCATTGGTGCATTTTGCACATGTGATTGGGCTCCGATCATGTGACCAGAGTTACTATTAAAATCAAAATTATTAAAAATATTACTATCTCTTGATTTTATCAAAACAATAGTAGTGATGGTTTTTTCTTTAAGACAGAGTTTTTTCCTTTTAATGAGGGTTACTAAGCAACCACAATAACACTTCCTGGTATGTTACTAGCTTACTTTGCTCTGAGACATGTGACTAGTGTCAGATGAACGTGAGCCTGGTCAGGTGATTACACTTGTCATTCAAACAATCACTTCCTGGTTGATCTGACCACGTGACTCATCCCCGTCCATGTGACCCACAAAGAGCTTTCATTGGTGCAATTTTCACATGTGATCGGGCTCCGATCACGTGACCGGAGTTTGACTATTAAAAATAGCACTGTTTCTTGTCTCCAGCTTCCTTTTTAAAAAATTATTTTAATTTATAATGTAAAATGTATTTATTGTGTATATTAAGGTATAAAATGTGGAATTTGATGTAGTAAAAATTTGGATGTCAAAAAATCCTGAATCAGCTGTCTCCACTTATGACATCACTTCTCCTATAAAAAGGGGATCAGTCTCAATGCCAAACCACCTTTGATAAAGCTGCCTGGTGCAGCGAAACGCGTCAGGTTCTAAGACCCTAAGTGGACACTTTTGACCAGCGCCACCATTGCCTGTTCATAACAGTCAGGATTTTCAACCTAACAGTTCCCTTGCTGTGGACCAGGACTCCATTGCCGGCTGCTGCTGCCGTATGAATTATACACTACTGGAGACCTTCTGATTGGAACATGGAACTGTTTCTCCACTGTGGACCAGGACTCCATTACAGGTTGCCTTTGCCATACGAACCATACATCATTGGAGCCTTCTAAATTGGAACACGGAACTGTGGATGAATTATTAACATTCATTGTCAATTTCTGGACATACTCATATGACTGTATATATGCTACCATTTTTTTGGCGATATTACAAATCTGGTCATAATCAAATTATCTCCACTAACGGCACGCTTCTGAGACTTATATTTACTACTAAGGAATTCCTTTTTAATAATTTTATCGAATATTAATTGTTTTTTTAATTTGGGTTAAATATTTTCTCTGATGTAGTAATAAAAGGTGTATTTAACATTATTCTGTGTCTTAAGCCCTGTATACCCCCCTTTTCTACTTCTGAATCCCGAACCTGCTGCCCTCAAGAAGTTGAGGCATTTGCAGCCACCAGAGGAGCAAAATCCTGGCTTTCGGCGACAGACGTATCCTCTGGTGCATGTGCAGATGAGATCCCGACCACTTGTCCAGGAGATCCAGTTGGAAGGGCTGTGCTGACTTCTGAAGATTTAGGATCCATCCATGATCCCCGAACAGTCAAGTTGTGAGAACTATGGACTGCAACAACTTCTCCCTGGACGATGCTTTTATCAGCAGGTCGCCCAGATATGGAATTATGTTCACTCCCTGCTTGTGGAGCATCATCTCTGCCATTACCTTGGTGAACACCCTCGGTGCCGAGGAGAGGCCGAATGGCAGCGCCTGGAACTGGTAGTGACAGTCCAACAGTGCAAATCTGAGATAAGCCTGGTGCAGTGGCCAAATTGGAATGTGAAGGTACGAATCCTTGATATCTAGGGATACCAGAATTCCCCCTCCTCCAGACCTGAGATCACTGCTCTCAGAGATTCCATCTTGAACTTGAATTCTCTCAAATATGGATTTAATGATTTGAGGTTCAATATTGGTCTGACCGTCCGGTTTTGGCACCACAAATAGGTTTGAGTAGCAACCCTTGTTTACCAGATGAGGTGGATCTGGAACAATGACATTTGCCTTTTCCAATTTTTTAATGGCTTCCTGCAGGATAGCCCTTTCTGTCAGCAAAGCTGGTAAGCCTGATTGAAGAATCTGTGAGGTGGAAGTTATTGAAACTCCAGTCTGTACCCCTGGGATACAATATCTTGTACCCAGGGGTCCAGGCCTGAGGACACCCAGACCTGACTGAAATTCCGTAGATGAGTTCCCACCTGCCCGATCTCCAGGCTAGGAGGTCCACCGTCATGCTGAGGATTTTGAGGAAACAGAACCCAGCTTTTGTTCCTGGGGACCTGTCGGTGCAGGTTTTCTGGATTTTCCCCAACCACCTCTGAAGAAGGTGGAAGAGGCTTTGGACTTCTTAACCTTTGCGGTCCAAAAGGACTGCATTATGGCCCTCATTCCGAGTTGATCGCAGAGATTCATCGCATCGCAAACGGCCCGAAAACAAGTAAACGCGCATGCGCAAAAGCGTAAATACGCATGCGCGAGCAGAGCGATACGACACTTGTGCAGAAATACAACACAGAAAACTGCTCGTAACACAGAAACGAAAACGGGGAGTGGCGAAGGCGTGACAGAGGCGCGACTTTGAATTCTGATGACATGGGCGTGAAAGTAGGCGTCTAGTGTGGGAGTATGCAACTAGCAGTAGGCGTGTTTTTCGCAAAACTGCTTTTTCGCAATGAAACTTAACACAGCAAAGCCTCGCTATCTTGCTGCAGCAGCCGAGTAGGTCTGCAGTTACTCTGCATTTGCGAACTAGTGTTACAAGTGTGTATGCACTAATTACCAGTTAATTGGAGAGCACATTCATCTGTTGTCCAATTACTTGCTAAACACTGCTCTGCTGAAGTACTTCAAACAGCAATTCTAAGCACCTAAAAATCTGTCACGCTGCCAAATATGGCTTTTATTTTTGTGCAAGTTTTGTTTGTTAAAAATTATGTTAAGTGCATTCTTTAATGTTTTAAATACTACAAAATGCAAACAACTGAAACTAACCAAACTTATAAACTACATCAGCAACATCTAAACTACATAAAATGTTACCTTTGTATATCCCAAATATCAGGACCAACATAATGCAGCATACACTTAACATAAATCTTTTATATTTGTTTTGAATATCTGTCAAGGTTTAAATTTCTGTCCTGTTGCCCATAGTAATCCCAAACCTGAGTTGTGTATTTTTTTGTAATATGGCAATTAAAGTGTGTTGCAAGTCAAACCTGTTGCATTTTTCAAGATGCAATTTTTTTTTTTTCCTTGTTCCCCAAGTGTCTATATGCTTTGCTAAACTTTCAAGGACTAAGATTAACATAATGCATTAACTTAAATAAAAGACACATTTTTTTTGGAACAATAATTTATTACTACTGTAATATATTTCGATATCAAAACAACATGGCTACAGGTGAGTATCACAGGCAAAGATGGACTAAGCAGCAAGCAGATGGCATTGACACAAATGACATAGCAGAACTCAGTACTAGGGAAACTCCAGCTTCTGACAAAATAATATTGTTTTATAAAAAAAATAATATGGTGTAAACACCCTGCCAGACAAATATATTTGGGGAACTGAGAAAGATTCATGAGCCACCACATACACACAACAATACACAGCACACTAGGATGAGGAAGATGGCTCTGGTGTACTTGGAAAAAAGCTCACAGGCTACAAATATCTCAAAAAACAAATAATACATTTCACTAAGAGGGAGTTAGCCATTCTGGCCACACAAGCCTACACAAAAAATACATAGAGACAACATGTAAAACATGGGTGCTGCCCATCTGGAGAGACATCACTTTCTTCTTTTTTCCCCCGCCTGATGCTGTTCTTCTTGGCTTGGTCTGCGGAGCGACCTTCGTGGCCCTGCCCAGTGGGATCTTCTTCCTGGGAAGGGGCAGGGGAGGGAGCCGATGTGGCTGGCTCTCTGCCACTGTGGGCAAGGGAGACAGCGATGGCCTAGAGACCTTGCAAGATGTTATTTGCAAGGCTTTGGAATGAGGAGGCAAGTTGATCTTGTCCCTGCCTGATCTCTGCCAGACCTTGGCAGAGTTGAGTCACACCTTGCTCAACACTGGTTCTGTGCTCAGTGAGCCGGTCAGCTATCTGGCTTACCTCCCGGATCATCCTGTCCTGAAATGCATTTAGGCTCTCACCATACCTAGCAATTTCAAGCAGGATCTCCGGGATAGCAGAGGGTTGGGTGGGGGGGCCAGTTGGAACCTGGATAGGTGGGATTTGGGGTCCCACACTACCCGAGCCACTAGGTCCCTCCACCTCAGCCTCCGCCACATAACCCTCCTGTGACTCGACCTGATCACCCCCCTGTGCTGTGTTATGTGCAAAGCAAATAGAAGAATGTGTGGGAAAAAGAGTAGAAAAAAATAATATGAGACTTTTGTATTTTACAAAAAAACCAAAATAAAATATGTGTGTAAACTTACCTGGCAAGTCATGTGCCGTCAGGATTTCAGGCAGGTCCGTGTCCATATGAGACACTCCTTGCCCCTCCTCATAACTCACAGAGTCCATCGCTATCTCCTCCAACTCTGTATACTCCACAGCGACAGCTGGTCCTCCACCTGTAGCCCTTGAGGCATTCCACTCCGCAGCCCTCTTGCCCTTCAGGCGGGATTTGAAGTCGGCCCAACTACATATGTTTTGAAAAATAGGGGCAAGGTAGAGTATTAATATTTTTGGTAATAATATATAGGACACATGTTCTGCTTTTGTTTGCTATACACAACATCACATGTAACTACCTTTTGAAGACTACTTAGCACAGATAATGGACTGCCAAGATGCACTTACCGTCGTCTAACTTCCTGTGATGTTCGGACGATAGAGCCGACTTCATTCACAGAATGAGTGATGTCCCTCCAGATGCGTTCTTTCGTAGCAGCACCCATGTTTTTCGGTCCTCTATGTATTTTTGACATGGCCTGCGTGACCAAAACACGCAACTCCCTCTTAGTGAATGCTGGCTGCCTTTTTTTACGTCTTGAAGTAGCCTGTGAGCTTTGGTCCTGTTGCTCCTCACCATCTTCCTCGTCACTAGCAGCTTCTGTATGTTGTTGTTGTGTGGCTAATGCTGAATCTCCCTCAGTTTGCCCAGTATGTGTGTCTGGAAGGGTAACCCCACTTAACTGTTGGGTATCAGAAGCTGGAATGTCTCTAGTACTGAGTCCTGCTTCTTCAGAATCCGCCTCTGCGGATTCCAGCATTCGCCGCTGCAATGCGATACGTCTTTGTGCCAATTCTGCCTGCTGCCGCTGCAAGCGGTCCATCTCTGCTGCTAAAAACTCACAAGTAGCCATGTTGGTAATGACATGTTTGTACGCACAGGTGTGTAAGTTTTTATAGGTACGTGCGCAGCGTAAATTCACACAGGTGTAAATTATGCTAATAGTGTGACTGATTGTACTGCTTATTTAAGGGCCTGGTTTGCAAGCTGTGTGAGTGGGTGTATGATGAAAGTAGCTGGTGTGTTTTGTCAGAGAAGGTGGTCGTCTTTTGTACTTAGCAGAGTGAGTATTTTTTGCATTGTCAAGCATACAGATGTCCGTTTATTAGCTTATAGCATGTAGAGCGTAGTGTGCTTTTTTTGCGAAGTTTCGTTTGTGAGTATTCCTACATTAGTCATTTGTAAAGGCAAGTATGTTTGGTGGTGCAATGGAGGTGGGTTTCTGTATTTGGGAGGATATATGTTTGTTATTTAAATGGATTAGTATGCCATATGGTTTTTTTTTTAACCTGTACTTTACAGTGTGTATGTTATATTTGTTAGCAAGTTTTTTTTGTGCTATTAGCCTCCTTGTGTGTCTCTTGTAGGTGTCAGTTATTTGGAGAAACTATCCTTATTTTGTTTGTGGGCAATTAGCCATTTTTTTTTTTGGAATTATCTGCAGCAAGTGACTTGCCATTTATTGAGCAGGTAAGTACCCTATCCCTGGGTTTTTTATTCTTTTTGGTAATTGGCTATATGATCTCTTAGCCTCCTTGTGTGTCTCTTGTAGGTGTCAGTTATTTGGAGAAAGTATCCTTATTTTGTTTGTGGGCAATTAGCCATTTTTATTTTTGGAATTATCTGCAGCAAGTGACTTGCCATTTATTGAGCAGGTAAGTACCATATCCCTGTGTTTTTTATTCTTTTTGGTAATTGGCTATATGATCTCTTAGCCTCCTTGTGTGTCTCTTGTAGGTGTCAGTTATTTGGAGAAACTATCCTTATTTTGTTTGTGGGCAATTAGCCATTTTTATTTTTGGAATTATCTGCAGCAAGTGACTTGCCATTTATTGAGCAGGTAAGTACCCTATCCCTGTGTTTTTTATTCTTTTTGGTAATTGGCTATATGATCTCTTAGCCTCCTTGTGTGTCTCTTGTAGGTGTCAGTTATTTGGAGAAACTATCCTTATTTTGTTTGTGGGCAATTAGCCATTTTTATTTTTGGAATTATCTGCAGCAAGTGACTTGCCATTTATTGAGCAGGTAAATACCCTATCCCTGTGTGTCCTGGAGTATGTGTGTGTAAAAAGTGTGTATCTTATGTTTTTTGGCACATTAATGTTTTTTAAAAATATGATTTTGGATGTTTCCAAGTTTTTATTATGCTCAAAGTAGGGCTGGTCTTGGCTGTAATAGCTACTAAAGGGACCCCTTTTTTAATATTTAGGATCTAATTATAAAACTCAGTTACATTATTCATACTTAGTTGTTATAATATATATTGTTGCTGTTATTATATGGGTATGTTTGTAATCTTTCAAACTTTTGTAATTGTGATGTTAACCTATGTTTGAAATACTTAGCTAATTTTTTTTTTTCACTTTTGTTTCCAATTTTGAAATTTTGTCCCGTCATTTATTCCTGAAGAAATGTCGTATGCTCCTGGAGTAAGTTAACACCCATACACTTTGACTTTGATTATGGATGACAATGTGTGTTTTGAATTTATGTTTTTTTTTAAATATTCTTACCTTCATTTTAAGTTGGTGATGTCGATTTTTGTGGCTGCTGAAGCCCTCCCACCCCAACCCACGGAACCACTCCCACCCCAACCGCTGCCAGCCCTCCAACCGCAACCGGCTCCTCATCAACCAAGGCAACGGAGGCGTGCTAGGCCACCAATTTTCCGTACCCGTGTCCTCCTTTTTGGGATGCCTGATGATGTGGTTTTGCGAAGATACAGGCTGCCACCTCATCTAATCCTAGACACTCTCTCCATAATAGAGAGTGATCTTGAATCTTCAATTCGGTATCCTACAGCAATAACACCATTGACACAATTCCTTGCTGTGTTACATTTTGTTGCCACTGGTTCATACCAGCATGTGGTGGGAGATCTGGTTGGCATGTCGCAGGGCCAGCTCAGTAAGGTCCTACGGCGTGTCAGCCAGGCTTTCATCAAGCGTGTAAAGCAATTTATTGCTATGCCTTTGGATGTTGGTGCCCTAGATGTGGTGAAGTGGCAATTTGACGAAGGTGGTAGTCGCTTCCCACATGTTATTGGGGTTGTGGATGGCACACATGTAGCTATTGTGCCACCAAGACATAATGAAGAAATTTATAGAAACAGGAAACTATTTCATTCTCTGAATGTAATGGTTGTTTGTGGGCCATCCCTCCAGATCCTGTCCCTGAATGTGAAGTTCCCGGGGAACTCCCATGATGCCTATGTAATTAGACAATCAGGGATATGGCAGAGATTAAGATCGAGGCAAGGACAAGACATGTGGTTATTGGGTGAGTTTTTTTTATTTTTTTATAACAATAATATTTTTCAAATATAATATTATACTTAAAATATTTTCTTTTCATCAAACAGGAGACCGTGGATATCCTTGCACCCCCTGGCTCATGACTCCTTACCGTAAGCCCAGGCCAGGACCACAGACGGCATTTAACTCCGCGCTTACTGCCACTAGACAGCTGGTGGAGCGCACAATTGGTGTCCTTAAAGGACGCTTTCGTGTGCTCCACCGCACTGGTGGCGACATCATGTATTCGCCGGAGATGGCAAGTAAAATAGTGGTCCTGTGCGCTATCCTCCATAACATCGCTGTAAGGAGTCGCGTGGAGCTTCCTCAAACAGAGGAATTGCCTGATGAGGAGCCAGGGGTTGGGCGGAGATACGGTGGGGGGAGTGTTTCCCGGAGGGGCAGTGAAGTAAGGGCACGCATTGTGCAAGAATATTTCAGGTATAGTTTATATTATTTTATACATTTTTAAGATTGAAAATCACTGTCTGTTTGTGTTAATTTTGCTATGATGTCATTAAGGTAGCTATTGAAAGCTCATTGTGTAATTGTTTTGGTGTGTGTGAATATATTCTTATTTGTTTATGTAAATTTTCTAACATGTTAACCTTACAATGTGTGTTTTTGCTTTCTTTTTTTTTAATTTGGTCCAAAATTTTAGACTAAAATTTTTAATTACCATTTCTGTTTTCTTGAAATTATCAAACAACATATGATACTAAATGTTGAACACTTTGTGACTGTGCAGCTGATTGCTCATACAAAAAGTGGTGAGTACACTGGTTTTTTTTATTTTTATCATAAAAGTGTGTGTGTGTGTGTGTGTGTGTGTGTGTGTGTGTGTAATTGATGCGTTTATTGTCATACACTTCCGCGACTGCGTATTACCGCTCTAGCGAACACCCCTCTACTCTTCACAGCACTGCAGCCAGCAATAAAGTTTTGTCAATGCACACATCAATAAAGTTTATTTAGATGACAGCATATATTTTCGACCAATCACATGCCAACACACACTATAAATATATGCCCAAATAAGGAAAACGCCATTGCCATGATGCGTGCAGCACCTTTTACCAGGCGGGAGCTCCGCGTACTGGTAGCGGTGATGGACCGCCGCGTAGGCCGCGTAGGGCGCTTTATCCCAAATCGGGTTAAGCGCCAGGCCTACTCGGAGGCCCGCCACCTACTGAGGACTCGCATCCGCAGCAGGCGGACCATCATCCAACTTGAGAGGAGATGGAGTGATCTCCGCAGGAGGACTCCTGAACTGTTGGCGGAGCTCCGCCAGCAAATACGCCAACTACGTGCACGCAGTAAGTTACATTACATAACAGAGATTATTAGCATACACTGTGCAAATTTACACTGAGTGATAGTATGTAAATTGCTACACTGACTGAACTAGTTTAATAAATATGACAGTGTGTGTGGTTAGGGCAAGCAGTACTGACTGTAGCAAAGTGACTCTAAACAAGTGCATGTTGTCCTGAATTGCTACACAGGTTGGAAACTGTACCAAATAACTTGATCAGTGGTGTCAATATAATAAGGTGGGTTGAATAGAGATCTGGTGATGTTGCCTATACCAATCAATATGACTCAATGGAATTGATTCAGTAATGAGCTTCAAAAATGTTATGTATAATCAGATTGGTTGCTATGGACAACATCAACAGATTTAATTTTTAACAAAAATATAAATTGTTAGCCCTGTGTCTTTTACATGGGACAGAACAATGTAATTGTCAAATGGTGTTTATTAAATTTGACATGCAACACAAAATATAATACATATATCATTCTAGGACCACCACAACGGCAAGCTGCTGCAGAGAGGCAAGATCAGGCCCCTTCTCAGCCCCCCTCCCCTTCTCAGTCCCCCACCCCTTCCCAGTCCCCCTCAGCTTCCCAGTCCCCCTCAGCTTCCCAGTCCCCCTCAGCTTCCCAGTCCACCTCAGCTTCCCAGTACCCCTCAGCTTCCCAGTCCACCTCAGCTTCCCAGTCCCCCTCCCCTTCCCAGTCCCCATCTCAGCCCACCTCTCCTTCTCCTTCTGTGCCCCCTTCTCCTCCTTCCCAGTCCCCTTCTCCTTCTGTGCCCCCTTCTCCTTCCCAGTCCCCTTCTCCTTCTCCTTCCAACTCCCCTTCTCAGCCCCCCTCACCCTCTATTGGCCAAACACTCTCTCCGCCCCCCTCGCCCTCTCAATCAGACCCACCCTCTGAAATAACATCCCCAATCCCTCCTCCTTCCCCCATCCAGCCTCCTTCCCCCATCCAGCCTCCTTCCCCCATCCCTCCTCCTTCCCCAATCCCTCCTCCTTCCCCCATCCAGCCTCCTTCCCCCATCCAGCCGCCTTCCCCACCCAGTGAATGGGCAGAAGAAGCCCCTGAAGAAATTAGTGGGGTTCATCATGTTGCAGAGGAAAGTAAGTGTTTTAACATTTTAAAAAATAATGAGTACCTACTTACACTTACAATGTCAAAACATGCACTGTTGTACTGTTGGAAATCTTGTACCCATGAAAAATATTTGTGTTATTATTCATGGTCTACATGTTGCCTTGAAATTTTTGTGAGTGTCATTATATGTACAGTGTTTATGTGTGCAATGTTTTGTGTGTCCACTCTAGGTCGACACTCATTAGTTCGACAGGGTTGCCAGGACAACATGGTTTATATGTGCTCGGTTTTCAGGCTAACATTTATACCTGAGTGGAGTTTAGTATGTTGTTAGTCTTTTACACTTGTGCCTGTGTATTCATAATGTTTGCACTTTCAAATCACATGCTTCACTTTGTTAGCCTGCCTAACAACACAATGATTTGTGGTGTGAAAGTTAGACTCACAAAATGCTTATTGTATTTATCCAAACCTGTTTGACCTTATTTAGTAAGGTCGGCTTTCAGGGAGTGTGGGCATGCTAGGATATGTTGTCCTTCAGAAGATGTTGATATGCAGTGTGATGATGCAGGGCCAAACACCCAAAAATTGAATTCTCTTCACTCCAGATGTGAATGAATGCCAACATGGTGTAACATTTACTAAGATGGTAGTTCTCTTTAACATGAGATGTTGCCCATAGCAACCAATAAGATTATACTTGTACTTTTTTTGACCACTTCTACAAGATAATATGTATAATTTGATTGGTTGCTATGGTCAACGTCCCATCTTAAATAGATCTCCCGTAGTACTAAATGTACCCCATGGTGTGGTACACTTTCTTTAAATAAACTAAAAAACATTGCTGAGCAGGCTTGTGTGTTGTTCTGCTACTGATTTATCCTTAAAACAGCCATGATGTAGTCACTTAGGCATTAAAGCAGGCCTGTCCAAACTGCGGCCCTCCAGCTGCTGAGAAACTACACATCCCAGCATGCCCTGACACAGTTTTGCATTCTCTGACCCCAAAACTGTGTCAAGGCATGCTGGTATATGTAGTTTCACAACAGCTGGAGGGCCTCAGTTTGGACATGCCTGCATTAAAGTGTGCTTTGTGCCCTGCTTGTATAATAGGTAATGTGAGTAAGTTAGTAATGTTTTCTTTGACTCTTCTTTTCAGATGCTGCAGTTGGAGATCCCACCAGTTTGCCTGCACTTTTAAAACGCATAAAAGGCAATTTATGGGCTGTAATTGCCGACATTGAGGCAATGGAAAATTTGTTATAATTTTCTAATTTTCGTTTTGATCACATTTTAATTTCTTTACAATAACAAACAAACAAAAAAAAAATTGTTGAAGTTAAGTGGGTGTTGTGTTTATTTATGCTATAAAGGAACAGCACATTGGCATGCAGAAATTGGTGACCTTAAACAATTCACGCATCTTATGGGCCCTACTCACTGGCCGAGGTGCCCGACGGCCGATACGGCCGACGAGCGACCCGGCGGCGGGGGGGGCAGTGACGGGGGGAGTGAAGCTTCTTCACTCCCCCCGTCACCCGACTCCATAGACGTGCAGGCAAATATGGACGAGATCGTCCATATTGGCCTGCATGCACAGCCGACAGGAGACCAGCGATGAACGAGCGCGGGGACGCGCATCGTTCATCGCTTAAGTCTCCACACTGAAAGATATGAACGAGATCTCGTTCATTTATGAACGAGATCGTTCATATCTTTCAAAATATCGGCCAGTGTGTAGGGCCCATTACTTAAGATTAAATTCATAAAAATACAACACCAAAAATTGTATAAAATAAAAACGTTTGGAGGTTATGGATTCTAAATACATGAAAACACATTTATTCACACACTACACATATACACAATACTTCAAACATTTGCATTAGACCAGGAAAATTTCCCATATCTATATTTGTCAAGTTTCAGCATCAATGTTTATGGCCAATTATGGCTACAAAGTGTTCTTCTGGTATTCTTTGGAGACTTAATTGGTCAGGACCATTGACATTAATTACACTAATTGGTTTCGTAATTGAGGAGGGCTTGTGGACTTTTAACAGAAAGGTGTAATTCCACTGAATAGTGAAAAAAACCCATTGTGGAGCGTTTGTCCGCAAAAGTGTGCACTTTTAAGATGGATGTGTAAATCTACTAAAACTTAGGATTTTTACGATGAAGTATGTGTTAATGCGATGGTTTTGCATTGCTGCGATGGTTGCGCATTGCTGCGATGTCATTTCGCGTACGCCCACTTTGTGTAATACTGCGTACGAATTAGCAAAAATACGTTGGGGGCGGAATTTCGCAATTTTGCCACATGTTCGCAATTTTGCACATACCTTGTGCGAACGAAAAAATGGCGAACAACTCGGAATGACCCCCAATAGACATAGAAAAGGACTTGTGGAGGGTAGGTTCTCCACACTCTTCTTGGATTCCGCATCCGCAGACTATTGGCGCAGCCAGAGTCCCCTGCGTGCTGCAACAGCCATGGAAGATGTCCGTGCATTCAGATGATCAAGGTCCTTCATGTCCTCCACCATGAATCCTGTATGTGACGTAAAAACATTTCAATGTCACTTCTATCCATAGTACCTAAATCCCCTAGTAATGTGCCTGACCACTTTACTATGGCTTTAGAAATCCATGCACAAGCGATAGTGGGCCTTAGCGCCACACCTGAAGCTGTGTATATGGATTTGAGCGTAGTCTCAATTTTGCGGTCTGCTGGCTCATTCAAAGCGGTAGACCCAGGGACAGGTGACACCACCCTTTTAGACAATCTAGATACAGAACAATAGGGTTTTTTTCCCACTTTTTCCTGTCCTCTTCAGGAAAAGGAAAAGCAACAAGAACTCTCTTTGGGATCTGAAATTTTTTCTCCGGGTTTTCCCAGGATTTTTCAAATAATGCGTTTAATTCCTTAGACGCAGGGAAGGTAAGGGAGGCTCTCTTATTGTCAGTAAAGTAAGCTTCCTCGACCTGTTCAGGTACCTTGTCAGTAATGTGTAAACGTCCCTAATGGCCTCAGTCATGAGCTGCACCCCCTTAGCAAGGGATGCCTCCACCCTCAGTATATCTCCATCACCGTCTCCCGTGTCAGAGTCGGTGTCCGTGTCCCCCTGCATTTATCTGGGCAAGAGCACGCTTTTGTGGGCATATACTAGGGGATTTTGATGAGGTAGTGGGAGTAGAACATGACAACACCTCTACAGATTTTTTCAAAACCTGTGATTCAGTCTCATAATGAGCAAACCTAGATGGATTCTGGGATATAATAATATAATTCCCTTAATAGAAGCCACCCACTGGGGTTTGGATTCAGAAGGCTGAGACAGTATATTGCATTCCTGAGTACATGGAATAGACTCCTCTGGGGAAGATACCTACTCTGCAGCACAAGACACAGAGGCCCTCATTCCGAGTTGATCGCTAGCTGCTGTTGTTGGCAGCGCAGCGCTCAGGCTAAACATTGGCATTTCTGCGCATGCGTATGCACCGCAATGTGACACGCAACGTCAAGGTACAAAGGTGGTCATTCCGAGTTGTTTGCTCATTGCTGTTTTTTGCAACGGAGCGTTTAGGTGGAAAATGCGCATGGTACGCAGAGCGCATGCGTTCAGTAATTTAACACAAAACTTTGGAGATTTGCACAAGCTCGAGCAATGTTTTTTCATCGCTCGAGTGATCGTAGTGTGATTGACAGGAAGTGGGTGTTTCTGGGCGGTAACTGGCCGTTTTCAGGGAGTGTGCTAAAAAACGCAGGCGTGCCAGGTAAAAACGCAGGAGTGGCTGGAGAAACGCAGGGCATGTTTGTGACGTCAAACCAGGAACTAAACGGACTGAGGTGATCGCAATCTAGGAGTGGGTCTGGAGCTACTCAGAAACTGCAAGGAATTATGTAGTAGCAATTCTGCTAACCTTTCGTTCGCTATTCTGCTAAGCTAAGATACACTCCCAGAGGGCGTCGGCCTAGCGTTTGCAATGCTGCTAAAAGCAGCTAGCGAGCGAACAACTCGGAATGACCACCAAAGTCCTTTGTGGTTTTGCACAGGTTCTAGCGAAGCTTTCAGTCGCACGGCACAACGCAGGAAGATTGACATGAAGTGGGCATTTCTGGGTGGCAACCGACCTTTTTTAGGGAGTGCTTAGAAAAACGCAGGCATGTCGGGGAAAACACAGGCGTGGCTGGGCGAACGCTGGGCAGGTGTGTGACGTCAAAAGCTGCTCTTGTTTTGCACAAAAAGACTTGCAGGCGCTCTGCTGCACAAGTGTTCACACTTCTGCAAAGCAAAAATACACTCCCCAGTGTGCGGCGGCAATGCGTTTGCATGGCTGCTAAAAACTGCTAGCGAGCGATCAACTCGGAATGACCCCCAGAGTCCCTAGACATGGTATTGTGAGATATATAACACACACACACACACACACACACACACACACACACACACACACACACACACGAAAATGTCAGACACAGTTTCCCCCAAGTACCTACAGAGAGACACAGAGTTCAGGAGCCAGCACACACAGCGCCCCAATAGGCAGTTATATATTAAAAGCCTGGCGCTGACTGAGTAACCTTAATAGACTACCCAGTTTATAATGTGATTAAAACACTCCCCCCCCCCCCCCCTTCTAAAACCCCCTGGTACCGCACAGGATAGCTGGAGATATGTGGAGGGTCAGGGCTCCCTGTCAGCATCTCTGTGTGTGATCTGCAGGGAGAAAATGGCGCTGGTGAGTGCTGGGTCCGCTCTGAGGAGAAGCTCCGCCCCCTGTAATGGTGCATCTTCCCGCTCTGTTGAGATTATACTGGCCTGAGGTAAAATACTTGCTAGCAGCAGTACACAGTCCCTGATAGCTAAATTGACCAGATTTGAGGGTATTGCGCTGGCCAAGGGCGCCCCTCACAGCGCTACACATCTGTACCTCTGAGCCCTCCAGAGCACAGCTTCAGCGCTGCACTCCCACCCTTATGCCGCCATTCTCGCCGGCTACCTGCTTACCGGGGCGCCGGCGTCATACTCACCACCGCGATCTTCTGCCTCTGTTAGGGGGTGGCGGCATGCAGTGAGAGTGAGCGGTCGCCTCGGGGGCTTGCGATCATCACCCTCAGGAGCTCAGTGTCTTGTCAGCGGAGATAGTGGCCATTAACCTCAAGTGTTGGACACTACTCCCCCCCTAAGTCCCACGAAGCAGGGAGGCTGTTGCTAGCAGCCTCCCTGTGCCTAACATCTTAAATAAAATACCTGTAATAAAACCAGTAAAGTTCTAGGAGCTCCCCTAGCTGTGACCGGCTCCACCGGGCACATTTTCTAAACTGTGTCTGGTAGGAGGGGCATAGAGGGAGGAGCCAGCCCACACTATTAAACTCTTAAAGTGCTCATGGCTCCTAGTGGACCCATCTACACCCCATGGTAGTAATGTGGACCCCAGAATCCTCTAGGACAGGGCTGGCCAAACCGGTCCTCGAGATCTACCAACAGTTCATGTTTTCCAGACCTCCTGGAGATCTGTAGAATTGTCAGGTAGGAATAAATGCAGCACAACTTAATTAACAATGATTACACCTGTGCACCAGCTAGGTGGTCTGGAAAATGTGAACTGTTGGTAGATCTCGAGGACTGGTTTGGCCAGCTCTGCTCTAGGACGTAAGAGAAACACAGTTAACCCACACAGAGCCCTCTAGGGAGACACAAAGTATATTGGAGCCAGCCACACAGTGCCCCTATAGCTAAAGTACAAATTCAGCAAACTAAGTACCCTTAATAGGGTTTAGTACACCAATATTACTCCCCCCCCCCCTTTGCTATGACCCCCTGGTACTGCTGAGGTGCTCTGGAGTCCTTGTGGAGGAGCTACGCTTCCCTACCAGTCTGTCTGTGTTCAGCTGCAGAGGGAAAATGGAGCTGGTGAGCTGATGGATCCGCTCATAGTGAAGCCCCGCCACCTTAATGGTCTTCCCAGTTTTTTTAGACTGGCTGAGGTAATTTCTGTCCTACAGTGGGTTAAAACCCTTGTAGAAGTGGTGCCAGTGTGGGTATACATATTTCTGCTGCGGGGTACACTGGGCTCCACAAGGAATAATATCGGGGTGTAGAGTAGGATCTTGATCCGACAGGCTCAAAGCTTTGACTGTTCCCAAGATGCACAGCGCCGCCTCCTCTATAACCCCGCCTCCGTGCACAGGAGCTCGGTTTGTAAGTTGGTGCCATGCAGTGAGCAGGCAATCAACAGGAGGGCTGCTCCTGCAGCCCATATTATAAGCTTATTTCAGAAAAAAAGAAGAAATTTGAAGACTTCAAGGGCTGCAGCTTTCATGAATGTCAGTCAGACATCCTTTGCTGCAGCTCCATCACTCCCCCAGCGGCGCTGTACACTCCCACCCCCTGGTTGCCGGATAACTACAGCGGAGGCTCCAGTGTACTTCTGGCCGCAGGTACAAGGGGCGGTAAGGGGTCTCTTTGGCCCGCTGTTATCGCGATCCGGCGCGGCCGTGGGCGCTGGCGTGGACACTGTAAAGGGCAACTGCTCCACTAGCCATCGGGACACAGGGCACAGGTAGGGGTTTTTCTCTCTATTAAACCCCGTTTTTATTTAGCCCACAGTACCCGGTGGGGAAGACAGCAGGGGGATAAGGCCTAACCTGTAGCCCCTTCCCAGCCCCTGGGTGCCATTTGGGTAAATGTTCCCACCCTGGAGCTGCATATCTCTCCCTCACTGAAATACACTCTGCTGTCAGCCGCCATCACATGGAGCTGAGCTATTCCTGGGACTGCTGGGGCAAATCCTCCTCTGTAAAGCCGCCTGCTCGCCAGCGCTGTGCATTTTACAGGACATTTAAGTATTCTACCTGTCAAGGGACAGTGTTAGTTAAGAAAAAGTGCATATAGTCGGGGTTGTGTGGTACAAACACCCTGTGATATACATCTAGTATCTACTGTGTTTTGTTATATCTACTATTTACATATATAGCTATACTGAGTATTACTTTGTATTGCTAGTCCAGTGCAGTTTTATGGTTTAGAATAATTTCTGCATTGTTCGCTTGTGACTATATATGTGTGTGTGCATGTGGCTGCCATCTTGTGTATTACACTCAGCTTGCTACTCCTATATTCTGTAGCCTGATGGGGCTAAGTGCGTCATGTTTATTAACTGATATAGGTATTTCACAAGATATACTTGCTGTGTATTTTTCTTTGTGATTTATAGTCACCATATATCTTTTGAATTCCCGGTTTGTGCTGACAGGAACGTCACATTACACTGGGGGTTCTTGATAAGGTATATTGGAGGTAATTCTGAGTTGACCGCAGCAGGAATTTTGTAAGCAGTAGGGCAAAACCATGTGCACGGCAGGGGAGGCAGATATAAAATGTGCATGGAGAGTTAGATTTGGGTGGGTTATTTTGTTTCTGTGCAGGCTAAATACTGGCTGCTTTATTTGTACACTGCAATTTAGATTGCAGATTGAACACACCACACCCAAATCTAACTCTCTCTGCACATGTTAAATCTGCCTCCCTGCAGTGCACATGGTTTTGCTCAACTGCTAACAAAGTTCCTGCTGCGATCAACTCGGAATTACCCCCATTGCCTGATATTGTGCTTATTATTATGTCAGCTACACGAGTCTACGGAACTGGGGCTTCTGCCACATTGCGTGGTGGTGATGCTGCAGTCACTTTTGAGGATAACATGGCAGCAGAGAGTTCAGGTTCAGGGGTTCCTTGCCCCCCAGTGGGTCTGTAGCACCGGGGGTAACTAATGACCCACCTTGGGCTACCTTCTCCATGTTGTTGAATACGCTGGTAACTAAACTTACGCCCCATGTGGGACCTCCTATGCCACTGCAGCAATTTATGGTCCCTACAGTCAATCCGCCGTGGGCGGATCAAATCTCAAAATAGTTACAGCACTTGAACCGATCGCTGACTAAAACTAAGTCTCACTCCCGCCCTCCTAAGACTAAGGCGTCATCTAAACGGGCCGCTACATCCTCACAATCCACCGCTGTCCCGGACACATCCTCTTAGGAGGATGGTGCATACACTGATCCCACAGACACTGACTCTGATGCTTCTGATGGGGAAGGGAAGTCACTGGTGGATGTCCCTGATTTAATTGAGGCTATCAGACTCATTCTTCAGATCTCTGATGAACCTGAGCCTGCGGCTGTCTCTAAAAATCCGGACAGATTTAAACGTAAGAAGGTGGTTAAACAAGTTTTACCTCATTCTCAACACCTGGCTGACATACGTCAGGAATCCTGGGAAAGTCCGTGAACGAAATTCACACCGCATAAGAGACTGTTGGCTCGCTATCCTCTCTCTGCGGAGCTATGTAAACATTGGGAAACTCCTCCGCCTGTAGATTCTCATGTGGGACGCATGGTAGTTTCCTCAGCTCTGCCAGTAACTACCGTCACCTCTGAAGGAACCGACGAATAGACGTGTGGAGGGTTGTTTGAAAGCGATTTACACCCTAACGGGGGCTGTATATAGACCAACCATTGCAGCAACTTGGGCTGTTGAAGCATGGGCTCAGGAGCTTGAGGCGGAGCTGCCTTCCAACGCTTCTGATCATGCTAGACAATGTCTCTCATATATTGCCACGGCTTCTCTGTACCTTAAAGAGACGGCTTCCGATGCCGGGGTGCTGGCGGCCAAGGCTGCCACTACGTCCATCTTGGCTCGCCGTATCCTTTGGTTGAGATCCTAGTCGGTGGATATGGATTCTAAGAAAACCCTGGAGGTGCTTCCTTTTAAAGGAGACATTCTTTTTGGCGAAGACCTATATAAGATTGTGGCTGATCTGGCTACTGCTAAACCAGCTTGCCTACCTAGTACGGCTCCTTCCGCGCAGAAGGCTAAAAGTACTTTCACTCAGCCCTTTCGTCCTCCAGGTAAAGCAAAATGTCTGGCGTACCCAAAGCAAGCTCGTGCTTCCAAACCTGCCAAGCCCAGGCCGAAGCGGCCTGAGCCTCCCTCTGGGGGATCCCAGGGTGAGGGGCGACTTCTGGGTTTTGCCCAGGAATGGTTGAAGACCACTTCAAATACCCGGGTAAGGGAAGTCATCACTTGAGGTTACACCGTACCTTTCAAGAACCGTCCCCCTCATGATTTTGCCTGACCGATGAAGGCAAACACTCTTCATTCAGTGGTACAATCCCTCCTGACCACAGGAGTGGTAGTACGGATGCCTCTGGCTCAGCGAGGCAAAGGGTTCTACTCACCGCTGTTTCTAGTCCCGAAACCGAACGGGTCCTCGCGGCCCATTCTCAATCTAAAGTCCTTGAACAAGCATGTGAGAGTCTCCAAGTTTCGTATGGAAATTCTGCGCTCTATAGTTATGGCCTTGGAGCCTGGGGACTATGGGGGTCATTCCGAGTTGTTCGCTCGTTATTTTTTTGTCGCAACAGAGCGAATAGTCGCTAATGCGCATGCGCAATGTCCGCAGTGCGACTGCGCCAAGTAAATTTGCTATGCAGTTAGGAATTTTACTCACGGCATTACAAGGTTTTTTCTTCGTTCTGGTGATCGTAATGTGATTGACAGGAAGTGGGTGTTTCTGGGCGGAAACAGGCCGTTTTATGGGAGTGTGCGAAAAAACGCTACCGTTTCCGGGAAAAACGCGGGAGTGGCTGGAGAAACGGGGGAGTGTCTGGGCGAACGCTGGGTGTGTTTGTGACGTCAAACCAGGAACGACAAGCACTGAACTGATCGCAGATGCCGAGTAAGTCTGGAGCTACTCAGAAACTGCTAAGAAGTGTCTATTCGCAATTCTGCTAATCTTTCGTTCGCAATTTTAATATGCTAAGATTCACTCCCAGTAGGCGGCGGCTTAGCGTGTGCAAAGCTGCTAGAAGCAGCTTGCGAGCGAACAACTCGGAATGACCCCCAATATGGTCTCCCTGGACATACAGGATTCCTACCTGCATATTCCTATTGCGGTGTCTCATCAGCAGTACCTGAGATTTGCGGTGGGCAACCTTCATTACCAATTTCAGGGATTACCCTTTGGTTTGACAACAGCTTCCCGAGTTTTCACCAAAGTAATGGCGGTCATGACGGCTACACTCTGCTGTCAAGGGGTTAGGATCCTACCATACCTAGACGATTTATTGATCCTGGCAAATTCCCCAGAAATTCTCTTGTGTCATCTAGATCTGACTGTCCAGGTCATGACAGCCCACGGGTGGCTTGTCAACTGGAAGAAATCATCCCTGGTTCCTGCTCAGAGCATGGTACACCTGGGAGCGTTATTGGACACTCACACCAGCTGTTGTTCTTGTCTCAGGAGAAGGTGTTGAAACTTGAGGACAGGATTCGATGCTTCCTATCTCGTCTGCAAGTGACGATTCATTCGGCAATGCAAGTGCTAGGTCTCATGGTGTCGGCTTTTGACATGGTGGAGTATGCTCAATTCCATTCTCGCCCTCTGCATAAATTAATTCTGTCCAAGTGGGACGGCCTGTCTCACCGGATCAGATCGCATATGATCCCCTTGTCTCCGGAGGTCCGTCTGTCACTGAGATGGTGGCTTCAGGACCATCGATTGAGCAGGGGCCGTCCCTTCTGGATATCCAACTGGGTTCTGCTGACGACGGATGCCAATCTGAGAGATTGGGGTCCGGTGTTGGAACAACACTCCCTTCAGGGTCGGTGGGCCGAGGAGGAGTCTCTGCTCCCGATAAATATTCTGGAATTGCGGGCAGTGTTGAATGCATTGACAATGGCCCAGCATTTGATACATAACCTGCTCAAGTACAATCTGACAATGCCACCACGGTGGCGTACATCAATTATCAAGGCGGCACTCGAAGCCGCATGGCAAGGAGGGAAGTATCAAGGATTCTTCAGTGGGCAGAACACCATCTGCCAGCCATATCAGCAGTGTTCATTCCGGGGGTCCTAAACTGGGAAGCAGACTTTCTCAGTCGTCAGGACGTACACGCCGGAGAATGGAGCCTCCATCCAGAGGTGTTTCAACTTCTCGTGGACAAGTGGGGCCTTCCAGATGTGGACCTGATGGCGTCTCGACACAATCACAAGGTTCTGGTCTTCGGAGCAAGGACAAGGGATCCTCAGGCAGCATTCGTGGACGCTCTGGCTATTCCATGGAACTTTTGGTTGCCGTACGTGTTCCCTCCGGTGTCACTCCTGCCCAGAGTAATACGGAAGTTCAAGCAAGAAGGAGGAAACCTACTTCTAATCGCTCCGGTGTGGCCCAGACGGCACTGGTTCTCTGATCGTCCCCTTCTACTTCCACAACGACCAGACCTCCTCGTTAAGGGCCCTTGTGTTTACCAGGATTTGGCCCGTCTGGCTTTGACGGTGTGGCTCTTGAAGCTTCCGTCTTGAGGGCCAAGGGTTTTTCTGAGGCGGTCGTTCAAATTGTGTTGAGGGCCCGTAAGCCGGCTTCTTCTCAGATTTACCATAGGGTCTGGAATACTTAGTTTACTTGGTGTGCGTCTCACAATCATGATGTTTTCAAGTTTAGTACGGCCAAGCTGTTGGCCTTCCTACAACAGGGCCTGGATTTAGGCCTCCGTCTGGCCTCCCTCAAGGTTCACATTTCTGCCTTGTCGGTTTGGTTTCAGAGAAAGATTACTGCCCTTCCTAATGTTCATACCTTCACTCAGGGCGTGTTGCGGATTCAGCCTCCATATGTGCCACCTGTGGCCCCTTGGGATCTGTCTGTAGTTCTGGAGGCCTTGCAAGAGTCTCCATTTGAAACTCTTGCATCTGCAGACCTTAAGTGGCTTTCCCTTAAGGTTTTGTTTTTTCTAGCTATTGCTTCAGCTAGAAGGGTCTCAGACTTGGGTGCCTTATCCTGTAAGTCCCCCTATCTGATTTTTCACCATGACCGAGCGGTTCGTAGAACGCGTCCGGGTTATTTACCCAAGATGGTGTCTTCCTTCCACCTTAATCAGGAGATTGTGGTTCCGGCCTTTAATTCTCCTGAGGCGTCATCTAAAGAGCGGTCTTTGGATGTGGTACGGGCTCTCCGTATCTATGTGAAGAGAACCTCCTCCATTCGGAAATCTGATTCTCTTTTTGTACTGTTTGGTTTTCACAAACGTGGCTTGCCTGCTAAAAAGCAGACCTTGGCCAGATGGATTAGAATGGTGATTGCACATGCTTATGTACAGGCTATCATTAAAGCCCATTCTACTCGGTCTGTAGGACCTTCTTGGGCGCCCCGCCGTGGTGCGACCCTTGATCAGTTGTTCAAGGCGGCTACATGGTCCTCAATGAACACATTCATAAGGTTCTATGCCTTCGATACTTCCGCCTCCCAGGATGCTTCCTTTGGACGCTGGGTTCTTGTGCCCACTGCAGTGCGTCCCCTCCCATAAGGAACTGCTTTAGGACATCCCCAATGTTATTCCTTGTGGAGTCCAGTGTACCCCGCAGCAGAAAACGAGATTTACGATAAGAACTTACCGTTGTTAAATCTCTTTCTGCGAGGTACACTGGGCTCCACAAGGCGCCCACCCTGACGCACTTGACTTCTTTGGGTTGGTGTGGCATTAGCTGTTGACACCCTCTCCTGTGGTGAGTGTGTGGTGTATTTGGTTCTGAGCAATTGTTGTCTCTGGTACCTGCTACTGCATTGGACTGGTTAACGAAACTGAGCTCCTGTGCATGGAGGCGGGGTTATAGAGGAGGTGGAGCTATGCATCTTGGGAACAGTCAAAGCATTGAGCCTGTTCGTGCCTGGGATCAAGATCCTACTCTACACCCCGATGTTGTTCCTTGTGGAGCCCAGTGTACCTCGCAGAAAGAAATTTAACAATGGTAAGTCCTTATCATAAAGCTCGTGTTTGTGGCTTCAGCTCGCCCCTCACAGCAGAACACACACCATGTGTGCCTCTGAAGCCTGGAGCCGCAGCCTGCTTGTCAGCTCGCCCCTCACACCGGACCACGCAGCACCATGCATGTTACTGGAGCCGCAGCCTGCTTGTTAGCGCTGCGCTCCTACCCTTGTGCCGCCATTACAGACAGCGACCCGCTAACCAGGACGCCGACCACCTACTCACCACTCTTCATTCTTCTGGCTCTGTTAGGGTCTGTACGCTTACTGTGGTGGGGCTTGCGAATAGGACCCTCAGGAGCTCAGTGTCCTGTCAGCGGGGAACGGGGCCATTAACCCCAGGGAGGTTGGGCCGTTCCCCCCACCCCCATAAGACCCACGAAGCAGGCGGTCTGGTGCCGGCCAGACCTGCCTGAAAACAACAAAAAAGAAAATAAATGCAGAAAACTCTTCAGGAGCTTCCCAAGCGTGACCAGCTCCTCCGGGCACATTTTCTAAAATGAGTCTGGTAGGAGGAGCATAGAGAGAGGAGCCAGCCCACACTATCAATTTCTTAAAGTGCCCATAGCTCCTAGTGGACCAGTCTGTACCCATGGTACTAATGTGGACCCCAGTATCCTCTAGGACGTAAGAGAAAGTCACAGCAGTAAATTCCAGATAGGTACACTGCAGCAGGGAGCCCTTGCACGGGCAATACTGCTCAACATAAAGATCCAGAGGTGAAACTTTTACCCTCACCTCCTGAGCATTCCAATTAGTGCAGGAGAGAAACAGGAGAAAAGAGGAAGGGGGGAATCTGTGCTGTTTGGTTCACCACCCAATTTCATAGGCACATTGGGGCCACCTAATGGAGTATAACCTCTACTTTAGAATTGTACCTGCAGGCTGGAGGAAGGAAGTCCCAATGTAGGAGCTGCAGCAGTGGTGTGTAAAGGCTGCAGCGGAAGATTACAGGGAGGTATACTGGCGCAGTCTCCCATCTCAGTGTTCCCATGTGTGCTGCAGGAGATCCGGGGCGGCAGGCAGCACGGCTTCACTGGCACCAACCACAGGCAAGAGAGAGGAGGCAGGAGAGGATACAGCACGGCGTGCTGCAGCAGGCACCCAGCCCGGCCACTCAGGTCCCGTCCCCAATCTCAGCCAGACGGAAGTAGTGCGGCGCAGCCAGGGCCAGCCGCGGACGGAGCAGAGATGACCGAAGCCGCCGATACAGTAGGTAGCGGTTCAGGGCAGCAGCGAGAGGATGGGGACCCTCTTCACTTCTCCGTACAGGCCCTCGCGGCAGCTTTACAAGGGAGGCAGAGACAGCGCTGCACAAGACCCCGCCGTCGCGGGAAAGGCGTGGCGCGGCACTCGTCAGGCCAGAGCAGCTCTGCCGGGTGAAACTCACTATTTCAGAGGCTGTCCAGGCCAGAAATGCTCCAGTAGGTTCACCCCACCATTAGGAAGTTGTGGACCACCTTTTAGACCCCAGGGGGGACCTGCATGATATTTTTCAGGAGATTCAGGCAGGAGTGGCCAGCACCTTATGTGCTACTCCATGCCTAGAACATACGTCCTAGAAGATGCTGGGGACTCCAAAAGGACCATGGGCTATAGACGGGATCCGCAGGAGACATGGGCACTTTAAGACTTTAAAAGGGGTGCGAACTGGCTCCTCCCTCTATGCCCCTCCTCCAGACTCCAGTTAGATTCTGTGCCCAGAGAGACTGTTCACACACTGAGGAGCTCTCCTGAGTTTCTCGTAAAAGACTTTGTTAGGTTTATTATTTTCAGGGAGCACTGCTGGCAACAGGCTCCCTGCTTCGCGGGACTGAGGGGAGAGAAGCAGACCTACTTCTGTGAGTTAAAGGCCTGCTTCTTAGGCTACTGGACACCATTAGCTCCAGAGGGTCTGATCACTTGGTATAGCCTAGCTGCTCATTCCCGGAGCCGCGCCGTCGTCTCCCTCACAGAGCCAGAAGAAAGAAGCTGGGTGAGTAACCGAAGCAAAGAAGACTTCAGTTAAGACGGCAGAAGACTTCACTGTCTCAGAGGTACCGCGCAGCGGTTGCGCTGAACGCCATTGATCCCACACACAAGCGGCACTACATGGGTGCAGGGCGCAGGGGGGGCGCCCTGGGCAGCAATAAACCTCTGTTTCCTCCTGGCAATAAGGGTATACAGTACATAGGCACTGTATACAGACCCCCGGCAGTATAAAAAATAGTGGGACTTAAGCGCATCATTAAGGGGGCGTGGCTTGGCCCCTCACAGCTCTAACCAGCGCCATTTTCTCCTGACAGAGACGCTGGCCCTGCCAAAGCACTGCTGAACAGGTCACAGTGGAAAACGGGGGGGGGGGGGGCACAGTGTTTTAGTGCAATATATGTGAAAAGTAAAGCATAATAGATAGGGAGCATGGTGTAAAAAAGCTGGTAAACGTCTTCTGTGTATCCCTGACACAAAAGAGTCAGTGTAATGTCGGTGGGTGTTTAGACATGTGTGTCGGCATGTCTGAGGCTGAGTATTCTGCCACAAAAATGGCTATGGGAATGTCTCAGTCGGCACCGCCGACGCCTGATGGTACTTGGTTCGTGTAAATAAGTGTCCACATGTCAGTAGATGTATGTTTTTCCAAAGAGAAAATTATATGGGAGACACAGACGTGGATGGGTGACCCTGTCGGCACCAACAAATCTGACTGGGTAAACATTGACAAAGCTATACCTGTATGTATGTATGTATATATATATATATATATATATATATATATATGGGGGTCATTCCGAGTTGTTAGCTCGTTTCCAATTTTCGCTATACTGCGATTAGTCGCTTACTGCGCATGCACTTAGTTATTTTACACAAAAGTTAGGTATTTTACGCACGGCATAACAAAGCTTTTTCATCGCTGTGCTGATCGGAGTGTGATTGACAGGAAGTGGGTGTTTCTGGGCAGAAACTGGCCGTTTTATGGGAGTTTGCGGAAAAACGCAGGCGTTCGAGTTGCAAAACGCAGGAGTGGCTGGAGAAACGGGGGAGTGGTTGGGCAAACGCTGGGTGTGTTTTAGAGATGAGCGGGTTCGGTTCCTCGGAAACCGAACCCGCCCGAACTTCATGTTTTTTTACACGGGTCCGAGCGACTCGGATCTTCCCGCCTTGCTCGGTTAACCCGAGCGCGCCCGAACGTCATCATCCCGCTGTTGGATTCTCGCGAGGCTCGGATTCTATCGCGAGACTCGGATTCTATATAAGGAGCCGCGCGTCGCCGCCATTTTCACACGTGCATTGAGATTCATAGGGAGAGGACGTGGCTGGCGTCCTCTCCGTTTATAGAGAAGAGAGTGAGACAGTAGAGAGAGACACAGTAGTAATTTTGGGGAGCATTAGGAGGAGTACTAGTTACTTGCTGAAGTGATAGATAGTGTGACTGTATATTATCTGACTTGTGGGGGAGACACTGACAGTGGGGAGCAGTTAGAGTCTGAGAGCAGGACTCAGGAGTACATATAACGTACAGTGCACACTTTTGCTGCCAGAGTGCCACACTGCCATTGTGACCACACTGACCACCAGTATAATATATATTGTGATTGTCTGCTTAGGAGTACTACTTGCAAGTTGCTGATAGTGTGACCAGTGACCTGACCACCAGTCACCACCAGTTTAATATATATATATATATATATATATATATATATATAATTGTATATAATATATATATAATATTGTATACCACCTACCCGTGGTTTTTTTTTTCTTTCTTCTTTATACATACTACTATAGTAGCTTACTGTAGCAGTCTGTGGTGCTGCTGAGCTGACAGTGTCCAGCAGGTCCGTCATCAGTCATTACATAATAAATATATATACCTGTCCGGCTGCAGTACTAGTGATATTATATATATATATATATTGATTTCATCTCATTATCATCCAGTCTATATTAGCAGCAGACACAGTACGGTAGTCCACGGCTGTAGCTACCTCTGTGTCGGCAGTCGCTGGTCCATCCATAATTGTATACCACCTACCCGTGGTTTTTTTTTTTTCTTTCTTCTTTATACATACTACTATAGTAGCTTACTGTAGCAGTCTGCGGTGCTGCTGAGCTGACAGTGTCCAGCAGGTCCATCATCAGTCATTACATAATAAATATATATACCTGTCCGGCTGCAGTACTAGTGATATTATATATATATATATATATATATATATATATTGATTTCATCTCATTATCATCCAGTCTATATTAGCAGCAGACACAGTACGGTAGTCCACGGCTGTAGCTACCTCTGTGTCGGCAGTCGCTGGTCCATCCATAATTGTATACCACCTACCCGTGGTTTTTTTTTTTCTTTCTTCTTTATACATACTACTATAGTAGCTTACTGTAGCAGTCTGCGGTGCTGCTGAGCTGACAGTGTCCAGCAGGTCCGTCATCAGTCATTACATAATAAATATATATACCTGTCCGGCTGCAGTACTAGTGATATTATATATATATATATTGATTTCATCTCATTATCATCCAGTCTATATTAGCAGCAGACACAGTACGGTAGTCCACGGCTGTAGCTACCTCTGTGTCGGCAGTCGCTGGTCCATCCATAATTGTATACCACCTACCCGTGGTTTTTTTTTTCTTTCTTCTTTATACATACTACTATAGTAGCTTACTGTAGCAGTCTGCGGTGCTGCTGAGCTGACAGTGTCCAGCAGGTCCGTCATCAGTCATTACATAATAAATATATATACCTGTCCGGCTGCAGTACTAGTGATATTATATATATATATATTGATTTCATCTCATTATCATCCAGTCTATATTAGCAGCAGACACAGTACGGTAGTCCACGGCTGTAGCTACCTCTGTGTCGGCAGTCGCTCGTCCATCCATAAGTATACTAGTATCCATCCATCTCCATTGTTTACCTGAGGTGCCTTTTAGTTGTGCCTATTAAAATATGGAGAACAAAAATGTTGAGGTTCCAAAATTAGGGAAAGATCAAGATCCACTTCCACCTCGTGCTGAAGCTGCTGCCACTAGTCATGGCCGAGACGATGAAATGCCAGCAACGTCGTCTGCCAAGGCCGATGCCCAATGTCATAGTACAGAGCATGTAAAATCCAAAACACCAAATATCAGTAAAAAAAGGACTCCAAAATCTAAAATAAAATTGTCGGAGGAGAAGCGTAAACTTGCCAATATGCCATTTACCACACGGAGTGGCAAGGAACGGCTGAGGCCCTGGCCTATGTTCATGGCTAGTGGTTCAGCTTCACATGAGGATGGAAGCACTCAGCCTCTCGCTAGAAAACTGAAAAGACTCAAGCTGGCAAAAGCACCGCAAAGAACTGTGCGTTCTTCGAAATCCCAAATCCACAAGGAGAGTCCAATTGTGTCGGTTGCGATGCCTGACCTTCCCAACACTGGACGTGAAGAGCATGCGCCTTCCACCATTTGCACGCCCCCTGCAAGTGCTGGAAGGAGCACCCGCAGTCCAGTTCCTGATAGTCAGATTGAAGATGTCAGTGTTGAAGTACACCAGGATGAGGAGGATATGGGTGTTGCTGGCGCTGGGGAGGAAATTGACAAGGAGGATTCTGATGGTGAGGTGGTTTGTTTAAGTCAGGCACCCGGGGAGACACCTGTTGTCCGTGGGAGGAATAGGGCCGTTGACATGCCTGGTGAAAATACCAAAAAAATCAGCTCTTCGGTGTGGAAGTATTTCACCAGAAATGCGGACAACATTTGTCAAGCCGTGTGTTGCCTTTGTCAAGCTGTAATAAGTAGGGGTAAGGACGTTAACCACCTCGGAACATCCTCCCTTATACGTCACCTGCAGCGCATTCATAATAAGTCAGTGACAAGTTCAAAAACTTTGGGCGACAGCGGAAGCAGTCCACTGACCAGTAAATCCCTTCCTCTTGTAACCAAGCTCACGCAAACCACCCCACCAACTCCCTCAGTGTCAATTTCCTCCTTCCCCAGGAATGCCAATAGCCCTGCAGGCCATGTCACTGGCAATTCTGACGAGTCCTCTCCTGCCTGGGATTCCTCCGATGCATCCTTGCGTGTAACGCCTACTGCTGCTGGCGCTGCTGTTGTTGCTGCTGGGAGTCGATGGTCATCCCAGAGGGGAAGTCGTAAGCCCACTTTTACTACTTCCACCAAGCAATTGACTGTCCAACAGTCCTTTGCGAGGAAGATGAAATATCACAGCAGTCATCCTGTTGCAAAGCGGATAACTGAGGCCTTGACAACTATGTTGGTGTTAGACGTGCGTCCGGTATCCTCCGTTAGTTCACAGGGAACTAGACAATTTGTTGAGGTAGTGTGCCCCCGTTACCAAATACCAGCTAGGTTCCACTTCTCTAGGCAGGCGATACCGAGAATGTACACGGACGTCAGAAAAAGACTCACCAGTGTCCTAAAAAATGCAGTTGTACCCAATGTCCACTTAACCACGGACATGTGGACAAGTGGAGCAGGGCAGGGTCAGGACTATATGACTGTGACAGCCCACTGGGTAGATGTATGGACGCCCGCCGCAAGAACAGCAGCGGCGGCACCAGTAGCAGCATCTCGCAAACGCCAACTCTTTCCTAGGCAGGCTACGCTTTGTATCACCGGTTTCCAGAATACGCACACAGCTGAAAACCTCTTACGGCAACTGAGGAAGATCATCGCGGAATGGCTTACCCCAATTGGACTCTCCTGTGGATTTGTGGCATCGGACAACGCCAGCAATATTGTGTGTGCATTAAATATGGGCAAATTCCAGCACGTCCCATGTTTTGCACATACCTTGAATTTGGTTTTTTTAAAAACGACAGGGGCGTGCAAGAGATGCTGTCGGTGGCCAGAAGAATTGCGGGACACTTTCGGAGGACAGGCACCACGTACAGAAGACTGGAGCACCACCAAAAACGCCTGAACCTGCCCTGCCATCATCTGAAGCAAGAAGTGGTAACGAGGTGGAATTCAACCCTATATATGCTTCAGAGGTTGGAGGAGCAGCAAAAGGCCATTCAAGCCTATACAATTGAGCACGATATAGGAGGTGGAATGTACCTGTCTCAAGCGCAGTGGAGAATGATTTCAACGTTGTGCAAGGTTCTGCAACCTTTTGAACTTGCCACACGTGAAGTCAGTTCAGACACTGCCAGCCTGAGTCAGGTCATTCCCCTCATCAGGCTTTTGCAGAAGAAGCTGGAGGCATTGAAGGAGGAGCTAAAAGGGAGCGATTCCGCTAGGCATGTGGGACTTGTGGATGGAGCCCTTAATTCGCTTAACAAGGATTCACGGGTGGTCAATCTGTTGAAATCAGAGCACTACATTTTGGCCACCGTGCTCGATCCTAGATTTAAAACCTACCTTGGATCTCTCTTTCCGGCAGACACAAGTCTGCTGGGGTTCAAAGACCTGCTGGTGACAAAATTGTCAAGTCAAGCGGAACGCGACCTGTCAACATCTCCTCCTTCACATTCTCCCGCAACTGGGGGTGCGAGGAAAAGGCTCAGAATTCCGAGCCCACCCGCTGGCGGTGATGCAGGGCAGTCTGGAGCGACTGCTGATGCTGACATCTGGTCCGGACTGAAGGACCTGACAACGATTACGGACATGTCGTCTACTGTCACTGCATATGATTCTCTCACCATTGAAAGAATGGTGGAGGATTATATGAGTGACCGCATCCAAGTAGGCACATCAGACAGTCCGTACTTATACTGGCAGGAAAAAGAGGCAATTTGGAGGCCCTTGCACAAACTGGCTTTATTCTACCTAAGTTGCCCTCCCACAAGTGTGTACTCCGAAAGAGTGTTTAGTGCCGCCGCTCACCTTGTCAGCAATCGGCGTACGAGGTTACTTCCAGAAAATGTGGAGAAGATGATGTTCATTAAAATTAATTATAATCAATTCCTCCGTGGAGACATTGACCAGCAGCAATTGCCTCCACAAAGTACACAGGGAGCTGAGATGGTGGATTCCAGTGGGGACGAATTGATAATCTGTGAGGAGCGGGATGTACACGGTGATATATCGGAGGATGATGATGAGGTGGACATCTTGCCTCTGTAGAGCCAGTTTGTGCAAGGAGAGATTAATTGCTTCTTTTTCGGTGGGGGTCCAAACCAACCCGTCATTTCAGTCACAGTCGTGTGGCAGACCCTGTCACTGAAATGATGGGTTGGTTAAAGTGTGCATGTCCTGTTTATACAACATAAGGGTGGGTGGGAGGGCCCAAGGACAATTCCATCTTGCACCTCTTTTTTCTTTCATTTTTCTTTGCGTCATGTGCTGTTTGGGGAGTGTTTTTTGGAAGGGCCATCCTGCGTGACACTGCAGTGCCACTCCTAGATGGGCCCGGTGTTTGTGTCGGCCACTAGGGTCGCTTATCTTACTCACACAGCTACCTCATTGCGCCTGTCAAAGTCAGAAAAATATCTCTATGCACACTACCATATTTGCACCTCACACAGGTCCGTGCTGCGCATGCGTACGCTCTCCCGTACGTGCGCATACTCACAGTCGCGGGCACCCGCAGGCGCATGGTATGCGTATTTACGGTAGAGTTTATGCGATCATAGCGTGCGACTCAATCATTACATATTTTCACTAATAATGTATTTTGTAGATTATGGTCCCTTTGATAGAATCTGAAAGTTTGGTTAATATAGAATGTTCATGAACAGAGGAATCCCTCTTTGTTTGATATGAAGGGTCAGATAGGAGTAATACAGTGGTGTTTAGTATCCATCGGAAGAGTATAAAATTAGCAATATTCCGGTGTTGGTTTGAAGCAGATCAATCGCTCGTGCGAATAGTTATGGACATAAGAAGTTTCTGAACATTTACTTTATTTGCACTATATTACCCATGCGGCGGGAAACCCAGTTTCCCTCCCACCTGAGCAGTTGGAAATAGTCACAGCCCACCTGTATGAATCAACCTATGACCTTTTGTTATAATGCGAAGCCGAATTCCTGTGTCCAATGAACAATGAGATTGTAGGGACCATTGAATTGTATTGTGTGTGGGGCATAAATAGCAGGCCGACCATATCCAACTTCACTCTCTTCAACGGTTCTCATTGCTGATAATCGGGAGCTGGATATCGAGGCGCATGCGATCGTTCCCCTTGTGCGTAAGTTTTCTCCGTAGTCATATTGTCTTACTGTGAGCCATCTCTCTCTCTCTCTCTCTATCTCTCCCTCTCTCTCTACTCTTTCTCTCGTATTTTCCTTAAATTGTATTGTATTTTATTTCCTGTGTAGTTTATCTGGTTAGTTGGTTTATGTTATACTGTAGTGTATGCTTTGTACTGTGATTCTTTTTACAAGTAATAGTCATAATACACATAATAGGTTTCGGACCCTAAGCCCAGGTATCTGTGTATTCTTTATAGTGTTAAGTATTCTCTGAGCGTCGGTGACGCTCAAGCAGCTTTGTAGTTAATCAGGTTACACAAGGTTGCACTTACACTTTGTCTCTACACTAAGGTTTACTGTGTATTTCATTGTTAGAGGTATAGATATAAAGGTTTAACGTTGTGAGCGTCTGCATCGCTGGTGATCTCCTTGTGGTCACGAGCGCTGCTACGCTATAGCGAATCATTACGATAAGTCAACAGCCAATAGTCTGCCTGCCTGCGATCACCTGGCCGTGAGTGAACGTGACGCCTGAGCGTCTCGATCACGGCTAAGCGATCGATACGCAACTTGCGTACCCTTACGGTACTTCTTACGTAGATAGCGTACAGTGTTCTCAGACCTCATAAAGGGTTATATACTATATACACGATAAATATTTAGCTTTGTCAATTGGCGGCTCGTCCTGTCCTTCACATATCTGCACTAGGTAGATCAGCAGACATTATCCCTCAGCAAAGGGCGGGAGGTTGTCTCGTAGTGCTGGCGGGATAAGCGTCTGCTTCGCTTAGATAAAGAGTGCTGAAGGAATCCGGGAACCGGAGGTAAGAACAAAACGCTTGTGTCTTTTAAAACTGTTTATTTGTCTTCTGTCTTGCGTACACACGCACGCATACATATATCTGCATTTCTTTTTCATTTTCGTATATCACTATTCTGTTTGCCAATTTTATAGTTGATAGAAAAGTGCTAAAAAAAGACTTGCTGTTATTTCATAGTTTAAGAATAGAGGTAATAGTTAAAAGTGTAGAGAAACACACAGGTTTGCCTGGGAGATAAGGCAAAGCCAGTGGGGTACGCGGTAGATGATCAGGGATCGTCTACATTGATAAAAGTATATTGTGTTACGGTGGATCTTTGCATTGCGTACACGTGTCTCTAACAAAGACTAGCGTACGCAATCCAAAGGCCGACGCACGCAGCGTACATTACGCAACGGAGCGTCCGGTTACGCCCACATAGCTCAAATCACGAAAAGTTGAATTTTAGCGCAAAGCGATAATTAACGCAAAGGCGATGGTTAGCGCTAAGCGGTAAATAGCGCAAAACGCGATAAATAATGCAAGTCTATTTTTGGAAAGTCTGAAATTTAGTTTAACAGATCCTGCTCCTAATTGGTAACACAGCTGGGCTAAAGGAAATTTCTGCGCAGAAATAGAAATAGAAACAAAAGTGTACATGTGATGAGTGAGTGTTTTCACAATTTTTAAAGGTTGAACCACAAGAAAAGTCGAGTACTCGTGAGGTACATGCGTGTAAGTGACGTGCACGGTGGCTAGGGAGGCATCTCTGGTTAAATACAATTTTGAGCATTAGAGTATAGCAGACCAGGAGGTCATACTAACAAGACCAGGAGGTCGCACTGTAACAAGACCAGGAGGTCATAACAGACCAGGAGGTCCAGGTACAGCCGACAAGGAAGTCCGCTATACAGTTCACAGGCACAACACCGAAAAGGGTTGGTGCAACACCCATATAGGCCATATAAGCTCTGGCTGAAGGAATTCGCAGTCGTAAGTTTCGATTCCATTGGTCTTTCCGTACATAAGCTTAGTTGTTTGTGTACTGAACGACTGGACCGCACGTAAGTGTGTGCAGTAGTTAGTAATCTGACCTAATACCATTAGAGTAAAGGGGTCACAAACGCTATCTGTACACTCTAACGTGATTTGTGTAATTTTTTTATTTTAAGGGAAGTTCGCTGCTCACTCAGGAACTATCCAGCAACCAATAGTTACTGGAAAGAGTAAGTGTTCTTCGGATAACCCTCACAGGTTCCAGTAAATAGAGGTTCAGGTCGCAGGGGCCCTAGGTCGAGTACGCCAGCACCATATCGGTGTGATCAGGTCGTATAGGTCGGCGTGGGCGAGTGAGTGGGGTACTCGGTAAACCGCCACTGTCAGCCTATTGTTGGCATTTGGTTTTTCGTAAAGGGTTGGCTAAATAAAGCAACACTTTCGAACTATGGGGGCCACTTGTTCAGGTAGGGGGCGATCAACCTCGGTTCGGGTTGATTCAGTGGTCCGGCCAATTGGGTCGGCCAGGTATATCATGTGTGAGAAATATGGAAGTCACACAGAAACTTTATGTGATGAATGGGAGAGAATGACTGTGCATGACGGGGAGAAATTCCCGAGAATAGGGAGCTTCAGCTCAGAAGTGTTACAAAATTTAAGGAGGAGGATATGTCTCATAAAATCAACAAAGAGACGAATTCAGCATTATGATTATTTACAATTGTGGCAACAGGAAGGTGAGATACAGAGAGGTTTGGCTCAGGCGGCGGGATCTGGCTCTAACAGAAAATTAATTGCCACGGCCCCGCCGCCACCATATATATCAGGAGAGAAGTTGATTACGGAGAAAGACGCACTAAGGTGTAACACAAAATCACTTAGTAACTGTGTAAATGTTAATGATAATGTTAACCCATTAACCCATGCAAGTATTAACCCGTGCAAGTTGTACCCTGTTTTGAACTTTCCTCAGGAGTGTGATCAAGAGGACGAAGCGGCAACGATTTCAGCACTCTCTCTAGCAGCCACCATAGCAGAGACCACAGTAGGCACAGCTCCACCCACGAGATTAGTAAAGGCCCCTAGCGGAGGGATAGGTGAGGTCGTATCAACTGGTAAGTACGGCACCATGCATTATGCTGAAACTATTTCACCACAGCCTGTAGAATCTACACAGAATGAGGTTGTTAGAATTACACCTGTTAGAGTAATAGCAGTGCCAAATGGGAAAACAGACGCATCAGGAGCCACTCCCATTAGGAACATTGCCATGTACACTCCATTTTCCCGAATGGAATTAAGGACCATAGTGTCTGAATTTCCTGACCCTAGAAAAGACTTAGTTGCCAGTCAAAAATACATCAGAGACTTAGGTAACACTGTAGAGCCCAACAATAAAGACTGGCAGATATTGCTGAGAGCATGTTTACCCTCAAATGTCGACGCAACTCAATTTTTAGCTGATTGCGGACTAGATCATGATGTACCTCTTACAGATGTGTACAACCAAGATAATGTGAAAAGAATAAACTTGCAGCTAAAAGAGTATTTCCCAGCAGTAGCTAAATGGAATAAGATATTCTCCATTAAACAGAAGGAGTCAGAGACAGCTGCAGAGTATTTTCACAGAGCATTATTAGAAATGGCAAAATACACAGGTATAGAGGACATTAAAACAGACACAAACCATCGGGAAGTAGCAGTATCGGTACTGATGGATGGTTTAAAAGAGTCATTGAAGACTAGGGTACAGACCACGCAACCATGTTGGCGAGGTCTGTCTGTGGCTACTTTGAGAGAGGCTGCTATTGATCATGACAGAAACATCACCAGACACAGGGAACAACAAGGTGACAAATTAATGTCAGTAAGTATACAGGCTCTGACCACAAGGCAGCCTTTGTTTGTATCACCAAATCCTGTGGGTAAGTCAAGTATGGTTACTTGTTATTCTTGTCACAAACAGGGACACATGGCACGAGATTGTAGAGTAAAGAATTCACGAAACACATACCAACCCCCTAGACAACGACACGACACACGACATTGGGAGCAAGGTCCGCAGAAACGGAGTTATGAGCCACATACAGGGGAAACAAAAAGATATCCCCCAAACAGAGACTGGCATGCCTCTGGTAGTTCCCAACTATCTCCCTCACAAATAGTTGCTGCCAGCGGGATTCAGGGAGGTCACCATACCCAATAGGGGTGTGGCCATACCTGTAATCTGCAGCCAGTAAAATTGATTGCCAACCTTGAAAGTGAACCCGAGGTCGCAATCAATGTAGCTGGTAAAACTTTAAACTTTCTTGTAGACACAGGGGCGGCCAAGTCAGTGATAAATTCGACAGTGGGCATGAGAACCACTGGTAGGACAATTCCAGCCATGGGAGTAACAGGAGTAGTCCAGCACTACCCTGTTAGCAAACCAGCCGAGATTACAATAGGGCCTTTGCATACCAAGCATTCCTTTTTGCTGGCTGCATCGGCACCAACCAATCTCCTGGGAAGAGACTTACTGTGTAAAATGGGGTGCGTCATTTATTGTACTCCTGAAGGTGTATTCTTGGACATACCTGAGAAACACGCTCAGGAAGTGCGAGACATGTTAGACTCCCCATCAAAATTAATGTCACATACCATTATGACAAATAGGAATCCATCCCAAATAGAAGAGATGACATCTCAGATACCAGAGTCACTTTGGACAAAAGACGGACAGGACACTGGATTAATGGCAAACGTAGCTCCAGTAGTTGTACAAGTAAAAGATGGTAGGATAGCTCCAAAAATCCCACAGTATCCTCTGAAGCCAGAGGTGGAGTTAGGAGTTTACCCAGTAATAGAGCGCTTGCTACAACAGGGCATTCTGGTAAGAACGTCCAGCACTGCCAATAGTCCCATCTTCCCTGTTAAGAAGAGTGGGGGGAGGGGTTACAGGCTAGTGCAGGATCTAAGGGGGATTAACAAAATAGTTGAGAGCCAGTTCCCCGTAGTGCCAAATCCAGCTGTCATCCTAATGCAAATCCCTCCCACTGCCAAATTTTTCACTGTTATTGACCTCTGCTCCGCTTTCTTTTCGGTACCTCTGCACCCTGACAGCCAATATTTGTTTGCATTCACATACAGAGGAGTCCAATACACGTGGACTCGATTACCCCAAGGTTTCATAGATAGTCCAAGTATATTTTCTCAGGCTTTGCATGATTGTTTACAGTCTTTTCAACCAAACAGTGGATCAGTATTGATACAGTATGTGGACGATTTATTACTGTGTTCAGATTCACTGGAAGCATCTCTGAAGGATACGAAACAGCTCCTGTTTCATCTTTCAGACACAGGTCACAAGGTTTCCAAAGACAAGTTGCAATTATGCCAAACTAAGGTAAAATATTTGGGACACTGTCTAACACAAGGACTGAGACACCTGACCGCTGATAGAATCCAAGCAATTAGAGACATGACCCTACCACAAACCCAGCAACAGATCAGAACGTTTTTAGGAATGTGTGGGTATTGCCGTAATTGGATCCCAGGGTTTTCCATATTGGCGTTACCTTTGCAGGAAATGGTCTCCTCAAACAAACCTGATAGGATTTTGCATACAGACGAATCCGAAACAGCATTTGAGAGACTCAAACAGTGCCTAACGCAGGCGCCAGCGCTAGGTATGCCAGACTATGGGAAACCCTTTGAACTATACGGAACAGAAAGTGCTGGTTGCGCAGCAGGTGTACTAACCCAAAAACACGGTGATGCCAGCAGGCCAGTTGCATACTACAGCGCTCAGCTAGATACGGTAGCGCGATCCCTCCCCACATGCTTGCGAAGCGTTTCTGCGATAGCATTGCTAGTGACAAAAAGCGAAGATGTCGTGCTAGGCCACAACCTCACAATCCATACGCCACATGCAGTATCAGCCTTATTGAATTCTGCCCAAACCAGACACGTCTCATCAGCGAGGTTTACAAGATGGGAATTGGCACTAATGGCCCCCGTAAACATCACCATAAGGAGATGCAGTGCATTAAATCCTGCAACATATCTCCCAGGTGTGCCTGGTCAGGCACAAAGGGTGGAAGGTGAGAGTGCTGGGGAAGGAGGATTTAATACAAAGGAAGATACACATGATTGTATGGAATATTTGACCCAAAATTTTACCGCAAGGCCTGACATCAGTGACAACCCACTGGAAGATGCAGAACTCACGTTCTACACGGACGGTAGTTGTCACAGACAGTCAGACTCGGGAGACTTGTGTACTGGATACGCAGTCGTAGATGACCAAGACACCATAGAAGCCGAACCGCTAGGCCCACCTCACTCAGCCCAGGTTGCTGAACTGGTAGCCCTAACCAGAGCATGTGAATTGGCTAAGGGTAAGTCAGCCAATATCTACACCGATTCTAGATACGCATTCGGGGTAGTCCATGATTTCGGAGCCCTATGGCGCCTCAGAAATTTCATGACGGCAGCTGGTACACCGGTAGCGCATGCAGCTCACATAAAAAGGCTTCTAACAGCGATACAGGAACCCGACAGAGTGGCTGTTATCAAATGTAAAGCACACACATATAGCCAAGACCCGGTATCACTTGGTAACAGCCGAGCAGACGAAGCTGCTAAGTTAGCAGCTGCTACCCCCATACAGACAGACACCACACAATTAATGGTATTTAATACCATTAACACACAGAAGTTGTGTGAAATGCAAAATTTGTGTTCCACACAGGAAAAGGCAGTCTGGAAGGCAAAGGGATGTGGCCAAGAGTCCTCAGGACTCTGGACGGATGGACATGGTAAACCAGTGGCCCCCAGAGCATATCTTCCATGTCTGGCTGAGGCAGCTCACGGGCTGACTCATCTAGGCAAGGAAGGGATGTGCAAATTGGTAAGAGCCTATTGGTGCGCCCCAGGATTCTCCTCTCATGCGAGTAAAAGAGCAATGTCATGCCTTACCTGTTTGAGAAAGAATATTGGAAAGGCAATACCTACAGAACCATCCCATATCCCACCTGCCGGCGGCCCTTTCCAGGTAATACAAATTGACTTCATTCAATTACCCCCTTGTCGGAATTTGAAATATGTACTTGTTTGTATAGATGTTTTCTCGAATTGGGTCGAAGCATTTCCTGCAGCTACAAATACCGCTATGTTTACAGCTAAGAAAATTGTGCAGGAATTTGTATGTAGATATGGTATCCCTAGAATAATCGAAAGTGATAGGGGTACCCATTTTACAGGTGATGTCTTTCAAGGAATGTGTAAGTTGATGGGAATTGATAGCAAGCTGCACACTCCGTACCGTCCACAGGCGAGTGCGAAGGTCGAAAGAGTGAACAGCACTATTAAAAATAAATTGAGTAAAGTGATGGCAGAGACAGGATTGACATGGCCAGAAGCTTTACCCATTGTATTGTACAGTATCAGAACCACTCCCAGGTCCCCTCTTAATCTGTCCCCCTTTGAAATCTTATTTGGTCGACAACCGCATGTCATGATTAACCCTCAGGATGATTTGAAATGTAACAGTGAAGTAACTGTAAAGTACTTGATTAACATGAGTAAACAGTTAAGGAATCAAAATGATAATCTGAAGTTGGTGATTCCTGATCTACCTGATAGTAATTGTCATGACATTGAACCTGGGGATTATGTAATGATACGGAATTTTCTACGCTCAGGTTGCCTTATTGACAGATGGGAAGGACCATACCAGGTCTTATTGACTAGCACTACGGCATTGAAGGTTGCTGAGAGAGAGACTTGGGTCCATTCATCCCACTGCAAGAAGGTTGCTGATCCAGAGAAGTCCCGTGATAAGGAACAGACGGTAGAGGTTGTATCACTGGAGTGTCTGTTCCAGGAGGACTGAGGCGGCACCTGAGCCTTGAAGACCGAGAGCTGTTGTCGACTCCCCACTCCCTTTTATTGTTTTCTCCACTTCCCATCCCCTCTCCCTCAAATGTATTTTTCCTCCTTCTCATTCTTCTTCGTCTCCTCCTCAAAGATGGACTTGCCCCAAGAGACTGTGATCCGGATTTTCCTGTTGACCATGATGTTGACCAGAGCAGTCTGTTCCGGCGAGAGTACCATGGAGGTCGAGAGAGGTTCTGGAATGGGTTCCGATTATGATGATGGAGGCGTAGTTTTTCAAGATCAACCTAACCAACAAGCAAAGGCGAGTATCAGAAAACGATCCGATAGCATTGACCATAGAAGAAATTGTGACGGATTGTTAGCTGAAGAAAATTGTATCTGTAGGCTCTGTAACAATGTCATTGAAGATGGGTGCATTAAGAAATGCCAATCCAGTTTTAATATCCATATGGACCGACATCCATTGAGTGATTATCACTCCTTAGTGGGTAATGTATTAAACAAAACAGATTGTTGGGTATGCTCTCAAGTACCTCAGGGTCATAGCAAATCAGGGCTAGTACCATTTCCTTTAACGATAGGGGAGGTACTTGAGTTAAATGGTGGGAGACCGGTGGACCGGAGGTTTAATATCTCCAGCCCTCCTAGTTTGAAGCTCCACCAATACCACGTGGATAGGTCCCTATTATGTTTTAACATCTCCAATCCCAGAAAGCCGGGAAATTGGGAAGTATCATGGAGTAACCACACCATGACCTTTTCACATAGAGCAGATAGAATGCCTACAGATACAGAGCTTGTACGCCACATAGCCAGTAGAGGAAAATCTTTCCGGTATAGATACACCCTAGGAAATAGGATTACTAGAGTTGGAGAAGTATCACCAGGATACTGTGCACATACCGTACAACCTGATACGTGCATTAAGCAGATGGAAGAATTAGGGCTAGGAGATTTCACCTGGAAGGTGTGTAATATGGTAATGTCTTTCTCCATCCCATATGTTCTCCCCGATGATGCATATTTCATATGCGGGAGAAAGGCGTACAAGTGGCTTGCCCCAAACTCTGAAGGATTGTGTTATATTGGAAGAGTATTGCCTGAAGTGATGACTGTAACACATGATAAAATGAAAGACATACACCGTGGTGCCCAAGCTCCTTATACTCACACTCATTACGAGCACCTCGTTAAAAGACAACTGTCAGAAAGGTTAGAGCATCCGGCCTCTGATCTGATCCATGAATCCACCGGGATTCAGGTTCTGGTGGCGTTAGATTTCACTCGCACCGCTCGAGGAGTGATGAATTATAGATACATTTCCGCACTCGCCAATTTGTTAGATAATATCACTGAAATGTATGATGACACGTTTAGATACACTGGAAGAGAACTCCAAGCTTATAAAACAGAACTGGTACAGCATAGAATGGTTCTTAATTACCTCACAGCAGTGACAGGCGGATATTGTGTTACATTGGCAACACAGTACGGCATAAAGTGTTGCACGTATATCACAAATAGCACCGAGGATCCGGTCGAGGTCATAGACCAAAAGATGGACGATATTCTCCAATTGAAGTGGGAATTTCGCCGAAAACACAATCTCACTCTTGCTGCTGTAGGTAATGAGCTGACTGGTTGGGTGTCATGGTTGAACCCGCGAAATTGGTTCTCTGGTTTAGGAGACTGGGCTCAAGGAGTCATAATGGATGTTGGAAAGTTTCTCCTATGTATTTTAGGTGTCGTTATATCGATTGGATTGATATTTAGATGCGGGCAGGCTTTAATGAGGTGCAAACAAAGTACCAGAGTGATGAGTTTGAGGAGTGAGGAAACTGTAATTAACCTGGATTTGATTTACGACCCAACGATAGAAACAATGATGTGATGAAAATGCGATTTCTACGGTCCGTTTCTTTCACCTGTTTTTCTGGTTTTTCTCCAAGATACCAAGACCCCCTTGGACGAGGAAGCTGATGAGACGCTATACAGACAACGGATAGACCAAAGACGAAGTTTTGACCACTTGAGATATGGACACTTGATGAACTTTGCCATGGATCCCCAGTTTCCCTAGAATTCTTAAAATTACGCTAGCCCAACATTTTTTGTAAATCTAATGGCATTGACAAAGCTTATTGCTCACGCTTAATGAGCAAAACAGCGCAAAGAAGACGACTTTCAACTGATACCGAACAAAACTTCAACCGACAGATGTACATTAACCTGACATAGAATACCACCGCATTTACCGTAATTATGTCTTTTCTTCATTTCTACAACCCTCAGGTAATGACACACATAGTATAGGGAATACAGGCACGGATATCAGCAATCACATATTCCCCCATTCATGTATCATCAACTAAAATGTGCTCCCCATTTTGTTCAAAATCCGAAAAGAGCTCGGTAAAGTTTGACAGCCCATCCACAGACCTGTACCACGGGATAAGAAGGAATTCAAATGTATACTTCGCAATACCTCGAAGCTTGATTTACAACACGTACGGCACGATGATACATGACCCCCCCAAACATGGACTCATACACACATGCTTCTGCTATCACACTAGGTCATACCCTCTTCACACCTACTCCTCTCTCCTCCCTTACCCAACCATGGAAATGAATTAACCCCTGACATATATTTTTCTCCTTTTGAAATGTTTTCAGGAAGTGGCAGTTATTATTGACTGCCAAAGGGTGGACTGTCAAAGTCAGAAAAATATCTCTATGCACACTACCATATTTGCACCTCACACAGGTCCGTGCTGCGCGTGCGTACGCTCTCCCGTACGTGCGCATACTCACAGTCGCGGGCACCCGCAGGCGCATGGTATGCGTATTTACGGTAGAGTTTATGCGATCATAGCGTGCGACTCAATCATTACATATTTTCACTAATAATGTATTTTGTAGATTATGGTCCCTTTGATAGAATCTGAAAGTTTGGTTAATATAGAATGTTCATGAACAGAGGAATCCCTCTTTGTTTGATATGAAGGGTCAGATAGGAGTAATACAGTGGTGTTTAGTATCCATCGGAAGAGTATAAAATTAGCAATATTCCGGTGTTGGTTTGAAGCAGATCAATCGCTCGTGCGAATAGTTATGGACATAAGAAGTTTATGAACATTTACTTTATTTGCACTATATTACCCATGCGGCGGGAAACCCAGTTTCCCTCCCACCTGAGCAGTTGGAAATAGTCACAGCCCACCTGTATGAATCAACCTATGACCTTTTGTTATAATGCGAAGCCGAATTCCTGTGTCCAATGAACAATGAGATTGTAGGGACCATTGAATTGTATTGTGTGTGGGGCATAAATAGCAGGCCGACCATATCCAACTTCACTCTCTTCAACGGTTCTCATTGCTGATAATCGGGAGCTGGATATCGAGGCGCATGCGATCGTTCCCCTTGTGCGTAAGTTTTCTCCGTAGTCATATTGTCTTACTGTGAGCCATCTCTCTCTCTCTCTCTCTCTCTATCTCTCCCTCTCTCTCTACTCTTTCTCTCGTATTTTCCTTAAATTGTATTGTATTTTATTTCCTGTGTAGTTTATCTGGTTAGTTGGTTTATGTTATACTGTAGTGTATGCTTTGTACTGTGATTCTTTTTACAAGTAATAGTCATAATACACATAATAGGTTTCGGACCCTAAGCCCAGGTATCTGTGTATTCTTTATAGTGTTAAGTATTCTCTGAGCGTCGGTGACGCTCAAGCAGCTTTGTAGTTAATCAGGTTACACAAGGTTGCACTTACACTTTGTCTCTACACTAAGGTTTACTGTGTATTTCATTGTTAGAGGTATAGATATAAAGGTTTAACGTTGTGAGCGTCTGCATCGCTGGTGATCTCCTTGTGGTCACGAGCGCTGCTACGCTATAGCGAATCATTACGATAAGTCAACAGCCAATAGTCTGCCTGCCTGCGATCACCTGGCCGTGAGTGAACGTGACGCCTGAGCGTCTCGATCACGGCTAAGCGATCGATACGCAACTTGCGTACCCTTACGGTACTTCTTACGTAGATAGCGTACAGTGTTCTCAGACCTCATAAAGGGTTATATACTATATACACGATAAATATTTAGCTTTGTCACGCCTCTTTTTTTCTTTGCGTCATGTGCTGTTTGGGGAGTGTTTTTTGGAAGGGCCATCCTGCGTGACACTGCAGTGCCACTCCTAGATGGGCCCGGTGTTTGTGTCGGCCACTAGGGTCGCTTATCTTACTCACACAGCTACCTCATTGCGCCTCTTTTTTTCTTTGCGTCATGTGCTGTTTGGGGAGTGTTTTTTGGAAGGGCCATCCTGCGTGACACTGCAGTGCCACTCCTAGATGGGCCAGGTGTTTGTGTCGGCCACTAGGGTCGCTTATCTTACTCACACAGCTACCTCATTGCGCCTCTTTTTTTCTTTGCGTCATGTGCTGTTTGGGGAGTGTTTTTTGGAAGGGCCATCCTGCGTGACACTGCAGTGCCACTCCTAGATGGGCCCGGTGTTTGTGTCGGCCACTAGGGTCGCTTATCTTACTCACACAGCTACCTCATTGCGCCTCTTTTTTTCTTTGCGTCATGTGCTGTTTGGGGAGTGTTTTTTGGAAGGGCCATCCTGCGTGACACTGCAGTGCCACTCCTAGATGGGCCAGGTGTTTGTGTCGGCCACTAGGGTCGCTTATATTACTCACACAGCTACCTCATTGCGCCTCTTTTTTTCTTTGCGTCATGTGCTGTTTGGGGAGTGTTTTTTGGAAGGGCCATCCTGCGTGACACTGCAGTGACACTCCTAGCTGGGCCCGGTGTTTGTGTCGGCCACTAGGGTCGCTTATCTTACTCACACAGCTACCTCGGTGCAAATTTTAGGACTAAAAATAATATTGTGAGGTGTGAGGTATTCAGAATAGACTGAAAATGAGTGGAAATTATGGTTTTTGAGGTTAATAATACTTTGGGATCAAAATGACCCCCAAATTCTATGATTTAAGCTGTTTTTTAGGGTTTTTTGAAAAAAACACCCGAATCCAAAACACACCCGAATCCGACAAAAAAAATTCGGTGAGGTTTTGCCAAAACGCGGTCGAACCCAAAACACGGCCGCGGAACCGAACCCAAAACCAAAACACAAAACCCGAAAAATTTCAAGTGCACATCTCTAGTGTGTTTGTGACGTCAAACCAGTAACGAAAAGGACTGAGCTGGTCGCAATGGCTGAGTAAGTCTGGAGCTACTCAGAAACTGCTAAGAAATTTCTATTCGCAATTCTGCTAATCTTTCGTTTGCACTTCTGCTAAGCTAAGATACACTCCCAGAGGGCGGTGGCTTAGCGTGTGCAATGCTGCTAAAAGCAGCTAGCGAGCGAGCAACTCGGAATCACCCCCTATATGTATAATATGTTTCCCTCAGACCCCTCGGGGGTCGCAAAAAAGAAATGTTATTTTGCCCAGTTACTACTCCCTGATATCGACACGAATACTATTTCTTATGTCGACCATAATGTTTCCTGATTAGATCCCAAAAAATCAGCATTCAGTACATGTTTCGTGCACATTAAGAACGTATTAACGTCACTAGGGACCCTGCTGTTCCTGACAAAATATATATATATATATATATATATATATAGAGAGAGAGAGAGAGATGTAGATATATGTGTGTATATGTGTATTTAAATGTGCATAAGGGTTTATAATGGACGCTGAAGTAAAGTTATTCCTTTTCATGTGCTGGTCGCTCTGTTGAAAAAACTCTAGGTCAGCCGTGACAAGATGGTTTCAAATCCTCACGAGAAGGCCGAGTGTTTATTCTTTTCCCGCCGTGGATAGAATAAAGTGAGAGTCAACCCCTGTCCTGCACGGGGCCCAGTCACAGAGGATCGTATACAGGAAGCTAAGTGATATTTAAATTTTATACGTTTATTATACTTGCATTACGGAGGTCATTCCGAGTTGTTCGCTCGCAAGGCGATTTTAGCAGAGTTGCTCACGCTAAGCCGCCGCCTACTGGGAGTGAATCTAAGCATCTTAAAATTGCGAACGAAGTAATCGCAATATTGCGATTACACACCTCGTAGCAGTTTCTGAGTAGCTTCAGACTTACTCGGCATCTGCGATCAGTTCAGTGCTTGTCGTTCCTGGTTTGACGTCACAAACACACCCAGCGTTCGCCCAGACACTCCTCCGTTTCTCCGGCCACTCCTGCGTTTTTTCCGGAAACGGTAGCGTTTTTTCCCACACGCCCATAAAACGGCCTGTTTCCGCCCAGTAACACCCATTTCCTGTCAATCACATTACGATCGCCAGACCGATGAAAAAGACGTGAGTAAAATTACTAAGTGCATAGCAAATTTACTTGGCGCAGTCGCAGTGCGGAAATTGCGCATGCGCATTAAGCGGAAAATTGCTGCGATGCGAAGATTTTTACCGAGCGAACAACTCGGAATGAGGGCCTACTTGCGCATGGGGGAGTGCTTGTGTTCAGATATGGTCGGTTACTTTGTCATCCGATATAATTACCCTGGGGAGAGATGGGATACTCCTTAAGTTGGGTCATATCTAGAACAATGTAGCATACTACCGTGCGACTACAAGGGATTTTGAACTTTTGGGTTCGCGAGCCAATTCCATGGCGGTCTCGGCTAGGAGGGCGTTGTGGATTCACTAAGGGGATACTGGTGCTGACTCCCAGAAGAAGCGCAGTCTCTTCCTTATGAAAGTGAAGCCTGGTTTGGTGATGGCTTTGTTAATATGCTCGCGGCAGATGCCACTGGTAAGTCTACCTTCTTGCCCTAGGATACCTCACTACGGTTGGGGACGCATTATTGTAGGATGCAGTCATTTCGACCGAATGGATAAGGATTCCCTTTTCTTTACAGGTAAAGGAAGGTTAAAAGAGGTAGGAGGTCAGGTACCTTTTTCAAGTTCACAGGCAGAACTCGTCCTATGTTTTCTGCCACATCCACCGCAGGACGTTGGGTCTATCTTGCGGGAGCCCACACCAGTGGGACCACGTCTAAAACTCTTCAGTCAGCCCTGGAAAGGACATGGACCAGTGAGTTAAGGATAGAGTCCCTAGTGGGACATACGGGAGTTTTTCCAGACGTTTCCCCTCATTGATTTTTTCAAATAGACTTTACCGATTCTCCTCTGGACAGGGAGGTAGTAAGTGACGCAATGCAAGAGTTGTGTCAGGATCAGGTCATTGTTCTGCTGTCCCGGTCAAGAATACAAAAAAAAAAAAAAGAGGAGAAGCTGTTATTCAAGCTTTTTCGTGCTTCCGAGGCCGGACGGCTCGGTCAGACCAAATCCTATATCTGAAATTTCAAATTTCCTACTTAAAATCCATGAGGGATTCTCTCATGGCAGGTTTCTCTACTCTGAAAATGGAGAAAGGAGGCCTAATTACGGTTTCTTTCGCATTAGGCTTACCTGGGGTTTGCGATTCAGGATTGTCGTTACCAATTCGCCAGAGTGATGGCGGTATGATGGGTTTCCTTCGATAGTAAGGAGACATAAATTATTCTGTACTGGATCACTCTCCGGATTACGGAGGGATCAAGAAGCCAAATGGTGAAAAACTTTGTTTTTCCCTGACAGTTCTTCGACAGCAGAAGTTGCCAAAATCCCTGTTGGTTCCAACGACGCGGTGGTCGGCTTGGGAAATATTATTTGCTTCCAAAAAAAAAAAAAGGCTCTGAGGATTCAGAGTCTGGTCAGACCTGCAACAGGGTCAATCCTTCAATACATTCAGTTACTGGAAAAGAGGGTTGCGGTCTACCAGGCCATGCAGGCGGCAGCTTGCATGCCAAAGTGTTAGTGGGACCTGTTGGACAAGTGGTCCAGTTCCCACCTGGGATAATCATGGTTTCAAGACCAGAATATCACTCCTGTGGTAGCGGCATAATTCTCACCGAGGATAAGGGTCAAGTTAGGATACTTGTCACCACGATAACGGTCTGGAGTTAAGGGCCGTTTATAACGGTTTTCTACAAACAAAGACCGGAGAAGAAATGGCAGAAACCAGAAAGCTTTGTCGCTGGGCGACGAAAACGTTTACGCGCTCTGTCGCGATGTTCGTTCCGAGAGTGGACAACGGTGAAGCAGACTTCCTCGGCGGACACGTTCTCCAGCCAGGAGAGTGGAGTCTTCATCAAGCGAGTGTCACGGAAGTGACAAGTTTTGGGGAATTCCACAAATAGACAAGATGGCGTCTCGCCTCGACAAGAAACTTCAAAGATATTGTTCCAGGTCGAGGGTCCCTCAAGTGATAGCGGTGGACGCCCTAGTGACACCGTGGGTGTTTCGGTCGGTCTATGTGTTCTCCCCACTTCCACTCTTTACAAAGATGCTAAGAGATCATACGAAGAACAAAGGTTCAGGTGATCCTCATTCTTCCAGACTGGTCACAGAGGGCTGGTATCCGGATCTTCAGGAATTACTCAAGGGAGTTCTCTGACCTCTTCCTCTGAGGGAGGATCTGTTACAGCAGGGTCCGTGTGTGTTCCAGGACGTACCGCGGTTTTCATTGACAGCCTAAGGGTTGAACGCTGGATCCCAACCTGAAGTGATATTCCCAGTGAAGTCATCCCTACTCTTCTTCAGGCAGAAAGGAAGTAACGTTACAACATTACCGCCATTTGTGGAGAAAGTATGTGTCTTGGTGTGAATCCAAGAAAGTTCCTACGGAAGTATTCCAGTTGGGTCGTTTTCTCCATTCTTTTCTTCCAATATCGTGTAGATGCGGGTCTTAAGTTGGGCTCGATTAAGGTTTAGTTTTCAGCCTTATCGGGTTTCTTCCTACAACAATTAGCCTCCTTTCCAGAGGTTCAAACTTTCGTTAAAGGAGTGTTGCACATCCATCTTTCCTTGTGTCCCTGTGGCACCATGGGATCTTACCATGGTGTTGCTGTTCCTGCAATCTCATTGGTTGAATTGTTCAATAAGGTTGAGTGGAAATTCCTCACTTGGAAAGTGGTCATGTGGTTGGCTTTGGCATCTGCAAGGCGGGTATCTGAATTAGCAGTTTGTCTCACAAGAGCCCTGTTTAATCTTCCATGAAGATAGAGCAGAGTTGAGAACTCGTCGACACTTTCTGCCAAAAGTGGTTTAATTGCTTCACATGAACCAACCTAGTGTGGTGCCGGTGGACTAAGTTTTTTTGAAACTCTATGTTGCCTGAATGGCTCAGATTAGGAAAACTGACGCACTGTTTATCCTGTATGTTCCCAACAAGATTGGGGTTCCTGCTGCCAAGCAGACTATTCCACGCTGGATCTGTGATACGATTCACCAGGCTCATTCTACGGCTGGATTGCCGTTACCGAAATCGGTGTAGGCCCATTCTACCAGAAAGGTGGGCGCGTTCTGGGCGGCTGCCCGGGGGATCTTGGTATTACAGCTTTGCCGAGCGGCTCCTTGGTCAGGTTCAAACACCTTTGCGAGGGTTACAAGTTTGATAACCTGGCTGATGAGGACCTCATGTTTGCTCAATCGGTGCTGCAGAGTCGTCCGCACTCTCCCACCCGTTCTGGAGCTTTGGTATAAACCCCGTGGTCCTTTTGGAGTCCCCAGCATCCTCTAGGACATATGAGAAAATAGGATTTTAATATCTACCGGTAAATCCTTTTCTCTTAGTCCGTAGAGGATGCTGGGCGCCCGTCCCAGTGCGTACTGTATCTGCAGTTATTAGTTTTGGTTACACACATGCTGTGTTACTTTTCAGTCGGCCTGTTGCTGACGTTATTCATGCCGTGGCATACATTATGCTATTATTGGTGGTGTTTACACACAGGTTGTGTTACGTTTTCTGGCAGCATATTGCTGCATATTCTTCATGCTGTCAGCTGGTGTTCTATTGAATGCCACGTTCTGCGGCATGCTGGAGGTGTGAGCTGGTTTGACACTCACCGTGGTTTAAATGATAAATTCTTTCCTCAAAATATCGGTCTCCCTGGGCACAGTTCTTTAACTGGAGTCTGGAGGAGGGGCATAGAGGGAGGAGCCAGTTCACACCCCTTTTAAAGTCTTAAAGTGCCCATGTCTCCTGCGGATCCCGTCTGTACCCCATGGTCCTTTTGGAGTCCCCAGCATCCTCTACGGACTAAGAGAAAAGGATTTACCGGTAGGTATTAAAATCCTATTTTTTCAACACCATACTGACAATCCTCACACCACATCTTGATCAACAAATACTGCTTTGCAGAGATTTTAATCTCATCTCCCTACCAGCATTGGACAGGCAATCTTCGGTCTTACCTAAGCGCAAATTACCTAAATTCGGGATGCCTGCATTAGTGAAACAGCTACAGCTGTTAAATATATGGCGTGTTATGCACCCAACAGACAGAGAATACTCCTGTCTCTCTGCAGCTAGTGGTCTCATGTCCAGAATGAATTATATCCTCTTATCCAGCACATTGTTCCCAAAAATTGCCCATTCAGACGTGGAACCAATAACTTTTTCTGACCATGCTGTCACATGGTTGTCTATTCAAATAACACAAGATAAAGGTAACTTCATATGCTGGTGTTGCCCTCCCTTGTTAGCCTCCTCTACTGTGTTGAGAGACACTGTGGTTAAGGCATGGGATAATTTTACACAGGACAATGCAGAAACCGCCTTAACAGACCCTGTTTTGTTTTGGAAAGCCTCGAAGGCCACTGTTAGGTGTGAACTCATATCGCATATGACAACACTGAAGAAGAAAACTTCTAGTGATTTTCTTTGCGCACAGGATAGACTGACGAAGGCTTTCCAAATATGTAAATCTAATCCTTCCACCTCATTTCAGGTCGCTTATAGGAATGCTAGACTGTCATTTGAGGGACATGTTGCGAAGTTGGAAGCTTCCTACAATTTTCATAGGGATTCTAAGTTTAATAAATTTGGGAACAAATCTACCCACTCTCTAATCTTCTTCCAGGCCAACGATCTTCCTCCACTATTCATCCTTTAAAGCGGAGAGAGATGGCTCTATGGCTTCCTCTAATGCTCTGATTGCTGGTGTATTGAAAGACTTCTATGAAAAGCTATATTTGGCCCCAACCTCTGATTTGCAGAAAGCTGCTAACTTTTGGTTAAACCTTACTCTGCTACATCTGTCACTCTGCCACATCAGTGCTGCAGTGAGATATCTGCAGCACTGACTGCAGATATTACTCCCCAGAGGTCGCTTCGGTGATCTCTGGTGTATCTGTGGGTAAAGCCCCGTGCCCTGATGGGTTTACCTCAGATTATTATAAATTATTAGCCCCAAAGATTGTCCCTATCCTTGTATCAGTTTTTAATTCCATTCTGACTTCAGGTAAGACTCCTCATTACTTCAATAAGGCCAATATTCGGGTCCTTCCTAAATCCGGCTGGGACCTGTTTGATCCTGGCTCCTATAGACCAAGCTCGCTCCTGAACCTTACAAGGTTCTAAGGTTCTGGCAGAACGTTGGAAGTTAGTTCTTCCTTCCCTTATATACAAGGATCAGACAGGTTTCATAAAAGGCAGGGATCCAGTGACAAATATTAGACGTGTTCTATCTGCAGCGAGTGATTCCCAGTGCATGGTGTCAAATTCTCCTAAAGATATACTTTCCCTTGATGCTGAGAAAGCCTTTGTCATGGTGCACCTTTATAATACCCTATCTCGTTTTCAATTTTAGTTTATATCCTTTGTGCAAATTTTATATACCAACCCCTCCTCCCATATTATTTGTAATTGTTTATTATCAGAAGCTTTTCCTATTTTAAGAGGCAAGAGGCAGGGCTACCCCTTATCTCTGATATTATTCGCCTTGGCCTTAGAGCCATTGGCTATTGCGTTACATCAATCATCTTTGTATGAAGGTATTACCTGCATAATACGGATCTGCGCATATCCTTATTCACCGATGACATGCTTTTGCTGTTTTCCAACCCTGAACATTCCATCCCTACAGCTTATGATATTATTTCCCAGTTTAGTGCATTCTCTGGATACAAAATTAATATTGCTAAATCCCAACTTTTAATATTAAAGGGAGGCACTCCCAAATAGAGATAATCTTGACACTATTAAAATTGTCCCCTCTCAAATTAAATATTTAGGCATTCAAATTCCCAACGATTAGAATAAACTATACAGTTATAACTTTACGCCTGCTATCAAGCGCCTAGAGACCTCCCTGCTGAAATGGCTTGAACTTCCTTTATCTTTGCTGGGGAGATTAGAGGTAATCAAATTGATTTTGTTCCCAAAATTGACTTGCATATGGAAATGATACCTGTGAAACTATCTAGGAACAATATTTCCTTTATCTCTAAAATTTGCTCACGTTTTATATGGAAGGCAAAAGAGCCCAAAATCTCACAAACTAAGCTAAGGTTACAAAACAAAAAAGGATGGTGGTTTCCTTCCAGACTTGGCGAAATATCCTCAGGCTATACTGTTTCAATATGCATTAGACTGGTTATTTGAACAAAATTAATTTACAAATTATGATACTGAATGTGCTCTGTCTCTGCCATATGCACCTGAAGCTCTACTGCATACCCCGAAGTCGGACATCCCGAAATATATTTATAATATTTTTTTTTAGAGATTCCTATAACTCCTGGTGGTCTGTGAATACTACAATACATTGGACCACAACCCACGTAGGTCTGACTGGTTACCTTTTTAGGGCAACCCCATGTTTACCCCGGGAATGGAAAATCCTATTTTCTCTGACGTCCTAGTGGATGCTGGGACTCCGTAAGGACCATGGGGAATAGCGGCTCCGCAGGAGACAGGGCACAAGAATAAAAGCTTTAGGATCAGGTGGTGTGCACTGGCTCCTCCCCCTATGACCCTCCTCCAAGCCTCAGTTAGATTTTTGTGCCCGAACGAGAAGGGTGCAGGCTAGGTGGCTCTCCTGAGCTGCTTAGAATAAAAGTTTAATTTAGGTTTTTTTATTTTCAGTGAGTCCTGCTGGCAACAGGCTCACTGCATCGTGGGACTAAGGGGAGAAGAAGCGAACTCACCTGCGTGCAGAGTGGATTGGGCTTCTTAGGCTACTGGACATTAGCTCCAGAGGGACGATCACAGGTACAGCCTGGATGGGTCACCGGAGCCGCGCCGCCGTCCCCCTTACAGAGCCAGAAGAGACGAAGAGGTCCGGTGAAATCGGCGGCAGAAGACAATCCTGTCTTCAGACTAAGGTAGCGCACAGCACTGCAGCTGTGCGCCATTGCTCTCAGCACACTTCACACTCCGGTCACTGAGGGTGCAGGGCGCTTGGGGGGGAGCGCCCTGAGACGCAATATAAATGATAATACCTTAGGTGGCAAAAGAATACATCACATATAGCTCCTGGGCTATATGGATGTATTTTAACCCCTGCCATTTTTACACAAAAAAGCGGGAGATAAGGACGTCGTGAAGGGGCGGAGCCTATCTCCTCAGCACACAAGCGCCATTTTCCCTCACAGTTCCGCTGGAAGGACGGCTCCCTGACTCTCCCCTGCAGTCCTGCTTCAGAATCAGGGTAAAAAAGAGAAGGGGGGGCACTATTGGCAGCAAATGACAATATAAACAGCAGCTATAAGGGAATAACACTTATATAAGGTTATCCCTGTATATATATATAGCGCTGGGTGTGTGCTGGCAGACTCTCCCTCTGTCTCTCCAAAGGGCTCGTGGGGTCCTGTCCTCTATCAGAGCATTCCCGGTGTGTGTGCTGTGTGTCGGTACGTGTGTGTCGACATGTATGAGGAGGAAAATGATGTGGAGGCGGAGCAATTGCCTGCGTTAGTGATGTCACCCCCTAGGGAGTCGACACCTGACTGGATGATCGTGTTCAAACAATTAAGTGATAATGTCAACACTTTGCAAAAAACTGTTGACGACATGAGACAGCCGGCAAATCAATTAGTGCCTGTCCAGGCGTCTCAGACACCGTCAGGGGCCCTAAAACGCCCGTTACCTCAGTGGGTCGACACAGACCCAGACACAGATACGGAGTCTAGTGTCGACGGTGATGAGTCGAGCGTAATGTCCAGTAGGGCCACACGTTACATGATCACGGCAATGAAGGAAGCATTGCACATTTCTGACACTACAAATACCACTAAGAAGGGTATTATGTGGGGGGTGAAAAAACTACCAATAGTTTTTCCTGAGTCAGATGAATTGAATGAGGTATGTGAAAAAGCGTGGGTTTCTCCCGACAAAAAACTGCTAATTTCTAATAAATTATTGGCACTATATCCTTTCCCATCAGAGGTTAGGACACGTTGGGAAACACCCCCTAGGGTAGATAAGGCGCTCACACGTTTATCTAAACAAGTAGCGTTACCGTCTCCTGATACGGCCACCCTCAAAGAACCAGCTGATAGAAGGCTGGAAAATATCCTAAAAAGTATATACACACATACTGGTGTTATACTGCGACCAGCAATCGCTTCAGCCTGGATGTGCAGTGCTGGAGTCGCGTGGTCGGATTCCCTGACTGAAAATATTGATACCCTGGATAGGGACAATATATTGTTAACTATAGAGCATTTGAAGGATGCATTACTATATATGCGTGATGCACAGAGGGATATTTGCACCCTGGCATCAAGAGTAAGTGCTATGTCCATCTCTGCCAGAAGAACGTTATGGACGCGTCAGTGGTCAGGGGATGCGGATTCCAAACGACATATGGAAGTATTGCCGTATAAAGGGGAGGAGTTATTTGGGGCTGGTCTTTCGGACCTGGTGGCCACGGCAACGGCTGGAAAGTCCACCTTCTTACCCCAGGTCACTTCACATCAACAGAAAAAGACACCGTCTTTTCAAACTCAGTCCTTTCGTTCCCATAAATACAAGCGAGCAAAAGGCCATTCCTTTCTGCCCCGGGGCAGAGGAAGGGGAAAAAGACTGCACCATGCAGCCGCTTCCCAGGATCAGAAGCCTTCCCCTGCTTCTGCCAAGTCTTCAGCATGACGCTGGGGCTTTACAAGCAGACTCAGGCTTGGTGGGGGCCCGTCTCAAGAATTTCAACGCGCAGTGGGCTCACTCGCAAGTGGATCCCTGGATTCTACAGGTAGTATCGCAGGGGTACAAACTGGAATTCGAGGCGTTTCCCCCTCGCCGGTTCCTGAAGTCTGCTCTGCCAAAGTCTCCCTCCGACAGGGAGGCAGTTCTGGAAGCCATTCACAAGCTGTATTCCCAGCAGGTGATAATCAAGGTACCCCTCCTACAACAAGGAAAGGGGTATTATTCCACGCTGTTTGTGGTACCGAAGCCGGACGGCTCGGTGAGACCAATTTTAAATCTGAAATCCTTGAACACTTACATAAAAAGGTTCAAATTCAAGATGGAATCACTCAGAGCGGTGATAGCGAACCTGGAAGAAGGGGACTATATGGTGTCTCTGGACATCAAAGATGCTTATCTCCACGTCCCAATCTACCCTTCTCACCAAGGGTATCTCAGGTTTGTAGTACAAGACTGTCATTATCAGTTTCAGACGCTGCCGTTTGGGTTGTCCACGGCACCTCGGGTCTTTACCAAGGTAATGGCCGAAATGATGATTCTTCTTCGAAGAAAAGGCGTATTAATTATCCCTTACTTGGACGATCTCCTGATAAGGGCAAGGTCCAGGGAACAGTTAGAGGTCGGAGTAGCACTATCTCAGATAGTGTTACGTCAGCACGGGTGGATCCTAAATATTCCAAAATCGCAGCTGATTCCAACGACACGTCTTCTGTTCCTAGGAATGATTCTGGACACAGTCCAGAAGAAGGTTTTTCTCCCGGAGGAGAAGGCCAAGGAGTTATCCGAGCTAGTCAGGAACCTCCTAAAACCAGCCCAGGTGTCAGTGCATCAGTGCACGAGGGTCCTGGGAAAAATGGTGGCTTCTTACGAAGCAATTCCATTCGGAAGATTCCATGCAAGAACGTTTCAGTGGGATCTACTGGACAAATGGTCCGGTTCGCATCTTCAGATGCAGCAGCGGATAACCCTGTCACCAAAGACAAGGGTGTCTCTCCTGTGGTGGTTGCAGAGTGCTCATCTTCTAGAGGGCCGCAGATTCGGCATTCAGGATTGGATCCTGGTGACCACGGATGCAAGCCTGAGAGGCTGGGGAGCAGTCACACAGGGAAAAAACTTCCAGGGCTTGTGGTCAAGCATGGAAACATCTCTTCATATAAACATTCTGGAACTACGGGCCATTTACAATGCCCTAAGTCAAGCGAAACCCCTGCTTCAGGGTCAGGCGGTATTGATCCAATCGGACAACATCACGTCAGTCGCCCACGTAAACAGACAGGGCGGCACGAGAAGCAGGAGGGCAATGGCAGAGGCTGCAAGGATTCTTCGCTGGGCGGAAAATCATGTGATAGCTCTGTCAGCAGTGTTCATTCCGGGAGTGGACAACTGGGAAGCAGACTTCCTCAGCAGACACGACCTTCACCCGGGAGAGTGGGGACTTCACCCAGAAGTCTTCCACCTGATTGTAAACCGTTGGGAAAAACCAAAGGTGGACATGATGGCGTCACGTCTAAACAAAAAATTAGACAGATATTGCGCCAGGTCAAGGGACCCTCAGGCAATAGCGGTGGACGCTCTGGTGACACCGTGGGTGTACCAGTCAGTGTATGTGTTCCCTCCTCTGCCTCTCATACCAAAAGTACTGAGAATCATAAGAAGGAGAGGAGTAAGAACGATACTCGTGGTTCCGGATTGGCCAAGAAGGACTTGGTACCCGGAACTTCAGGAGATGCTCACGGAAGACCCGTGGCCTCTACCTCTAAGAAAGGACCTGCTCCAGCAGGGGCCTTGTCTGTTCCAAGACTTACCGCGGCTGCGTTTGACGGCATGGCGGTTGAACGCCGGATCCTGAAGGAAAAAGGCATTCCAGATGAAGTCATCCCTACCCTGGTCAAAGCCAGGAAGGATGTAACCGCAAAACATTATCACCGCATTTGGCGAAAATATGTTGCGTGGTGTGAGGCCAAGAAGGCCCCTACAGAGGAATTTCAACTGGGTCGTTTCCTCCATTTCCTGCAAACAGGACTGTCTATGGGCCTAAAATTAGGGTCCATTAAGGTTCAAATTTCGGCCCTGTCGATTTTCTTCCAGAAAGAACTGGCTTCAGTACCTGAAGTTCAGACATTTGTAAAAGGGGTACTGCATATACAACCTCCTTTTGTGCCTCCAGTGGCACCTTGGGATCTCAATGTTGTTTTGAGGTTCCTTAAGTCACATTGGTTTGAACCACTCACCACTGTGGACTTAAAATATCTCACATGGAAGGTGACGATGCTATTAGCCCTGGCTTCAGCCAGGCGTGTGTCAGAATTGGCGGCTTTATCATATAAAAGCCCTTACTTAATTTTTCATTCTGACAGGGCAGAATTGAGGACTCGTCCTCAATTTCTCCCTAAGGTGGTTTCTGCTTTTCACATGAACCAACCTATTGTGGTGCCTGCGGCTACTAGGGACTTGGAGGACTCCAAGTTACTTGAAATATATACTGAAATAATATACTATAATAATATACTATAATAATATACTGAAAATATATGTTTCCAGGACGGCTGGAGTCAGAAAGTCTGACTCGCTGTTTATCCTGTATGCACCCAACAAGCTGGGTGCTCCTGCTTCTAAGCAGACTATTGCTCGTTGGATTTGTAGTACAATTCAACTTGCACATTCTGTGGCAGGCCTGCCACAGCCTAAATCGGTAAAAGCCCATTCCACAAGGAAAGTGGGCTCATCTTGGGCGGCTGCCCGAGGGGTCTCGGCTTTACAACTTTGCCGAGCAGCTACTTGGTCAGGGGCAAACACGTTTGCTAAATTCTACAAATTTGATACCCTGGCTGAGGAGGACCTGGAGTTCTCTCATTCGGTGCTGCAGAGTCATCCGCACTCTCCCGCCCGTTTGGGAGCTTTGGTATAATCCCCATGGTCCTTACGGAGTCCCAGCATCCACTAGGACGTCAGAGAAAATAAGATTTTACTTACCGATAAATCTATTTCTCATAGTCCGTAGTGGATGCTGGGCGCCCATCCCAAGTGCGGATTGTCTGCAATACTTGTACATAGTTATTGTTAACAAAATCGGGTTATTGTTGTTGTGAGCCATCTTTTCAGAGGCTCCTTCGTTGTTATCATACTGTTAACTGGGTTCAGATCACGAGTTGTACGGTGTGATTGGTGTGGCTGGTATGAGTCTTACCCGGGATTCAATATCCTTCCTTATTATGTACGCTCGTCCGGGCACAGTATCCTAACTGAGGCTTGGAGGAGGGTCATAGGGGGAGGAGCCAGTGCACACCACCTGATCCTAAAGCTTTTATTCTTGTGCCCTGTCTCCTGCGGAGCCGCTATTCCCCATGGTCCTTACGGAGTCCCAGCATCCACTACGGACTATGAGAAATAGATTTATCGGTAAGTAAAATCTTATTTTTACACGGCTCCAGTTTAAAGGTATTTAAGTTATTGCACAGGTTTTTGACCCTGGGGGTAGTATCATACCATTTCACTCTCTTCAACAACAATACGGCCTCCCTGATAATAGCTATTTTGCATACCTACAATTACACCATTATGTTGCTTCTTTACCTACCCCATCTCCCATATCTACTTTACAGGACCCTCTCCGCAACATTGTTACTAAATTTCAAAATCATCGTTACAAACCTCGCTTAGTTTATGTGGAATTACTAAAACCATGTATTAATCCAACTCAACTGACCACTATGAAATTTTGGAAGAAAGATATCCCTTTATTATCTCAGACAGACTTGTTGTTTCACAATTGCCACAGAGTGTTACGCACAGTTCAATGTTCCATACATCAAGAAGTACATGTGAAAGTTTTGTGTAGGGCGTTAATATCCCAAAGTCAAGGAAGCGATTATGATTACACTGAGTTAGGCACACTGTATGCCCGAAATGCAGCTGTTCATCTGTAACTATTTTTCATAATCTTTGGACCTGCGGGCACATAAAGAAATACTGGTATAAAATTATTGGTTTTATTAATACATCCTTCTCACTAAATGTATTGTTAGATCCTATAACTATGTTATTTGCTAATTTTGACTCATGGGCAATAGATAACTCTAAGAAGTACTTAATTCCTTTCCTCACACTCCTGGTCATGGTGGCTAAGAAGGTGATTATGAACTTATGGTTATCCAAATACTCCCCTTCTTTAAGGAAGCTAGATTCACTATTAATGAAATTTATGTACTACGATAGATACAGTATAATGTGGCCTGAGACCCCAGTTCTACTTCAACTAAATTTTTAAAAAAATGGGAGCCATATATTTTCGCTAAACCCATGGCTCTGCAGTCGCAATTATACAAATTATTTGAAACACGTAGAATGGCTGCTATCTCCCTGTGATTTACCATGTGCAAGCTCATATCCCGGTTCTCTGCAAACTTTGGTATTAGTTTGAAAAGCTCCTTATATTGAGTATGATTGTACTAATGCCTTTGAAGCTATTGCTTACAGTCCCTAACATGTGCAGCGAGAGTTAGATTTGGGTGCGTTATATTGTTTCTGTGCAGAGTAAATTCTGTCTGCCTTATTTTTACACTGCAATTTAGATTTCAGTTTGAACACACCCCACCAAATCTAACTCTCTCTGCGCATGTTATATCTGACCCCCCTGCAGTGCGCATGGTTTTGCCCATTAGCTAACAAAGTTGCTGCTGCGATCGGATCTGAATTAGGCCTAGGCCCTAGTTTGGATTGATTTATTTTAAAACTTTCCTCACATTTCTGAAGTGCTTATGACTTATTATTATGGTTTTCAAACCAGATAAATTGACCTAACTCCATTAGCTACATACCTGTAATGTATCCCTCACCCTTGTCCTCCCCTTCCCCCTACTTCTTCTCTTTTGTCTATTATTTAAATACTCTTATGTCTACTTTTTTTTCACGTGTATACCGATATGCATATGTTTACATTCAATTCTGCTTCCTTTTTTTTACTTAACCCTGACAGTTGTGGGAATTGACTACTCATTCCTACTAGCTGAGGGGATAATTCAGACCTGATCGCTGCTGTACATTTACTCACAGGCTGCGATCAGGTCTGCACTGCGCATGCGTATGTACCACAATGGGCAGGCGTGACGAACCGCAGCAATGGGGAACGCCTGCCAGCGACGGGATGGTGTAAATATACCGAACGCACCGGTGATCGCGAGGAGATTGACAGGAAGAGGGCATTTGTGAGTGGCAACTGACCGTTTTAAAGTAGTGTCCGGGAAAACGCAGGAGGGTCCAGGCATTTGGAGGGAGGGTTTCTGACGTCAGCTCTGGCCCCGATCATCGCACCAGCAGAGTAAGTCCTGGGCTGAGCAGAACTTGCACAAACTTATGTTTGTTCAGTTCTGCTACAAATGCGATCGCATACCTGCACACACTCCATACCCTCCCCCTGTAGGCGGCGACTACCCGATCGCAGGGATGCAAAAAATGCACCTAGCGATCAGGTCTGAATTAGGCCCTGAATTCTTGCTATTAAAAAAAAAACAAAAAACACACTCTCACCTCGCAAGGGGATATTCTGCCTCTCGCTCTTTGGTCTCAGCTTTGTCTTCTCCCTTTTTACCTTCATTTTTCAGAAGCAGGACTCTCACTATTATATGTCCTTGTTGTGTTTTAAAATGAGTTTTGTGGCACCCTATGAATAAATAAATGACAATGATTTGCCCTATATTGCTTTCTATGTACTGGTTGGTGCAGTGATTTGGGTTTTTTTAATTGTGAAAGAAATTTAAGTTAATTGTTTGCATGTAGAATGTGCTTCCACAATCATTGTGCAGTAATCATGATACTTTTACATGAATCCGTTCATCTAGAAATCACTCCAGCCATTAATAATAATAATAATAATGATAATGTCAGCAACATATGCAAACGCAGGGGTTGGAGGGTCCGGTTGCCTGGAAACCCCCTTCCACTTGCCCAATGGCTCAAATTATGACAATAGCAATAGTATGTCATTTGATTACTAGAGCTGCCATTGCAACATGCAGTTTAAGGGACAGAGTGGAGCTGCTGCACATGCCCAGTGGTAGCAGCTTCTTATACCAAGTTTGCTGTGTATGTAGATCTGAGCCCTCAATCAGTGCACTGGGCCAGAGACAGGAAGAAGAGACAGGAGCCTTACCATTTTGTGGGATAATGTGTGCTTAGAGAACGCAGTTCAGTCTCCAACTGGTTCAGTTATGTTTGTGTATGTATTTATTATAAGCTGTTTAACCTTTTCCTGACCACTGTTATTGATATTAAATATGTTTGATACAGCCTATACTATAGACCATCTACAGTTTTAATTAATAATACTGTATTCCATCTACTATGTTCAGGGTCTGTACTAGGTATTCTACTGCTTGGCAAGACTCCCGCACTTGTTCCATTGTTCCGCAGAGCAGGAGATTGTGGATTACATTTGAAAAAAACACGGGGAAAAAGTAGACCTGCTTTTGAGAAGCGTGTTTACATGTGTTCCGACTTCATCATTAATCACACCTGCATTTTTGGCCCTTTAAAAGGTGGGCCAGCACATTTGCCAAATCAATCACTCTGAAATGGCTGCTGCCGTGTGTAGCAGTGAATTTGGTTTTGCTGTGGGATTCCTGAGACTGCTCCATGAGGCTACAAGAAACCAGGGCCAGGAAAGTGAACATGGTCAGCAGGATGTACAGGTGCCGCGGAGGCTGCGCAGGCCTCGTTTTTTTAGGGGGCGTTTGAACTTAAACGCATTGGCCGATGGCCAGGTCATACAGATGTTCAGGCTAAATAGGACCAACATTTTCCGTCTGTATGACCTAGTCAAACTGGACCTAGACCCTGAGACAGCACGCTCTCGCTCTGTCTCAGGCCTGCACAAACTCCTGGCTGTGTTGCACTTTATGGCTACTGGCAGCTTTCAGGCTGTAACAGGCGATGTAATAGGAATCTCACAGCCCACCTTTTCAAAATATTTAAATCAGGTGAGGCAAACCATACATACTCCTCAATGGCCCATTTCTGTATTGTGTAATGTGAATTTATAACAGTATATTTGAACAAAGTGCTTAAGACACTCACCTTATATGTTTGACTGTACACTCAGGTTTTGGATGCATTTGAACCACACATAGATGCCTCTATCTGCTTCCCTACCCAGGAGTCTCAGTGGCATGCAGTCAGGGTAGCTTTCTATGAGCTTGCTGGCATGCCAAATGTGCTGGGTGCCATAGATTGCACACACGTTGAGCTGAGACCACCTAGGGGCAGGCAATATATTTATATAAATAGACATTTTGGCCAATCAACTAATGTCCAGGTGGTGTGTGATGCAAAACGCAAAATTATGAGTGTTGTTGCGGGTTACCCTGGTGGCTGCCATGACTCCTTCATCCTCAGTCAGTCATCCCTCTTTGATAAATTTGAGGCTGGAGAAATGCCGGATGGCCGGCTGCTGGGTATGTACCAAGTATTTGTGTTTAATTTTGTGCTTACCTCAACCTGTATATTATATTAGCACTGTGTTTGTGCATCAATGTTTTACAATGCTGCTAATCTCTGTTTTTCAGGTGATGGGGGTTATGGCTGCTACTCTTGGCTTCTGACTCCATTGTCCGCCCCTGATTCCCCTGCTGAACACAATTACAATCATGCACATAAGTCTACGCGGAATGTGTTAGAACGATGTTTTGGTGTACTGAAATCAAGGTTTCGGTGTCTGGATAAATCTGCCGGGCTTTTGTTGTATAGTCCCTTAAAGGTGACTAGGATTGTGTTCTGCTGCTGTTTTCTTCATAACATGTGTTTGCAGCAACATCTGCCACATGATGATGATGATGAAGAAAACAGTCAGCAAGCAGAGGAGTTAGAAACATCTGGCGACACTGTGAGTACAGATATAGGGAGGCAGGTAAGGCAAGACCTGATTTTGGCACATTTTAGTCGTAAGTAAATTTGCCTGTGTGCTTTGTATGAAAAATTAAGGCACACCAATGTTTTTTCTGTAGTAATGTGGCTCTTGCTCCCTCTTGAGCTAGTCAGCTGAGTGTTGTTTATTTGCTTGATATGTGTTTATGTCTAACTGTTGGGTATTAGTTACTTAGCTAATTGTATAGCGGTTTTGGAAAGTAATTATGTCTTTATAATGTTCAAAGTTTTTTAAACACATTCAAAGGTAATGTTTGCCACAATACTACATAATAATTTAGTATGCACTAACAACCATTATTGTTTAGCCTATTGTTTGTGTTTGTTGTATGTCGACTTTCTTTTAAAGCTGTGTTTCAAATGTTACCTCATTAGCACAACATAATGGACATTTAGTATTGTGTGCCAATTAGCCATACGTACATTGGCTAACACCAACCTTACAAAATTTTTGACACATAATTATGGCTGTGATGTGGTAAACGTTCATGTTAGTAATGATGCTAGAATATTCCCAACACATGTGAGTGTTAACTCTAAGAAATTTCCTCTTACACTGACAGTTTTTTGCACATAACACATTGCACATCAATCACTTTTCACATTTATTACTGTACAACATGTGTTTTCATTACAAATAACTGCTATTGTGTAGACCTAGTTTTGTCAACAATGTGTATCCAGCTGCAGGGTGGACTATTTCTTAGGCTGTTCTTTGGTGGCTGACGTGGGTTTGGTTTGGGCAGTGGAGCGGGTTCGGCTGGATCTTCGAACTGGTGATGAAATTGGGGTCTGTGTAGGTGTGTTGGTCCCTGAGCTGGAACCTTGTTGGTGTTGTGCCAACAAATTAATATTTTGGCTGAGGTTTGCCAGGGTTGCTGTAAGTTGTGTTGTGGCTGTTGTGTTGTTGTCTATGATGCGAGACATGGTTTCTGATAAAATTTGATTACTTTGAATTAACTGAATGAGGGCCTGTTGATGTCGGTGTTGCTCATCCATTATGCGCTGAAAGGTACCAATAAGTTGGCTGTTATCTGCTCTCATCTGCTCCATACTGTTTGCGACTCTGCATAGCTGGACATTGAGCCTGCTTGTGTTTCTACACAGTCTCTGTAGATGATGGGGCAGACAGGCTAGGTATTGGGTGTGTGTGCGTAGGCAATCAATATTCTGTGCCTGTTGTTGGTTCCATGTTGCCCAAAATGATGGCTCAGGTTGGTGGGGTGGGGTTGTTTGGCTCAATTGTGGGTGTGGTGACATTTGAGGTGGTGGGGTACTTTCCTGAGGCGTGCTTGGTTGGTGAACATCTATTGCTTGCAGTTGGAGGGTGTATGTTTCCTGTTCAGATTCCTGCTGGGCTTCCGGGGCATGATGTCTGGTTCTGTATGGGGTTTAAGGGGACAACATTTGAGTGTATTTTAAAATTATGTTGGTTTTGATATTTAGTTTAACTTTCTAGACTTGTTTGTCAAACATTTTTCTTAAGCAAATTAGGATGTTCACCTAGACTCGTATACACAATCAAAAAGACAAATTCTGATGGTTTTTATGTTGACCAAAATTACTTCAAAACAAAAGTGGACACATGTTTGACAAATAACACACTTCCGAAACAAACAGACAGAGGTATAAAGTTTACACCATAAAAAAAAGTGATTTGTCACCCGCCATATCGTACTTCCATTAAAATATCAAACAGTAAATGACAATATGAATTCTATCACCATTGTGAAAGGGTGTGAAACTACCTGAAGCTCAATATTTTACTATTAAAAAAAAAAAACAATACTACTGTAAGGCGCAAGAGAACACTTTAATTTTATTTATTTTTTAAATTGGTTTTTGAAATTTGCAAGCCATGTGCTTGCTGCTGTAGATAAGTACTATGATTATTACATTTTTTGGCTGATGTGTAATTTGTGTTTGGTGTTTACTCACCAGACAGCTGAGGGGAATGTGGACCCTGTGATTGAGTACTCTCCAAAATGTGTTCTGGTGGCTGAGGCAACACAGTAGAAATACGACGTGGGGGTGTGCTTAATGCTGGTGTTGGTGCGACGTCAGGATGACGTCCCTTGCTAGGCCTGCTCGTGTGGCTGCCAGACCCCTGTGAAGGACGTCTTTGTGGGCTGTGATGCGATGTTGAAGTTCCTATGGATTATTGCAAACATTAGACTTTTTTTTTTTTTGTGGTGGACACATTAACAGGTGTTGTTTTTGCGTTACCTGTATCGCCAGCATCCACAGCTCTTGACAGTGTTGCTTGTGTTCTGGAAGTGGAGGCTTGCTTTCGTACTGTAAAAATGATACATTGGTGTTTATGACCTTTAATTACAGTGTGTACTTTTGTAAGCAGCAACATTTAGTGATGTGGACATATGTTTACCATTATGGGTACAGTTTCTAACAATAAATGTTGAAACAATGGTTTGGTTCATTTTTTGTAAACAGACTAATGTGGTTCCATTTCCAAAGACATAAACATAGCCAAGTAGTCTAATTTTCCATGGCCAACAGCTGAATATACACACATGTATTACCATATATTTTACATTACTACATTTATGAGTAAATTTGTTTTTAAAAAATATAAAATCCGCAAAAAAAGATTTTTTTTATTAAAAAAAAAAAACATACAATACTTAGCCATCTACACTAACATATTGGCCACAAAGACAAGTAAAAAACAGCAGACATTAAACAAAATTCACAAAAAAAAAACATTACTACCTAACACCTCACTATACAAACACAAAATATATTAAAAAAACACAGAAATAGATAATCAATTTAGACATAAAAATATATTAACAATACAATATAATTTTAAAAATACTAATTAGACATAAACACATATGCAGATATAACAGATTAGTAAAAATACACTCACCATCAGGCCTAGGACGATCCGAATCCCGCACGTTAGTCGCACCAACAACTTCATGCGGAATAAGGGTACGCACAGGTTCCTCCCACTCCCGATAAGACGCTATAAAGGGATGGCCACCCCCTGTTTGCCTGGCTGACTTAGCCTCCTTTGCCATCTTGGCCTTGACACGGCGCTTGATGTCGTAGAATCTCTTCCGACACGTGTCCTCGGTCCTCTTCACCACACCCTCACTGTTTACTGCCGCTACTACCTTCCCCCACAGAACAGTTTTCCTGCGCGAAGGCACCTTGCCCGCATCACGGCCAAACAGCTGGCGATGATGGCGCATCAACTCATGCACCAAATCCATATTTTCTCTGACGTCCTAGTGGATGCTGGGTACTCCGTAAGGACCATGGGGAATAGACGGGCTCCACAGGAGACTGGGCACTCTAAAGAAAGATTAGGTACTATATCTGGTGTGCACTGGCTCCTCCCTCTATGCCCCTCCTCCAGACCTCAGTTAGAATCTGTGCCCGGCCCGAGCTGGTTGCACACTAGGGGCTCTCCTGAGCTTCTAGTAAAGAAAGTATTTGTTAGGTTTTTTATTTTCAGTGAGATCTGCTGGCAACAGACTCACTGCTACGAGGGACTAAGGGGAGAGAAGCGAACCTACCTGCTTGCAGCTAGCTTGGGCTTCTTAGGCTACTGGACACCATTAGCTCCAGAGGGATCGAACACAGGCCCAGCCTCGGTCGTCTGGTCCCGGAGCCACGCCGCCGTCCCCCTTGCAGAGCCAGAAGCAAGAAGAACATCCTGGAAATCGGCGGCTTAAGACTCCGGTCTTCATTAAGGTAGCGCACAGCACTGCAGCTGTGCGCCATTGCTCCCTATGCACACCACATACTCCGGTCACTGATGGGTGCAGGGCGCTGGGGGGGGGGGCGCCCTGGGCTGCAATTAGAGTACCTTACATTGGCAAACAGCACATAATATAGTCTAAAAAACTATATATGTGCAAAAATCCCCCGCCATAATATAAATATAAGAGCGGGAGAAGTCCACCGAGAAAGGGGCGGGGCTATCTCCCTCAGCACACTGGCGCCATTTCCTCTTCACAGCTCCGCTGGAAGACAGCTCCCCAGGCTCTCCCCTGCAGTTTCCAGGCTCAAAGGGTAAAAAAGAGAGGGGGGGGCACTAAATTTAGGCGCAAACTGTATATGTAAAGCAGCTATAGGGAAAAATCACTTTGTGTTAGTGTAAATCCCTGATTAAATAGCGCTGTGATATGTGCTGGCATACTCTCTCTCTGTCTCCCCAAAGGACTTTGTGGGGTCCTGTCCTCAGTCAGAGCATTCCCTGTGTGTGTGCAGTGTGTCGGTACGGCTGTGTCGACATGTTTGATGAGGAGGCTTATGTGGAGGCGGAGCAGGTGCCGATAAGTGTGATGTCACCCCCTGCGGGGCCGACACCAGAGTGGGTGGATATGTGGAAGGTATTAACCGACAGTGTCAACTCCTTACATAAAAGGCTGGATGACGTAACAGCCGTGGGACAGCCGGCTTCTCAGCCCGTGCCTGCCCAGGCGTCTCATAGACCATCAGGGGCTCACAAACGCCCGCTACCTCAGATGGCAGACACAGATGTTGACACTGAGTCTGACTCCAGTGTCGACGAGGATGAGACATATACACAATCCACAAGGGGCATCCGTTGCATGATTACGGCAATGAAAAATGTGTTACACATTTCTAACATTAACCCAGGTACCACTAAAAAGGGTATTATGTTTGGGGAGAAAAAGCAGCCAGTGTTTTTTCCCCCATCAGATGAGTTGAATGAAGTGTGTGAAGAAGCGTGGGGTTCCCCAGATAAGAAACTGGTAATTTCTAAAAAGTTACTGATGGCGTACCCTTTCCCGCCAGAGGATAGGTCACGTTGGGTGGTGTCTCCTAGGGTAGATAAGGCGCTCAAACGCTTGTCAAAAAAGGTGGCACTGCCGTCTCAGGATACGGCCGCCTTGAAGGAGCCTGCTGATAGAAAGCAGGAGGCTATCCTAAAGTCTGTATATACACACTCCGGTACTATACTGAGACCTGCAATTGCTTCAGCATGGATGTGTAGTGCTGCTGCAGCGTGGTCTGATACCCTGTCAGATGATATTGATACCCTCGACAGGGATACTATTTTGCTAACCATAAAGCATATTAAAGACGTCTTATATATGAGGGATGCACAGAGGGATATTTGCCGGCTGGCATCTAGAATTAATGCAATGTCCATTTCTGCCAGGAGGGTATTATGGACACGGCAGTGGACAGGTGATGCTGATTCTAAAAGGCACATGGAGGTTTTGCCTTATAAGGGTGAGGAATTGTTTGGGGATGGTCTCTCGGACCTCGTATCCACAGCAACAGCTGGGAAATCGACATTTTTACCTCAGGCTCCCTCACAACCTAAGAAAGCACCGTACTATCAGGTACAGTCCTTTCGGCCTCAGAAAGGCAAGCGGATCAAAGGTGCTTCCTTTCTGCCCAGAGGCAGGGGGAGAGGGAAAAAGCTGCACCAGACAGCCAGTTCCCAGGAACAAAAATCCTCCCCTGCTTCTACTAAGTCCACCGCATGACGCTGGGGCTCCACAGACGGAGCCAGGTGCGATGGGGGCGCGTCTCCGGAACTTCAGCGACCAGTGGGTTCGCTCACAGGTGGATCCCTGGGTTCTGCAAGTGGTATCTCAGGGATACAAGCTGGAGTTCGAGGCTACTCCCCCTCGACGTTACCTCAAATCAGCCTTGCCAGCTGCTCCCAGAGAAAGGGAGGTAGTACTGGCGGCTATTCACAAGCTGTACCTTCAGCAGGTGATAATCAAAGTACCCCTCCTTCAACAGGGACGGGGTTACTATTCCACAATGCTTGTGGTACCGAAACCAGACGGTTCGGTGAGACCCATTCTCAATTTGAAAGCTTTGAACACTTATATAAGGAAGTTCAAGTTCAAGATGGAATCGCTCAGGGCAGTTATTGCAAGCCTGGAAGAGAGGGATTTTATGGTGTCGCTGGACATCAAGGATGCATACCTGCATGTCCCCATTTACCCACCTCACCAGGAGTACCTCAGGTTTGTGGTACAGGACTGCCATTACCAAATCCAGACGTTGCCATTTGGTCTGTCCACGGCACCGCGGGTGTTTACCAAGGTAATGGCCGAAATGATGATACTCCTTCGACGGAAGGGAGTTATAATTATCCCGTACTTGGACGATCTCCTTATAAAGGCGAGGTCCAAGGAGCAGTTACTAATCAGCGTAGCACTATCTCAGGACGTGCTACTTCAGCACGGCTGGATTCTAAATATCCCAAAGTCACAGCTGATTCCTGCGACGCGTCTGCTGTTCTTGGGCATGATTCTGGACACAGAACAGAAGAAAGTGTTTCTCCCGGAGGAGAAGGCCCAGGAATTATCATCTCTGGTCAGGGACCTCCTGAAACCAAAGCAGGTGTCGGTGCATCACTGCACGCGAGTCCTGGGAAAGATGGTAGCTTCTTACGAAGCAATTCCCTTTGGCAGGTTCCATGCGAGGATCTTTCAGTGGGATCTGTTAGACAAGTGGTCCGGATCGCATCTTCAGATGCATCGATTGATCACCCTGTCCCCGAGGGCCAGGGTGTCTCTGCTGTGGTGGCTGCAGAGTGCGCACCTTCTCGAAGGCCGCAGATTCGGCATACAGGACTGGGTCCTGGTGACCACGGATGCAAGCCTCCGAGGTTGGGGGGGAGTCACCCAGGGAAGAAACTTCCAAGGACAATGGTCGAGTCAGGAAACTTCCCTACACATAAATATTCTGGAACTAAGGGCCATTTACAATGCCCTGAGTCAAGCAGAACCCCTGCTTCAAAACCAACCGGTTCTGATTCAGTCAGACAACATCACAGCGGTCGCCAATGTAAACCGCCAGGGCGGCACAAGAAGCAGGGTGGCAATGGCAGAAGCAACAAGGATTCTTCGATGGGCGGAGAATCACGTGATAGCACTGTCAGCAGTGTTCATTCCGGGAGTGGACAACTGGGAAGCCGACTTCCTCAGCAGGCACGACCTCCACCCGGGAGAGTGGGGACTTCATCCAGAAGTTTTCCAGCTGATTGTAAACCGTTGGGAACGGCCACAGGTGGACATGATGGCGTCCCGCCTCAACAAAAAGCTAAAAATATATTGCGCCAGGTCAAGGGACCCTCAGGCGATAGCTGTGGACGCTCTAGTGACACCGTGGGTGTACCAGTCGGTTTATGTGTTCCCTCCTCTTCCTCTCATACCCAAGGTACTGAGGATAATAAGAAAGAGAGGAGTAAGCACAATACTCATTGTTCCGGATTGGCCAAGAAGAGCTTGGTACCCAGAACTGCAAGAAATGATCTCAGAGGACCCAGGGCCTCTGCCGCTCAGACAGGACCTGCTGCAGCAGGGGCCCTGTCTGTTCCAAGACTTACCGCGGCTGCGTTTGACGGCATGGCGGTTGAACACCGGATCCTAAAGGAAAAGGGCATTCCGGAGGAAGTCATTCCTACGCTGATTAAAGCTAGGAAGGATGTGACCGCAAAACATTATCACCGCATATGGCGAAAATATGTTGCTTGGTGTGAGGCCAGGAAGGCCCCAACGGAGGAATTTCAGCTGGGTCGATTTCTGCACTTCCTACAGTCAGGGGTGACTATGGGCCTAAAATTGGGTTCCATTAAGGTCCAGATTTCGGCTCTGTCTATTTTCTTTCGAAAAGAACTGGCTTCACTGCCTGAAGTTCAGACATTTGTTAAAGGAGTGCTGCATATTCAGCCCCCTTTTGTGCCTCCAGTGGCACCTTGGGATCTCAACGTGGTGTTGGATTTCCTAAAGTCGCATTGGTTTGAGCCACTTAAAACCGTGGAGGTAAAATATCTCACGTGGAAAGTGGTCATGCTGTTGGCCTTGGCTTCGGCCAGGCGTGCGTCAGAATTGGCGGCTTTGTCATGTAAAAGCCCTTATCTGATTTTCCATATGGATAGGGCGGAATTGAGGACTCGTCCCCAATTTCTTCCTAAGGTGGTATCAGCGTTTCATTTGAACCAACCTATTGTGGTGCCTGCGGCTACTCGGGACTTGGAGGATTCCAAGTTGCTGGACGTAGTCAGGGCCCTGAAAATCTATGTTTCCAGGACGGCTAGAGTCAGGAAAACTGACTCGCTATTTATCCTGCATGCACCCAACAAGCTGGGTGCTCTTGCTTCAAAGCAGACTATTGCTCGCTGGATCTGTAGCACGATTCAACTTGCACATTCTGCGGCTGGACTGCCGCATCCTAAATCTGTAAAAGCCCATTCCACAAGGAAGGTGGGCTCTTCTTGGGTGGCTGCCCGAGGGGTCTCGGCGTTACAACTTTGCCGAGCTGCTACTTGGTCGGGTTCAAACACTTTTGCAAAATTTTACAAGTTTGATACCCTGGCTGAGGAGGACCTTGAGTTTGCTCATTCGGTGCTGCAGAGTCATCCGCACTCTCCTGCCCATTTGGGAGCTTTGGTATAATCCCCATGGTCCTTACGGAGTACCCAGCATCCACTAGGACGTCAGAGAAAATAAGAATTTACTCACCGGTAATTCTATTTCTCGTAGTCCGTAGTGGATGCTGGGAGCCCGTCCCAAGTGCGGACACTCTGCAATACATGTATATAGTTATTGCTTAACTAAAGGGTTTTTGTTATGAGCCATCTGTTACTGAGGCTCATTTGTTGTTTCATACTGTTAACTGGGTATAGTTATCACAAGTTGTACGGTGTGATTGGTGTGGCTGGTATGAGTCTTACCCTGGATTCCAAATCCTTTCCTAGTATTGTCAGCTCTTCCGGGCACAGTTTCCTTAACTGAGGTCTGGAGGAGGGGCATAGAGGGAGGAGCCAGTGCACACCAGATATAGTACCTAATCTTTCTTTAGAGTGCCCAGTCTCCTGCGGAGCCCGTCTATTCCCCATGGTCCTTACGGAGTACCCAGCATCCACTACGGACTACGAGAAATAGAATTACCGGTGAGTAAATTGTTATTTTCCGCAAAGCTAAATTTAACATTTCTGCCCGTCTTGGTAGTGGTGCGTGGCTGCGGAGCAACACCACCATCACTGTCACTATCACTCGAGGTCACAGCAGCAACCCCACCCTCCTCCACCTCACTAACCTCCTCCACCTCACTCACCTCCTCCCTCTCACTCACCTCTGACTGGGACATAATAATGACAAACAACAAATAACACTAATAAAAAAAAACACAAAACACACTCCTCCACTACCACTGCACACCAACCACACACACACACACACACACACACACACACACACACACACACACACACACACACACACACACACACACACTCAATGACAATAGACTGAAAGTAAAATGCACAAACACTAAAAATGACACAAACTTTTAAGAGACCACACAACAATTACCACAAGACTACTTACACACACAATACAGCACTCAACAATCGCAAGAAACCTCCAAAACCGACCAACAAATCACCAACTCCAAAACACCAACTTCCTCTCACCTCTCCACTAGCTAAACCCACGAGGTGCGGCTGGTATCCGAGCTGTTCTTGCAATATAAATTTTCAAAACTCTGACCACATCCAGAGACTTTGACGCAGCGAAGATGTCAGTAGCCACTGGCACCACAATAGGTTGGTTTATATGGAAAGAAGAAACCACCTTCGGAAGAAATTGCTGACGAGTTCTTAACTCAGCCCTATCTTCATGGAAGATCAAGTAAGGACTCTTGTGAGACAAGGCCCCTAACTCAGACACCCTCCTTGCGGATGCCAAGGCCAACAGCATGACCACTTTCCAAGTGAGAAACTTCAATTCTATCTCCTGTAGAGGTTCAAACCAGTCCGATTGAAGGAACTGCAACACCACATTAATATCCCACGGTGCCACTGGAGGCACAAATGGAGGTTGGATGTGCAGAACCCCTTTCACGAACGTCTGAACTTCTGGAAGGGAAGCCAATTGTTTCTGAAAGAAAATGGACAAAGCCGAAATCTGAACTCAATCTTAGGCCTTCATCCACACCTGCCTGCAGAAAATGGAGAAAACATCCTAACTGAAACTCATCCGTAGGAGCCTTCTTGAATTCACAATAAGACACATATTTTCTCCAAATACGGTGGTAATGTTTAGACGTTATTCCTTTCCTGGCCTGAATCAGAGTGGGAATGACTTCTTTGGGAATACCCTTTCGGGCTAGGATCCGGCGCTCAATGGCCATGCCGTCAAATGTAGCCGCGGTAAGTCTTTATACACGCACGGCCCCTGCTGCAGCAGGTCCTCGCGAAGAGGAAGAGGCCGAGGATCTTCTATGAGCAACTCCTGAAGATCTGGATACCAAGCTCTCCTTGGCCAGTCTGGGACAATGAGGATCGCTCGAACCCTTGTTCTCCTTATGATCTTGAGCACTTTTGGAATGAGTGGAAGTGGAGGAAAGACATACACCGACCGAAACACCCACGGGGTCACCAGTGCATCCACTGCTATTGCTTGAGGGTCTCTCGACCTGGAACAATATCTCTGAAGCTTCTTGTTGAGACAAGATGCCATCATGTCTACTTGAGGAGCTCCCAAAAGACCTGACACCTCTGCGAAGACTTCTTGGTGGAGGCCCCATTCTCCTGGATGGAGATCGTGTCTGCTGAGGAAGTCTGCTTCCCAGTTGTCCACTCCCGGAATGAAAATTGCCGACAGGGCACTTGCATGTCTTTCTGCCCAGAGGAGGATCTTTGTCACCTCTGCCATCGCCGCTCTGCTTTTTGCTCCGCCCTGACGGTTTATGTATGCGACTGCTGTTACATTGTCCGACTGGATCTGTACGGGTTGATCTTGAAGAAGATGCCCCACTTGTAGAAGGCCATTGTAAATGGCTCTCAACTCCAAAACGTTTATGTGAAGACAGGTTTCCTGACTTGACCATCTTCCTTGGAAGCTTTCTCCCTGTGTGACTGCACCCCAGCCTCGGAGACTTGCATCCGTGGTTACTGGGACCCAGTCCTGAATCCCGAACCTGCGTCCCTCTAGTAGGTGAGAACTGTGTAGCCACCACAGGAGCGAAATTCTGGCTTTTGGATGACAGGATTGTCTTCCAGGGCATGTGTAGGTGGGATCCGGACCACTTGTCCAACAGGTCCCACTGGAATACTCTGGCATGGAATCGGCCAAACTGTATGGCCTCGTAGGCCGCTACCATCTTCCCCAACACCCGAATGCATTGATGAATCGACACTCTTGTTGGTTTCAGAATTTGTTTGACCATTCTCTGGATTTCCAGAGCCTTTTCTACTGGAAGAAATACCCTCTGTTCTTCTGTGTCCAGTATCATCCCCAGAAAGGACAATCTTGTCGTCAGTTCCAATTGTAACTTTGGAAAACTTATGATTCAACCATGATGTTGAAGTACTGTCAGGGAGAGTGCCATGTTCTGCATCAACTTTTCCCTGGATCTCGCTTTTATCGGGAGATCTTCCCGGTCAGGAATTATATTGACCCCTTGTTGTCGAAGGAGGACCATCATCTCCTGCCATCACCTTGGTGAAAACCCTCTGTACCGTGGAAGGTCCAAACGGCAACGTCTGAAATTGATAATGACAGTTCTGTATTGCGAATCTCAGATAAGCTTGATGTGGAAGATAAATATGAACGTGTAAGTAGGCATCTTTTATGTCTACTGACACCCTGAAGTCCCCCTACTCCAGACTGGAAACCACTGCCCTCAGGTATTCCATCTTGAACTAGAACCTTTGCAGGTAGAGATTCAGAGTATACAGGTTTAGAATCGGTATGACCGAGCCGTCCGGCTTCGGAACCACGAATAGGGTTGCAATAAACCCTTCTCCTTGTTGTAGGCCAAAAACTTGATTCTGACACAATTTTTGTATTGCTGCCTGGGATAGAAGCTGGTAAGGTGGATTTTGAAAATACGGCCTGGGGAAATGTCTTGAAACTCCAGTTTGTACCCGTGGGATTCTATTTGTATGACCCACGGGTCTAGGCCAGATTGAACCCAGAACTGACTGAAGAGTTTCAGACATGCCCCCACCTGAGCGGACTCCCGCATGGGAGCCCCAGCCTCATGCTGAGATTTGGCAGGAGCAGAGGTTGATTTCTGCTCCTGTGATCCTGGAGACGCTGTGGACTTTATTTCCTTTTCCCCTTTCTTTACCCACAAAGAGAGGGGAACCTTTATCCTTTTTTGTAATTTTTGGGCCGAAATGACTGCATCTGAGAGTGATGTGTCTTTTTCGCCGGCGCAGGAGCAATAGGCAAGAATGTCGACTTACCTGTGGTAGCCGCAGAAACTAAAGCATCCAGCCCATCTCCAAATAAGGACTCACCTTAATACGGGAAAACCTCCATATTCCTTTTGGAATCTGCGTCACCTTCCATTGGCGAATCCACAACGCCGTCCGTGCTGAGATTGCCATGGTAGCGGCTCTTGATCCCAAGGGACCAATATCTTTCATGGTTTCTAGCATGTACGCAGCAGCATCTTTGATATGACCTAACGTTAGGAGTATCTCGTCTCTATCCATTGTGTCAATGTCTAATGACAAGTTTTCTGACCACTTTTCAATAGCACCACTCACCCACGCACAGGCAATGGTAGGCCTGAGTAGTGTCCCATTGGCCACATCAATATATTACAACGTAGACTCCAATTTGCGGTCTGCCGGCTCCTTAAGTGAAGCCGTCCCAGGCACAGGGAGAAAACACCTTTTCCTTTAACCGTGACAGGGCACTGTCTAAAATGGGGGGTGACTCCCACCTTTTCCTGTCCTCTGCAGCTAAGCTGCCTGACTTCTTTTGGGAATCTGAAATTTCCAGACTCCCTCCAAGAGACTGTACAGCTCATGAGGTGGAGGGAAATTTACATTACTTCTTTACTAAAGTAAACCTGCTCCTGTGGTAAAGGAGGGGGCTCCGTAACTTCTAATACCTCCTTTACAGCTAAAACATGTTTTGAATGTTTTTCGCTAACTTAAGGACCTATTCCCCTGGAATCACTAGTGTCGACACAGGAATCAGTGTCCGTGTCGGTATCAGTTCATACTACTTGTGCAAAAGTTTATGTGACCCAGAGGGGTACCCTGTGGATGAAAGGCAGAACTATTAAAAACCACATCTTCAACAGATTATTTTCAGTTTTCTGCATGAGACTCAGACTTATCCAATCTCTTACTGATATGATTCACATCTATAGGTGCATACACACGGAGAGATTTTGACTATGAGAGATTTTGACTGAGCGATTTCCCTTGAACTGGAAGTAGGAGATTTTGACTAACTTTACCAGAGATTTTGACTAACTTTTGCAGCGATTTTGGCTATGGGCGATTTTGGCTAACTCATTCAAGCAAGGGGATGCTTTTTCTTTCCCAGCGACATAGCCAAAATTGAGTTGCCTGCACAGTCTATTTTTAGCAGCGATAGCGACCTGGCGGGGACGCGCATCGCTATCGCTGGCTGTGTACACATGGAGAGATATGCACTAACTTTCTGAGCGATTTTGACTATATAGTCAAAATCGCTCAGTTATATCGCTCCGTGTGTATGCACCTTATCACGTAAATCTTTCACCCAGTCAGGCACTTGGTGTCACATTACAACTCAGGCACTCCGGGGCTTATAGGGGACAGACCCACAGTAAAATCTGTCAGAGGGACACAGAAAAACATTGCCAGTCCACAACTCAGCGCTTAAACAAAAATCCCTGTGTCGTGTACTTTGTACACAGAGACTTTCCAATCTATATATATTGTCAATAATAGCTTATAATACCACAATATACACTTTCCCCCCCTTTTTGCACTCTGATACTAAAATCATAAGTTGAGAGGAGGATCAGCATTTCTTCCCTTGCTTTTTGCTGGAAGAAAATGGCGCTGAGCAGTGTGCTGGCTGCCTGAGGAAGAAGCCCCGCCCCTTGCAATGGCGCATTTTTCCTCAGCAAACATGAGGTCATAATTATACTGGCGGGGGTGTAAGATTGTGCCTCGGCCCAATAAGCTACCTTTTCGCCAGTCAGAGTAGGTTTTCATGCTGCCCAGGGCGCCCCCCCCGCACCCTGCTGTGCGCCGTGTACGGATAGCATGTCCGCGCAGCGTTCCCACTCGCTGCGCGGTACCTTGAGCCGTCACGATGACCGGAGGTCCCTCTTGCAGATCTCCGGTAATAATACTCACGTGTCTTCTGACTTCTGGCTCTGTTAGGGGGGTGATGGCGTGCTGTGGGAGTGAGCGCATAGCCGCAGCTAGTGTTCAGTACCCTTCAGGAGCTAATGGTGTCCTGTCAGCAAGAAGCAGAGCCATGAAACTCTTTAGGAAGTTGGTTCCTACTTCCTCCCTCTAAGTCCTACGAAGCAGGGAGACTGTTGCCAGCAGTCTCCCTGAAAATAAAAAACCTAACAAAGTATTTTCAGTGAAACTCAGTAGAGCTCCACTAGAGTGCGACCAGTCTGACTGGGCACATATTCTAAACTGAGGTCTGGAGAAGGGGCATAGAGGAAGGAGCCAGTTCACACTCTAGAAAAGTCTTAAAGTGCCCATGGCTCCTGCGGAACCGTCTATACCCCAGGGTACTGAAGTGGACCCCAGCATCCTCTAGGACGTATGAGAAAGAGACAGTGTCAGAATGGAAGCGAGAGTAATAGTGTCAGGGAGAGAGACAGTGGAGCTCATTCAGAGATGGATGCAGATTGCTGCATACGTAGCCAGATCTGAGTCTCTCCTCACATGCTGGGGGCCGCCCAGTACAGGGCAAGGACGCCCAGCATGTGTGAGGCCGCTTCCCGATGTGTCCGCAATTAGATTGCGGATGCAATGGAACGAAGGTTAACCCCGTCAGGCGGTTGGCCGCCATTTTTTTAAATCAGAGCAGCTGCGCATGACATCACGCAGCTGTCCCCAAAAGGCCACATTCGCCCCTCGAACATCCGCTGCTGTCAATCACATTATGGTTGCATCCATCGGAGATGCAACCGCAATGTGTGTGCAATGCCAATGCTGTGTGTATGCAGAGTTTACCGATTTCCGCAAACTGCACTGCGGCTCGCATCAGTGGGCAGGTCTGACTAAGGCCCAGTGTCTGGAGAGAAACAGTGTCAGAGAGAGATAAAGTGTCATGGAAAGAGAGAGAGGGGGCAGTATCAGTGAGAGAGTGTCAGAGAGAGAGAGAGACAGTGTCAGGGAGGGAGAGATAGAGGGGGGACAGTATCAGGGAGAGAGAGTGTGTCAGAGAGAGAGCGAATGTCAGGTAGAGAGCGACAGTGTCAGGGAGAGAGAGAGGGACAGTATCAGGGACAGAGACAGTCTCAGAGAGAGAGTGAGAGATTGTCAGGGAGAGATAGTTCAGAGAGTGAGACAGACTGTCAGTGAAATAAAGGGAGAGAGCGGCAGTGTCAGGGACAGCGAGGGGAGATAGAGAGGGGGAACAAGCAGAAGATACATTACCTCTCTCTCATGATGACAGCAGCGGTCTCTGATAGTAAAGGCACTTCACAGAATTAGCCCCCACCCCCTAAATACCGCAAGTCGCGGCACCGGCAGAAGGATTTGGAGCTGCACAGGAAGGATTCCCCGCACCTCCTTCTCTAGATCCTTGTCGCTGCATCCTGCGGTGGGATGGGGGTAGCGGCCCTTGGAGGCAGCTCATGTCTGGATGCAGGGGAACAGCGGGCCCTGGAAGCAGCTCGCGCCCCATAGCAGCTGCATTTACTGATAGAAATCTATATTCATCAATTAAATATTTCCTATGAATCTGACTTCTAATGATTTCTGGAAATACATTTCTGAGACTGCATTCTGCAGCTATAAAATAGGAAAAATAGCAAATAGCCATATTATTTTTATTCCTTGCTTTCTCTCTGAGCTTGCACAGTAAAAACCTTCACAATATACTTGTGGTTGTATGTGCCAAGGGTATGGAATAATTGTTAACAATTATGGGGGTCATTCCGAGTTGTTCGCTCGTTGACAATTTTCACTGTATTGCGATTAGTCGCTTACTGCGCATGCGCAAGGTTCGCAGAGCGCATGCGCTTAGTTATTTTACACAAAAGTTAGGTATTTTACTCACGGCATAACGAGGATTTTTCTTCGTTCTGTGGCCCTCATTCCGAGTTGTTCGCTCGCAAGCTGCTTTTAGCAGCTTTGCACACGCTAAGCTGCCGCCTACTGGGAGTGAATCTTAGCTTATCAAAATTGCGAACGAAAGATTAGCAAAATTGCGAATTGACACTTCTTAGCAGTTTCTGAGTAGCTCCACACTTACTCGGCGTCTGCGATCAGTTCAGTGCTTGTCGTTCTGGTTTGACGTCACAAACACACCCAGCGTTCGCCCAGACACTCCTCCGTTTCTTCAGCCACTCCCGCGTTTTTCCCAGAAACGGTAGCGTTTTTCCGCACACACCCATAAAACGGCCTGTTTCCGCCCAGAAACACCCACTTCCTGTCAATCACATTACGATCACCAGAACGAAGAAAAAACCTTGTAATGCCGTGAGTAAAATACCTAACTGCATAGCAAATTTACTTGGCGCAGTCGCACTGCGGACATTGCGCATGCGCATTAGCGACTAATCGCTCTGTTGCGAGAAAAAAATACCGAGCGAACAACTCGGAATGAGGGCCTGTGATTGACAGGAAGTGGGTGTTTCTGGGCGGAAACTTGCCGTTTTCTGGGCGTGTGCGAAAAAACGCTGCCGTTTCTGGGAAAAACGCGGGAGTGTCTGAAGAAACGGGGGAGTGTCTGGGCGAACGCTGGGTGTGTTTGTGACGTCAAACCAGGAACGAAACTGACTGAACTGATCGCAATGGCTGAGTAAGTCTGGAGCTACTCAGAAACTGCTAAGAAATTTCTATTCACAATTCTGCTAAGCTAAGATACACTCCCAGAGGGCAGCGGCTTAGCGTGTGCAATGCTGCTAAAAGCAGCTAGCGAGCGAATAACTCGGAATGAGGGACTATGTTCCTTCTGTGTCTTTCACATGCAGAGAAATGGAAAACCAAACATAGAGGAGCCTGCTGTTTATTTTTAATTTTCGTGGTTTTATTAAATAAAATTTCAGTTCAAAACTACCTTGTCAGTAAATATTTAGTGTGATATATTTTTCCAGGAATCTTGTTACGTTTATATAGACCATACATATCATACAGTTTATGGAACGTGGATACATATTGGAAGGATGTGGGAAATGTGACAGTTACTGCTGCGATTCTATAGAGAAATTAAAATAAGAATTTACTTACCGATAATTCTATTTCTCGGAGTCCGTAGTGGATGCTGGGGTTCCTGAAAGGACCATGGGGAATAGCGGCTCCGCAGGAGACAGGGCACAAAAGTAAAGCTTTCCGATCAGGTGGTGTGCACTGGCTCCTCCCCCCATGACCCTCCTCCAAGCCTCAGTTAGGATACTGTGCCCGGACGAGCGTACACAATAAGGAAGGATTTTGAATCCCGGGTAAGACTCATACCAGCCACACCAATCACACCGTACAACTTGTGATCTAAACCCAGTTAACAGTATGATAACAGCGGAGCCTCTGAAAAGATGGCTCACAACAATAATAACCCGATTTTTGTAACTATGTACAAGTATTGCAGATAATCCGCACTTGGGATGGGCGCCCAGCATCCACTACGGACTCCGAGAAATAGAATTATCGGTAAGTAAATTCTTATTTTCTCTATCGTCCTAGTGGATGCTGGGGTTCCTGAAAGGACCATGGGGATTATACCAAAGCTCCCAAACGGGCGGGAGAGTGCGGATGACTCTGCAGCACCGAATGAGAGAACTCCAGGTCCTCTTTTGCCAGGATATCAAATTTGTAGAATTTTACAAACGTGTTCTCCCCTGACCACGTAGCTGCTCGGCAGAGTTGTAATGCCGAGACCTCTCGGGCAGCCGCCCAAGATGAGCCCACCTTCCTTGTGGAATGGGCCTTAACCGATTTAGACTGTGGCAGGCCTGCCTCAGAATGTGCAAGTTGAATTGTGTTACAAATCCAACGAGCAATCGACTGCTTAGAAGCAGGCGCACCCAACTTGTTGGGTGCATACAGTATAAACAGCGAGTCAGATTTTCTGACTCCAGCTGTCCTGGAACATATTTTCAGGGCCCTGACAACTTCTAGCAACTTGGAGTCCTCCAAGTCCCTAGTAGGTGCAAGGCACCACAATAAGCTGATTCAGGTGAAACACTGACACCACCTTAGGGAGAGAACTGGGGACGAGTCCGCAGCTCTGCCCTGTCCGAATGGACAAACAGATATGGGCTTTTTTGAGAAAAAACCACCAATTTGACACTCGCCTGGTCCAGGCCAGGGCCAAGAGCATGGTCACTTTTTATGTGAGATGCTTCAAATCCACATATTTGACTGGTTTTAAACCAATGTGATTTGAGGAATCCCAGAACTACGTTGAGATCCCACAGTGCCACTGGAGGCACAAAAAAGGGGTTTGTATATGCAATACTCCCTTGACAAACTTCTGGACTTCAGGAACTGAAGCCAATTCTTTCTGGAAGAAAATTTACAGGGCCGAATTTGAACCTTAATGGACCCCAATTTGAGGCCCATAGACACTCCTGTTTGCAGGAAATGCAGGAAACGACCGAGTTGAAATTTCTTTGTGGGGCCTTCCTGGCCTCACACCACGCAACATATTTTCGCCACACGTGGTGATAATGTTGTGCGGTCACCTCCTTTCTGGCTTTGACCAGGGTAGGAATGACCTCTTCCGGAATGCCTTTTTTCCCTTAGGATCCGGCTTTCCATCGCCATGCCGACAAACGCAGCTGCGGTAAGTCTTGGAACAGACATGGTACTTGCTGAAGCAAGTCCCTTCTTAGCGGCAGAGGCCATAAGACCTCTGTAAGCATCTCTTGAAGTTCCGGGTACCAAGTCCTTCTTGGCCAATCCGGAGCCATGAGTATAGTTCTTACTCCTCTACGTCTTATAATTCTCAGCACCTTAGGTATGAGAAGCAGAGGAGGGAACACATACACCGACCGGTACACCCACGGTGTTACCAGAACGTCCACATCTATTGCCTGAGGGTCTCTTGACCTGGCGCAATACCTGTCCCGTTTTTTGTTCAGACGGGACGCCATCATGTCCACCTTTGGTATTTCCCAACGGTTTACAATCATGTGGAAAAAACTTCTCAATGAAGTTTCCACTCTCCCGGGTGGAGGTCGTGCTGAGGAAGTCTGCTTCCCAGTTTCCATTCCCGGGATGAAAAACTGCTGACAGTGTTATCACATGATTTTCCGCCCAGCGAAAAATCCTTGCAGTTTCTGCCATTGCCCTCCTGCTTCTTGTGTCGCCCTGTCTGTTTACGTGGGCGACTGCCGTGATGTTTTTCCCACTGGATCAATACCGGCTGACCTTGAAGCAGAGGTCTTGCTAAGCTTAGAGCATTATAAATTTACCCTTAGCTCCAGTATATTTATGTGGAGAAAAGTCTCCATACTTGATCACACTCCCTGGAAATTTTTCCCTTGTGTGACTGCTCCCCAGCCTCTCAGGCTGGGCTCCGTGGTTACCAGCATCCAATCCTGAATGCCGAATCTGCGGCCCTCTAGAAGATGAGCACTCTATAACCACCACAGGAGAGACACCCTTGTCCTTGGATATTGGGTTATCCGCTGATGCATCTGAAGATGCGATCCGGACCATTTGTCCAGCAGATCCCACTGAAAAGTTCTTACGTGAAATCTGCCGAATGGAATTGCTTCGTAGGAAGCCACCATTTTTACCAGGACCCTTGTGCAATGATGCACTGTTTTTAGGAGGTTCCTGACTTGCTCGGATAACTCCCTGGCTTTCTCTTCCGGGAGAAACACCTTTTTCTGGACTGTGTCCAGAATCATCCCTAGGCACAGCAGACGTGTCGTCGGGATCAGCTGCGATTTTGGAATATTTAGAATCCACCCGTGCTGATTGTAGCAGTATTCGAGATAGTGCTACTCCGACCTCCAACTGTTCCCTGGACTATGCCCCTATCAGGAGATCGTCCAAGTAAGGGATAATTAAGACGCCTTTTCTTCGAAGAAGAATCATCAATTCGGCCATTACCTTGGTAAAGACCCCGGGGTGCCGTGGACAATCCAAACGGCAGCGTCTGAAACTGATAGTGACAGTTCTGCACCACGAACCTGAGGTACCCTTAGTGAGAAGGGCAAATTTGGGACATAGAGGTAAGCATCCCTGATGTCCCGGGACACTATATAGTCCCCTTCTTCCTGGTTCGTTATCACTGCTCTGAGTGACTTCATCTTAATTTGAACCTTTGTAAGTGTTCAAAAAAAAAATTTTAGAATAAGTCTCACCTAGCCTTCTGGCTTCAGTACCACAATATAGTGTGGAATAATACCCCTTTTCTGTAGTAGGAGGGGTAATTTAATTATCACCTGCTGGGAATACAGCTTGTGAATTTTTTCCCATACTACCTCCTTGTCGGAGGGAGACTTGGTAAAGCAGACTTCAGGAGCCTGCGAAGGGGAAACGTCTCGACATTCCCATCTGTACCCCCGGGATACTACTTGTAGGATCCAGGGGTCCTGTACGGTCTCAGCGCCATGCTGAGAACTTGTCAGACGCGGTGGAACGCTTCTGTTCCTGGGAATGGGCTGCCTGCTGCAGTCTTCTTCCCTTTCCTCTATCCCTGGGCAGATATGATCTTATAGGGACGAGAGGACTGAGGCTGAAAAGACGGTGTCTTTTTCTGCAGAGATGTGACTTAGGGTAAAAAACGGTGGATTTTCCAGCAGTTGCCGTGACCACCAGGTCCGATGGACCGACCCCAAACAAGTCCTCTTCCTTTATACGGCCATACTGTGCCGTTTGGAATCTGCATCACCTGACCACTGTCGTGTCCATAACATCTTCTGGCAGTTATGGACATCGCGTTTATTCATGATGCCAGAGTGCAAATATCCCTCTGTGCATCTCGCATATATAGAAATGCTCTATAGTCAATAAAATACTGTCCCTGTCAAGGGTATCAATATTTTTAGTCAGGGAATCCGACCAAGCCACCCTAGCTCTGCACATCCAGGCTGAGGCGATCGCTGGCCGCAGTATAACACCAGTATGTGTGTATATACTTTTTATTATATTTTCCAGCCTTGTCAGCTGGTCCTTGAGGACGGCCCTATCTATAGACGGTACCGCCACTTGTTTTGATAAGCGTGTGAGCGCCTTATCCACCTTAAGGGGTGTTTCCCAACGCGCCCTAACTTCTGGCGGGAAAGGGTATACCGCCCATAATTTTCTATCGGGGGGAACCCACGCATCATCACACACTTTATTTAATTTATCTGATTCAGGAAAAACTATGGTAGTTTTTTCACATCCCACATAATACCCTCTTTTGTGGTACTTGTAGTATCAGAAATACGTAACACCTCCTTCATTGCCTTTAACGTGTGGCCCTAATAAGGAATACGTTTGTTTATTCACCGTCGACACTGGATTCAGTGTCCCTGTCTGTGTCTGTGTCGACCGACTAAAGTAAACGGGCGTTTTAAACCCCTTGACGGTGTTTTTGAGACGTCTGGACCGTACTAATTGTTTGTCGGCCGTCTCATGTCGTCAACCGACTTTGCAGCGTGTTGACATTATCACGTAATTTCCTAAATAAGCCATCCATTCCGGTGTCGACTCCCTAGAGAGTGACATCACCATTACAGGCAATTGCTCCGCCTCCTCACCAACATCGTCCTCCTACCTGTCGACACACACGTACCGACACACAGCACACACACAGGGAATGCTCTGATAGAGGACAGGACCCACTAGCCCTTTGGAGAGACAGAGGGAGAGTTTGCCAGCACACACCAAAAACGCTATAATTATATAGGGACAACCTTATATAAGTGTTTTCCCTTATAGCATCTTAATATATATATATATAAGCATATCGCCAAATTAGTGCCCCCCCTCTCTGTTTTAACCCTGTTTCTGTAGTGCAGTGCAGGGGAGAGCCTGGGAGCCTTCCCTCCAGCCTTTCTGTGAGGGAAAATGGCGCTGTGTGCTGAGGAGATAGGCCCTGCACCTTTTTCGGCGGCCTCGTCTCCCGCTCTTAACGGATTCTGGCAGGGGTTAAATATCTCCATATAGCCTCCGGAGGCTATATGTGAGGTATTTTTAGCCAAAATAGGTATTCATTTGCCTCCCAGGGCGCCCCCCTCCCAGCGCCCTGCACCCTCAGTGACTGCCGTGTGAAGTGTGCTGAGAGGAAAATGGCGCACAGCTGCAGTGCTGTGCGCTACCTTTAGAAGACTGAGGAGTCTTCTGCCGCCGATTCTGGACCTCTTCTTACTTCAGCATCTGCAAGGGGGCCGGCGGCAAGGCTCCGGTGACCATCCAGGCTGTACCTGTGATCGTCCCTCTGGAGCTGATGTCCAGTAGCCAAGAAGCCAATCCATCCTGCACGCAGGTGAGTTCACTTCTTCTCCCCTAAGTCCCTCGTTGCAGTGATCCTGTTGCCAGCAGGACTCACTGTAAAATAAAAAACCTAAGCTAAACTTTCCTAAGCAGCTCTTTAGGAGAGCCACCTAGATTGCACCCTTCTCGGCCGGGCACAAAAATCTAACTGGCTTGGAGGAGGGTCATAGGGGGAGGAGCCAGTGCACACCACCTGATCGGAAAGCTTTACTTTTGTGCCCTGTCTCCTGCGGAGCCGCTATTCCCCATGGTCCTTTCAGGAACCCCAGCATCCACTAGGACGATAGAGAAAATAAGATTTTAAACCTACTGGTAAATCTTTTTCTCCTAGTCCGTAGAGGATGCTGGGGACTCCGTAAGGACCATGGCGTATAGACGGGCTCCGCAGGAGACATGGGCACCTATAAAGAACTTTTAGTATGGGTGTGCACTGGCTCCTCCCTCTATGCCCCTCCTCCAGACCTCAGTTAGAGAACTGTGCCCAGAGGAGATGGACAATACGAGGAAAGGATTTTGTTAATCTAAGGGCAAGATTCATACCAGCCCACACCAATCATACCATATAACCTGGAATACCCAAAACCAGTTAACAGTATGAACAAACAACAGCACCGGTCCAAGACCGATTCCAACTGTAACATAACCCTTATGTAAGCAATAACTATATACAAGTCTTGCAGATCTTCCGAACTGGGATGGGCGCCCAGCATCCTCTACGGACTAGGAGAAAAAGATTTACTGGTTGGTTTAAAATTCTTATTTTCTCTTACGTCCTAGAGGATGCTGGGGACTCCGTAAGGACCATGGGGTTTATACCAAAGCTCCCAATCGGGCGGGAGAGTGCGGATGACTCTGTAGCACCGACTGAGCAAATGCTAGGTCCTCATCAGCCAGGGTATCAAACTTGTAGAATTTAGCAAAAGTGTTTGATCCCGACCAAGTCGCCGCTCGGCAAAGCTGTAATGCCGAGACGCCTCGGGCAGCCACCCAAGAAGAGCCCACCTTCCTAGTGGAATGGGCCTTTACTGAATGTGGTAACGGCAATCCAGCCGTAACATAAGCCTGCTGAATCGTGTTACAGATCCAGCGAGCAATAGTCTGCTTTGAAGCAGGCGCGCCAATCTTGTTGGCTGCATACAGGACAAACAGAGCCTCTGTTTTCTTAATTCTAGCCGTCCTGGCTACATAAATCTTTAAGGCCCTGACTACATCCAGGGACATGGAATCCTCCAAGTCACTCGTAGCCACAGGCACCACGATAGGTTGGTTCATATGAAATGAAGACACCACCTTAGGTAAAAATTGAGGACGAGTCCTCAATTCTGCTCTATCCACATGAAAAATCAAGTAGGGGCTCTTGTGAGACAATGCCGCCAATTCAGACACCCGCCTTGCCGAAGCTAAGGCGAATAACGACCACCTTTCAGGTGAGAAATTTCAACTCAACCGTTTTAAGGGGTTCAAACCAGTGTGACTTAAGGAACTGTAACACCACGTTCAGGTCCCATGGCGCCACTGGGGCCACAAAAGGAGGCTGGATGTGTAGCACTCCCTTCACAAAAGTCTGGACTTCTGGAAGAGAAGCCAATTCCTTCTGAAAGAATATCGATAAGGCCGAAATCTGTACCTTAACAGAGCCTAACTTCAGGCCCATATCCACTTCTGTCTGTAGAAAGTGGAGACAACGGCCCAGGTGACGCCATGCCGTCAAACGTAACCGCGGTAAGTCTTGGAGCGTGCAGGGACCCTGCTGTAACAGGTCCTCCCTTAGCGGAAGAGGCCAAGGATCTTCTGCGAGCATCTCCTGAAGATCCGAGTACCAGGCCCTTCGAGGCCAGTCTGGAACAATGAGTATTGTCTGTACTCTTTTCCGTCTTATGATCCTGAACACCTTTGTAATGAGAGGCAGAGGAGGAAACACATAGACCGACTGGAACACCCATGGCGTTACCAGAGTGTCTACTGCTATTGCCTGAGGGTCCCGGGACCTGGCACAGTACCTCCGAAGCTTCTTGTTGAGGCGTGACGCCATCATGTCTATTTGAGGAACTCCCCAGAGACCCGTTATCTCTGCAAAGACTTCTTGATGAAGTCCCCACTCTCCTGGATGAAGATCGTGTCTGCTGAGGAAGTCTGCTTCCCAGTTGTCTACTCCCGGAATGAAGACAGCTGACAGAACGCTTACGCGATTTTCCGCCCAGCGAAGAATCCTGGTGGCTTCCGCCATCGCGACTCTGCTCCTTGTCCCGCCTTGGCGGTTCACATGAGCCACGGATGTGACATTGTCTGATTGAATCAGAACCGGTAGGTTGCGAAGAAGACCCTCCGCTTGTCGAAGGCCGTTGTATATGGCCTTTAATTCCAGCACGTTGATGTGTAGACAGGACTCCTGGCTTGACCATAGTCCTTGAAAGTTTCTTCCTTGGGTGACTGCTCCCCATCCTCGGAGGCTCGCGTCCGTGGTTACCAGAACCCAGTCCTGAATGCTGAAACTGCGACCCTCTAGAAGGTGAGCACTTTGCAGCCACCATAGGAGAGACACCCTGGCCCTGGGGGACAGTGTTATTTTCCGATGTATTTGTAGATGGGACCCGGATCACTTGTCCAGAAGGTCCCATTGAAACGTCCTCGCATGGAACCTGCCAAAGGGAATGGCCTCGTAGGCCGCCATAATTTTCCCCAGAACTCGAGTGCATTGATGAACTGACACTCTTTTTGGCTTTAGCAGGTCTCTGACCATGTTCTGGAAGTCCTGGGCTTTTTCCAACGGGAGAAAAACCTTCTTTCGTTCCGTGTCTAGTATCATGCCTAGGAACGATAGTCGAGTTGTTGGAACCAACTGTGACTTTGGCAGATTGAGAATCCAACCGTGTTGCTGGAGCACTCTCAGAGAGAGTGACACATTCTTCAGTAATCGATCTTTTGATCTCGCCTTTATCAGGAGATCGTCCAAGTATGGGATAATTGTGACTTCTTGCCTGCGCAGGATCACCATCATTTCCGCCATTATCTTGGTGAAAATCCTCGGGGCCGTCGAAAGCCCAAACGGCAACATCTGAAACTGGAAATGACAATCCTGTACCGCGAATCTCAGGTACTCCTGATGAGCGGGATATATGGGGAAATGAAGGTAAGCATCCTTTATGTCCAGTGACACCATAAAATCCCCCCCTTCCAGGCTGGCTATTACAGCTCGGAGTGATTCCATCTTGAATTTGAAACGTTTCAAGTACTGATTTAGGAATTTTAGATTTAAAATGGGCCTGACCTAACCATCCGGCTTCGGGACCACAAAGAGGGTCGAATAGTACCCTTTTCCCTGTTGGCTCAGGGGAACCCCTAGAATCACTTGCTGTTGACACAGCGTTTGAATTGCAGCTAACACTACTTCCCGCTCTGGGGCAGAAGCTGGTAAGGCCGACTTGAAAAATCGGCGTGGGGCCACCTCTTCGAATTCCAGCTTGTAGCCTTGGGAAACTATCTCCATCGCCCAAGGATCTACGTCTGACCAAACCCAGACCTGGCTGAAGAGTCGAAGGCGTGCACCCATCAGTGCGGACTCCCGCAGGGGAGCCCCAGCGTCATGCGGTGGATTTTGTAGAAGCCGGGGAGGACTTTTGTTCCTGGGAACCCGCCGCGGCAGGTGTTCTTTTCCCTCTACCCTTACCTCTGGCAAGGAAGGAGGAGCCCCGACCTCTTCTCGGCTTTTGCGACCGAAAGGACTGCATCTGATACTGTGGAGTTTTCTTTTGCTGTTGGGGAACAAAAGGTAAAAAGGTAGATTTACCTGCGGTAGCTGTGGAAACAAGGTCCGCGAGCCCATCCCCAAACAACACATCACCCTTATAGGGTAAACCCTCAATATGCTTTTTTGAATCCGCATCACCCATCAATTGGCGGGTCCATAAGGATCGTCTCGCTGAAATAGCCATGGCATTGGCTCTGGAACCCAACAATCCAATGTCTCTTTGAGCTTCTCTCATACCTGTGTTCCGACTCCCTCTGGAACTAATGGTGTCCAGTAGCCTAAGAAGCAGATCCTATCATTTAAGTAGGTCTGCTTCTCTCTCCTCAGTCCCACGACGCAGGGAGTCTGTTGCCAGCAGTGCTCCCTGAAAATAAAAAACCTAACAAAATTCTTTTACACAGAAAACTTAGAGGAGAGCTCCCTGTAATGCACCCTATCTCCTCTGGGCACAAGCTCTAACTGAGGTCTGGAGGAGGGGCATAGAGGGAGGAGCCAGTGCACACCCATACTAAAAGTTCTTTATAGGTGCCCATGTCTCCTGCGGAGCCCGTCTATACCCCATGGTCCTTACGGAGTCCCCAGCATCCTCTAGGACGTAAGAGAAATATAATTATAATGCATCCCATATAATTCAATAATACTCCTTTCACACTGCAGAAATATAATTATAATGCATCCCATATAATTCAATAATACCCCTTTCACACCGCACAAATAACCCGGTATCGACCCTGTATATTTCCAGATCGACGTAAGTCACTGTGCGGTGTGAAAGGGGTCACTAATGAATTCTCAGGTCGCCTGACCCGGTAATTCAACATGGAAATAAAGAAGGGTTATTACCGGGTCAGTTGCAGTGTGAACGGGTTGCCGTACGATGCGACCCAGGACCCGTTCACAGCATAGGCAGAGGTGGCCTGGAGATGATCTCATTTCCCAGCACTGCCTTTGCCATACCTCCCAACTTTGTGTTTCCCCAAAGAGGGAAACACACGCGGCGAAGTCGCACGCGCTCCCGAAAAGGGGGTGTGGTCTAAGAAAAGGGCGTGGCTTCACGGGAGGACCCGCGATTGTGAGCCACGCCCCCGTTTTCGTCACTGAGGGGGCATGCCCAGCGCTCTGTGAGCCGCTGGCATGCCCCCTCTCCCTCTGACACCGCTGAATAGACGCTGTGCGCACAGCGTCTATTCAACGCTGCTCTGTTAAGCAGGGCAGCGACAGACAGAGCCTCCCAACTGCCCCCCCACCGCGGGACACTGCGGCCCGCAGGTGGGACAGCGGGACAGTCCCCAAAAAACGGGACTGTCCCGCGAAAATCGGGACAGTTGGGAGGTATGCCTTTGCACCCACCCGGCTCCGTCCCAACCCCCGATGGCAACCCAACCCGAAATATCAACTCATCGGGCCAACGTATCACAAGTGGTCCAGGTGTCGTAAGAAGGATTTTCAGATCTTACATGCAGTAGGTAAGATCTGACCATGTCGCTTGCGATGAGGGTGCTTAACGGTAGATTGCATCATACTTACCCATACCTCCCAACATGACCCTCTCCAGGAGGGACAGAATGCTCTGCTCCTGCACTTCCCTCTTAATTTGTGATTGCCATCACCTGTGCTGAAACACCTTTCTTATCCATTAACCTGTTCAACACAGGTGTCAGCAATCATACATTAAGAGAAAAGTCCAGAAGCAGACCATTGTGTCCCTCCTGGAGAGGGTCATGTTGGGAGGTATGCTTACCTACTCTCGGGGGCCGCGGCTCTGTGGGGAGTTGAAGGGTTCCATCGCATGCGATACCTCCCTCTAGTGGATACAATTCATAAGCAAACCTGTAACCCAGAAGAAAAATGGCCGCCCAAGGAGCCTGTGCCCCGCACAAGATGGCGCCGTTCGGCTCGATGATTACTAGTTTCCATGGTGTGGGAGGTCGCGTCTGCGCACTGACTGTTCCTTTCAGCATCCGGTGCGGGGAGTCGCACGTAGATGAACTGGGCGGCGTGGAGCGCATCGTGGCTACGAGCATCGGGACAGCTGGCTGCTGTAGCACCGAGAGTGTCCTTCTCCTCACCACTCTGTCAGGTAAAGCTTGAAAATATCTTGATGTGGGTTACCAGGTGCCACAAAGCCTGGGCCGGGCCTGTGTGCATAGCGTGTTAGCGCCCGGAGCCCTTTCAGTACCACTGCACCGGCTTGGTAGTTCCGAGGTGCGGCCCAACCTCTAGGCCTGGGCGTAGTACTTACAATGATACATATAAATACATACAGCTGTGTGGTTATACAGGAGTGGTGCTATGTGTCGTTCAATGCGCTTGGTGGGGTACTTCTGCAGAGTTGCCGCCAGGTGTCGCGCTGCGTGTGATGCAATTCTCCCGGCAGGGGTTGTAGGTTCCTTTGGACACTGCGTGGTGTTGTTGCAGGTTGAGATCCACGTGTTCCCTTCTGTTGCAGACTCGTTGGTGGCTGGGTGAACATGTCGGAGAGTCCTGAACACACGAGCTCTGGCGGTCCGCTGCTCTCTCTGGACCCTAAACTGCATGAGCAATTCAAGAAGAAAGTTCAGAATGTCCGAAGGAAACAACAGGTACCTAGCATATGTTACATGTATAGGTGTATGAGAGAAGAACTATGTACATGTGTCGTGATGAGTGTACCTTAGTCTGTCCTTGTATTAGCCTGTGTTGTATTTGTACATGGGTCTAAGGGCCATATTAAATGGATATATCGTGGAGATTGAGGGGCGATATTTAATTAACTTGCCTGCTATATTGCGTTAATAGTAGTCAGGATTAGCTGTGTAAAGTGGCTAAACCCGGTTAAAGTAATGGATGTGATCAAGATAAGTCCCGTTTAGGTCCCCTAATGGGTAACTTCACACATTTCAGCTCACCACACCTGGCAGGTGAAACAAAATCCCTGATAAATTGCAGCAATTAGCTGGGGCTAATTGGATATCCCCCTTATCTCCATGCTCTGTTTTATTAAAAGCTTTTCTGTTCTTCATTGTTTCTGTACTGTATTATATTCTAAGTGCCCTGAGTCCTATTGGAGAAACAGTGTTTTATATAAATAAAATTATTGTTTCTGCAGTGGGGTACACTGGTATTCTACAGGGAATAACATCGGGGGTGTAGACTTGGATCTTGATCCGATGCTTTGACTGTTCCCAGGATGCACTGCACCGCTTCCTCTATAGCCCCGTCTCCAGGCACTGGAGCTCAGTTTAAGTTGGTGCCTGCAGTGCAGGTCACTAACAGGTGTGGCTGCGCTAGGCAGGCTTAATAAGAGCTTTTTAAGAAGAAAGAAGACTTCAAAGTCTGCAGCACAGTCACTAGATGCTGTGTATGTCATGCTGACATTCTGTGCTGCAGCGCTGCATATTTCCACGCCCTGGTTGCCGGGTACTTGCAGCGGAGGCGCTCCGGTCATCAGGCGCATATCACCGCTGATGCTCTCCTGAATCGCGTGGCCGCACTTCAGGGAGTAGGTAAGAGGGTCCCCCAGGTGGGACCTGCAGAAATCGTGATCCGGTCGGACCGCGCTGCTGGCATGGTCACTGTGGCCATGCAGGGACCCCACTATATCTACCAGGGCAGGGAGCACAGGTCGGATTTAGTAAAAATCTGTTTATTATATGCTCCATAGTACCTGGTGAAGTCCAGCAGAGGGGATAAGGCACTGACCTGTAGCCCCTCCCCCAGGTGCCATCTACAGCAGATGTTCCCACCCTGGACTCCCCCCCCCCCCCCCTCCCCCCCCCTCCCCTCCCCCCCCCCTCCCCCCCCCTCCCCTCCCCCCCCCTCCCCTCCCTCCCCCCTCCCCTCCCTCCCCCCTCCCCTCCCTCCCCTCCCTCCCCTCCCTCCCTCCCCTCCCTCCCCTCCCTCCCCTCCCTCCCTCCCCTCCCCCTCCCCTTCCCCTCCCCTTCCTTACTCACTCTGTCAGTGATTGGGTGCTATTTCACAGAGCTGCGCTGATCCTGGGACTGCTGGGCACTGTCTCCTCTGTAAAGCCGCCTACCTCATCAGTGCTGTGTATGTACAACAGGGGTTCTCATGCTCTGTCCTCAGGACCCCACACAGTGCATGTTTTGCAGGTAACCCAGCAAGTGCACAGGTGTATTAATTACTCAGACACATTTTAAAAGCTCCACAGGTGGAGCTAATTATTTCACTTGTGATTGTGTGAGGAGACCAGCAAAACATGCACTGTGTGGGGTCCTGAGGACAGAGTTTGAGAACCTGTGATTTACAAAACACTTACCGTATATACTCGAGTATAAGTCGACCCGAATATAAGCCGAGGCACCTAATTTTACCACAAAAACCAGGGAAAACTTATTGACTCTAGTATAAGCCTAGGGTGGAAATGCAGCTCTAGCCGTACACAGCCCTCATACTGCCAGATATGCCCCCAAGGTGCCAGATATACCCCCACGGTGCCAGGTACAACTTACCCTCCCGCGCTCCACCGCTGTTTTTTGAAAGAAGGAGGGACACGGAAGGCACAGCGCGCGCCTCTCCTGAGTCCCTCCTGCGTCTCCGGTGGTAGCGGCGGGTCTGTTAAATGGAGTGCCGGTTCGTGAGCCAATCAGAGCTCACGAACGGGTACTTCATTTAATAGACCCGCCAGAGACTCAGGTGGGACACAGTAGAGGCACGCGCTGTGCCCTCCGTGTCCCTCCTTCACAAAACAGCGGGGGAGCACGGGAGGGTACGTTTTCCCAGGCAGCAGTTACGGAGCATCACTCGAGTATAAGCCGAGGGGGAGGGGGGGGGGGGGGGGGGGGGGGGTGGGGCTGGGGGCTTTTTCAGCACAAAAAATGTGCTGAAAAACTCTGCTTATACTAGAGTATATACGATAAGTATTCTACATGTCGTTTAGACAGCGTTGGTTATGAACCAGTGCACTTATATATGAATATTTATTACAAGTATTCTGTAATATGCATCCAGTGGTTACTGTGCATTGTTATAGCTGTATACATACATACATATCTATATGTAGTATTACTAGTCCAGTGCAGTTTTATTGTTTATATGTCATCATTTCTGCGTTGTGACTGTGTGCCTATAGCTGCTGTGTGGTTTCTATTCTGTTTATCACACATATTGCTATCACTATATTCTATACCCTGGGGGGCTAAGTGCGTCAGGGTCTGATATACCATATAGTATTCCACAGGATATACTGTTTTATGTTTTTCACTGTTTCAGCCACCTCATACCGCTTAAATCCTCAGTTTGTGCTCTGCATTTGCGGTCACATAACACAGGGTTTTTGTCAGGTATTGTGTTTGGCTATATTGTACTGTTACACCCTAAGACTACATTCCCAATAATGTCTGCTTCACAGGACGGGAACTCCGCAGACGCTCCTGCATCATGCAGTGCTAGCGCCACGGATTTACCTGAGGAAAAGATTTTAGCTGAGGGATCAGGTACTGGGTTCTCTGCACCTTCTAGTCAGCCTGCAGCACATGTGGCAAATCAGGATCTACATTGGGCCACATTTTCAAATATGCTGACTACGCTTGTAACGACTTACGCCCCCTGTGGGACCACCTGTGCTATTGCAGCCACATATTGTCCCTGTAGTTAATCTACCATGGGCGGATACTCTGTCAACCAAGTTAAGGCAATTAAATCCGTCCTTAGTAAAACAAAAACCTGTCTCTCGCCCTGCTGGGAACAAAGGGTCATCTAAGCGGGCCATTTCTTCCTCACAATCCATAATATTTCGGATGATTCTTCCGATGTCGTCACTGATACAGTTGTTTCTGATGAGGAATCTACAACTCAAGTTGATGTTCCTGAACTGGTGGAGGCTATCAAGCTGATTCTCCAGATTGATGATAGTGAACCTCCTGCTACGTCTAAGAAACCTGATAAGTTTAAATGTCAGCAGGTTGCTAAAGTAGCTTTACCTCATTCTGGCCTCTTAATTGACATACGTCAGGAGTCATGGTCGTCTCCAGGAAATAAATTTTCCCTGTCTAAAAGGATGTTTGCTCGCTATCCTATCCCTGCGAAACTGGATAACAAGTGGGAAACTCCACTGCCAGTGGACTCTCATGTCGCCTGTCTAGTGGTGTCTTCTACTCTGCCTGTCACCACTGTCACTTCACTGAAGGAACCGACAGATAAGCGTGTGGAGGGATGCCTGAAGTCTATCTACACACTTACTGGTGCTGTACATAGACCCACTATGGCAGCCTCTTGGGCTGCAAAAGCTATTGAAGTATGTGTTCAGGCAATTGAGGATGAGCTACCTCTGAGTTTTTCTGATACTACCAGACAATATCTGTCGTATATTACCACAGCCTCTCACTATATCCAGGAGGCGGCCTCTGATGCAGGTGTAATGGCGGCCAAGGCATCTACTACGTCCATACTGGCTAGCTGAATTTTGTGGTTACAGTTCTGGAAAGTGGATCTGGACTCCAAAAAGACCTTGGAGGTGCTCCCTTTTAAGTGGGACATACTATCTGGGGAGGATCTGAACAAGATTGTGACTGACTAAGCAACAGCCAAGACTGCATTTCTCCCAAGTACTAATCCTTCTGCTCCGAAGGCTAAGGATACTACTTTTCGTTCCTTTCGACCTCCAGGTAAAGCAAAGGGTCAGGCATATCCGAACAAGCTCGTACTTCCAAAACCACCAAGCCCAAGTCTAAGCAATTGTGGGCCGCCCGTCAGCCTGCTTCCAAACAGGACAAGCCTGCGGCAAGACAGGGCGGGCCTCCCCCGGCGGACCCCAGGCTGGGAGGCCGACTTCTGCAGTTCGCCCAGTCTTTGTTAAATATCACTTCAGACGCCAGGGTGCGGGAAGTTCTCTCTCACGGATACGCAATCTCTTTCAAGAGATGCCCCCCTCGCCAGTTCTGCTCAACAGTGATCCCCCTCGGATCCATTGAAAGCGCAAGCTCTACACTTGGTTGTACAATCCCTCCTGGATCCTGGAGTGATTGTACCGGTACCTCTGTCTCAAAGAGGCAGGGGCTACTATTTGAACCTGTTTCTAGTGCCGAAACCAAAATGGGTCCTCCTGGCCTATACTCAACCTCAAATCTTTGAATAAATTTGTGAGGGTGTCCAAATTCTGTATGGAAACTCTGCGCTCTATTGTACTGGCTATGGTACCCAGGGGCTATATGGCATCCCTGGACATACAGGATGCTTACCTGCACATACCTATTGCCATGTCGCATCCGCAATATCTGCGGTTTGCTATTGGCAACCTACCTTATGAATTCTAGGCTTTGGCTTTCGAACTGACTACGGCTCCTCGGATTTTCACCAAGGTAGTGGCAGTCATGACGGCTCTTCTCCGCTGTCAGGGTGTCGGGATCATGCTGTATCTGGACGACTTGCTGATCCTGGCAAACTCCCTAGAGGTTCTCCGGTCATCTGGAGCGGACTGCCCAATTCCTACAAGCCCACGGGTGGCTCATCAACTGGAAGAAGTCCTCGCTGGTCCCTGCTCTGAGCATGGTGCACCTGGGGGCATTGTTGGACACGCACAACCAAAGATTGTTCTGGTCTCCAGAGAAGGTCCTGAAACTTCAGGACAGGATCAGATACTTCCTCTCTCGCCAGCGAGTGTCAATACACTCGGCGAGGCAAGTACTAGGCCTTATGGTGTTGGCGTTCGACATGGTAGAGAGTGCTCCATTTCATTCTCGCCCTCTACAGCGGTTAATCCTTTCCAAGTGGAACGGCCTGCTCACCGGATCAGGTCTCAAATGATCTCCTTGACTCCGGAGGTTTGTCTTTTACTGAGCTGGTGGCTACAGGACCAGCAGTTGAGCAGGGGCCATCCCTTCTGGATCTCCAATTGGGTCCTCCTGACAACGGACGCCAGTCTGCGAGGTTGGGGCGCGGTGTTGGAGCAACACTCTCCAGGGTCCAAGCCGCATGGCAATGATGAAAGTGTTAAAAATTCTTCAGTGGGCGGAACGCCATCTTCCAGACTTATAGGCAGTGTTCATTCCGGGCGTCCTCAATTGGGAAGCGGACTTCTTCAGTTGTCCGGACGTGCACGCCGGAGAGCGGAGTCTTCATCCGGATGTCTTTCAACTCCTAGTGGACAAGTAGATGTAGGCCTGATGGTGTCTCGACACAATCACAAAGTTCCGGTTTTCGGATCAAGGACAAGGGATCCTCTAGCAGCGTTTGTGGACACACTGGCAATTCCCTGGAACTTTCGGCTGCCATACGTGTTCCCTCCAGTGTCACTCCTGCCCAGGGTAATATGGAAGTTCAAGCAAGAAGGAGGAATACTACTTCTAATCGCTCCAGTGTGGCCCAGACTGCATTGGTTCTCCGACCTGCAGGGTCTCTCGATAGTGTCCTCTTCTACTTCCTCAACGCCCAGACCTCCACATTCAGGGCCCTTGTGTCTACCTGGATCTGGCCATACTGGCTTTGATGGCGTGGCTCTTGAAGCATCACTCCTGAGAGCCAAAGGTTTCTCTGAGGCGGTCATTCAAACGATGTTGAAAGCCCGTAAACCGGCTTCCGCTCTGATTTTATTATAGGGTTTGGAATTCTTACTTCACCTGGTGTGCCAGTAAGAACTATGATGCATATACTTTCAGGACTGCCAGACTTTTGGCTATTCTACAACAAGGCCTGGACTTGGGCCTTCGTTTAGCCTACCTCAAGGTTGATATTTCTGCCTTGTCTGTATGGTTTCAGAGGAAAACTGCGTGTCTTCCTGATGTTCATACTTTCACTCTGTGTTTTACGGATTCAGCCTCCCTACGTCCCTCCTGTGGCTCCATGGGATGTCTGTCTGTTCTGAATGCCCTTCAGGAGTCTCCATTTGAACTTCTTGAGTCTGTGGACCTTAAATGCCTTATGCTGAAGGTCATTTTTCTGTTGGCTATTGCCTCTGCTAGGAGGGTGTCTGACTTAGGCGCTTTGTCCTGTCGTCCACCCTTTCTGATTTTTCACCGTGACCGGGCAGTTCTTAGAACTTATTTGCCTAAGGTGGTATCATCTTTTCACCTTAATCAGGAAATTGTGGTTCCGGCCTTCATCTCTTTTGGTTTGTCCTCCAAAGTACGGGCTCTCCATATATGTGGGAAGGATTGCCTCTGTCAGGAGATCAGATTCCCTTTTTGTACTTTTTGGTTTTCACAAACATGGCTGGCCTGCGTAATAAGCAAACCTTGGCCAGATGGATTAGAATGGTGATTGCACAAGCTTATGCGCAGGCTGGACTCCCAGCTCCTGCTGCTATCAAAGCCCATTCTACTCTGTCTGTTGGACACTCTTGAGTTGTCCATTCGTGGCGTGTCCGCAGAACAATTGTGCAAGGCGGCTACGTGGTCCTCGGTGAATGTTTATTAGGTTCTATGCCTTTGATACTTCCGCCTCCCAGGATGCTTCCTTTGGACGCTGGGTTCTCATACCCACTAAGGTGCGTCCCCTCCATTGAGGAACTGCTTTAGGACATCACCAATGTATTCCCTGTGGAATACAGTGTACCTCACTGCAGAAAAGGAGATTTATGGTAGACTTACCATAGTTAAATCTTTCTGCGAGGTACACTTGGTTCCACAGGGCTCCCACACTGACGCACTTGGCTTCTTTGGGTTTGTATGGCATTAGCCGCTATTCCCTTCTCCTGACGTGAGAACGTGGTTCTGTGTGACTAACATCTGCCTTCTCTTTTTACCTGCTTCTGCATTGGGCTGGTTATCAAAACTGAGCTCATAGTGCCTGGAGGTGGGGTTTTAGAGGAGGCCCTGCAGTGCATCCTGGGACAGTCTAAAGCTTTAGCCTGTTGGTGCCTCTACACCCAGATGTATTCCCTGTGAAATCCAGCGTACCTCGCAGAAAGATTTAACGAAGTACCATAAATCTCTATCACCTTCCAACATACACATCGTCCAGTCTGATGACAAGTTCACGTGGGTAGCAGGGAAGGCTAGCAGTGTGTGTACTGGGTAGATGTCATAGCCAGTCATTGTTGTTTTAAGTAAACTGGTGCTGAAATTAGATTTTCTTCTCAGGTGGAGGCTCTTTCTCCTGGTGTCGTCTACGTCGCTCACATACCTCGGGCTCTGTTTGAGCCCCAGCTGAGAAGATACTTCAGCCAATTTGGGACAGTGACTAGGCTGCGTCTTTCAAGAAGTAAGAAGGTAAAAAAAAAAAAATTGTCTGCATAAAATCTGGGAGTGGCTTATACTAACTGAACACTTGTTGAAACAAAAATTACACTATGGTAGCACCAATAATATAATTGTGCGGTTCTTTTAATATAGCATTATTTTTGTTGCTACTTTATCCAGACAATCTCTATGATCCTTAAATTCCGAACATAGAGCTATGTTATCAATGTGTGGAATTGCCTTTTCTGTATCTATCTTCTGATTTGCAGACTGGTGCCAGTAAAGGATATGCATATGTGGAGTTTGAATGCAATGAAGTTGCTAAAATTGTTGCAGACACGATGAACAATTATCTCTTCTGTGAGAGGCTGCTAAAATGTAAGTAGTGGCCTGGGTATGCAGGGGCCTGACCTGAGAAACCCTGTTTTAAATGTTACAGTTTTGACAGTTATAAGTTTAAAACTGTATGTAGTTAATTTGCCGGTAGTTGGGATCCCGGTGGTCGGAATACCGATGCTGGAATCCCGACTGCTGACAATACCGATAGCCGGAATCCTGGCTCACAGGGGGTATTCGAGCGCAGCAAGCCACAGAGCCCGCAAAGGGACTCTCTTTGCACTTGCCACGCTGCCGGTATACTGACGCCCGGGATGCCGTTTTCTGTATACTGACAGCCGGTATCCCGACCGTCTGTAAATCGTACTGAGCCAGCTAGATGCATGTTAGTTTGTGGCTCGGTCCTGACCGTTGCATGAGGATCTCTGTGATAAAGACGTTTATTATGTTTTGTTTGTTAAAAAATAATTTGATTTATTCTCCTGTCCAGGTGAATTTATGCCTCCAGAAAAAGTCCACCCCAGAATCTTTGTAGGATGTGATGCCAAGTTCAAGAAGCCAACACTGCCAGCAGTTAAACGCTATAACAAACCCAGGAGCCTGCAGCAGGCAAAGAGGATGTCGCAGAGAATGCTGGACAAAGAGAAGAAGCTAAGGAAGCGTTTAGCAGAGAAAGGCATCGACTACGACTTCCCGGGATTTGTGAGTGTTTGATGTAGTAATGTCCATCTGGCAATGCTGGGGTGTTGCATAATGTTATTGGTAGCCCACTAAGGAGACAAATTGGCACGCGGAGGGTATTTCCATACATTTGTTTACCCATCACTTTTTTTTCTTTTTCTTTTTGCTGCCATGAGTGCTATTCTGTGCCTCACAGTTGGCTTAGTACTACTTTAATTTATCATGGGCTCGGCCGCACTGGACATAAGTGCCATAACTAGGACAGTGCCGCCACAGCGCATATGCGCTGTGGGTGGAGAACTGTTGGCAGCACCCGCAGGGCCACACCACACTTTTGTCCAATCCTTCATGTCCCAGCCCACTACCGCAGTTCTCTGCGCAGTGAATAGCCGTGACGTTTGGAGAGGGTGGGGGGGGGGGGGCGGCAGTGCATTGAGCAGGATTCAGAACTTAGAGAGCCAGGATAGGTTCAGGTAGGTTGGACAGCACCGCTTCCGACTGGAGAATCTGGTCCCCCAGGTTGGAGTGGGACAGCAGCAGCCTGCGTCAGTGACTCTAGGGAGTTATCTCTATCTTGGTCAAGTCAACACTGTCCTCACCCTGTCATTTCTGTTCTTCACTCACTGTACAGACATGGTTACTTCTGTCCTAGCCATGTCACCCCTCTCTCCAGTCCCTTCTGTCTGTCCCTTCTATCCTGGTTTTGTCTTTGTCATGGCCCTATCACATCTATCCTGATCCTGTTAACCATCTCTCCTGTACCCTCTATCCTGTCCCTGTCACCCCTGTCCTTTTAATGTACACTCTGTCTTAGTCCTGTCCCCTCTGTACTGGCCCTGTCCCTCCTGGCCCTTTTACCTCTATTATACCACTTCTGTATTTATTCTGTCCCTTTCACCTCTGTTTTGGATCCCCGGAGATGCTGGCTCCCCTGGAGACTGGGCTGTGTAATGCCGGATCTTCATCTGTGGCAGGAGCCAGGTACTGCATGTCAATCCTAAAGGAAGATAGATACAATTAATGTGCTTGGTGAATGAAAGATGATTTTTCTCTATAAAAGATAATACACAAAAGCCGTTATGGCTGTCTGCGTGGCTTCCAAAAAATGGATGGGAGACTCATGCTTAATTCAACAATATTTCTTTTTCATCCACTAGGGGACACGAGATCTCAGACAGCTGGGTTGTGAAGGATGCAGACCGGAGGTAGCACACTCTTTAAAAAAAAAAAAAAAAAAAAAACATGTACAGCTAGCTCCTCCCCTTCACGCCCCCTAATCCCTCCAGTCTGAGAAATTGTGCTGGAGGTAGCAGCACAGGAATGGATCTCTTGCTCCATGAGAGACCTTTCTTTAACTTAAAATATTATGAGCCGATCCAGCCTAACTGAAAGGAGGGAGAAGGCTCTCTAGACTGATCAGTTTCAGTGAGACAAAGATCCCATCCGAAGGGATCAGTATCTCATCCAGAAGATCTGACTGAGCAGGGAGTACTATAATCAGGGGGCAGAGCGCCCAGCAAGGTACCCTAATCCCCCATAGTAATGCGGGAGTCCTCCCTCAGCAGAGTTATATAGTCAGCGGTAGCGGGGGTGCAGCTAGTGAAGGTCATGCGGAAGTGAGGTGGCATGGCGGCGGCCAGGACTTCGTAGCTGCGCTCGGTGCACAACCCGTGGGGTCACTAAGCATGACTGTGCCCAGGTGATGGCTGAGCTCGCAGTGCAGAAGGTTTGCTGCCAGAGGGGATAACTGTCCCCTTTACGCATAAAAGATTACGCTGAGGGGAATAGAGAAGCCGCTAAGCTACATGGAGAAGGCGGCCCACAGGGTTAGAGATGAGCCAGGCTGTGAGGTGGCTGAAAAAATTTAGTGGCAGCCATTTTAGATCCTGTGTATGCGCGCAGTTATAGAGGGCAGTCATCTCTGAGGAGAGAAAGTATTGGGTGTTTAGTTACTGTAAGGCAGGCATGTCAATCTCAAGGTCATCCAGCTGTTGGGAAACTAAGTCCCAGCATGCTTTACCAGCTAATCAGGTATGGCAAAGTATGCTGGGACTTGTAGTTTCACAACAGCTGGAGGGCCACGAGTTTGACGTGCCTGCTGTAGGGCAATCTGAACAAAAGGTTTAAGCTCCTGTTCAGTTATCATTAATCCCTACTAGTATTATGTATGTTCACTGCAAGCTCTATGAACAGACCTCTGTGAGAAATGAGTGTATTTTTTCTTCCAAAGGACCCTGCTGACAGGTCCTGCAAGGAGGAGCAACATAATTTCTCAACATTCAACTTGGGCTGTTTTAACAGTTAGTGGTGTGGTAAACGTCATGCTGGTAAAAAAAAAAAAAAAAAAAAAATTTCATTCCAGCTCTGTGTGACTCCCAATTTTTCATTGCTCCTTATATCCCTACAGTCTCTCTTCCGATCTGTGTGTCTTTAACATGTCTAAAGCACCAACAAAAACAGACTTACTGTGTATGTCCAAAATGTGTAAAAAAAAAAAAAAAAAAAAAAAAAAAAGCACTAATGTTGGCAGCTCCGTGGTGTGGAACATGCCCCCGGAATCCTGCAAGCAACATTTAGAATGGGCAGCAGGTTTTTCCAAGACTATGGAGGAATTCCTAATTAAAATAACTCCGCCCGCACAGGTAGGTAAGAATGTGCATAAAGCGGCATAGACCCCTTACTATCCTGCAAGAAGAGTTGGAGGAGGAGGGGGGTCTCCTAGATGATGAGGGAGTCAGAGGCGATAATTGATGTCTGTCGTCAGGAGGAGGATGCTGAGGTCGAGGGGTTACAATCCCTTTTCTCTGACGTCCTAGTGGATGCTGGGAACTCCGTAAGGACCATGGGGAATAGCGGCTCCGCAGGAGACTGGGCACAAAAGTAAAGCTTTAGGACTACCTGGTGTGCACTGGCTCCTCCCCCTATGACCCTCCTCCAAGCCTCAGTTAGATTTTTGTGCCCGGCCGAGAAGGGTGCACACTAGGGGCTCTCCTGAGCTTCTTAGTGAAAGTTTAGTTTTGTCACTATCAGTTTGACGCTGCCGTTTGGTTTGTCCACGGCACCCCGGGTCTTTACCAAAGTAATGGCCGAAATGATGATACTCCTTCGAAGGAAGGGAGTTTTAGTTATCCCTTACTTGGACGATCTCCTGATAAGGGCAAGATCCAGGGAACAGTTGGTAGTCGGGGTAGCACTATCTCAAGTAGTGTTGCGGCAGCACGGTTGGATTCTCAATATTCCAAAATCGCAGCTGATCCCGACGACACGTCTTCTATTCCTAGGGATGATCCTGGACACAGTCCAGAAAAAGGTGTTTCTCCCGGAGGAGAAAGCCAGGGAGTTATCTGAACTAGTCAGAAACCTCCTAAAACCAGGCCAAGTGTCAGTGCATCAGTGCACAAGGGTCCTGGGAAAAATGGTGGCTTCCTACGAAGCAATTCCATTCGGCAGATTCCACGCAAGAACTTTCCAGTGGGACCTGCTGGACAAATGGTCCGGATCGCATCTTCAGATGCATCAGCGGATAACCCTGTCACCAAAGACAAGGGTGTCTCTCCTGTGGTGGTTGCAGAGTGCTCATCTTCTAGAGGGCCGCAGATTCGGCATTCAGGACTGGGTCCTGGTGACCACGGATGCCAGCCTGCGAGGCTGGGGAGCAGTCACACAGGGAAGGAATATCCAGGGCTTGTGGTCAAGCCTGGAGACATCACTTCACATAAATATTTTGGAGCTAAGGGCCATTTCAAATGCCCTAAGCCAAGCAAGACCTCTGCTTCAAGGTCAGCTGGTGCTGATCCAGTCGGACAACATCACAGCAGTCGCCCACGTAAACAGACAGGGCGGCACAAGAAGCAGGAGGGCAATGGCAGAAGCTGCAAGGATTTTTCGCTGGGCGGAAAATCATGTGATAGCATTGTCAGCAGTGTTCATTCCGGGAGTGGACAACTGGGAAGCAGACTTCCTCAGCAGGCACGACCTCCACCCGGGAGAGTGGGGACTTCACCCAGAAGTCTTCCACATGATTGTAAACCGTTGGGAAAAACCAAAGGTGGACATGATGGCGTCCCGCCTAAACAAAAAATTGGACAGGTATTGCGCCAGGTCAAGGGACCCTCAGGCAATAGCTGTGGACGCTCTGGTAACACCGTGGGTGTACCAGTCAGTGTATGTGTTCCCTCCTCTTCCTCTCATACCAAAAGTACTGAGAATTATAAGACGGAGGGGAGTAAGAACTATACTCGTGGCTCCGGATTGGCCAAGGACTTGGTACCCGGAACTTCAAGAGATGCTCACGGAGGACCCGTGGCCTCTACCTCTAAGAAGGGACCTGCTCCAGCAAGGACCCTGTCTATTCCAAGACTTACCGCGGCTGCGTTTGACGGCAGGGCGGTTGAACGCCGGATCCTGAAGGAAAAAGGCATTCCGGATGAAGTCATCCCTACCCTGATCAAGCCAGGAAGGATGTAACCGCAAAGCATTATCACCGCATTTGGCGAAAATATGTTGCGTGGTGCGAGGCCAGTAAGGCCCCGATAGAGGAATTTCAACTAGGTCGATTCCTGCATTTCCTGTAAACAGGAGTGTCTATGGGCCTAAAATTGGGGTCCATTAAGGTTCAAATTTCGGCCCTGTCAATTTTCTTCCAGAAAGAACTAGCTTCAGTTCCTGAAGTTCAGACGTTTGTAAAAGGGGTACTGCATATACAGCCTCCTTTTGTGCCTCCAGTGGCACCTTGGGATCTCAATGTAGTTTTGGGGTTCCTAAAGTCACATTGGTTTGAACCACTTGAATCTGTGGAGTTAAAATATCTCACATGGAAAGTGGTCATGTTGTTGGCCCTGGCCTCGGCCAGGCGCGTGTCAGAATTGGCGGGCTTTATCCTGTAAAAGCCCTTATCTGATCTTCCATTCAGACAGGGCGGAATTGAGGACTCGTCCTCATTTTCTCCCTAAGGTGGTTTCAGTGTTTCATCTGAACCAACCTATTGTGGTACCTGCGGCTACTAGTGACTTGGAGGACTCCAAGTTGTTGGACGTCGTCAGGGCCTTGAAAATATGTTTCCAGGACGGCTGGAGTCAGAAAATCTGACTCGCTGTTTATCCTGTATGCACCCAACAAGCTGGGTGCTCCTGCTTCTAAGCAGACTATTGCTCGTTGGATTTGTAATACAATTCAGCTTGCACATTCTGTGGCAGGCCTGCCACAGCCAAAATCTGTAAATGCCCATTCCACAAGGAAGGTGGGCTCATCTTGGGCGGCTGCCCGATGGGTCTCGGCTTTACAACTTTGCCGAGCAGCTACTTGGTCAGGGGAAAACACGTTTGCTAAATTCTACAAATTTGATACCCTGGCTGAGGAGGACCTGGAGTTCTCTCATTCGGTGCTGCAGAGTCATCCGCACTCTCCCGCCCGTTTGGGAGCTTTGGTATAATCCCCATGGTCCTTACGGAGTTCCCAGCATCCACTAGGACGTCAGAGAAAATAAGAATTTACTTACCGATAATTCTATTTCTCGTAGTCCGTAGTGGATGCTGGGCGCCCATCCCTAGTGCAGATTGTCTGCAATACTTGTACATAGTTATTGTTAACTAAATCGGGTTATTGTTGTGAGCCATCTATCCAGAGGCTCCTCTGTTATCATGCTGTTAATTGGGTTCAGATCACAAGTTGTACGGTGTGATTTGGTGTGGCTGGTATGAGTCTTACCCGGGATTCATAAATCCTTCCTTATTGTGTACGCTCGTCCGGGCACAGTATCCTAACTGAGGCTTGGAGGAGGGTCATAGGGGGAGGAGCCAGTGCACACCAGGTAGTCCTAAAGCTTTACTTTTGTGCCCAGTCTCCTGCGGAGCCGCTATTCCCCATGGTCCTTACGGAGTTCCCAGCATCCACTACGGACTACGAGAAATAGAATTATCGGTAAGTAAATTCTTATTATTGAAGCAGTAAAACAGGTCCTTAACTTCAAAGAAGAAGAGGTCAAGGAACCTGAGGTCTTTGCTCTATTTGAGTCTCCGAAACAGCAAACAGCAGTTTTTCCAATTCCTCATACTCCAGGATTACATGAGTGAAGCATGGAAGCAGCCAGCTAGACTCTTCCAGATCCCCAAGAAGTTTATAGCTAATTATCCACTGCCCAAGAGTGTCATGTTTAAGTAGGAGGTTCCACCGAATGTTGACGCCTCCCTGACTAGACTATCAAAGTAGACAATATTACCTATACCAAACGTGACTACACTAAAGGATGTATCAGATATTAAGTTGGATACAGCACTAAAATCTATCTTTGTGGTCGCAGGAGCATCACATTGAACTACGATTGTCAACGCTTGGGTTAATAGGGCTATTGTAGCATGGGCTGGTCAAATTGTTCAGGCAGTGGCGGAAGATAACCAGGAAGAAATAGTTCAACTAGCGGAGCATATCCGGGTATTGGCCACATACATTTGCCAAGCTACAAAGGATGCTAGCAGGATAGCTTTGCGCATCTGAGTCTGCTATATTGGCCAGAAGGATTCTGTGGCTCTAATGGCAAATGGATTCTGATTCCAAGAAGGCAGTGGATGCGATCCCCTTTGCAGGGGAATCTTTTAGGCCAGAATTGGGACAATTGGATTTTGCAGGGAACGACTAGAAAATCTTAATTTCTCTGACGTCCTAGTGGATGCTGGGGACTCCGTCAGGACCATGGGGATATAGCGGCTCCGCAGGAGACAGGGCACAATAATAAAAGCTTTAGGATCAGGTGGTGTGCACTGGCTCCTCCCCCTATGACCCTCCTCCAAGCCTCAGTTAGATTTTTGTGCCCGACGAGAAGGGTGCAATCTAGGTGGCTCTCCTGAGCTGCTTAGAATAAAAGTTTAAGTTAGGTTTTTTATTTTCAGTGAGTCCTGCTGGCAACAGGCTCACTGCTACGAGGGACTTAGGGGAGAGAAGAAAACTCACCTGCGTGCAGGATGGATTTGCTTCTTAGGCTACTGGACACCATTAGCTCCAGAGGGAGTCGGAACACAGGTCTCACCCTGGGGTTCGTCCCGGAGCCGTGCCGCCGACCCCCCTTACAGATGCCGAAGTTGAAGAGGTCCAGAAACAGGCGGCAGAAGACTTTCAGTCTTCATAAGGTAGCGCACAGCACTGCAGCTGTGCGCCATTGTTGTCAGCACACTTCATACCAACTGTCACTGAGGGTGCAGGGCGCTGGGGGGGGCGCCCTGGGCAGCAATGTATAATACCTTTTTATGGCTAAAATACATCACATATAGCCCTTGAGGCTATATGGAGGTATTTAACCCCTGCCAGATCTCACAAACTCCGGGAGAAGAGCCCGCCGAAAAGGGGGCGGGGCCTATTCTCCTCAGCACACGGCGCCATTTTCCTGCTCAGCTCTGCTGTGAGGAAGGCTCCCAGGCTCTCCCCTGCACTGCACTACAGAAACAGGGTTAAAACAGAGAGGGGGGGCACTTATTTGGCGATATGATAGCATTTTTATATATGTAATAAGGGAAAACACTTGTATAAGGGGTTGTCCCTGTATAATTATAGCGTTTTTGGTGTGTGCTGGCAAACTCTCCCTCTGTCTCCCCAAAGGGCTAGTGGGGTCCTGTCCTCTGTCAGAGCATTCCCTGTGTGTGTGCTGTGTCGGTACGTGTGTGTCGACATGTAGGAGGACGATGTTGGTGAGGAGGCGGAGCAAATTGCCTGTATTGGTGATGTCACTCTCTAGGGAGTCGACACTGGAATGGATGGCTTATTTAGGAATTACGTGATAATGTCAACACGCTGCAAGGTCGGTTGACGACATGAGACGGCCGGCAAACAAATTAGTACCTGTCCAGGCGTCTCAGACACCGTCAGGGGCTTGTAAAAACGCCCATTTACCTCAGTCGGTCGACACAGACACGGACACTGACTCCAGTGTCGACGGTGAAGAAACAAACGTATTTTCCTTTAGGGCCACACGTTTCATGTTAAGGGCAATGAAGGAGGTGTTACATATTTCTGATACTACAAGTACCACAAATAAGGGTATTATGTAGGGTGTGAATAAACTACTTGTAGTTTTTCCTGAATCAGATAAATTAAATGAAGTGTGTGATGATACGTGGGTTTCCTCCGATAGAAAATTATTGGCGGTATACCCTTTCCCGCCAGAAGTTAGGGCGAGTTGGGAAACACACCTTAGGGTGAATAAGGCGCTCACACGCTTATAAAAACAAGTGGCGTTACCGTCTCCAGATACGGCAGCCCTCAAGGAGCCAGCTGATAGGAAGCTGAAAAATATCCTAAAAGTATATACACATATACTGGTGTTATACTACGACCAGCAATCGCCTCAGCCTGGATGTGCAGCGCTGAGGGGGCTTGGTCGGATTTCCTGACTGAAAATATTGATACCCTTGACAGGGACAAGGTTTTATTGACTATAGAGCATTTTAAGGATGCATTTCTATATATGCGAGATGCGCAGAGGGATATTTGCATTCTGGCATCAAGAGTAAATGTGATGTCCATATCTGCCAGACGACAGTGGTCAGGTGATGCAGATTCCAGACGGCACATGGAAGTATTGCCGTATAAAGGGGCGGTCCATCGGACCTGGTGGCCATGGCAACAGCTGAAAAATCCACCTTTTGTTACCCCAAGTCACATCTCAGCAGAAAAGGACACAGTCTTTTCAGTCTCAGTCCTTTCGTCCCCATAAGGGCAGGCGGGCAAAAGGGCCAGTCATATCTGCCCAGGGGTAGAGGAAAGGGAAGAAGACTGCAGCAGGCAGCCCATCACCAGGAACAGAAGCCCTCCACAGCTTCTGCCAAGTCCGCAGCATGACGCTGGGGCCGTACAAGCGGACTCAGGTGCGGTAGGGGGTCATCTCAAGAGTTTCAGCACGCAGTGGGCTCACTCACAAGTGGACTCCTGGATCCTACACGTAGTATCCCAGGTGTACATTGGAAATTCGAGACGTCTCCCCCTCACAAGTTCCTGAAGTCTGCTTTACCAACGTCTCCCTCCGACAGGGAGGCAGTATTGGGAACAATTCACAGGCTGTATTCCCAGCAGGTGATAATCAAAGTACCCCTTCTACAACAAGGGAAGGGGTATTATTCCACACTATATTGTGGTACTGAAGCCAGACGGCTAGGTGAGATCTGAAATATTTGAACACTTACATACAAGCGTTCAAATCAAGATGGAGTCACTCAGAGCAGTGATAGCGAACCAGGAAGAAGGGGACGATATGGTGTCACTGGATATCAGGGACGCTTACCTACATGTCCAAATTTGCCCTTCTCACCAAGGGTACCTCAGGTTCGTGGTACAGAACTGTCACTATCAGTTCAGACGCTGCCGTTTGGATTGTCCACGGCACCCCGGGTCTTTACCAAGGTAATGGCCGAAATGATGATTCTTCTTAAAAGAAATATGGACGCTTTCCTGATAAGGGCAAGGTCCAGAGAACAGTTGGAGGTCGGAGTAGCACTATCTTAAGTAGTTCTACGACAGCACGAGTGGATTCTAAATATTCCAAAATCGCATTTTTTTCCGACGACACGTCTACTGTTCGTAGGGATGATTCTGGTCACAGTCCAGAAAAGGATGTTTTCTCCCGGAGAAGAAAGCCAGGGAGTTATCCGAGCTAGTCAGGAACCTCCTAAAACCAGGAAAAGTATCAGTGCATCATTGCACAAGGATCCTGTGAAAAATGGTGGTTTCTTACAAAGCGATCCCATTCGGTAGATTTCACGCAAGAACCTTTACGTGGGATCTGCTGGAAAAATGGTCCGGATCGCATCTTCAGATGCATCAGCGGATAACCCTGTCTCCAAGGACAAGGGTGTTTCTTCTGCGGTGGCTGCAGAGTGCTCATCTATGAAAGGGCCGCAGATTCTACATTCAGGACTGGGTCCTGGTGACCACGGATGCCAGCCTGAGTGGCTGGGGAGCAGTCACACAAGGAAAAAATTTCCAGAGAGTGTGATCGAGTCTGGAGACTTCTCTCCACATAAATATACTGGAGCTAAGGGCAATTTACAATGCTCTAAGCTTAGCAAGACCTCTGCTTCAAGGTCAGCCGGTATTGATCCAGTGGGACAACATCACGGCAGTCGCCCACGTAAACAGACAGGGCGGCACAAGAAGCAGGAGGGAAATGGCAGAAACTGCAAGGATTCTTCGCTGGGCGAAAAATCATGTGATAACACTCTCAGCAGTGTTCATTCCGGGAGTGGAAAACTGGGAAGCAGACTTCCTCAGCAGGCATGACCTCCACCCGGGAGAGTGGGGACTTCATCGGGAAGTCTTCCACATGATTGTAAACCGTTGTGAAAAACCAAAGGTGGACATGATGGCGTCCCGCCTGAACAAAAAACTAGATATTGCGCCAGGTCAAGGGACCCTCAGGCAATAGCGGTGGACGCTCTGGTAACACTGTGGATGTACCAGTCAGAGTATGTGTTCCCTCCTATGCCTCTCATACAAAAAGTACTGAGAATCATAAGAGGGAGATGAGTAAGAATGATACTCGTGGTTCCGGATTGGCCAAGAAGGACTTGGTACCCGAAACTTCAAGAGATGTTCACGGAAGACCCGTGGCCTCTACCTTTAAGAAAGGACCTGCTCCAGCAGGGGCCTTGTCTGTTCCAAGACTTACCGCGGCCGCGTTTGACGGCATGGCGGTTGAACGCCGGATCCTGAAAGGGCATTCCAGATGAAGTCATCCCTACCCTGGTCGAAGACAGGAAGGATGTAACCGCAAAACATTTTCACCGCATTTGGCGAAGATATGTTGCGTGGTGTGAGGCCAAGAAGGCCCCTACAGAGGAATTCCAACTGGGTCGTTTCCTACATTTCCTGAAAACAGGACTGTCTATGGGCCTAAAATTAGGGTCCATTAAGGTTCAAATTTCGGCCCTGTCGAATTTCTTCCAGAAAGAACTGGCTTTAGTGCCTGACGTTCAGATGTTTGTAAAAGGGGTACTGCATATACAGCCTCCTTTTGTGCCCCAGTGGCACCTTGGGATCTCAATGTTGTTTTGAGTTTCCTAAAGTCACATTGGTTTGAACCACTCACCACTGTGGACTTAAAATATCTCACATGGAAGGTGACGATGCTATTTGCCCTGGCTTCAGCCAGGCGTGTGTCAGAATTGGCGGCTTTATCATATATAAAGCCCTTACTTAATTTTTCATTCTGACAGGGCAGAATTGAGGACTCGTCCTCAATTTCTCCTTAAGGTGTTTTCTGTTTTTCACATGAACCAACCTATTGTGGTACCTGCGGGTACTAGGGACTTGGAGGACTCCAAGTTACTTGACGTTGTCAGGGCCCTGAAAAATATGTTTCCAGGAAGGCTGGAGTCAGAAAATCTGACTCGCTGTTTAGCCTGTATGCACCCAACAAGATGGGTGCTCCTGCTTCTAAGCAGACGATTGCTCGCTGGATTTGTAATACAATTCAGTTTACACATTCTGTGGCAGGCCTGCCACAGCCAAAATCGGTAAAAGCCCATTCCAAAAGGAAGGGGGCTCATCTTGGGCGACTGCCCGAGGGGTCTCGGCTTTACAACTTTGCCGAGCAGTTACTTGGTCAGGGGAAAACACGTTTGCTAAATTCTACAAATTTGATACCCTGGCTGAGGAGGACATGGAGTTCTCTCATTCGGTGCTGCAGGGTCATCCGCACTCTCCCGCCCGTTTGGGAGCTTTGGTATAATCCCCATGGTCCTGACGGAGTCCCCAGCATCCACTAGGACGTCAGAGAAAATAAGATTTTACTTACCGATAAATCTATTTCTCGTAGTCCGTAGTGGATGCTGGGCGCCCATCCCAAGTGCGGATTGTCTGCAATACTTGTACATAGTTATTGTTACAAAAATCGGGTTATTCTTGTTGTGAGCCATCTTTTCAGAGGCTCCTTCGTTGTTATCATACTGTTAACTGGGTTCAGATCACAGGTTGTACGGTGTGATTGGTGTGGCTGGTATGAGTCTTACCCGGGATTCAATATCCTTCCTTATTATGCACGCTCGTCCGGGCACAGTATCCTAACTGAGGCTTGGAGGAGGGTCATAGGGGGAGGAGCCAGTGCACACCACCTGATCCTAAAGCTTTTATTATTGTGCCCTGTCTCCTGCGGAGCCGCTATATCCCCATGGTCCTGACGGAGTCCCCAGCATCCACTACGGACTACGAGAAATAGATTTATCGGTAAGTAAAATCTTATTTTTCTGCCTATCCAAAACCTATGCCACCGATCAGTAGAAATTAATCTGGTCCGGTGTTCAATTAATTTAGGTCTCAATCCTTTCGAGCTAGAGGAAGAGGTTTCGGCAGTCTAGTTCGTGGAAACAGGCAGAAGCTGTTCCCAGTCCACAGCCCGAAAACGGCACCCTAAACCTGCTGACAAGACCGTGGCATGACGGTCTCCTATGGTGTGCGCATGGTTGGAATGGTTTCATGATGCCTGGGCCGAAACCTCACCAGAAGTCTGGACCAACAATATTTCTGCAGCGGGGTACACTGGTATACCACAGGGAATAACATCGGGGTGTAGAGTTGGATTTTGATCCGAGGCACCAACAGGCTAAAGCTTTAACTGTTCCCAGGATGCACTGCACGGCTGCCTCTACAGCCTGGCACTGAAGCTCAGTTTGTAAGTTGGTGCCTGCAGTTCAGTTCATCAGTGCATTTGCCTTCTGGGGAAGATGGTGGCCTCTTTAGAGGCTCTACAGTACGGAAGGTTTCATGTTCGGCCCTTCCAACTGGTTCTCCTGGACAAGTTGTCGGGATCTCATCTACACATGCGCCAGAGAATACATCTGTCGCCAAAAGCCAGGATTTCACTCCTCTGGTGGCTACAACTACCTCACCTTCTGGAGGACCGCAGGTTCGGGATTCGGGACTGGATCCTTCTAACCACGGATGCGAGTCTCCAGGCTGGAGAAGGTGGTCAAGCCTGGAATCCAACCTTCCATAAACATTCTGGAACTATGAGCGGTCTAAAACTGTCTTCTCCAAGCGGCCCATCTTCTGCGAGATCGAGCCATTCAGGTGCAGTCGGACAATGTATCAACGGTGGCTTACATAAACCGACAGGGTGGAACAAAGAGCAGAGCTGCAATGTCAGAGGTAACAAGAATCCTCCTCTGGGCAGAAAAACACGCGTTGGCGATGTCTGCAATCTTCATTCTGGGAGTAGACAACTGGGAAGCAGTGTCTGCTGAGGAAGTCCATCTCCACACCTCCATCGGGAGGTGTTCACGGAGGTAACAAATCTTTGGGGTGTACCTCAAATAGACATGATGGTCTCTCATCTCAACAAGAAGCTTTGGCGGTATTGTTCCAGGTCAAGGGACCCGCAAGCCGTGGCAGTGGACGCCCTAGTGACTCCATGGGTGTTCCAGTTGGTGTACGCGTTTCCTCCACTTCCACTCAATCTAAGAGTTCTAAAACTCATAAGGAGAACAAGAGTTCAGGCAATCCTCATTGCTCCGAACTGGCCAAGAAGGGCTTGGTACGCGGATCTTGTGGATCTACTGCTTGAAGAGCCGAGGCCTCGCCCTCTTCGGGAGGACCTGTTGCAGCAAGGGCCGTTTGCCTATCAAGACTTGCCGCGGCTACGTTTGACGGCATGGAGGTTGAACGCCAGATATTAGCTCGGAAGGGCATTCCAAACAAGGTTATTCCTACCCTGATGCAGGCTAGGAAAGGAGTAATGTCTAAACATTACCACCGTATTTGGAAAAAATATGTATCTTGGTGTGTATCCAAGAAGTTTCCTACGGTGGAGTTTCAACTGGACAGTTTCTCCTCTTCCTGCAAGCAGGTGTGTATATGGGCCTGAGGTTGGGATCCGTAAAGGTCCAGATTTCTTTTTCATCCACTAGGGGTCACTGGAGTACTCTTGGGATATGGACGGCTTCCATAGGAACAAGGCACTGAATAGTTAAATTTAGAACTCTCCTCCCCTCCATATCCCAGAGTACATCAGTGTTTTTCTGTGCTCATAGTAGCAACAAGGCTTGTGTGGAGTTATCCACACTACTTTTTGAATATTTGTATTTTTTTTTTTACAACATTTTCCACATCCCTTCCCCGCTTCCAATAGGCGTGGGTCCGGGATAGTGGAAGCTGCTTACAAGCAGCTACTGGCGTGTCGGGCCTCTCTAAAAAGAGCTCCCTCAGTCACGTGCAGGATTACCTGCATGAGAAGCTGGACGGAGCTTGCAGAAGAAGCCCCGTCATAGCCCTCACTACAAGGTGTCCAGGTATGTAGCCGCCCGTCGCCGCTTCCAGGAACACCGCCGCTGTGTGATGGCCCGCCGCCGCTACCTGGTCACCGCCGCTGTGCTGCCTCCCGCCTCTCACAGAGCCGCGCCGGCCGCATTCACCATGCATAGCCGCCGCTCCACGGCTCCCTCTACCTCAGCTCCCCGCAGGTAAGCCCCGGCTCAGTGTAATAGATAGCGGTACATGGAGTACGGGGGGGAGGGGGGAGAGTGTGCCCATAGCAGCAGCAGAACGCTGCATGGGTTATTAGATAGAGAGGCTATTAAGCCTTTTTTAACAGGATATTCACTGATTATATCTGTTTGGGAAGTTATAATCTGCACTTTGTTTTATACTGTAAGCATGGGGGGGCCATTTTAACCATGCTTCCTGTTTCTTCCTGTTGTGATTCCAGACGTTCCTGTACTACATCTCTACTCCACAGAAGGCGCAGGGGTGTTAGTGGGAATTTGGAATCAGATTTCATATAGACTGGCGTGCACTGCACTTGGCCAGAGATATATAGATAGATATAAAATAAATAAATAAATAATAATATAAAAAAAAAAAAAATATATATATATATATATATATATATATATATATATATATATATATATATATATATATATATATATATAATATATATTTTATGACCCCTTAGTACAATTTTACTGAGTCGTGCAAGTTGTCTGTCTTTGTATTTTCTGTCGTCTGTCTGCATAATGAGTAAGGCACCAGCAGAAACAAAAAAGCAGTTTCACTGCCATGTCTGTAAGAATGTGTTACCGGATGGATCTACCACATGTACAGTATGTTTTGTGGATTCAGCTACGAATACAAGTTTGACTCCGGTTACAAAGCCGGTTTCATCACCGGACCCTCCATGGGCTATGCTAACACAGGTTACGGCTGGATTGCAATCAGAATTGGCTGCCGCTCGACAAAAGCGGGAAGCGGTAAGAACTAAGTCTAGGGTGAGACCGCTAGAACTACCGGAGGGTTCTCAGCCTTGCCAAAAGTCCAAGTCCACTTTGGGTAAAAGGGAGAAATTTCATTTGTCGTCTTTGTGATTTACCTGTTTCTGCTATGTTGCATTCTGACTATTCTATGCCAGACCTCTTTGCGCAAGATGACTGTGAGGAGGGCGAAGTAGACCAGCAGTCAGATAGTGACGATTTTGACAGCCCGGGCATTGATAATCTCATCAGAGCGGTGTGTCAGTCTCTGAAGTTTACAGAAACTGGGGAGCCTCTGACAAATGATGAGGTCGTCTTTACTAAACGACGGAGAACTCCAATGTGTTTTCCTGTTTCGGAATCTCTTAAGATGTTACTAGAAACACAAAAGAATCCAGATAAACTGTTTTCTATACCTCGCAGATTTAAGTCTAGTTACCTGTTTCCAGAGTCTGTGACAGCTACATGGGAGAATCCGCCATTGGTGTATTCGTCTGTCTAAACTTACAAAGAAATTAACCATACCAGTACCAACTGCTACTACGCTTAAAGACCCTTCGGACCGTAAAATAGAAGCTATGCTAAAGTCCATGTATACAGCAAGAGTGTTGCTTATACCTGGGTTGGTTGGCATTTGGGTAACTAAGGCGTTAATGGTATGGATAACAGAACTCAAGTCTGCCTTAAGTGACGATCACCTTATACTTCTCGCTGATCAAATCTGGGAAGCTGCTGATTATCTATGTACAGCTTCTACTGATGTCTGTCAGCTCACTTCTCGTCTTTCATCCTCGCTAGTTACAGCACGACGAGCACTCTGGCTGCGGTCTTAGCAAGCGGAGGTCAAAAAAGGTATAGAGGCGTTACCTTACAGTGGCGAGAAGTTGTTTTGGTCCTGAATTGGACAAATGGATTTCTGAGGCCACGGGAGGAAAGTCTGTTTTCTTACCATTGCCTCCAACAGTACCTAGACGGAGATACTCTGGACCTGCGTTCAAATCCTTTAGACCTCAGTCCTTTCGCGGGCGTGGCAGAGGAACAGCCACGCCTGGTAGACGAGGACGTGGTTTCCAACAAACCAACACCAGTCGTCGGGACGCTAAGGTCACTGACAAGCCAGTGGCATGACGGGCTTCCAGCCAATCTCGGATCTCCAAATGTGGAAGCACGCCTTCAGGCGTTCCAGTTGGCGTGGCTCCAGACGTCCACAGATGGGTGGATCCGCAATTTAGTGTTAAAAGGTTACACAATAGAGTTCGAATGTCTCCCACCACTGCGGTTTTTCAAGATAGGACTGCCTGTGTCGGACGACAAGAGGGCGGTTCTGCAAATTGCCATTCAGTCTCTGCTGCATGCAGCAGTTTTGATTCCGGTCCCTGTACACCAACAAGGTCAGGGTTATTATTCCAGTCTGTTTGTGGTACCAAAGCCGGATGACTCTGTCAGGCCAATATTGAACTTAAAGGGTCTCAATCAGTACGTCACTTACTACAGATTCAAGATGGAATCTCTGCAGTCAGTAATTGCAGGTTTAGAGCCACAGGAATTCATGATTGCACTGGATCTCAAGGATGCGTACTTACACATTCCGATTTGGCCACCTCATCAGAGGTTCTTGCGGTTTGCAATACGGCAGAACCATTATCAGTTTCAGGCTCTACCGTTTGGCGCCTCGTCAGCGCATTGGGTATTCACCAAGGTGATGTCAGCTCATCTCAGATCCCTGGGAGTGATAATGGTTCCGTACTTGGACGATTTGCTCATCAAGGCTCCGTCTCACCAGATGCTCCTCCAACATGTGTTGCTAACGTACAATGTACTGGTACAGCACGGTTGACTTGTCAACTTCAAGAAATTGCATCTGATTCCGTCTCAACGACTTCAATACCTAGGTATGATTCTCGATACGGTAAATCAAAGAATTTACCTACCAGAACAGAAAGTACAGGTCATTCGTCATCTGGTACATTTAGTGCTCAAGCCACGCAGTGTCTCGGTACATTTGTGCATTCGCCTCTTACGCACAATGGTGGCGGCTTTCGAAGCGCTTCAGTTCGGGAGATTTCACTCACGTCCTTTTCAACTGGATGTGCTCGCACAGTGGTCGGGCTCGCATCTGCAGATTCACCACAGGGTGAGGTTGTCGCCACGGGCTAGAGTGTCTCTACTCTGGTGGCTCAAAGTACACAATCTAACCGCAGGGAAACGGTTCGGCGCCTGGAATTGGATAATTCTAACGACGGACGCGAGAATCAGAGGTTGAAGCTGTAGTTCAAAATTATCAGCTCCAGGGTCTCTGGGCGGATCACGAAAGATTGCTGTTTTTAAATGTCCTGGAACTCCGGGCAATTTACAATGCGCTACGACAAGCAGTGCACATGCTTCGGTCTCAGACTGTTCAGGTGCAGTCAGACAATGCGACGGCGGTCGCATACATCAACAAACAAGGAGGAACGAGAAGCCGCATGGCCATGCGGGAAGTAGCTTGAATCCTCAATTGGGCCGAGCATCATCAAGTGATATTGTCGGCAGTGTTCATTCCGGGAGTGGACAACTGGGAGGCGGATTATCTCAGCCGTCGGGATTTTCATCCAGGAGAATGGGCATTAAATCCAGAAGTGTTTCACATGTTGGTCCATAGGTGGGGTTACCCTCAAGTGGACCTGATGGCATCTCGCCACAGTCACCAAACACCCCAGTATGTGTCCAGAACGTGAGATCCAAAGGCAGTGGCGGTGGATGCTCTCACCATCGCGTGGCCGTACAGCCTCGTGTATCTGTTTCCACCGTTTCCGCTGCTCCCTCTGTTGCTAAAACGGATCAAGAGAGTCCGTCACAGTAATACTAGTGGCGCCTCATTGGCCTCGGAGAGCTTGGTTCTCGGATCTCCGCGGACTACTCGCAGACGATCCTTGGCCACTCCCACTACGTACGGACCTGTTACAACCGGGTCCGTTCCTTTACCCCGATTTAGCGCGGCTGCATTTGACGGGGTGGCTGTTGAGACCGCCCTCTTAAGAAGAGCGGGCATTCCAGAATCGGTTATACCATTCATGTTACGAACTAGGAAGCCGGTTACGGCAGCTCATTATTACAGAATTTGGTGTCTATATATAGCTTGGTGTGAAGATCGGAAGTTTCCGACTTCATCTTTCAAGTTATCCCGTCTTTTGTTATTTCTACAGACAGGGTTAGATGGAGGACTGCGTTCATCTACACTAAAGGTGCAGATATCTGCGTTGTCAATTTGCTTTCAAAGACTATTGGCTCTATTGCCGTCGGTACACACTTTTCTGCAAGGAGTACTCAGAGTACAGCCTCCATTCATTCCACCTACAGCACCATGGGACTTGAATCTGGTTTTAGATTTCTTACAGTCTTCATATTTTGAACCCTTACAACAAGTGGATATAAAGTTTCTCACTTGGAAAACAATTTTTCTACTGGCCTTAGCTTCGGCAAGCCGTGTTTCAGATTTGGGTGCCTTGTCATGCAAGCCACCGTATTTGGTGTTTCATGATGACAGAGCGGATTCCACTTTCTTACCAAAAGTAGTGTCATCATTTCACATCAATCAACCAATAGTAGTTCCTGTGTTGACAGGAAATTCTGGAACCTTGGATGTGGTACGCGCATTACGTGTTTGTATCCCGAACGTCTACAGTTCGGAAGACGGATACGTTGTTTGTTCTCTATGATGCTGCCAAGATGGGTTGGCCAGCTTCTAAGCAGACTTTATCCAGATGGATTAAACTGACCATTCGTCAGGCTTACCTTCGTGCTAGGTTACAGCCGCCTACATCAGTAACAGCTCATTCCACACGTTCTGTGGGAACTTCGTGGGCAGCTGGTCGTGGGGCTTCTACGACGCAGCTTTGCCATGCGGCTACATGGTCATCAGTGCACACGTTTGTGCGCTTTTCTAAGTTTGATACGTTAGCGGCATCAGCATCTAGCTTTGGCCGCCTAGTGTTACAGGTGCCAAACAGCTCTCCTGCCCACGGGGGAAACTTTGCTATGTCCCAAGAGTACTCCAGTGACCCCTAGTGGATGAAAAAGAAAATAGGATTTTGGTACTTACCAGGTAAATCCTTTTCTTTGAATCCATAGGGGGCACTGGACGCCCACCCAGAGCAGTTTTACCTGGTTTGTGGTAAGTTCAGAGGATCTTATGGTAACACATTCTCACCGACTTGTTCAAGGTTTCAAGTTCTAGCAGTTATAGTGCCAACTGTTTAGTTGTCAGTCACGTTATGTGTCAACTTTATTGTTGTCTGTTATGTTATATGTAATTCTCCATTGTCAACCTCTCTATAGCTCCTGTTCGGCTCAGTAAAAAACACTGAGGTACTCTGGGATATGGAGGGGAGGAGAGTTCTAAATTTAACTATTCAGTGCCTTGTTCCTATGGAAGCCGTCCATATCCCAAGAGTACTCCAGTGCCCCCTATGAATTCAAAGAAAAGGATTTATGGTAGACTTACCATTGTTGAATCTTTCTGCGAGGTACACTGGGTTCCACATGGCTTATGATATAGTGTAGCCTTTTTAGCTATTATCTATTGTGGAATATAGATGCAACTGAGTTAATCACACATCCTACTTAGCATATTACTTGCAGTGTATGTCAATCATTTATTCTCTCTATTCCCTGCTTATAGTACATCTCATAACATTAAGATTTGTTATCGGGGACTACCTGCTATATAAATAAATGCTATTTTTAATTATCATCTGGTGTTTTTTATCCCATTATAACCTGTTGGGTATATAGACTGATTTGGATAAAATTGGATTCAGATCCTGTTTGAATACATTATCAAAGATCACTAGATATATACGACTGGATTTCCACTAGTGCATAACTATTATTAGAATTTTATTTCTTTTCTTTTATCCTACACAGAAGCAAAATTGCTATAAATCTAAGATGTGATCTTGGTAAAATCTAATGCATGCCTATTAAACACTATAAATAAAATTGTAATACGCAGTAGGGGCGAGGAAGCCAGGATCACCATTCAACCTGTGGGCGGAAGTGACTAGATACTGAGGATCAGAAATAAGAATATTGTGATAAATAACTTCTAAATGTGTGTTTATGTGTTGTGCCGTTTGTGTGTCATATGTATTGACCAATAAATACAAGCAAAAGAAGCTACCACCGCCTGCACATCTGAGGGCGGAAATAAACTGTTACCATGGGAGCATTATAAAACAGCGTTGGGCAGGAAATCGATCACACCGCAATCCTGACAAAGCCTTACTAGGTGAAACGCGTAGATCGCGGAACGAATCGATCACGCTCCGTACAGCGCCCGGAAGTGAGAGACAACGGAGCCAGACGGACGGGTGTCTGCCGGCAGACAGCACCAGCGCTGCACCTTCAGCAAGTATCTTACTACATTCTTTGATACAGGACAAAAACTACAGGACTGTGTTTTAAATATGGTAGGAGAGATCCTGACCAATCACACCAGTGTTAACCCCTGCATCTACCAGACTGTTGCATGAACACAGATAAATCAAAAGCACTTTCTAACATCAGTGCAATTTACTGAGACTGTGCTACAACCCATAATCTGTCTTCCAGTGGGGTAAATCGCAGAACAAGTGTGCCCACAGGGATTGTTTTATGTTTGTCTTGTCTTACATGTTGTGTGTGGATTTAATACCGGTATTAATTGAACCCTTTTAAAATTGTCACAATTTATTCTTTTTATAAATAAATCACGTATATTTTTTAGACCTTTAAAAAAAAATTTTTTTATATACATATGGTATTTAAGTCACAATATATTCAATATATTTACCAATGCAAACTTAGTGAGCGCTGAACTATACACTATTTATACATAGTTCTTTATGACAGGCCTTCCTTGGTGTCCTCAGAAAGCGAAGTCATTAGACACTACTATTCAAGTGTTACTTCAGACTGAAGTAATTCTGCCGGTCCCTACTTGTCAAAAGAACGGGATTTTATTCAAATCTTTTTGTAGTGCCAAAACCGGATGGGTTTTTCTGAGGCCAATTCTCAATTTAAAGTTGTTAAATCCATTCCTGACAACTTACAGATTCAAGATGGAATCAATAGTCTGTCATTGCGGGATTGGAGCAAAAATCGCCTAGTGTGTATGGGCCTATAGAGTGACTGCATTATTGGAAATAAAGCTCCTCAGAATTCACTGGGATTATTCCTAGAGATACCGTTGCTGCAGATATTACAATTTGAACCGTCCAGAGGGGTAAAATATAAATAAAAAATATATATAAATATATTAAAATTTTCTATCCCTTTTTTATGTTTCTATTAACCAGTTTCTAAGAAACAGCCACATATTGACTTGTATCGTCTGTCTGGAGAAGTTTGTAGCAACAAACTAAAATAGAGCCTGTGGAGAAGTAGTAATAATAAAACTTAATTACTATTGGAACTGTGAATGTATCCATGTTTGTATATTGTATATTTTAGATAATTTGGCATTATGAGAGAGAGTGTATCTATTCCCTAAAGTTTGACTGCCCATTATATTTATATATGTTTGTACGTTGTGTCTGACATTTTATTAAATGTTAAATTAAGCACGAGTCTCCCGTCCATTTTTTGGAAGCCACACAGCCATAATTGACTGTATATTTTTTTTTTTTATAGATGAGCATAATCTTTATTCACCAAGCGCAGTCATTTTATCTATCTACTTGTATGTTTGCATTTTTGGGGGCTTAAACCGTTTAATTACTTGCAGCTTGGAGAACTACTAACAGATCTCAGATCTTCTGTGAACGTTTGCTTGCTTAAATCTTTCTATCTCTTCCGTGTAATCCCAGACAAACTCTAATGTTGAGATATCAGGGCTCTGTGGGGGCCATATCACTTCCAGGACTCCTTGCTCTTCTTTACGCTGCAGAGAGTTCTTAAGGTCATTGGCTGTATGTTTGGCACCGTCGTCCTGCTGCAGAATAAATTTGGAGCAAATAGGACACCTCCCTGATGGTTTTGCATGATAAGTATTTCTCTGCATTAAAGCACAGCGAAAGGGACAATGTTGAGGACTGTAGACAGTGGTGGGCAAGGGAAACTTAGTGCTTCAGGTGCAGAACAGGTGCTCTGGACTGTGTCAAAATGTGAAATATTTGACTGTAACAGTGCCAGTGTGTTTGCCGAAGGGCTGGAGAGCGGTTCAATGAGTCTGCAGGCGATAGTAAAGCATGGTGGAGGTCTGTGCAAGTTTGGTACTGCATTTCAGCAAATGGAGTTGGGGATTTGGTCAGGATTAAGAGCATCCTCATTTCTGGTAAATACATGCAGGTACTTACCCATTATGCAGTACCGTCAGAGAGGCATCTGATTGGCTCCAAATTTATTCTGCAGGACAACAACCCCAAACATACAGCCAATGTCATTTAGAACTATCTTCAGCGTAAAGAAGAGTAAGGTGTCCTGCAAGAGATATGGTCCCCACAGAGCCCTGGTATCTCAACATCATTGCGTCTGTCTGGCATTAAAAGAAGAGACAGAAGGATTTCAGCAAACCTTCTTTCCATAGGAGATCTGTTAGTAGTGCTCCAAGATGTTTGTAACAACCTCCCTGCCAAGTTCCTTCAAAACTGTGTGCAAGTGTACCTTTGTTTTATCACTGTTTCCACTTGTAAAGCGAAACGTAACTTACTGTGCTAAAAATATAAATATTTATTTACATCCTTTATCCCTAAGAGGGGTTAAATAATTTTTACCTTATCTTCCAGGCTGCTCATAAGAAGGTGACAAAACGGTCTGTGTCAGATGCTGACTTGTCTGTAAACAGTCAGGTGAGTGGAATTTACTTCTGGGTCAGACATCAGACTGGTCCAGACAAGATGTAATAAAGAAGTCTTTGTTTTTCAGGACCCAACACCAGTGTGCACACCAACAGTTCTGGAAAGGAGAAAATCTGTCCGCTTGGACGATGCAGATGATGATGATGAAATTGTACTGAAGTTACCGGAGGTAAAAACCACCTCTAAGAAAGTACCGAAACTCGCCAAGATGGAGAAGAGAATAAAGATTAAGAAACTGAAATTACAAACAAATTGAATTTGGGGATAAAGGACTGCAGAACCTGCAAGGGAAACGTGCTGCTGAGGCCAGAGTACTTGGGGAGGATGAGACCCTTATCCACAAACATGACATCATTATACTTTCCTGTAAATATTTCCATACAGGACCACTCTTGTGTAATGGTTTCACATCCAGTATCTGCTCTCTGTATTTATGGTATGAGAACTTTTTATATGTCTCACTGTATTAAACATTCTTGTGTGCAGGACTGTGTGCTCTAATACTGGTAAAATCTTTATGAAACTGCAAAGATGAATAGTCCATTGATGCTGCAATGTTTTTATATGCTAATATTATATATATATATATATATATATATATATATATATATATATATATATACTCATTCATTCTCTCTCTCATTCTCTCTCATTCTCTCTCTCATTCTCTCTCTCATTCTCTCTCTCTCTCTCTCTCTCTCTCTCTCTCTCTCTCTCTCTCCATACATGGGGTCTGTAAGGGTGGAGCAAGGACCTTTTTCTGCTGACCTGGATTTTGCAGTCATAAATCTTTATTTTTTAATAAACCAGTATTTGCCTTCTCTTTTGGGATATGTGGAGCAGTTACTTCTATACAATATACACTAAAATACATTGACTCTTGCACATTTATGGATACATTTATTGAATATATATATTTTATTCCTGTAAATGTCCTAATTTTTCCTTTACTGTATTATACTGTAGTAATGATCATTTGTGCGCTAATCTTGGTTTTGACTATGTTGCCCATACAGAATATACAAATACTTATTGGTGAGTGACTTAGGGGTATATGCAATTGTGGTCGAATTCCCAAAATTGTAGAATTTCGGGAATTTTTCGCCAACAAAAAAAAAATCGACAATGCAATTCAGTACTTTCCGACAAAAAAATGGACTTTCAAATTTCGACTTTTTGAAATTCGACTTTTGACAAATTCGACTTTTTTGCAATGATACACATGCTGCAATTCGACCAAAGTCTATTCAATGGAAGTTTGGAAATTCGACAACAGTGCTTTTAGACAGTAAATTCGTCATTTTCAATCCGCCACACTTTGGTGGGTGAAACTAATAAAAAAAATTTAAAACATGTTTTTTTTGTGGTTTTTTTTTTTTTTTCTTGGTAATATCATATCTATTTATATTAGAAGGGATTAGGTACTTGGTTTGTCTTTTTTGGAGGCACAAGTATTTATATATTTTTAAAAATAATATATATTTTTTTTTGATGGAATGGTAAAATCCCTGAAAAAAATGGCGTGGGGTCCCCCCTCCAAAGCATAACCAGCCTCGGGCTCTTCGAGCTGGTCCTGGTTCTAAAAATGCGGGGGAAAAATTGACAGGGGTTCCCCCGTATTTTTAAAACCAGCACCGGGCTCTGCGCCTGGTGCAAAAAATACGGGGGACAAAAAGAGTAGGGGTCCCCCGTATTTTATACACCAGCATCAGGCTCCACTAGCTGGACAGATAATACCACAGCCGGGGGTCACTTTTATACAGTGCCTTGCGGCCGTGGCATTAAATATCCACCTAGTCACCCCTGGCCAAGGTACCCTGGGGGAGGGGGGACCTCTTCAACCAAGGGGTCCCCCCCCCCAGCCACCCAAGGGCCAGGGGTGAAGCCAGAGGCTGTCCCCCCCCGTCCCCCCCCCCCCCCATCCGAGGGCTGCGGATGGGAGGCTGATAGCCTTGAGAAAAATGACAGAATATTGTTTTTTCCAGTAGTACTACAAGTCCCAGCAAGCCTCCCCCGCAAGCTGGTACTTGGAGAACCACAAGTACCAGCATGCGGGAGAAAAACGGGCCCGCTGGTACCTGTAGTTCTACTGGAAAAAAAATACCCAAATAAAAACAGGAGACAGACACCGTGAAAGTAAAACTTTTATTTCATACGTCGACACACACATACTTACCTATGTTCACACGCCGACATCGGTCCTCTTCTCCAAGTAGAATCCAGGGGTACCTGAAAAGATAAATACACTCACCACATCCATGGTCCAGAGGTAAATCCACGAACTTGTCAAAAAAACAAACCGGACACCCGTACCACACGGACTGAAAGGGGTCCCATGTTGACACATGGGACCCCTTTCCACGAATGCAGAGAGACCCCCCCGTGACAGCTGTCACTGAAAGGTCTCTTAAGCCAATCAGCGAGCGCAACGTCCTTGCACTCTGCTGATTGGCTCTGTGCGCGTCTGAGCTGACAGCGCATCGCAAAGCCTCCATTATATTCAATGGTGGGAACTTTGCAGCTAGCGGTGGGGTCACCCGCCGATCAGCGGCTGACCGCGGGTAACCCCACCGCTGACGGCAAAGTTCCCACCATTGAAAGTAATGGAGAGGCTTTGCGATGCGCTGTCTGAGGTCACACGCGCACAGCCAATCAGGTGAGCGCCACGGAAGCAGCGCTTCCTGATTGGCTGAAGGGACCTCAGTGACAGGAGTCACGTGGTGTCCCGGCATTCGGGGAAAGGGGTCTGATGTGTAAACATGGGACCCCTTTCAGTCCGGCATGGTACGGGTGTTCGTGTTGTTTTTTTTAACAAGTACGTGGATTATCTCCCGGACACTGGATTGAGGTGAGTCTAATTTTTTTCACAGGTACCTCGGATCGTCGGAGACTGTGGCAGTCGGCATGTCAACATAGGTAAGCATGTGTGTCGGCAGTGTGTAATAAAGTTGTACTTGTCAAGGTGTGTGTCTCCTGTTTTTATTTGGGTATTTTTTTTCCAGTAGTACTACAGGTACCAGCGGGCCCATTTTTCTCCCGCATGCTGGTACTTGTGGTTCTCCAAGTACCAGCTTGCGGGGGAGGCTTGCTGGGACTTGTAGTACTACTGAAAAAAACAATATTCTGTCATTTTACTCAAGGCTATCAGCCTCCCATCCGCAGCCCTTGGATGGGGGGGGGCGGCAGCCTCGGGCTTCACCCCTGCCCTTGGGTGGCTGGGGGGGGGAGACCCCCTTGATTGAAGGGGTCCCCACTCCCCCAGGGTACCCCGGCCAGGGGTGACTAGTTGGATATTTAATGCCACGGCCGCAGGGCGCTGTATAAAAGTGACCCCCGGCTGTGGCATTATCTGTCCAGCTAGTGGAGCCTGATGCTGGTGTATAAAATACGGGGGACCCCTACTCTTTTTGTCCCCCGTATTTTTTGCACCAGCATCAGGCGCAGAGCCCGAGGCTGGTTATGTTTTGGAGGGGGGACCCCACGCCATTTTATTCCGGGTTTTTTTTAATTCGCGGCAAAATCCGGCAAATCGGCCGTTTTTCGACTGCGGGAATGTCGAATCCGTTTTTCATTGAATATGGTGAATTCCGGCAGCCACCTGCTGGAATTCACCTGTCTAATTGTGTTGAATTAAAAAAACGGTGATAATTTGCCGCGATTCGCCGTGAATTGCATATACCCCATAGTCTTTTGGCTCCATCCTCCTCTATTGTGTGGTGCTAACAAGGAATCATTGATATTTTGGTAATGAACATGTTCTCTACACCTTCTCTGCATATTATTATGGCTGCGGTTCCCAAAATAAAATGAGCAGTCCTTATACCCTGTCCGTAGCTAAAAACACTGTATATTAATGATTGAAAAGCTTTGCTTTAGTAATTTATAACTGAGGAATACAATTGGCAATGGATCAATACAGTTTAATGACTCAATCCTTTTTTTTTTATTTTATTATAAGGTTAATAATTACATTCACACTGTCTAGGAAACTATAGTTAATTGCTATTTTCCCAATTGGAAAGGATATTGGGACAGATGTATTAAGCCTGGAAACGGTATAAGGAAGTGATAAACCAGTGATCAGTGCAAGGTGATAAATGCACCAGCCAATTAGCTCCTAACTGCTAATTTACATATTGGAGCTGATTGGTGCATTTATTACCTTGCAATTATCACTTCCTTATGCCTTCTTCAGGTTAATATATCTGCCCATTGTCCGTTCAAAAAAAAAAAAAAAAAAAAGTTGAAACAAGGAAGCATGTCTGAAGTCTAGTTCTAATGTGATGGCAATGGCCATGTTTATACAGTAATTCGGAGTGGCAGTAAGACTTGCATAAAAATGGGGTTCCTAGGCAGAGGCTGCAAGTGTAAATGTTTTAATCAAAATATGAACTAAACCTGCATACTTTATTATGGTGAGTGCATATATTCAGTTTCCCTAAAAATATGTAATGCCATGTTCTTGGATTATACGATTCCCATTGAAAAAGGGTTTTCAGAACAGAGAATGGTCGTAGCTGGCACCAGAAACGAGTTAAGTATTCTGTGTAAAACTCAGATTATATGTTGATCTCTTAATGGGTAGTTGGGATGGTTGTAGCAGAACTCCTTTTAATGTTGCGGAGAGAAAAATAAATTATATATATATATATATATATATATATATATATATATATATATATATATATATATATATATTTTCAAAAATAAAGGGATCACTTAAACAACACAATGTAACTCCAAGTCAAGCACACTCCTGTGAAATCAAACTGTCCACTTAGGGAGCAACACTGATTGACAATCAATTTCACATGCTGTTGGTTGTGCAAATGGAATAGACAACAGGTGTGAATTATAGGCAATTAGCAAGACACCACCAATAAAGGAGTTGTTCTGCAGGTGGTGACCACAGACCAATTCTCAGCTCCTATGCTTTCTGGCTGATGTTTTGGTTGCTTTTGAAAGCTGGCGGTGCTTTCACTCTAGTGGTAGCATGAGACGCAGTTTACAACCCACACAAGTGGCTCAGGTAGTGCAGCTCATCCAGGATGGCACATCAATGCGAGCTGTGGCAAGAAGGTTTGCGGTGTCTGTCAGCGTGGTCTCCAGAGCATGGAGGCGCTACCAGGAGACGGGCCAGTACATCAGGAGACGTGAGGAGGCCGTAGGAGGGCAACAACCCAGCAGCAGGACCGCTACCTCCGCCTTTGTGCAAGGAGGAGCACTGCCAGAGCCCTGCAAAATGACTTCCAGCAAGCCACAAATGTGCATGTGTCTACTCAAACGATCAGAAACAGACTCCATGAGGGTGGTATGAGGGCCCGACGTCCACAGGTGGGGGTTGTGCTTACAGCCCAACACCGTGCAGGACGTTTGGCATTTGCCAGAGAACACCAAGATTGGCAAATTCGCCACTGGCGCCCTGTGCTCTTCACAGATGAAAGCAGGTTCTCACTGAGTACATGTGACAGAGTCTGGAGACGCCAAGGAGAACGTTCTGCCTGCAACATCCTCCAGCATGACCGGTTTGACAGTGGGTCAGTAATGGTGTGGGGTGGCATTTCTTTGGAGGGCCGCACAACGCTCCATGTGCTCGCCAGAGGTAGCATGACTGCCATTAGGTATCGAGATGAGATCCTCAGACCCCTTGTGAGACCATATGCTGGTGCGGTTGGCCCTGGGTTCCACCTAATGCAAGACAATGCTAGACCTCATGTGGCTGGAGTGCGTCAGCAGTTCCTGCAAGACGAAGGCATTGATGCTATGGACTGGCCCGCCCGTTCCCCAGACCTGAATCCAATTGAGCACATCTGGGACATCATGTCTCGCTCCATCCACCAACAACATGTTGCACCACAGACTGTCCAGGAGTTGGTGGATGCTTTTAGTCCAGGTCTGGGAGGAGACCCCATGGAGACCATCCGCTCCTCATCGGAAGCATGCCCATGCGTTGTAGGGAGGTCATACAGGCACGTGGAGGCCACACACACTACTGAGCCTCATTTTGTCTTGTTTTAAGGACATTACATCAAAGTTGGATCAGCCTGTAGTGTGTTTTTCCACGTTAATTTTGAGTGTGACTCCAAATCCAGACCTCCATGGGTTAATAAATTTGATTTCCATTGATAATTTCTCTTACGTCCTAAAGGATGCTGGGGACTCCGTAAGGACTGTCAAAGTCAAAAAATATTGCGGTACACACCACGTATGAACTACACACAGATGGCCTCTGCGCGTGTACTTGTTCTGTTGTGCGTGCACATATTCGCAATTTGCGTATGGTCGCTCCCGCTGTCGTGCGCATCTTTGCGTGGTATGGGTATTTATGGTAGAGTTTGTGGACGCATGGAGAGCTATCAAATCACATTACATATTTAATCCAAATAGTGCACAATGTACACATAATCCTCCTGCACCACACCAGAAAATAACAACAGTTTTTAAATGGTTTCAGAACAAGGGGATTCACCTTTACAGACTAGGAGGGGACAGAACAAGGTCATAAGGTGGTGTTTGGTATCCAGCTGTAGGGTATTTTAAGGGTAACATTCCGGTGTTGGTTTGAGGAAGATCGCATGTTCCTGCGGATAGTTATGTGCAGAATATAGATATGAACTGTATTTACTGTACATTATGTATGCGGCAGGAATCGAGAGGAGACCACCCACAAGAGCAGTTAGAGCAGACATCGCCCACCAATTCAAACCGACCTATGACCTCTCCTGTACTGTAAAAGCATTCCTGTGTCCAATGGACAAAGGGATTACAGTATCCATTGTATTGCTTTTGGAAGAATTGTATAAATAAAGCCTGCTGCAGCCTGGTCTGACTCAAGACTCACAACGTTATCTATTAGATTACGGAGGACCGGACCGGGAAGCGCACGCGAATATACTCACGTATGTACCATTGACTGTAGCCATTCTGTTATATTGTATATATTGTAACCCCCTTTCAGCAATATTACGCTGTGGTGTTGGAACCCAGTGATTTAACTACAAATTGGTGTTGTCTTCCTTTCCCCACTAAGGTTTAAAAGTGTATTAGTAACGCATTGCATTGCTGTATAAGGTTTAAAGCGTATTCATCGGGTGTGTATGTGCTGCAGGTGCATTGTACCGTCAGCGCGGCGTTTTCACACAGAGTCCGTAAATCGTACGGGACTCTGTACGCTATTAGTGTAAAAAGTACGTAGCGTGTGTACCAAGTATAGCGTCCGCAGCGGCTAAGGTTTAAAGTGTGTTTAGAGTGTATAGAAGGTATAGCTTTTTGTTCCTGTATATAAATCGACATTATCAATTGGGGTCATCGTCCGGTTTTCCACATATCTACAGGCTAACAGGTCACAGCAGACTTAACCTATCAGCAAAATGGTGGACAGGTATCCTACGTATCCTTTTCTTGGTCGGTGGATGCACGGAGAAACCCTACTTATTTGCTGATTAGATGACGTCTGCTCTGTATAGTTTGTAGGGATGCTGGTAGAACTCTTAAGTAAACAGAAAAAAAAGCTATTTAAAATCTGTGAATTTATTTTTGGCGCCAAATGTGTACACAACAAAAGCGTACACCCATACTCTTTGTACACCCGCTCACATTGTTGCCATAGGACTGATTGCTAGATTCATAATATAAATATTAAGGAAGTAAGTGTAAAACACAAACGCAGTCTGGCCTAGTTATAAAGGTTTATACAGAAAGAAATTGTGTGGCGTGTTAAGTGAGCAATTATAGTTAATATTGCTCACATTTATAGAAATTGTGTGAGTTGTTTTATTGTGTCCGCACGTTGGTACACGTGGTACGGAACGTGAGGACAGCGTACACAAAAACGTGCACGTGGCAGAGAGGTATGCACGGTTGCGTAATTACGCAAGCTTGCGTAGCGTGTGCGCAGAATAAAACCACACGATAGTTTGTTTAGTTTAAAGGTGGGACAGTAGCCACGCTACAATAGAACAAGCTTGCCCAGTTTCCAAAGTTTAGTATAAAACTCTTATTTACTGTATTGCCTCTGGGAGTAGAGCTGCTTATCTGAATGAATGATAATTTTCTGTACAGAAAAACCAAGTATACCTGAGTGAGCGAACGTAGGAGTGAGTGAAATTTGAACCCCGGAATTCGGGATCCAGTCGTTTGGTACATCAAGTGAGTGGAGACTTGGTGGCGTGAGGCGGCTGACGCACGTTAGTATAAGGTTTAAAACGCAAATCGTAAGGTGATTTGTAAAGGATCATGATAGTGCATTGTATTGCGAAGTATTGAAGTAAAAAGGTTTTTGGTATTACGCTCCAGACTGAGGGCCCCAGTTTGTATACCGACCCGTGGTCGTACGGCAGATAAGTAACAAGTACCTATATGCTATGCGATTGGACCACGCATTTGTGGATGCGATATATATAGCGCAACTGGATACCCCTTTACGTGCTTTGCTTAAAATCGCGGTACCATTAGCACTGTATAGAGCATACGCAAGTGTGATTTGTGTATAGGGCGTTTTCGCTGGTCTCTCTCAGGAAAATCTCCAACGGTGTATATTCACCGGAAATAGGTAAGTCACTCCTAAACACTTCCAGTGAATAGAAATCAGATAGGGACCTCACTGGGTACGCGGTGGTCATTCTTGGAGTGAGTCGTGGTACCCGGCGGAAAAGGAGTGGGTGAAAGCGGTTTAAGAACTTTCACCGTCTATTCGTATTGTGCATTGGGGATTGCGTAATAAGGAAAAAGTCTGCGATGGGATCCAATTGCACAAGCGGTGGACGTTTAACCAGGGTTTAGGTGCCGTGGCCCAAGGGGTCAGCGAGGTTTGTTATGTGTGGTAAATATGGATCACACACTGAAGACTTTTTGTCTGAATGGGTACGTATGACTGACAAGGATAGGGTACCATTCCCTAAAGTGGGCAGTTTTGAACCAGAGGTATTGCAGAATTTAAGGATATGTTTAATAAAATCCAGAAAACAAAGGATTAGACATAGATTGTTTACATTTATGGCAACAACAGGGGGATATACAAAGAATTAGCTCGCACAGCAGGTTCCAAACCTAGCGGGAAAATAATGGCGACCGCACCACCACCACCGTATATTGTGGGGGAGAAAGTGGCTACAGATAATGGCACATTGGTACAAGATAAGAGTGTAATTGATAAATGTTACTAACGCTAACCCTTGCCAGTTGTATCCCATTTTAAATTTTCCCCAGGACTGCGAGCAGGAAGATGAGCCCAGCACAATATCGGCACTCTCTCTCTAGCAGCCACCATACACTCTCTCTAGCAGACACTCAGGTGGGCACGGCCCAACCATCAAGAGCAGTAGTCAGGCCCCCTAGCTACGGTACCGTACATTATGCAGAGACAATAGCACCCCACATTGTAGAATCAAACCAGAATGATGTAATTGAATTAAATCCTGTCAGGGTGATTGCAGTCCCCAATGGGAAGACTGACGCTCAGGGAGTAACTCCCGTCAGGAACATTGCCATGCATTGTCCCTGGTCCCGGACAGAATTGAGGTCAATTATGTCAGAATTTCCTGATCCCAGAAAAAATCTAGTCGCATGCCAGAGGTTCATTAAAGCGTTAGGTAACGCCACCGAACCCACAAACAAAGATTGGCGAACAGTGCTACGGGTATGTTTACCCTCCAATATTGACCCCGCGAAGTTCATAACTGATTGTAACTTAGACGCAGAGGTACCTCTCACTGAGGAGTACACTCAGGAGAATCTGCGGCAAATAAATCTGCAATTAGGAGTATTTTTCCCTACTGTTGTCAAATGGAATAAAATCTTTTCCATAAGACAAAAAGAAGGTGAAATGGCATCTGAATATTTCCATCGAGCACTGCAGGAAATGGCTAGATACACTGGGGTCGAGGATATTAAGGACAATACACATCACAGGCAGGTAGCCGTTTCTGTATTAATGGACGGGTTGAAGGACACACTGAGGACAAGGGTACAGACCTCTACCAAACTAGAGAGGTATCTCAGTTGCTGCATTGAGAGAGTCTGCTATCGAGCATAATAGGAACATCGTTAAACACAGGGAGTCACGGGGAAAAACTGATGACTGTAAGTATAGGTGCACTTACCACAAAACGACATCAGCCGAAACCCCAGACCCCTGATGGTAAGTCACGTGAAGCAACATGCTATAATTGTCACAAGGTAGTACATTACTCGAGGGAATGTAGGAATAAAGGTTCACATAATGTATACCGACCCCCTAGACCAGGATATGAACCACACTACAATACACATAATTGGGATCAGGGAACGCATAGGAGAAGTTACGAGCCACACGCAGGGGAAACAAGGAGGTACCCACCTAGGAGGGACTGGCAGACCTCTGAAAATTCTCAGCTACCCCCCTCACATTGTAGCTGCCAGTGCGCTGCGGGAGGGTCTCATCACACAATAAGGGTTGGGCCACACCTGTAGTCTGCAGCCAGTGAAGTTGATTGCTAGCCTCGGTAGTGAACCTGAGGTCACGGTTGATGTAGCTGGTATACCATTACCTTTTCTTGTAGACACAGGGGCGGCCAAGTCAGTGTTAAATTCGACTGTAGGTATAAAAACCACGGGTAAAACAATTGCAGCAATGGGAGTAACAGGAACAGTGCAACACTACCCAGTAGACCTGCAGAGATTATGATAGGGCCCTTGCAAACCAAGCATTCTTTTTTGCTGGCTGCAGCGGCTCCGACTAACCTGCTTGGAAGAGATTTATTGTGTAAAATGCGGTGTGTCATATACTGTACTCCTGAGGGTGTCTTCTTGGATATACCTGAGAATCACGTTCAGGAAGTACAAGATATGTTAGATACCCCTCAAAGGCTAATGTTGCATTCTGCTGTTATAGATAAGTGTCCAGAAAAGGTAGAGGAAATGATCTCACAAATACCGGGTTCCCTTTGGACCAAAGATGGACAAGACACTGGATTGATGGCAAATGTAGCTTCGGTAGTAGTGCAAGTAAAAGACGGTAGGATAGCTCCAAAAATCCCTCAGTATCCTCTGAAGCCAGAGGTAGAATTAGGAGTGTACCCCGTCATAGAGCGGTTGCTACAACAGGGCATACTAGTCAGGACGTCCAGCACGGCCAATAGTCCCATCTTCCCTGTAAAAAAGAGTGGGGGGAGGGGTTACAGGCTAGTGCAGGATCTAAGGGGGATAAACAAGATAGTTGAGAGCCAATTCCCCGTAGTGCCCAATCCAGCTGTCATCCTCATACAAATTCCCCCTACTGCAAAATGTTTCACTGTCATTGACCTCTGTTCTGCCTTCTTTTCTGTCCCTCTGCACCCTGACAGCCAATACCTCTTTGCATTTACATACAGGGGAGTACAGTACACCTGGACTCATCTCCCCCAAGGTTTCATTGACAGCCCAAGTATTTTCTCCCAGGCTTTGCATGACTGTTTACAATCCTTTCAACCTGAGAGTGGATCAGTGCTAATACAGTATGTCGATGACTTATTGTTGTGTTCTGATTCACTCGAATCGTCCTTGAAAGACACGAAACAGCTTCTGTTTCATCTTTCCCATACAGGACACAAGGTTTCAAAGGATAAGTTGCAGTTGTGCCGGACCAGGGTAAAATATTTGGGACATTGCTTGACTCAAGGACTTAGACATCTCACCGCTGATAGAATACAGGCGATTCGCGACATGACTCTGCCACAAACCCAGCAACAGATCCGCACTTTCCTTGGAATGTGTGGGTACTGCCGAAACTGGATCCCAGGGTTCTCCATGCTGGCTTTACCTTTGCAAGAAATGGTCTCTTCGAACAAACCAGATCGGATCTCGCACACAGATGAGACCGAACTGGCATTTGAGAGACTCAAACAGTGCCTATCACAGGCACCTGCATTAGGTATGTCAGATTATGGGAAGCCCTTTGAATTATACGGTACAGAAAGTGCAGGGTGCGCGGCAGGTGTCTTAACCCAGAGACATGGTGATGCCAGTAGCTTACTACAGTGCACAGTTGGACACCGTAGCGCGGTCTCCCCACATGCTTGCGAAGTGTTGCAGCGATAGCTTTGCTAGTAAGTAAAAGCAAAGACGTAGTGTTAGGACACAACCTGACAATCCATACACCTCATGCAGTATCAGCCTTACTAAACTCCGCCCAAACCAGACATGTCTCATCGGCACGGTTTACAAAATGGGAATTATCACTGATGGCCCCTGTAAACATCACCATTAAGAGATGCAGCACACTAAATCCTGCAACTTACTTGCCAAGTGTGCCTGGACAGGCACAAAGGGTGGAGGATGAGAATGATGGTGAAGGAGGATTTAGTGCAGAGACTGATACGCATGATTGTATGGAATACCTGAATCAGACTTTCACTGCGAGACCTGACATCAGTGACAACCCACTGGAAGGCATAGACTTTACCTTTTACACTGACGGTAGTTGCCACAGACAGAATCGGGAGACTTGTGTACTGGATACGCAGTTGTAGATGACAGAGGTATCATAGAAGCTGAACCCCTGGGCCCACCGCACTCAGCACAAGTTGCTGAGCTGGTCGCCCTAACCAGAGCGTGTGAATTGGCCAAGGGTAAGTCAGCTAATATATACACAGATTCTAGGTATGCCTTTGGAATGGTGCATGATTTCGGGGCCCTATGGCGCCTCAGAAATGTAATGACGGCAGCTGGCACACCTGTAGCGCATGACATAAAAAGGCTTCTAACAGCGATACAAGAACCAGACAGAGTGGCTGTTATCAAGTGCAAAGCACACACTTACAACCAAGACCCAATTTCACTTGGTAACAGCCGGGCAGACGAAGCTGCTAAATCAGCAGCCAGCACTCCCATACAAACGAACATCACATCATTGATGACATTCAACATAATCAACACACAAAAATTAATTGAAATGCAAAATTTGTGTTCCTCACAGGAAAAGGCGGTCTGGAGGTCAAAGGGGTATGGCCAGGAGTCCTCAGTACTCTGGACAGGTGGACACGGTAAGCCAGTGGCCCCCAGAGCATATCTTCCAGGTCTAGCTGAGGCGGCACACGGTCTGACTCACCTAGGCAAAGAGGATATGTTCAAGCTAGTGAGAGCCTACTGGTGTGCGCCAGGATTCTCTTCTCATGCAGGTAAGAGAGCAATGACATGTTTTACTTGCTTGAGGAAGAATATTGGAAAGTCAATACCAACAGAGCCATCCCATATTCCTCCGACAGACTGACCTTTTCAGGTAATACAAATTGATTTCATACAGTTACCACCCTGTAGGAATTTAAAATATGTGTTAGTCTGTATTGATGTATTTTCCAATTGTAGAAGCGTTCCCTGCTGCCACAAATCTGCTACGTTCACTGCAAAGAAAATTGTGCAGGAATTTGTGTGTAGATATGGTATCCCTAGAATAATTGAAAGCGATAGGGGTACCCATTTTACAGGTGAAGTCTTTCAGGTTATGTGCAAACTTATGGGAATTAATAGCAAGCTGCATACTCCGTACCAACCACAGGCGAGTGTGAAGGTGGAGAAAATGAACAGCACTATTAAGAACAAGCTGAGCAAAGTGATGGCTGAGACTGGATTGCTGTGGCCAGAAGCTTTGCCACTAGTATTGTACAGCGTCCGAACCACTCCCAGGTCCCCCCTTAACCTATCACCCTTTGAGATTCGTTTTGGCCGACAACCTCATGTAATGATAGACCCCAAGGATGATTTGAAATGCAATAATGAAGTGACTGAAATATTTGGTTGGGATGAGCCAGCAGCTGAGAAATCAAAATAGAAATCTAAAGCTGGTGATTCCTGACCTACCGAACAGTAATTGTCATGACATTGAACCTGGGGATTATGTAATGATTCGAAATTTTCTACGCTCAGGTTGCCTCATTGACAGGTGGGAAGGACCGTACCAAGTCTTGCTAACCAGCACAAAATATACTTTAATAAACGATGTTCACTGTTCTCCGGGCAGTTCGCACCTCCAAACTGACCTCCTTTTGAGTGATGGTACACACATAAAGGTATCTTTTCACAATACTTTCCAATGGTCTTTTTCTATAACCCCTCTTTACAAGACGCTCACCTCATATATGAGCCCTATATGCTCTGAAAGGTTTCTTTAAGATCTTCATATATCACACCATATCCACCACAATCTGAAGGCACCCTCTCCCTTATTGTGACGCTCACCTTAGGGTATATCCCTATGTTCCTTGAAAGGTTTCTTTTGTAGTCAGCATTCGCTGAATGGGTAATGGAGAGGAACCACTTCTTTCCAATCTCAAGCACTCGATTTCCAAAGTACCATGCGTCCACAGTGGTAAAAAAGTGCGGTTTTAATAAAAAAGTTCACATACAATAAAAAACATACAATTGTACCCCAACAAGGCCGTCTGGGTTTGTCCCTCTATGCTCCCTTCGGAACCGATGGTGAAAATTTCACCCCCAAAAAAAATTCCTTTAACAAATTTTTGGCACTTACTGCCTGGGTTCCTGATCGGGGAGATCAAGAAATAGAAGACAAACCTTTAGACCTGGGTAAAAATAGATAAAAGCCAACGCGTTTCGGAAAAAATCCTTCCTCAGGGCATGTTTGGGACCTACCCAGTCGGCCTTTTAAACCCAACTGAGCTTCCCTCCCATTTTACAAACCAATCAGACACCACTGGTATGGGCATCTGTTATAGACATAATTCTAATGTTTAAAATTGCTATCACTGTATTCTTGAATATTTATACATAGTTCCTTCCATATTACATATCGAATTAAAACAAGCAACAAAGAGAAAAATAGGTTTTCACATTAATTGGTGTTCCACAAACTCCGTCCCGGAACGCCCTTAATAAAAGTCCCCATTTATTCTATATGGACGAGTCCCTTCCAGTCCGGATTTTATATCCACATAATCACGCTGTGCTGTCGCGGGTCGTCACTTCCGGTTCCGGCTCCACGGGAGGCATACATATCTCCGTAAGATTGCGTGACTCTGATGGTCCTCTACAGACGATGACGTGTTTCCTGTATGTTGTCCTGGAAACCGCATCGTCAGGCAGTCCTTCCCCGCGCTTGTGGCCATGGAAACCGTTGTCCCTCGTCAGTTCCTTTCTGCACTGACGTATTTCCGGCTAGATGGAACACAAAGCAGGAAGTTCCCTGGGATGTATAACCCGTTTCCCACAGCACAGGGATAATTTATTCATATATTTTCATAGTAAAAGACAAAAACAACATAAAGAAAAATATGTTAGTGGTGAATCGAACAGCTGAATTCCATATAATCATAATATCAACCAATGCTTAAATCTCCCATATACACCATTACATTTTGATACTATTCATCCTTTTGACAGAGATGGACTTCAATCAGAGAAACCATTTCATTTCAAATTCTACATTTAGCCCATTTGGGACCAAGGTTTTTAGCTCATAGATGGTCTTCATCTCCATTTGTGCCAATTGTTTTTCCCCATCATTGGTTCTCCAATTAGGGGTAATCAGTTTGATTCCACAAAAATTATTTAGATGACTAATATTACAGGCATGGGCATTTTTAAAGTGCAATGATACGTTGTGGGTTTCTAACCCTTTTTTAATATTACGGGCATGTTCAGCCATTCTTATTTTAAGCACACGGGTGGTTCTGCCCACATACTGCAACCCACACACACATTCTAAGAGATATACAACGTTCTTAGAGTTGCATGTTATGAAGTCTTTAATGTTGTAGGACTTTTGGGTTTGTATGGACTTATATTGTGTAATTTTGCTTTCTTTACTTTTACACATTTTACACATCATACACAGGCCACATCTAAAAAAGCCTTTTGATCTGTTCCTAGTAAGCATTTTTGGGGCCGTAGCCACACTGCTTACTATGCTTTCCTTCAGATTTTTAGCTCTTCTATAGGTAAACTTTGGTACCCTCGAGACGACTTCTTTAAGACAGGGGTCCTTTCCTAAAATGGACCAATGTTTTCTTATTATTTGTTCAACCTGTCTGTATTGACTATTGTATGTGGTGATAAATAGCACTTCGTTTGACCTTTCATTATTTCTAACGGGATTTTTAGTTAACATATCCATACGGTCATATTCCCCAGTTATCTTCATGGTTGATCTAACATTCTCTTGATCATATCCCTTTATTTCAAACTGTTCCTGCAGGGATTGTGCCTGCTCCCAATACATATCGATATCAGTACAGTTCCTCCTTATCCGCTGGAACTGGCTCCTTGGAATGCTTTTAAGCCAGTTCAAATGATGATTACTACTGTAATCTATGTATGAGTTACAGTCAGTGGGTTTGATATGATTGCTCGTTTTGATTACCCCATTATCCACATAAATACGGAGGTCCAAGAAGTTTACCTCTGAATCACTGATATTGAATGTCAAGTTGATACCATACTGATTAGTATTTAACCCCGTACAAAAGGAATCTAAAGAATGGCGGTCCCCCATCCATATAAACAAAATGTCGTCGATGTAACGACTCCATGACACCAGACTGGCACCAAACTCATGACCCTTCCACACCTGTTGTTCCTCCCAATATGCCATGAAAAGGTTGGCATAGCTTGGTGCCAGTCTGGTGCCCATGGCAGTACCCTTTAACTGCAAATAAAACGAGTTCTCAAACCAGAAAAAATTGTTACGCAGAATCAAGGATGTGCCCTCTATAATAAAGTTTTTCCTATCCGCAGACATCCCCTCTTTATTCAAAAAGTATTCTAAAGCCTCTAAACGTAATTGATGTTGGATTACCGTATATAGAGACGTAACGTCCGCCGTAACTAGCAGAAATCCTGGTTGCCAATCTACCCTCATGAGCTGATTTATAGTAGCTATTGTATCCTTTAAATAAGAACGTGTGGTCTTAACAATTGGCTGCAAAATATGGTCAATATAACATGAGAGATTAGATAGATTGGAGTTAATTCCTGCTACAATAGGGCGGCCAGGTGGTGCCTCTTTGTTTTTATGGATTTTAGGCAGGACATACAGGACCGGTATAGATGGATTTTCAATGGTCATATACTTGGATTCCTCCTCTGTGATTGTGCCCTGTGTAAGGTACAATCTCAAGAAAACTTCAAATTTTTTATCTACATTATCACTGGGATTTCCCCTTAATTTCTGATATGTGGAGGTGTCCATGAGTTGCCTCATGACCTCCTTATTGTACTCCACCAAACTCATGATTACAATGCTCCCCCCCTTATCGGCGGGTTTGATTACAATCTCTTTATTATTTCTCAGACTTGTAATGGCTTTCTTTTCTTCCTTCGTTAGATTGGTTTTCCTATTTGGTTTGAAGGTAACAATATCTAAGTCCGCCTTTACAGCCTTCTCGAATGATTCGATAAAACTTCCCTTCTTATGTTTGGGGTAGAATACCGATTTTCTTTTAAACTTAGATTTGGTATTTGTACCCGTCACAATGTTTCCATCAGGCATATCACTGAAGAATCTTTTTAACGTGAGCTTTCTCACAAATTTTTCTATATCTACCAGGACCTCAAATTTGTCACATCTGTTAGTGGGAGAAAATTTTAAACCTTTCTCAAGGACTGCTTTTTCATGGACAGTTAATTCATATTGACTTAGGTTGTAAATTTTTGTTACCCCTAAATCATCTTTCTTAGAATCATTTAGTTCTTTTGCACTAACTGCAATCAGGCTTTTTGAAGTGTTATCATTCTTTTTTCCCTTCCTGCTTCTTTTATTCAGATGTTTCCTTGTCCCCCCTCTCTTTCCTCGTATTTTTGTACCTATCTTCTTCTCGGTGGTCTGTACACACCTCTCTCTAAAAAAGAGGGGCTTGAAGGACCGGGGTTGGACGATTTAGGGAGTTCTTCAAAATCCCTTCCATTCCTATCTGTTGTCCTATAGTTATTATAACCTCCTCTGTATCTCATAGTGTTACCGGTTCCAAATTCTCTTCTGTCGTAGTGATTTCTTCCTCCTTCCCTCCTGAAGTAACTACCATTACTCTCTATCCTTTCTCGATTTTCTTCATCCTTTCTATTCCTTAAATTTGATATGTTTCTACGTTTATTTTGATAATGGACCTCCTCCTGGTCTACATGTAGGGATCGTGTTTCTTCCTCTCCTCTCTTTATTTGATAATCGGGTACTTCCCTCCAACCACCCCGATTTCTCCAAGGGGTCCTCCTTGGTAGACCTCCTTGATTGATGTTAACTCCCACTTGTTCCACCTGTTTTGGGGGCCCTATAATTCCTTCTTTTTGATCTTTCTTATCCCTACTGTACTTTTTCTGCTTTTTTATTCTTACCTCCCTCTCACTTCTTAGAATTTTTATGGCGGCTGCGTCCTCCATTTCCTTATACTCCTTAGTCCCCATATAGGGTTCTGCTAGTGATCTATAGGTTTCTATTTCTCCTTCCACCTCCTGTAATTCCTTCTTCTTCTCCCGGATAATTAATTCCATTAATGAGAAGGAACATGTATCAACCAACTTTCGCCATTCTTCAATAAATTCCCCTGACTCTCTTTGGAACGAGGGGAGTTTGTTGATTCTTAGACCTCTAGGTATTAGTCTGTCCGCACAATATTTTTCAAGAGACACCACCTCCCACCATAGTTTTCCCTCTTTAATGAGGAATTTCTCCAGTTTATACATAACATTATCTAGATTTGTGTCTACTAAACAATGTTGATCCTTGTTTCCAAATACATCATCAACCTGGGCCTTTCTCTGAGCCCTATGTGAAAACATTTTCTAAAAATAGGCAGCAAGATACAACTCAACTGGTGTACATTAAATCTACAAAAGGAAAAAAAGAGAGTAGTAACTCGCGCCCTTATAGCAGCTTTGCACTAAGACCCTTTGGAAACACCACTTCCAGAGTACATATATATTACAGAAAATAGGGTAGTACACAAGCGCTCCTAATCCTAGTGATGAAAGGAATTTCCTCCTTTCTCTAAAATTTCTGTACAAAATATACTTTAATAAACGATGTTCACTGTTCTCCGGGCAGTTCGCACCTCCAAACTGACCTCCTTTTGAGTGATGGTACACACATAAAGGTATCTTTTCACAATACTTTACAATGGTCTTCTTTTTCTATAACCCCTCTTTACAAGACGCTCACCTCATATATGAGCCCTATATGCTCTGAAAGGTTTCTTTAAGATCTTCATATATCACACCATATCCACCACAATCTGAAGGCACCCTCTCCCTTATTGTGACGCTCACCTTAGGGTATATCCCTATGTTCCTTGAAAGGTTTCTTTTGTAGTCAGCATTCGCTGAATGGGTAATGGAGAGGAACCACTTCTTTCCAATCTCAAGCACTCGATTTCCAAAGTACTATGCGTCCACAGTGGTAAAAAAGTGCGGTTTTAATAAAAAAGTTCACATACAATAAAAAACATACAATTGTACCCCAACAAGGCCGTCTGGGTTTGTCCCTCTATGCTCCCTTCGGAACCGATGGTGAAAATTTCACCCCCAAAAAAAATTCCTTTAACAAATTTTTGGCACTTACTGCCTGGGTTCCTGATCGGGGAGATCAAGAAATAGAAGACAAACCTTTAGACCTGGGTAAAAATAGATAAAAGCCAACGCGTTTCGGAAAAAATCCTTCCTCAGGGCATGTTTGGGACCTATCCAGTCGGCCTTTTAAACCCAACTGAGCTTCCCTCCCATTTTACAAACCAATCAGACACCACTGGTATGGGCATCTGTTATAGACATAATTCTAATGTTTAAAATTGCTATCACTGTATTCTTGAATATTTATACATAGTTCCTTCCATATTACATATCGAATTAAAACAAGCAACAAAGAGAAAAATAGGTTTTCACATTAATTGGTGTTCCACAAACTCCGTCCCGGAACGCCCTTTATAAAAGTCCCCATTTATTCTATATGGACGAGTCCCTTCCAGTCCGGATTTTATATCCACATAATCACGCTGTGCTGTCGCGGGTCGTCACTTCCGGTTCCGGCTCCACGGGAGGCATACATATCTCCGTAAGATTGCGTGACTCTGATGGTCCTTTACAGACGATGACGTGTTTCCTGTATGTTGTCCTGGAAACTGCATCGTCAGGCAGTCCTTCCCCGCGCTTGTGGCCATGGAAACCGTTGTCCCTCGTCAGTTCCTTTCTGCACTGACGTATTTCCGGCTAGATGGAACGCAAAGCAGGAAGTTCCCTGGGATGTATAACCCGTTTCCCACAGCACAGGGATAATTTATTCATATATTTTCATAGTAAAAGACAAAAACAACATAAAGAAAAATATGTTAGTGGTGAATCGAACAGCTGAATTCCATATAATCATAATATCAACCAATGCTTAAATCTCCCATATACACCATTACATTTTGATACTATTCATCCTTTTGACAGAGATGGACTTCAATCAGAGAAACCATTTCATTTCAAATTCTACATTTAGCCCATTTGGGACCAAGGTTTTTAGCTCATAGATGGTCTTCATCTCCATTTTTGCCAATTGTTTTTCCCCATCATTGGTTCTCCAATTAGGGGTAATCAGTTTGATTCCACAAAAATTATTTAGATGACTAATATTACAGGCATGGGCATTTTTAAAGTGCAATGATACGTTGTGGGTTTCTAACCCTTTTTTAATATTACGGGCATGTTCAGCCATTCTTATTTTAAGCACACGGGTGGTTCTGCCCACATACTGCAACCCACACACACATTCTAAGAGATATACAACGTTCTTAGAGTTGCATGTTATGAAGTCTTTAATGTTGTAGGACTTTTGGGTTTGTATGGACTTATATTGTGTAATTTTGCTTTCTTTACTTTTACACATTTTACACATCATACACAGGCCACATCTAAAAAAGCCTTTTGATCTGTTCCTAGTAAGCATTTTTGGGGCCGTAGCCACACTGCTTACTATGCTTTCCTTCAGATTTTTAGCTCTTCTATAGGTAAACTTTGGTACCCTCGAGACGACTTCTTTAAGACAGGGGTCCTTTCCTAAAATGGACCAATGTTTTCTTATTATTTGTTCAACCTGTCTGTATTGACTATTGTATGTGGTGATAAATAGCACTTCGTTTGACCTTTCATTATTTCTAACGGGATTTTTAGTTAACATATCCATACGGTCATATTCCCCAGTTATCTTCATGGTTGATCTAACATTCTCTTGATCATATCCCTTTATTTCAAACTGTTCCTGCAGGGTTTGTGCCTGCTCCCAATACATATCGATATCAGTACAGTTCCTCCTTATCCGCTGGAACTGGCTCCTTGGAATGCTTTTAAGCCAGTTCAAATGATTATTACTACTGTAATCTATGTATGAGTTACAGTCAGTGGGTTTGATATGATTGCTCGTTTTGATTACCCCATTATCCACATAAATACGGAGGTCCAAGAAGTTTACCTCTGAATCACTGATATTGAATGTCAAGTTGATACCATACTGATTAGTATTTAACCCCGTACAAAAGGAATCTAAAGAATGGCGGTCCCCCTTCCATATAAACAAAATGTCGTCGATGTAACGACTCCATGACACCAGACTGGCACCAAACTCATGACCCTTCCACACCTGTTGTTCCTCCCAATATGCCATGAAAAGGTTGGCATAGCTTGGTGCCAGTCTGGTGCCCATGGCAGTACCCTTTAACTGCAAATAAAACGAGTTCTCAAACCAGAAAAAATTGTTACGCAGAATCAAGGATGTGCCCTCTATAATAAAGTTTTTCCTATCCGCAGACATCCCCTCTTTATTCAAAAAGTATTCTAAAGCCTCTAAACCTAATTGATGTTGGATTACCGTATATAGAGACGTAACGTCCGCCGTAACTAGCAGAAATCCTGGTTGCCAATCTACCCTCATGAGCTGATTTATAGTAGCTATTGTATCCTTTAAATAAGAACGTGTGGTCTTAACAATTGGCTGCAAAATATGGTCAATATAACATGAGAGATTAGATAGATTGGAGTTAATTCCTGCTACAATAGGGCGGCCAGGTGGTGCCTCTTTGTTTTTATGGATTTTAGGCAGGACATACAGGACCGGTATAGATGGATTTTCAATGGTCCTATACTTGGATTCCTCCTCTGTGATTGTGCCCTGTGTAAGGTACAATCTCAAGAAAACTTCAAATTTTTTATCTACATTATCACTGGGATTTCCCCTTAATTTCTGATATGTGGAGGTGTCCATGAGTTTCCTCATGACCTCCTTATTGTACTCCACCAAACTCATGATTACAATGCTCCCCCCCTTATCGGCGGGTTTGATTACAATCTCTTTATTATTTCTCAGACTTGTAATGGCTTTCTTTTCTTCCTTCGTTAGATTGGTTTTCCTATTTGGTTTGAAGGTAACACTATCTAAGTCCGCCTTTACAGCCTTCTCGAATGATTCGATAAAACTTCCCTTCTTATGTTTGGGGTAGAATACCGATTTTCTTTTAAACTTAGATTTGGTATTTGTACCCGTCACGATGTTTCCATCAGGCATATCACTGAAGAATCTTTTTAACGTGAGCTTTCTCACAAATTTTTCTATATCTACCAGGACCTCAAATTTGTCACATCTGTTAGTGGGAGAAAATTTTAAACCTTTCTCAAGGACTGCTTTTTCATGGACAGTTAATTCATATTGACTTAGGTTGTAAATTTTTGTTACCCCTAAGGGTCTTAGTGCAAAGCTGCTATAAGGGCGCGAGTTACTACTCTCTTTTTTTCCTTTTGTAGATTTAATGTACACCAGTTGAGTTGTATCTTGCCTATTTTTAGAAAATGTTTTCACATAGGGCTCAGAGAAAGGCCCAGGTTGATGATGTATTTGGAAACAAGGATCAACATTGTTTAGTAGACACAAATCTAGATAATGTTATGTATAAACTGGAGAAATTCCTCATTAAAGAGGGAAAACTATGGTGGGAGGTGGTGTCTCTTGAAAAATATTGTGCGGACAGACTAATACCTAGAGGTCTAAGAATCAACAAACTCCCCTCGTTCCAAAGAGAGTCAGGGGAATTTATTGAAGAATGGCGAAAGTTGGTTGATACATGTTCCTTCTCATTAATGGAATTAATTATCCGGGAGAAGAAGAAGGAATTACAGGAGGTGGAAGGAGAAATAGAAACCTATAGATCACTAGCAGAACCCTATATGGGGACTAAGGAGTATAAGGAAATGGAGGACGCAGCCGCCATAAAAATTCTAAGAAGTGAGAGGGAGGTAAGAATAAAAAAGCAGAAAAAGTACAGTAGGGATAAGAAAGATCAAAAAGAAGGAATTATAGGGCCCCCAAAACAGGTGGAACAAGTGGGAGTTAACATCAATCAAGGAGGTCTACCAAGGAGGACCCCTTGGAGAAATCGGGGTGGTTGGAGGGAAGTACCCGATTATCAAATAAAGAGAGGAGAGGAAGAAACACGATCCCTACATGTAGACCAGGAGGAGGTCCATTATCAAAATAAACGTAGAAACATCAAATTTAAGGAATAGAAAGGATGAAGAAAATCGAGAAAGGATAGAGAGTAATGGTAGTTACTTCAGGAGGGAAGGAGGAAGAAATCACTACGACAGAAGAGAATTTGGAACCGGTAACACTATGAGATACAGAGGAGGTTATAATAACTATAGGACAACAGATAGGAATGGAAGGGATTTTGAAGAACTCCCTAAATCGTCCAACCCCGGTCCTTCAAGCCCCTCTTTTTTAGAGAGAGGTGTGTACAGACCACAGAGAAGAAGATAGGTACAAAAATACGAGGAAAGAGAGGGGGGACAAGGAAACATCTGAATAAAAGAAGCAGGAAGGGAAAAAAGAATGATAACACTTCAAAAAGCCTGATTGCAGTTAGTGCAAAAGAACTAAATGATTCTAAGAAAGATGATTTAGGGGTATCAAAAATTTACAACCTAAGTCCATATGAATTAACTGTCCATGAAAAAGCAGTCCTTGAGAAAGGTTTAAAATTTTCTCCCACTAACAGATGTGACAAATTTGAGGTCCTGGTAGATATAGAAAAATTTGTGAGAAAGCTCACGTTAAAAAGATTCTTCAGTGATATGCCTGATGGAAACATTGTGACGGGTACAAATACCAAATCTAAGTTTAAAAGAAAATCGGTATTCTACCCCAAACATAAGAAGGGAAGTTTTATCGAATCATTCGAGAAGGCTGTAAAGGCGGACTTAGATATTGTTACCTTCAAACCAAATAGGAAAACCAATCTAACGAAGGAAGAAAAGAAAGCCATTACAAGTCTGAGAAATAATAAAGAGATTGTAATCAAACCCGCCGATAAGGGGGGGAGCATTGTAATCATGAGTTTGGTGGAGTACAATAAGGAGGTCATGAGGCAACTCATGGACACCTCCACATATCAGAAATTAAGGGGAAATCCCAGTGATAATGTAGATAAAAAATTTGAAGTTTTCTTGAGATTGTACCTTACACAGGGCACAATCACAGAGGAGGAATCCAAGTATATGACCATTGAAAATCCATCTATACCGGTCCTGTATGTCCTGCCTAAAATCCATAAAAACAAAGAGGCACCACCTGGCCACCCTATTGTAGCAGGAATTAACTCCAATCTATCTAATCTCTCATGTTATATTGACCATATTTTGCAGCCAATTGTTAAGACCACACGTTCTTATTTAAAGGATACAATAGCTACTATAAATCAGCTCATGAGGGTAGATTGGCAACCAGGATTTCTGCTAGTTACGGCGGACGTTACGTCTCTATATACGGTAATCCAACATCAATTAGGTTTAGAGGCTTTAGAATACTTTTTGAATAAAGAGGGGATGTCTGCGGATAAGAAAAACTTTATTATAGAGGGCACATCCTTGATTCTGCGTAACAATTTTTTCTGGTTGGAGAACTCGTTTTATTTGCAGTTAAAGGGTACTGCCATGGGCACCAGACTGGCACCAAGCTATGCCAACCTTTTCATGGCATATTGGGAGGAACAACAGGTGTGGAAGGGTCATGAGTTTGGTGCCAGTCTGGTGTCATGGAGTCGTTACATCGACGACATTTTGTTTATATGGAAGGGGGACCGCCATTCTTTAGATTCCTTTTGTACGGGGTTAAATACTAATCAGTATGGTATCAACTTGACATTCAATATCAGTGATTCAGAGGTAAACTTCTTGGACCTCCGTATTTATGTGGATAATGGGGTAATCAAAACGAGCAATCATATCAAACCCACTGACTGTAACTCATACATAGATTACAGTAGTAATCATCATTTGAACTGGCTTAAAAGCATTCCAAGGAGCCAGTTCCAGCGGATAAGGAGGAACTGTACTGATATCGATATGTATTGGGAGCAGGCACAAACCCTGCAGGAACAGTTTGAAATAAAGGGATATGATCAAGAGAATGTTAGATCAACCATGAAGATAACTGGGGAATATGACCGTATGGATATGTTAACTAAAAATCCCGTTAGAAATAATGAAAGGTCAAACGAAGTGCTATTTATCACCACATACAATAGTCAATACAGACAGGTTGAACAAATAATAAGAAAACATTGGTCCATTTTAGGAAAGGACCCCTGTCTTAAAGAAGTCGTCTCGAGGGTACCAAAGTTTACCTATAGAAGAGCTAAAAATCTGAAGGAAAGCATAGTAAGCAGTGTGGCTACGGCCCCAAAAATGCTTACTAGGAACAGATCAAAAGGCTTTTTTAGATGTGGCCTGTGTATGATGTGTAAAATGTGTAAAAGTAAAGAAAGCAAAATTACACAATATAAGTCCATACAAACCCAAAAGTCCTACAACATTAAAGACTTCATAACATGCAACTCTAAGAACGTTGTATATCTCTTAGAATGTGTGTGTGGGTTGCAGTATGTGGGCAGAACCACCCGTGTGCTTAAAATAAGAATGGCTGAACATGCCCGTAATATTAAAAAAGGGTTAGAAACCCACAACGTATCATTGCACTTTAAAAATGCCCATGCCTGTAATATTAGTCATCTAAATAATTTTTGTGGAATCAAACTGATTACCCCTAATTGGAGAACCAATGATGGGGAAAAACAATTGGCAAAAATGGAGATGAAGACCATCTATGAGCTAAAAACCTTGGTCCCAAATGGGCTAAATGTAGAATTTGAAATGAAATGGTTTCTCTGATTGAAGTCCATCTCTGTCAAAAGGATGAATAGTATCAAAATGTAATGGTGTATATGGGAGATTTAAGCATTGGTTGATATTATGATTATATGGAATTCAGCTGTTCGATTCACCACTAACATATTTTTCTTTATGTTGTTTTTGTCTTTTACTATGAAAATATATGAATAAATTATCCCTGTGCTGTGGGAAACGGGTTATACATCCCAGGGAACTTCCTGCTTTGCGTTCCATCTAGCCGGAAATACGTCAGTGCAGAAAGGAACTGACGAGGGACAACGGTTTCCATGGCCACAAGCGCGGGGAAGGACTGCCTGACGATGCGGTTTCCAGGACAACATACAGGAAACACGTCATCGTCTGTAGAGGACCATCAGAGTCACGCAATCTTACGTAGATATGTATGCCTCCCGTGGAGCCGGAACCGGAAGTGACGACCCGCGACAGCACAGCGTGATTATGTGGATATAAAATCCGGACTGGAAGGGACTCGTCCATATAGAATAAATGGGGACTTTTATTAAGGGCGTTCCGGGACGGAGTTTGTGGAACACCAATTAATGTGAAAACCTATTTTTCTCTTTGTTGCTTGTTTTAATTCGATATGTAATATGGAAGGAACTATGTATAAATATTCAAGAATACAGTGATAGCAATTTTAAACATTAGAATTATGTCTATAACAGATGCCCATACCAGTGGTGTCTGATTGGTTTGTAAAATGGGAGGGAAGCTCAGTTGGGTTTAAAAGGCCGACTGGATAGGTCCCAAACATGCCCTGAGGAAGGATTTTTTCCGAAACGCGTTGGCTTTTATCTATTTTTACCCAGGTCTAAAGGTTTGTCTTCTATTTCTTGATCTCCCCGATCAGGAACCCAGGCAGTAAGTGCCAAAAATTTGTTAAAGGAATTTTTTTTTGGGGTGAAATTTTCACCATCGGTTCCGAAGGGAGCATAGAGGGACAAACCCAGACGGCCTTGTTGGGGTACAATTGTATGTTTTTTATTGTATGTGAACTTTTTTATTAAAACCGCACTTTTTTACCACTGTGGACGCTTGGTACTTTGGAAATCGAGTGCTTGAGATTGGAAAGAAGTGGTTCCTCTCCATTACCCATTCAGCGAATGCTGACTACAAAAGAAACCTTTCAAGGAACATAGGGATATACCCTAAGGTGAGCGTCACAATAAGGGAGAGGGTGCCTTCAGATTGTGGTGGATATGGTGTGATATATGAAGATCTTAAAGAAACCTTTCAGAGCATATAGGGCTCATATATGAGGTGAGCGTCTTGTAAAGAGGGGTTATAGAAAAAGAAGACCATTGGAAAGTATTGTGAAAAGATACCTTTATGTGTGTACCATCACTCAAAAGGAGGTCAGTTTGGAGGTGCGAACTGCCCGGAGAACAGTGAACATCGTTTATTAAAGTATATTTTGTACAGAAATTTTAGAGAAAGGAGGAAATTCCTTTCATCACTAGGATTAGGAGCGCTTGTGTACTACCCTATTTTCTGTAATATACAGGTTGAGTATCCCATATCCAAATATTCCGAAATACGGAATATTCCGAAATACGGACTTTTTTGAGTGAGATTGAAATAGTGGAACCTTTGTTTTTTGATGGCTCAATGTACACAACCTTTGTTTAATACACAAAGTTATTAAAAATATTGTATTAAATGACCTTTAGGCTGTGTGTATAAGGTCTATATGAAACATAAATGAATTGTGTGAATGTAGACACACTTTGTTTAATGCACAAAGTTATAAAAAATATTGGCTAAAATTACCTTCAGGCTGTGTGTATAAGGTGTATATGTAACATAAATGCATTCTGTGCTTATATTTAGGTCCCATCTCCATGATATCTCATTATGGTATGCAATTATTCCAAAATACGGAAAAATCCGATATCCAAAATACCTCTGGTCCCAAGCATTTTGGATAAGGGATACTCAACCTGTATATGTACTCTGGAAGTGGTGTTTCCAAAGGGTCTTAGTGCAAAGCTGCTATAAGGGCGCGAGTTACTACTCTCTTTTTTTCCTTTTGCTAACCAGCACGACAGCATTAAAGGTTGCCGAAAGAGAGACTTGGGTCCACTCGTCCCACTGCAAGAAGGTCGCTGACCCGGAGAAAACTCGTGACAAAGAGCAGAGTGGAGAGAACCTCGTATCACTAGAGTGTTTGTTTTGGGAAAGCTGAGAGGCAGGACTGTTGAGACGGCACCTGAGCGCGGAGAACAACAAGACCAGAGAAGGTTGTCGCACCAGTTCTTCTTTTTCCACCTCCCACTACCTCCTAATGGGTACTGATGACGAGGATGGATTTGTAGAATCTCAGGAGCAACACATCACTCGAGCAAAGGCGGGTATCAGAAAGCGCTCTGGTAGTCAGGGAGCTCGGAGGCACTGTGAAGGGTTATTGTCTGAGGAAAATTGCATTTGTAGGAATTGTGAGAACATAGTCGAGGATGGGTGCATCCAGAGATGTCAGACCAGCCTTAATATCAACATGGACCGTCATCCATTGAGTGATTATCACTCACTAGTCGGTAAGGTCTTAAACCAGACAGAATGCTGGGTGTGCTCACAAGTACCTCAAGGTCAGAGCAAGTCAGGATTAGTACCGTACCCTTTAGCAATAGATGAGGTACTCGAATTGCGGGGTGGGAGACCAGTGGACAAGAAATTCAATATTTCTAGGCCCCCTAGTTTGAAGCTCCACCAGTATCATGTAGATAGATCCTTATTGTGTTTTAATATTTCCAATTACCGAAAACCGGGAAATTGGGAAGTGACGTGGAATAACCCGACAATGACCTTTTCACACAGAGCTGATAGGATACCCATAGACTCTGAACTTGTACGCCAAATCGCCAACAGTGGAAGGTATTTTCGGTATAGGTATACTCGTGGAAGCAAGACCATGTGGGTTGGAAAAGTATCGCCAGGGTATTGTGCTCATATCATCCAGCCCGATACTTGTACTGAGCAGATGGGAGAACTAGGGATTGGGTTTTTCACGTGGAAAGTTTGTAATATGGTGATGTCATATTCTGTCCCCTATGTTCTCCCGGATGAAGCCTATTTCGTATGTGGGAGGAAGGCGTACAAGTGGCTTGCCCCGAGTTCAGAGGGATTGTGTTATATTGGGAGAGTACTGCCAGAGGTCATGACCATAACCCATGATAAGATGAGAGAGGTTCACCGCAGTGCTCAGGCTCCTTATACTCATACTCACTATGAACACATCGTCAAGAGACACCTCATAGATAGGACAGAGCACGCAGCCTCTGATTTGATCCACGAATCCACCGGGATTCAATTCCTTCTCGCATTAGACATCACCCGTACTGCCAGAGGAATTATAAGTTATAGGTATATCCATGTGCTAGCGAACTTGATAGATAATATCACTGAGATGTATGACGACACCTTCAGGTATACGGGAAGGGAGTTACAAGCTTACAAGAAGGAACTGATCCAGCACAGGATGGTCCTTAATTATATCACGGCCGTGACGGGTGGGTACTGTGTCACTTTGGCAACTCAATATGGTGTGACGTGCTGTACGTATATTACAAACAGCACTGATGACCCAACCGAGATTATCGATCAAAAGATGGACGATATCTTGCAGTTGAAGTGGGAGTTCCGGAGGAGACCCAACCTTACCCTGACGGCTGTGGGTAATGAGCTGACCGGCTGGGTCTCATGGTTGAACCCACGAAATTGGTTCTCAGGATTAGGAGAGTGGGCTCAAAATGTTATTATGAGTGTAGGGAAGTTTCTCCTTTGTATCCTGGGAGTCGTCATAATTATTGGCTTGATATTTAGGTGTGTTCGAATTCTGACGCAGCGAAAGCACGGCACAAAGTTGATGAGTCTAAGGAGCGAGGGCATTGTAATAGCAGCAGATTTAATTTACGACCCATCCATAGAGACAGTGTTATGATAAGGATTGCAAATGAATTCCATGGCCTGTTTCTTTCACCCGTTTTTCCTTCGTCTCCCCCTCTGCCCAGATACACCGATCCGGAAAAGACATCGACCATACCCAAGAATGTTTATGTAAATGTTTATGTGAATGTATTTTAGATATGTGTCTTATCTTCATCTCTACAACCTCCAGTTAATAGCACACATAGTCGACAGGTGATATCCACATATACTATAACTCGCATATGTTCCCCCTCCATGTATCATCAACTAAATGTGCACCCCATTTGTTGGAACAAGAAGCTGAAAAGAGCTCGGTAGTGTTTGTTGGCCCATTTACAGACCCTTAATACAGGATGAGAAGGATTTAATGTATACTTCGCAATACCTCGAAGCTTATTTAGAACATATACGGCACGATGATACATGCCCCTCAGACATGGAATCATACATGCTTTTTACTATCACACTAGGTCATACATTTCCTACCTACCACTCTCCCCCGACCATCCAATACTTCTGTAGATATTGTGTAGATATTTTTCTGTTTAGTGATTAGATAGTGGCAGTTATTGGTGACTGCCAAAGGGCGCCCTGGGCAGCAAATAAACCTCTCCTGGCAAAAGATGGGTATATACAGCCGGCCACTGTATATACCTACGAGCCCCCGCCAAAGTTTTGTATTCGATATATGATTATTGCAATCAAAGATGTTTTGCATATCACAGAGGAACCCCCTATCCCTGACACGCGGGTACACATGTATAAGGGAGGTAAGGGCAGAGGGAAAAAGCTGCACAACACAGCTAGTTCCCAGGAACAGAAGTCCTCCCCGGCCTCTCCACCGCATGACTCTGGGGCTCCACTAAGGGAGTCTGCCCCAGTGGGGGCACGTCTTCGAATTTTCAGCCACATCTGGGCCCACTCACAGGTGGATCCCTGGGCAATAGAAATTGTTTCCCTAGGTTACAAACTGGAATTCGAAGAGGTGCCTCCTCGCCGGTTTTTCAAATCGGCTCTGCCAACGTCTCCTCAAGAACGGGAGATAGTGTTAAATGCAATCGACAAATTGTATCTTCAACAGGTGGTGGTCAAGGTTCCCCCGCTTCAACAGGGCAGGGGATATTACTCAACCCTGTTTGTGGTCCCGAAACCAGACGGTTCGGTCAGACCCATTTTAAAATTTAAAATCCCTGAACCTATACTTGAAAAGGTTCAAATTCAAGATGGAATCGCTCAGGGCAGTCATCGCCAGCCTGGAAGGGGGGGATTTTATGGTATCTCTGGACATAAAGGATGCATACCTTCATGTTCCCATATATCCACCTCATCAGGCGTACCTGAGATTTGCGGTACAGGATTGTCATTACCAATTTCAGACGTTGCCGTTTGTGCTTTCCACGGCCCCGAGAATTTTCACCAAGGTAATGGCGGAAATGATGGTGCTCCTGCGCAAGCAAGGTGTCACAATTATCCCATGCTTGGACGATCTCCTCATAAAAGCAAGATCCAGAGAACAATTACTGAACAGCGTGTCACTTTCACTGAAGGTGTTACAGCAACACGGCTGGATTCTCAATATCCCGAAGTCGCAGCTGGTTCCTACGACTCGTCTACCCTTCTTGGGCATGATTCTGGATACGGACCAGAAAAGGGTGTATCTGGCGATAGAAAAGGCTCAAGAACTCGTGACTTTGGTCAGGAACCTATTGAAACCAAAACAGGTGTCAGTGCATCACTGCACGCGAGTCCTGGGAAAGATGGTGGCATCTTACGAGGCCATTCCATTCAGCAGGTTCCATGCACGGACCTTCCAATGGGACCTACTGGACAAATGGTCCGGGTCGCATCTACAAATGCATCAATTGATCACCCTGTCCCCCAGGGCCAGGGTGTCTCTCCTGTGGTGGCTGCAGAGTGCTCACCTTCTAGAGGGCCGCAGATTCGGCATTCAGGACTGGGTCCTAGTGACCACGGACGCGAGCCTCCGATGTTGGGGTGCAGTCACACAAGGAAGGAACTTCCAGGGTCTTTGGTCAAGTCAGGAGACTTGTCTTCACATCAACGTCCTGGAGCTAAGGGCCATATTCAACGCCATTCGTCAAGCGGAGACTTTGCTTCGCGACTTACCAGTTCTGATCCAGTCAGACAACATCACCGCAGTAGCTCATGTAAACCGCCAGGGCGGCACAAAGAGCAGAGTGGCAATGGCTGAAGCCACAAAGATTCTACGCTGGGCGGAAAACCATGTAAGCGCCCTATCAGCAGTGTTCATTCCGGGAGTGGACAACTGGGAAGCAGACTTCCTCAGCAGGCACGACCTGCATCCGGTAGAGTGGGGACTTCATCAGGAAGTCTTCACACAGATTGCAAGCCAGTGGGGCCTGCCCCAGATAGAGATGATGGCGTCCCGCCTCAACAAATAAACTGCAAAGGTATTGCGCCAGATCAAGAGACCCTCAGGCGGTAACTAGTGACACCGTGGGTGTTCCACTCAGTATATGTTTTTCCTCCTCTTCCTCTCATCCCAAAGTTGTTGAGAATAATAAGAAAAGGAGGAGTTCGGACAATTCTCATTGTTCCAGATTGGCCACGAAGGGCCTGGTACCCGGAATTGCAGGAGATGCTCACAGAAGATCCGTGGCCTCTTCCTCTAAGACAGGACCTGTTGCAACAGGGGCCCTGTCTGTTCCAAGACTTACCGCGGCTGCATTTGACGGCATGGCGGTTGAACGCCGAATCCTAGCGGAAAAGGGCATTCCGGATGAGGTCATTCCTACTCTGATAAAGGCTAGGAAGGATGTGACAGCTAAACATCATCACCGTATATGGCGTAAATATGTTGCTTGGTGTGAGGCCAGGAATGCTCCTACGGAAGAATTCCATCTGGGCCGTTTCCTTCACTTTCTACAAACTGGAGTGAATTTGGGCCTAAAATTAGGCTCCATTACGGTTCAGATTTCGGCATTGTCCATTTTCTTTCAAAAAGAATTGGCTTCACTTCCAGAAATACAAACTTTTGTAAAGGGAGTGCTTCATATTCAGCCTCCTTTTGTACCTCCGGTGGCGCCTTGGGACCTTAACGTGGTTTTGAGTTTCCTTAAGTCGCACTGGTTTGAACCACTTCAGACAGTAGAGTTAAAATATCTCACCTGGAAGGTGGTCATGTTGTTGGCCTTAGCTTCGGCTAGGCGAGTGTCAGAATTGGCGGCTTTGTCTCACAAAAGCCCCTATCTAGTTTTCCATATGGATAGGGCGGAATTGCGGACCCGTCCTCAATTCTTGCCTAAGGTGGTGTCATCCTTTCATATGAACCAACCTATTGTGGCGCCGGATTCCGAGTATCGTGATGTAGTCAGGGCTTTGAAAATTTACGTGGCCAGGACGGCCAAAGTCAGGAAAACTGAAGCGCTGTTTATCCTGTATGCAGCCAACAAGGTTGGCGCTCCTGCGTCAATGCAGACTATTGCTCGCTGGATCTGTACCACGATTCAGCAGGCGCATACGATGGCTAGATTGCCGTTACCTAAATCAGTCAAGGCCCATTCCACTAGGAAGGTGGGCTCTTCCTGGGCGGCTGTGCCGAGCGGCTACTTGGTCAGGGCCAAACACGTTTGCGAAATTCTACAAATTTGATACCCTGGCTGAGGAGGACCTCCTGTTTGCTCAATCGGTGCTGCAGAGTCATCCGCACTCTCCCGCCCGTTTGGGAGCTTTGGTATAATCCCCATGGTCCTTACGGAGTCCCCAGCATCCTCTGGGACGTAAGAGAAAATAAGAATTTAAACCTACCGGTAAATCTTTTTCTCGTAGTCCGTAGAGGATGCTGGGCGCCCGTCCCAAGTGCGGACTACTTCTGCAAGACTTGTATATAGTTTTACTTACATAAGGGTTATTTCTCTAACGTCCTAGAGGATGCTGGGGACTCCGTAAGGACCATGGGGAATAGACGGACTCCACAGGAGATAGAGCACTTTAAGAAAGCTTTGAACTCTGGGTGTGCACTGGCTCCTCCCTCTATGCCCCTCCTCCAGACCTCAGTTTTATACTGTGTCCAGGGCAAGATGGGTGCACTGCAGAGAGCTCTCCAGAGTTCTCTGCCTAGAAGTTTTTTTTTTTGGATTTTTTCTTTCTACGTTTTACTTTTTCACAGGGAGCACTGCTGGCAACAGGCTCCCTGCATCGTGGGACTGAGGAGAGAGGAGCAGACCTTCTTGTCAAAGATAGGCTCTGCTTCCTCGGCTACTGGACACCATTAGCTCCAGAGGGGGTGAACGCAGGTTCTTACTGGGCGTCCACCCCCGGAGCCGCGCCGCCGTTCTCACAGAGCTAGAAGTACAGAAGTCAGGCGGCAGAAGCCTTCAGCTTCACTGAGGTAACGCACAGCACTGCAGCTGTGCGTCATTGCTCCCATACACCTCACATACTCCGGTCACTGTAAGGGTGCAGGGCGCAGGTGGGGGCGCCCTGGGTGGCAATATAAACCTCTGCATGGCATAAAGAATATATACATATACAGGTGGGCTCTGTACATGTATATAAAAGAGCCCCCGCCATATTTTACTAAGTTTGAGCGGGACAGAAGCCCGCCGCCGAGGGGGCGGGGCTTCTCCCTCAGCACTCACCAGCGCCATTTTCTCTCCACAGCACTGCTGAGAGGAAGCTCCCCGGACTCTCCCCTGCTTACACACGGTGAAAGGGTGCTTAAAAGAGAGGGGGGGGCACATAATTGGCGGTTTACATATTATACAACGCTGCTGGGGAAAAACAATTTGTGTTGGTCTCCAGGGTTATTGCGCTGGGGTGTGTGCTGGCTTACTCTCTCTCTCTGTCTCTCCAAAGGGCCTTGACAGGGATACTGTCTTCAGGAAAGGGGTTCCCTGTGTGTGTGAAGTGTGTCGGTACGCGTGTGTCGACATGTTTGACGAGGAAGTCTCGCTTAATGTGGAGGGGGAGTGCTTGAATGTCAGGTCGCCGTCGGCAACGCCGACACCGGAATGGGTGGATATGCTGAATGTCTTGAATGCAAATGTCAATCTATTGCATAAAAGATTAGACAAAGCAGAAGCTAGGGATCAGTCAGGTAACCAGTCCATGCCTGTCCCTGTGACGCCAGGTCCTTCGGGGTCTCAGAAGCGCACCATATCCCAGATCGATGACACAGATACTGACTCTAGTGTCGACTATGAAGATGCAAAATTACAGCCAAAGGTGGCTAAGGGTATATGGTACATGATTATGGCCATGAAAGAGGTTTTGCATATTACTGAGGAACCCCCTGTCCCTGACACGAGGGTACACATGTATAAAGGGAAAAAGTCTGAAGTCACTTTCCCATCCTCATTTGAATTAAGTGACTTGTGCGAAAAGGCTTGGGAATCTCCGGATAGGAGGCCACAAGTGCCCAAAAGGATTCTCATGGCGTATCCTTTTCCACAAACTGATAGGATACGCTGGGAATCTTCGCCAAAAGTTGACAATGCGCTGAGACGTTTGTCCAAAAAGGTGGCACTGCCTTCTCAGGATACGGCTTCCCTCAAGGAACCTGCTGATCGCAGGCAGGAAATTACCTTAAAGCGCATTTACAATCATTCCGGTACTATTGCTCAACCGGCTATGGCGTCGGCCTGGGTTTGTAGTGCGGTTGTAGCATGGGCAGATTCCTTATCTACAGAAATTGACACCTTAGATAGGGACGCCATTCAAATGACCATAGAGCATATCAGAGATGCTGCCTTGTATATGAGGGATGCTCAGAGAGACATTTGTTTATTAAGCTCCAGAATAAATGCTATGTCTATTTCTGCTAGGCGGCTCTTGTGGACCCGACAGTGGACAGGAGATGCCGATTCAAAGCGGTATATGAAGTCCTTGCCTTACAAGGGGGTGGAGTTGTATGGAGACGGCCTCTCGGATCTTGTCTCTACGGCTACGGCTGGTAAGTCAAATTTCTTACCTTATGTCCCCCTGCAACATACAAAAAAGGCACCTCATTATCAAATGCAGTCCTTTCGTTCCAATAAAAACAAGAAGGTACGGGGATCATCCTTTGTTGCCAGCAAGGAGAGGGATATTACTCAACCCTGTTTGTGGTCCCGAAACCGGACGGTTTTGTCAGACCCATTTTAAACCTGAAATCTCTGAACCTGTACTTGAAGAGGTTCAAGTTCAAAATGAAATCACTCAGGGTGGTCATCGCCAGCCTGGATGGGGGGGGGGGGAGATTGGATGGTGTCTCTGAACATAAAGGATGCTGACCTTCATGTTCCGATATTCCCCCCGCATCAGGCGTTCCTGAGATTTGCAGTGCAGGACTGTCACTACCAATTTCAGACGTTGCCGTTTGGGCTTTCCACGGCCCCGAGAATTTTCACCAAGGTAATGGCGGAAATGATGGTGCTCCTGCGCAGGCAGGGGGTCACAATTATCCCATACTTGGACGATCTCATAAAGGCGAGAACTCGGGAGAGGTTGCTGGACAGCGTGTCTCTGTCCATGAAGACGTTGCAGTTACACGGCTGGATTCTCAATATACCGAAGTCCCAGCTAGTCCCTACAACGCGTCTGACCTTTTTGGGGCTGATTCTAGACACAGACCAGAAAAAGGTTTTTCTTCCGATCGAAAAGGTTCAGGAACTCATAGCCATGGTAAGGAACCTATTAAAACTAAAAAAGGTTTCAGTGCATCATTGCACGCGGGTCCTGGGGAAGATGGTGGCTTCCTACGAGGCCATCCCTTTCGGCAGGTTCAATGCGAGGACCTTTCAATGGGTCCTTTTGGACAAGTGGTCCGGGTCCCATCTACAAATGCATCAAAAGATCACACTGTCTCCCAGGACCAGGGGTGGCTGAACAGTGCTCACCTACTAGAAGGTCGCAGGTTCGGCATTCAGGACTGGGTCCTGGTGACCACGGACGCAAGCCTCCGAGGCTGGGGAGCAGTGACACTGGGAAGAAATTTCCAAGGTCTCTGGTCAAGCCTAGAGTCTTGTCTCCACATCAACGTCCTGGAGTTGAGGGCCATATACAATGCCCTGCGTCAAGCGGAGGAATTGCTTCGGAGAAAACCGGTTCTGATTCAGTCAGACATTGTCACGGCAGTGGCTCATATTGGCAGTGGCCAAGGCGGAACAAGCAGAATGGCCATGGCAGAAGCGACCAGGATTCAACGCTGGGCGGAAGGCCATGTAAGCGCGATGTCAGCGGTGCTCATCCCGGGGGTGGACAACTGGGAGGCGGACTTCCTCAGCAGGCACGACCTGCATCCGGGAGAGTGGGGACTTCATCAAGAAGTCTTTGCACAGTTCACGGATCATTGGGGACTGCCTCAAATCGACATGATGGCATCCCATCTCAACAAAAAGCTGAAGCGGTATTGCGTCAGGTCAAGGGACCCTCAGGCGGTAGCGGTAGACGCTCTGGTGACACCTTGGGTGTTCAGATCGGTCTATGTGTTTCCTCCTCTTCCTCTCATACCCAAGGTGTTGAGAATAATACGAAGAAGCAGGGTCAGAACAATACTCATTGTTCCAGATTGGCCACGGAGGACTTGGTATCCGGAGCTGCAAGAGTTGCTCGCAGGGGATTCGTGGCCTCTTCCTCTAAGGCAGGACCTGCTGCGGCAGGGGCCCTGTCTGTTCCAAGATTTACCGCGGCTGCGTTTGACGGCATGGCGGTTGAATGCCTGATCGTAGCGGAAAAAGGGATTCCGGAGGAGGTCATTCCTACCCTGATCAAGGCTAGGAAAGACGTGACGTTAAAACATTATCACCATATATGGCGGAAATATGTTTCTTGGTGTGAGGCCAGAGCCGCTCCTACGGAGGAGTTCCATTTGGGCCGTCTACTCCACTTCCTTCAAACAGGAGTGACTTTGGGCCTAAAATTAGAGTTCATAAAGGTCCAGATTTCGGCCTTATCCATTTTCTTTCAAAGAGAATTGGCCTCTATTCCTGAAGTACAGACGTTTGTGAAAGGAGTGCTGCATATTCAGCCTCCTTTTGTGCCTCCGGTGGCGCCTTTGGATCTTAACGTGGTGTTACGGTTCCTCAAGTCACCTTGGTTTTAACCACTCAAAACTGTGGAGTTGAAATACCTCACGTGGAAAGTGGTCATGTTGTTGGCGTTAGCTTCGGCAAGACGTGTTTCCGAATTGGCGGCTTTATCACATAAAAGCCCATACTTGGTTTTTCAAGTGGATAGGGCAGAGTTGAGGACTCGCCCTCACTTTCTGCCAAAAGTGGTCTCCTCTTTTCATGTGAACCAACCTATTGTCGTGCCTGTGGCTACACGGGACTTGGAGGACTCCGAGTCCCTGAATGTAGTCAGGGCTTTGAAGATTTATGTGACCAGAACGGCTAGAATCAGGAAGACTAAAGCTCTGTTCATTCTGTATGCGGCCAACAAGGTTGGCACTCCTGCTTCAAAGCAGACTATTGCTCGCTGGATCTGTAACACGATTCAGCAGGCGCATTCTACGGCAGGATTGCCGTTACCGAAATCGGTTAAGGCCCACTCCACTAGGAAAGTGGGCTCTTCTTGGGCGGCTGCCCGAGGGGTCTCGGCATTACAGTTGTGCCAAGCAGCTACTTGGTCGGGGACAAACACCTTTGCAAAGTTCTATAAGATTGATACCCTGGCTGAGGAGGACCTCCTGTTTGCTCAATCGGTGCTGCAGAGTCATCCGCACTCTCCTGCCCGTATGGGAGCTTTGGTATAATCCCCACGGTCCTTACGGAGTCCCAGCATCCTCAAGGACGTTAGAGAAAATAAGATTTTACTTACCGGTAAATCTCTTTCTTGTAGTCCGTAGAGGATGCTGGGCGCCCGTCCCAAGTGCGGACTTCTTCTGCAAGACTTGTATATAGTTATTGCTTACATAAGGGTTATGTTATAGTTTTTCGGTTGAACCGTGGCTATGTTGTTGTTCATTCTGTTAACTGGGTAAGTTTATCACAAGTTATACGGTGTGATTGGTGTGGCTGGTATGGATCTCGCCCTTAGATTTACAAAAATCCTTCCTCGTACTGTCCATCTCCTCTGGGCACAGTTTCCCTAACTGAGGTCTGGAGGAGGGGCATAGAGGGAGGAGCCAGTGCACACCCAGAGTCCAAAGCTTTCTTAAAGTGCCCTATCTCCTGCAGAGCCAGTCTATTCCCCATGGTCCTTACGGAGTCCCAGCATCCTCTACGGACTACGAGAAATAGATTTACCGGTAAGTAAAATCTTATTTTCCAGCTAACATTAAGTGGATAGTAACTCAATTTAACAATAATCCTCCCCTCCCACAGCCTATCTCTAACCCTCCACCTAATGCTTAACCCTTTGCTCCTAAAGCCTAACCCTATCCCCCTGCTCTAGAAGCCTAACAGTAATCATGACATTCTTTGCAATGTTGATATTTTACATGTCAACAATTTGAACATGTCAGAGATTAGGAAGTTAAACACAGGCAGAAATCCTTCTCGCCAAAAAATGTCCGACTTTTTGCCAAGGTTTACATCCAGAAATCAGGCGTTAACTACAGAGGGATCTTCTTACCTGTTGCAAAGTACAGTACATTACATATGGTCATTGTTATATCCGCTATATATGATTTACTCCTGTACCAACTAGACTGTGATTCAGCCTTCTTAAATGGTAAGCTAGCTGAAGAAAATTACATGGAAACACTGGAACACTGCAATGTTAATGTATTTCCTTTCCAGTAGCAAAAGTATATTCTATGGGCTAAAATAAGTTGACAGTTTGTTCTTAGAAATTGACTTTGTACGTTCCAAAACTGATCACTACTTATACTATAAATGGAGGAGAGAAATGTATTCATCATAATTGTGTACATGGATGATTTATTTATTTCAGGGAAGGAGAGCCAGATACCTAAAGTGACATTTTTGCTAAGTGACAGGTGAAAACTAAAATACCTTGGGCCTGTGCACCAATAACTGGGTCTGATGACTGTACAAAATTTGAAGGCTGGGACTATTACTGTTGGCCAACTTGGATACATTGAGGCAACATTCAACAAATTTAGTATGATTGGCGCTAAACCTGTCAGCACTCCAATTGCAAAAGTACAAAAATAACAAAAGCTATATAGTCATCATTCTGTATTTGTTGTGTGTACAAACTGTGACCACTGGGCTAAGATGGTTAAACTGAGTGCATGGATAATGCTTTTAATTATTGGTCAGAACTCCCAGGAGCAGTGAGGGAAGGCAGATTAAATTTAGGTAGAAGCACTGTTGGACTGCCTTACTGTGGCTGAACACTGCCAAAACCTAGAACACCTGAAGATGTGTGGTGTTTCAAATACTGTGTTACTAACACGTGGAAGAACAGGATACACTCTAGTGCATGTGCCATCTACAGGTAGAATCTGTAATGGAAGCTGGATTTTTGTATGCAGCACAGGTTCTTAGTTGAAATCAGCCAGTTGGAATTTAGCCGAAATGGAAGCACGGTGAAATGCTGTTTGAAGCTTGCACTGGATTAGCAGATGATGGTAGCTGTATGCAGGAATATGCTGGTGCAGACTGCGCACAGGGAACCGGTAAATCTGCAAGTTGGTAGGTACAGGAAGTTCCATGATATGTTGGTACGGGTTGTGATGCACAGGAAAGGCAACAAAGTCTTCAGTAGGTCTTTGAATAATGCAGGTAGGAGCACACCAGTGACGTGCAGTGAGCTAGTGGCTAGGAAGGCACTGACAGCTAACACCCCCCCCCCCTTCCCCCATAGAGGGAAAAAATAAACAAAAAAGGTGTAGTCCCTACGCGTCACTAAAACCAGCACCAGGCAGAACCAGCCGGGGGAGGGGGGGGGGGGGGGTAATGCCATAGCAGGGGAGACACTCAGTATGTGGTACCCCTGTTATTACATTAATCACCCCCCCCGAGCTAGTCAGCCCAGGGCTGGAATTCCTCGGAAAGTGGGGACCCCAAAATATAAAAATAGGGTCCCCCTTCCCGAGCAACAACCAGCACTGGGCTGATATTCCAGTGCTATGCCCCGCACCCCTGGTGGCGGTGGGTGCGGAGTTCATTGTATGTTAATATTGTTCTTTACAGGTGGCCTACAGGTCTCAGCAAGCCTGCCCCAGCATGCTGGCACTTGGAGAACCACAAGTGCCAGCATGCCCAGACATAAACACCCCACCGTCTTAAAAAAAAGTTTTATTAGTCAGGGTCTTCACCTGGGGGTGGCGGCCTTTAGGCTCTTTTGCATGACCGCCGCCTTCCCAGGGCTTCCGGCATCTTCACCTGGGAGGCGACGGCCTTTAAGCTCTTTTGCATGGCCACCACCTTCCTAGGGCTTTCTGGTGTCTTCACCTGGGGGGCGGCAGCCTTTGAGTTCTTTTGCATGGCCGCCGCCTCCCCAGGGCTTCTGGCGTCTTCACCTGGTGGGCGGCGGCTGTTAAGCCCTTTTGCATAGCCGCCGACCATCCAGGACTTCCACAGCATCTTCTTTCTTCAGGAGCTCTTCACTGCTCCTCCTCCGCCGTTGGACTGACGCTGCTGCCTCACGCAGACATATACAAGTCAGCCGGAGGGGGTGCGGCGATGACACAGCTAGCCGTGATTGGCTTGCAGCTGCCATCTTGAATTTAAAAAATGACGCTGAGGCGCCATTTTTTAAACTGGTACCGCTCCGCTGCAAAACTCTGCAGGGAGGGATCTCGGATCCCTGCCTGCCACTAATACTCTCACCTCCACCACGTCCCGCTGCCTGCATCTCCGCTGCATCCTGCCGCCTGCACCTCCGCTGCATCCCACCACCATCGACTCCCGCACCTCCACCGCGCCCACACAGTGATGACAACGGATCCAGTGACTTATCCGCTGGCCAATCACTATGGCCTCACTGACAGGGGCGTGCTTGCATGGGTTGAAAGCACATCCCTGTATTAAAGCGGCACTTCTAATGGTGCTACTTTCCTGTGTATTTTCAATGGGCTTTTACTGCCCATGGCTTGGCCCCCCCCTCCCCTCCCCCCTCCCACACCTTTCCCATTAACAATGGGTGGCACCATTATCGGTGCCTCTAACCCCATTTAAACAGTAATAATGATTAGATTAATACAAAGAAGATACTTATAACTCATAAGTATCTTCTTTGTATTATTTTAATCATTAATGACAGGGGAGGCACTGCCTCGCCTGACTGCACGTCCCTGGAGCACACTGGTGTATTATAAGGCTAAGCACCACAGAAGAGCACTAGCACAGTGCTAAGAGGTTTGTACAGAAAGGTAGATGAAGTCAACAAATGTAGCTACTGACCAGGAACCAGTGTTGAGATAAGTTGTACTGGCAATGTGCTAGCAAAACCTGGGGTGCTTAGAGCAGAATGGTCATGTGGACGGTTGAGATCCGGGAATAGGGGCAGAATGATTATGTGATGAGAGCCAACATGGTGGCGCCCAAGCCGCGCTGTATCTCAGGAAATGCTGTCAGCAACAATCCATGTTTGGAAGAACGTGGATTCTGGGCAGCTGGAACATGCAATGAGGAATACGGACAGCACCGGGTAAGATAAGTGGGTTTGGAGAACCACAATGTGACAGAAGCAGAAATAAAGAAAATTTGCACAATTTCTTATCAAAGTGCTATTGGAACTTTGATGTATGCAAGAGTTGGCCACATGTAGACAGCCATGTTAGCCAATTTACAAACAATCCTGGAAGGGAGCATTGGACTACTGTAAAACATTTTCAGATAATAGCTCCTTAAAACTCAAGTATTCAAAAGCTAAAAGTTTGGAGTTACAGGCCTTCTGTGATGCCAATTGGGGATCAGATGAGGAAAAAAAGAGGTATTCCTACATGTGATGCAAAATAAATATATACAATATATATTCAGGTGCTTGTTAATTTGGTTTCTCCTAGCAGCTGTAATATGTAAGGTTTAGTCAAGCCCTCTGAGGGAGTTATAAGCAAAATTCTATACAGTGCTTTTTTACACTTTTGTAAATTGGCACATAAAATTGAATGTTACACAGTTAATAATTATACAGTTAAAAATGAATTCAAAGGTACATAGAATAAAACAAATAAAGCAACAGTCTCAATAAAGCAGACCCATCATAGAAATCGGTGTAATATTCAGTTTAGCGGATATCACCATTAACTGGTTGATACATGGACAGTTAATAAACACTTGAATCAAGTACTCTTTGTAGATTATACAGCTAAATATATTTTACCAGTTCGCAATGGATGCTATACCAATGTATAGCGGCTCGTATGGCAACAACAACCGATGTTAATAGAATCCTGGTTCACAGGTGGAAAGCTGGAGGTCTTTTAAAGGCAAATGGTTAATTATAATTAACCAGTGCCAGATACACCATACCAACTACTGGAAGGACATTGCCTTTGAAAAGACCTGTTTTGGTTACACAAATACCGTATTGTTGCATAATCAGAAACAGCCTTGAGCGAAGGAGTAAGCTCTGCAGTGTCTCCTTGTAACTCTCCCATTCCCATAGTAATTGAGGTGCCACTATACATTACCACCGCTGGCTGCACTGCCACACATATCACAAGCCAGGTGATATTATTCAAGGGAAGCTATCTACGGTGTATCATAAAGTTTTAATTATCACCATGAAGTTATTGAAATATCTAGATGTAATTTGAGCATCATAATCATTGATCCTTATGTGCATGATGTTGTAAATTACAGCTTTTATATTAACTTGTTTCAGTTTAGGAGGCGGTAGATGTCAGTAACCTGCAGGATGGAACTGGAACCACGCAAATTTCCCATTTCGGGCCAGGATCCGAGTCCAGCTCGGGACTTCCCGCCTTACTCGGAACCCAAAGCGAGGCCCAACGTCATCTTCCCAATGTTGTATTCTCACAGGTTTTGTATTCTACAAAGGTCCCCAGTGATCGGAGAGTGTATTGAACGGACGAGTCCATCTCAGTACTGTGTGGTTTGGCGTGGGGCAGGTGCTGTATCAGTCCAGAGGAGCTCTGTCTGCTGTATCTGAAAGGGGTGCCAAGTCTGCTGTATTAGTCCAGATGGGGTGCTCTGTCTGCTTTATCAGTTCAGGTGTGCCCGGTCTGCCATATCAGTCCAGCGGTGCCATGTCTGCTGTATCAGTCCACGAGTGCCAAATCTGCTGTATCTGAAAAAGAGGTGCTTTGTCTATTGCATCTTAAAGGGGTGCTCTGCGGTATCAGTCCAGGCAGGGTGGTCGGTCTGCTGTGTTTGAAAGGGGTGCTCTGTCTGTTGTATCTTAAAGGGGTGCTCTTCAAAAACAGTCCAGGTAGGGTGCTCTGTTTGCTATATTTGAAAGGGGTGCTCTGCTGTATCAGTCCAGGTAGGGGTGCTATATATGATGTATCTGACAGGGGTGCTCTTCTGCTGTATCTGAAAAAGGGGTGCTCTGTCTGCTGTATAAGTCCAGGGTTGCCCTGTCTGCTGTATCAGTCCAGGGTTGCCCTGTCTGCTGTATCAGTCCAGGGGTGCCCTGTCTGCTGTATCAGTCCAGGGGTGCCCTGTCTGCTGTATCTGAAAAAGGGGTGCTCAGTCTGCTGTATCTGAAAAAGGGGTGCTCAGTCTGCTGTATCAGTACAGGCAGGGTGCTCCATCTGCTTTATTTGAAAGGGGTGCTCTGCTGTATCAGTCCAGGCAGGGGTGCTCTGCTGTATCTGAAAGGGGTGCTCTGTCTGCTGTATCTGAAAAAGTGCTCTGTCTGCTGTATTTGAAAAAGGGGTGCTCTGTCTGCTGTTTCTGAAAGGGGTGATCTGTCCGTCAATCCAGGGGCTCCGCCCCAGTGTAAAATGAAAATAAAAGCTAAAAACAAAAACATAAAATTATTTAAAAAAAACTATGTTTTTTTGTTTGTGCTGTACCCCTGTGTACTATACAATTTTTATTTTCATAAGTACTGTGACACTGCTGGTCAGACCACAGTATATTATTTCCTACTCAGATTATGCAATGCTGTTGGTGAAGGTCAACCGCAGTGTTCGGCTACCATTTCTGACTCTTATTGGGGGTAATTCTGAGTTGATCGCAGCAGCAAGTTTGTTAGCAATTGGGCAAAACCAGGGCCCTCATTCCGAGTTGTTCGCTCGCTAATTTTCTTCGCATCACAGCGTTTTTCTGCTTAGTACGCATGCGCAATGTTCGCACTGCGACTGCGCCAAGTAATTTTGCTATGAAGATAGTTTTTTTACTCACGGCTTTTTCTTCGCTCCGGCGATCGTAGTGTGATTGACAGGAAATGGGTGTTACTGGGCGGAAACACGGCGTTTTATGGGCGTGTGAATAAAAACGCTACCGTTTCCGGAAAAAACGCGTGAGTGGCTGGAGAAACGGAGGAGTGTCTGGGCGAACGCTGGGTGTGTTTATGACGTCAAACCAGGAACGACAAGCACTGAACTGATCGCAGATGCCGAGTAAGTCTGAAGCTACTCTGAAACTGCTAAGTAGTTTGTAATCGCAATATTGCGAATACATCGTTCGCAATTTTAAGAAGCTAAGATTCACTCCCAGTAGGCGGCGGCTTAGCGTGTGTAACTCTGCTAAAATCGCCTTGCGAGCGAACAACTCGGAATGAGGGCCCATGTGGGGGAGGGCAGATATAACATTTGCAGAGAGAGTTAGATTTGGCTGGGTTATTTCGTTTCTGTGCAGGGTAAATACTGGCTGCTTTACTTTTGCACTGCAATTTTAGATTTCAGTTTGAATACACCCCACCCAAATATAACTCTCTCTGCACGTTATATCTGTCCCCCCTGCAGTGCACATTGGCCCTCATTCCGAGTTGTTCGCTCGCAAGGCGAATGTAGCAGAGTTACACACGCTAAGCCGCCGCCTACTGGGAGTGAATCTTAGCTTCTTAAAATTGCGACCGACGTACGCGCAATATTGCGATTACAAACGAGTTAGCAGTTTCAGAGTAGCTCCAGACTTACTCTGCCTGTGCGATCATTTCAGTGCTTGTCGTTCCTGGTTGACGTCACAAACACACCCAGCGTTCGCCCAGGCACTCCCACCGTTTCCCCGGCCACTCCTGCGTTTTTTCCGGAAACGGTAGCGTTTTCAGCCACACGCCCCTGAAACGCCGTGTATCCGCCCAGTAACACCCATTTCCTGTCAATCACATTACGATCGCCGGAGCGAAGAAAAAGCCGTGAGTAAAAATACTTTCTTCATAGTAAAGTTACTTGGCGCAGTCGCAGTGCGAACATTGCGCATGCGTACTAAGCGGATTTTCACTGCGATGCGATGAAAAATACCGAGCGAACAACTCGGAATGAGGGCCATTGTTTTGACCAACTGCTAACAAATTTGCTGTTGCGATCAACTCAGAATTAGGCCCATTGGGCGATACTGTCGGTGAAGCTAAACCACAGTATGTAATAAATAATATATATTTCTGACTCATTTGTGCAACACTGTAACCGCCGGTGTGTGATATACAAAAAAATAATAATAATACATATTTCTGACTCATTTGTGCAACACTGTCGGTAAAGTTAAACCGCAGTCTGTAATAAACACTGTAACCGCAGTGTATGATTGTAGCGGGTAAGTTCCAGACAACGAATGGAAGGCAGAAGTATTGTAAACAAGTAAGCTTTTATGCCCAGCTGACACGCAGAGTCATTGTAATAACTTCTTACACAGAATACCATCAACAGTTCAAAATAACAATTCAGCTTACTTGAAGACAGCAGTGTAAACAGGCCAAGTATTCACAACAGTTTCAGGGTGCAGATTTCTCCAGGACAGAGCGCTACTAAAGGTGCAGCCTCTCCCACACATTCCCCCTTACTAACTCATCTGGCCTGGTTTTTATACCTTAGCTGGTCCTAATTAAGGAAAGGGTGTACATTTGCATTTTTCTCCAAAACTAAGGACACTAGAGAGAAAATTTTAAAGCCTACTGTGGATCCTTCCTGAGCTGCAGGTGATTAACCCCTTCCTCAGAATGTGGGAGAGAGCCACTCTACCACAATGATGTAAAAAATAATATATATATTTTGATTTAAATTAATATTTTGTGCTGTGTTATAGTATACATCCAGGGACTACAGCTGCTCCCTCCATCTAGGGGTGTTCTGTCAGTCCAAATAAGAACCTTTCACCGTTGCTATAATAACAAGCAGTTTTTAACCTGGATCGCACACTGGTAGATATACTCCTTTTCCTCTCCCCTTAGCACTGGGGTATGGTAGTGTAGCAATTAACCGTCTGGCTCAAAAAATATTTAAACGAAACAGATGGATTCTGCAGTAGTTAGGAATAGTGCCCTGTCCTGTGCAAACAAATTTCCCCGCCTCCTGACTGGTGTCAGTGGCTTCCTCAGTGTCAATAATGCCTCTCTATTCATTAAGGCATTTAAATACCGGATTTCCCGGTTCGCGCATGCGCACTGCACATGCGGGTCAAGTATCATTCTCAATACAGTTGTCTGAGCATGTGCAGCTCAGAAACTGTTCAACCAAGCCTCGTTTTCATTTCAATTCATCAGAAAGTACTCCCTGGGCTTAATAAGTACAAATATAGCATTCCTCTTTCATATTATTAAAATGCTCTTTAACTTCAATAATTATATAATGCATCGAATACTGGTGAAGAATTTTAGATTAAAGGACTTTCTTAATTGTAATTCTATATACGTCATTTATGTAATTACTTGTCAATGTGGGAAACAATATGTTGGGAGGACCACATGTACTTTGCATATTCGGTATATGGAACATCGGAGGAATATATCTAAAGGTGCAAGGCATCCACTGTCCAGTCATATTATACAGTGTCAAAATTCGAATTTTGATAATAGTATGATGGTAGCTGTAGAACAAATCGAAAATATGATATGAGGTGGTGATCAGTATAGCCTTTTATGTAGACGAGAAGCATATTGAAATTATAAAATGGACACGTTGGTGCCGGGAGGCTTAAATGATATGGTAGAATTAAATGGTGTTTGAGTAGTGAAGAAGAGAAATGGAAATCATATTATGGGTGTTAAGGGGGGCTGTACCATCTACATATGATAAATAAAATTCCAAATTGAATGTATATACTGGGCGGTGGGATGGAAGTATTAGTAATATACATGAGATTATGGGGTAAAGGGATTCTGTTTATTTGTAGTAGGTAATGATGACGTAATAATAATATTAATTAGAATAATGAAATAATCAAAATAAGCAATAATGAATAAATAATAAACAAAAAATAAAGTGATAACAACAAAAGTTATAATGTATGTGAGGGTTATACACATAAAAAATCTTCACAATGGAGGTTTTTGTGATTTGGATGATCACTTATTATGAATAGTATTATAAACTACCATTTATGTTGATTTATGGTCAACTAGCTGGAGTAACCGGCGTTGCCCGGGATTGTAAGAATGTCTGTTTACAAAAATAAATGTAAATATTAAACACACAGTATAAATAACATTGTAGATATCTGAATACCCGTGCTTCGCTACGGGATGAGAATAGTAAATGAGAATGATAGTTGTTTGTTAATTTATGTTGGTTGGAGATCTAGTATATAGGCATATCTTGCTTTCCTGACGCACTTTGTGTAGTGGCCAGACCCCTTTTTGGTCCCTCAAGGGACCCTGCTCTTCCCACTATACAACTCTCAGTCTATGGCTTCCTGCTGCCTCCATTCCCCTCCCCACATCATGTCAGTGCCCCTGTAAAATTCAGTTTCTTATACAGCGCAGCACATTATGTATCTCCTGATATACTCTGTGCTGCTGGGTGGACCATGCTACTTACACTAAATATTTCTCAGTGTGTGGGTTTGTGCTACCTGCATTTCCCTCCTCACATCATGTCACTTGCCCTATCATATGCAGCCCTGTCATCACTGACATGCATACTTGCCTACCCTCCCGGAATGGCCGGGAGGCTCCCGAAAAACGGGTGACCCTCCCGGCCCACCGGAAGAGCAGGAAAGTCTCCCAATATCCGCGGATCACCCCCTGCCCGCCGCCCACTTAACGAGTAAAGTGGGCGGTTCGAGCAGGCGATGACGCGATTCTTGTTGAATCGCGTCATCGTAACCACGCCCCCTGCTGTATAATGCCGGTAATCGCGGCATTACACAGTGGGGGCGTGGCTTAAATGACGCTGTCCAGAAGCCACGCCCGTTCCGCCTCTGGCCCGCCTCCGTTCCGCCTCTGGTCCGCCCCCTGTCACGTCACCTCACTGCCCGCCCCCCCTGCTGAGCCGACGGGCTGCTCTCTTCCGGAGAGAGCAGCCCAGAAGTCGGCAACTTTGCTGACATATCATGCAGGTCCTGATATAGTCTGTGCTGCTGGCCCACCCCTAAAGGTGCTAGGGGTTTCTAACCCCCACAGTGTTTGTTTCCAGAGTGAAAGTCATATGTGTACCAAGTTTGTTGTAAATTGCTGCAGGCATTCCAGAGTTATGCTGTCTGCTGAAATACTCAGTGCTGCTGCCTCACCCCTAGGGGTGCTAGGGATTTCTAATTGTTTTAACTGCCTCCGCCATGTTTTATTATGCTCGTGTGTAACATTTCACGATCTTCACTGGTAAACAGTGGATTGTATAGAAAGACTGAAGGACAGATTTTCGCTTTTATATAGTAGATTGTGCAATCTGAACTTGTGCCACTAGATGGTGTCGAGATAATATAGTACAGTGGTTCTCAAACTCGGCCCTCAGGACCCCACACAGTGCATGTTTTGCAGGTAACCCAGCAAGTGCACAGGTGGATTCATTTCTCACTGACACATTTTAAAAGGTCCACAGGTGGAGCTAATTATTTCATTTGCGATTCTGTGAGGTGACCTGCAAAACATGCACTGTGTGGGGTCCTGAGGACTGAGTTTGAGAACCTGTGATATAGTACATGCAGCACCAATGTGAGAAGTATAGAGGAGAGAAATGACATATGTAATATATGTAATCGATTTTATTTGTAAAGTGTGAATAAGAGTGCATTATATAATTATTGAAGTTAAAGAGCATTTTAATAATATGAAGGAAGAATGCTATATTCGTACTTATTAAGCACAGGGAGTACTTTCTGATTAATTGAAATGAAAATGAGGCTTGGTTGAACAGTTTCTTAGCTGCACATGCTCAGACTGTCACGCCTAGCAAGGATTGAGGATCCGGCAGCTGAGACTTGCCCAAGGAAGTAGTTGTCTGCGGATGAATAAGACGAGGGGGTTTGATATAGTTCCTTCTCATGGGACAAGGGGCAATGAAGAACGTAGGTGGAACTAAGAGTCAGTGAGTTGTAGTTCTTGAGAATGAGGCTGAGGTAGAGAACAGTGGCTTGTGAATGAAGACTTAAAGACGTAGTTGTAGACAAAGAACTGCGGGTTGTGACTTGAAAGACAAGGCTGTAGATAATGAACTGCGGAACTGTGAATGGTGGTTAAAGACGTGGCTGGAAACAAGGAACTGTGGACTGTGACTTGAAAGACGAGGCTGTAGATAATGAACTGCGGATTGTGGATGGTAGTTCAAAGACGTGGCTGGAGACAAAGATCTGCGGACTGTGGCTTGAAAGACGAGCCAGAAAGCCCGGGGCCATCCGTGCCCAAAGGGTCTTACTGGACCGGGTTTTCCAGGGCCGCTTCCACAGGCAGCAGTAGGTTAAGAACGGTAGGACTGCAGCAGCAACTGAGAACCGGCTAAGCAGGGTTAGAAGTAACCAGAATACGGCAAGGATCCTGGGAGCACAGGGCTAAAGCACCTACAACAGGGTTGTAACTTGAAGCACTGGCGTCCCTGTCCTAAACCAGCCCCCTTTTATAAGGAGAACTTTCCCTGGATTGGCTGGAAGAAACAGGAAGCCTGTACTATGCTTCAACTTTGGTCTCCCACATGGCGGCGCCCAGTGAGGCAGACCTTCCTGCATAAGCACACAGCTCCTTGCCCCTGGTCTCCTAGCAACTGCTTGGATGAGCGAGATCCGCTGCAGCGGCGTCCTGCCGCCACGAGTGGACCCCACTTCACCGCCTACTGCTGTACACAGACCCGGCGCAGCAGCACTCCTCCGCCGCTGCCCACACGTCACCTGTATAGCAAACCCCGCAGCCACAGCGTACCGGTAAGACACCGGGCGCTGACACAGACAGCTGTATCGAGAATGAGGCTTGACCCGCCTGTGCAGTGCGTGAGCACGAACCGGGAAATCGGGTATTTATTAGAGATGAGCGCCTGAAATTTTTCGGGTTTTGTGTTTTGGTTTTGGGTTCGGTTCCGCGGCCGTGTTTTGGGTTCGAACGCGTTTTGGCAAAACCTCACCGAATTTTTTTTGTCGGATTCGGGTGTGTTTTGGATTCGGGTGTTTTTTTCCAAAAACACTAAAAAACAGCTTAAATCATAGAATTTGGGGGTCATTTTGATCCCAAAGTATTATTAACCTCAAAAACCATAATTTACACTCATTTTCAGTCTATTCTGAATACCTCACACCTCACAATATTATTTTTAGTCCTAAAATTTGCACCGAGGTCGCTGTGTGAGTAAGATAAGCGACCCTAGTGGCCGACACAAACACCGGGCCCATCTAGGAGTGGCACTGCAGTGTCACGCAGGATGTCCCTTCCAAAAAACCCTCCCCAAACAGCACATGACGCAAAGAAAAAAAGAGGCGCAATGAGGTAGCTGTGTGAGTAAGATTAGCGACCCTAGTGGCCGACACAAACACCGGGCCCATCTAGGAGTGGCACTGCAGTGTCACGCAGGATGGCCCTTCCAAAAAACCCTCCCCAAACAGCACATGACGCAAAGAAAAAAAGAGGCGCAATGAGGTAGCTGTGTGAGTAAGATTAGCGACCCTAGTGGCCGACACAAACACCGGGCCCATCTAGGAGTGGCACTGCAGTGTCACGCAGGATGGCCCTTCCAAAAAACCCTCCCCAAACAGCACATGACGCAAAGAAAAAAAGAGGCGCAATGAGGTAGCTGACTGTGTGAGTAAGATTAGCGACCCTAGTGGCCGACACAAACACCGGGCCCATCTAGGAGTGGCACTGCAGTGTCACGCAGGATGTCCCTTCCAAAAAACCCTCCCCAAACAGCACATGACGCAAAGAAAAAAAGAGGCGCAATGAGGTAGCTGTGTGAGTAAGATTAGCGACCCTAGTGGCCGACACAAACACCGGGCCCATCTAGGAGTGGCACTGCAGTGTCACGCAGGATGTCCCTTCCAAAAAACCCTCCCCAAACAGCACATGACGCAAAGAAAAAAAGAGGCGCAATGAGGTAGCTGTGTGAGTAAGATTAGCGACCCTAGTGGCCGACACAAACACCGGGCCCATCTAGGAGTGGCACTGCAGTGTCACGCAGGATGTCCCTTCCAAAAAACCCTCCCCAATCAGCACATGATGCAAAGAAAAAGAAAAGAAAAAAGAGGTGCAAGATGGAATTGTCCTTGGGCCCTCCCACCCACCCTTATGTTGTATAAACAAAACAGGACATGCACACTTTAACCAACCCATCATTTCAGTGACAGGGTCTGCCACACGACTGTGACTGATATGACGGGTTGGTTTGGACCCCCCCCAAAAAAGAAGCAATTAATCTCTCCTTGCACAAACTGGCTCTACAGAGGCAAGATGTCCACCTCATCTTCACCCTCCGATATATCACCGTGTACATCCCCCTCCTCACAGATTATCAATTCGTCCCCACTGGAATCCACCATCTCAGCTCCCTGTGTACTTTGTGGAGGCAATTGCTGCTGGTCAATGTCTCCGCGGAGGAATTGATTATAATTCATTTTAATGAACATCATCTTCTCCACATTTTCTGGATGTAACCTCGTACGCCGATTGCTGACAAGGTGAGCGGCGGCACTAAACACTCTTTCGGAGTACACACTTGTGGGAGGGCAACTTAGGTAGAATAAAGCCAGTTTGTGCAAGGGCCTCCAAATTGCCTCTTTTTCCTGCCAGTATAAGTACGGACTGTGTGACGTGCCTACTTGGATGCGGTCACTCATATAATCCTCCACCATTCTATCAATGTTGAGAGAATCATATGCAGTGACAGTAGACGACATGTCCGTAATCGTTGTCAGGTCCTTCAGTCCGGACCAGATGTCAGCATCAGCAGTCGCTCCAGACTGCCCTGCATCACCGCCAGCGGGTGGGCTCGGAATTCTGAGCCTTTTCCTCGCACCCCCAGTTGCGGGAGAATGTGAAGGAGGAGATGTTGACAGGTCGCGTTCCGCTTGACTTGACAATTTTGTCACCAGCAGGTCTTTCAACCCCAGCAGACCTGTGTCTGCCGGAAAGAGAGATCCAAGGTAGGCTTTAAATCTAGGATCGAGCACGGTGGCCAAAATGTAGTGCTCTGATTTCAACAGATTGACCACCCGTGAATCCTTGTTAAGCGAATTAAGGGCTGCATCCACAAGTCCCACATGCCTAGCAGAATCGCTCCCTTTTAGCTCCTTCTTCAATGCCTCCAGCTTCTTCTGCAAAAGCCTGATGAGGGGAATGACCTGACTCAGGCTGGCAGTGTCTGAACTGACTTCACGTGTGGCAAGTTCAAAGGGCATCAGAACCTTGCACAACGTTGAAATCATTCTCCACTGCACTTGAGACAGGTGCATTCCACCTCCTATATCGTGCTCAATTGTATAGGCTTGAATGGCCTTTTGCTGCTCCTCCAACCTCTGAAGCATATAGAGGGTTGAATTCCACCTCGTTACCACTTCTTGCTTCAGATGATGGCAGGGCAGGTTCAGTAGTTTTTGGTGGTGCTCCAGTCTTCTGTACGTGGTGCCTGTACGCCGAAAGTGTCCCGCAATTTTTCTGGCCACCGACAGCATCTCTTGCACGCCCCTGTCGTTTTTTAAAAAATTCTGCACCACCAAATTCAAGGTATGTGCAAAACATGGGACGTGCTGGAATTTGCCCATATTTAATGCACACACAATATTGCTGGCGTTGTCCGATGCCACAAATCCACAGGAGAGTCCAATTGGGGTAAGCCATTCCGCGATGATCTTCCTCAGTTGCCGTAAGAGGTTTTCAGCTGTGTGCGTATTCTGGAAAGCGGTGATACAAAGCGTAGCCTGCCTAGGAAAGAGTTGGCGTTTGCGAGATGCTGCTACTGGTGCCGCCGCTGCTGTTCTTGCGGCGGGAGTCCATACATCTACCCAGTGGGCTGTCACAGTCATATAGTCCTGACCCTGCCCTGCTCCACTTGTCCACATGTCCGTGGTTAAGTGGACATTGGGTACAACTGCATTTTTTAGGACACTGGTGAGTCTTTTTCTGACGTCCGTGTACATTCTCGGTATCGCCTGCCTAGAGAAGTGGAATCTAGATGGTATTTGGTAACGGGGGCACACTGCCTCAATAAATTGTCTAGTTCCCTGTGAACTAACGGCGGATACCGGACGCACGTCTAACACCAACATAGTTGTCAAGGCCTCAGTTATCCGCTTTGCAGTAGGATGACTGCTGTGATATTTCATCTTCCTCGCAAAGGACTGTTGAACAGTCAATTGCTTACTGGAAGTAGTACAAGTGGGCTTACGACTTCCCCTCTGGGATGACCATCGACTCCCAGCGGCAACAACAGCAGCGCCAGCAGCAGTAGGCGTTACACGCAAGGATGCATCGGAGGAATCCCAGGCAGGAGAGGACTCGTCAGAATTGCCAGTGACATGGCCTGCAGGACTATTGGCATTCCTGGGGAAGGAGGAAATTGACACTGAGGGAGTTGGTGGGGTGGTTTGCGTGAGCTTGGTTACAAGAGGAAGGGATTTACTGGTCAGTGGACTGCTTCCGCTGTCACCCAAAGTTTTTGAACTTGTCACTGACTTATTATGAATGCGCTGCAGGTGACGTATAAGGGAGGATGTTCCGAGGTGGTTAACGTCCTTACCCCTACTTATTACAGCTTGACAAAGGGAACACACGGCTTGACACCTGTTGTCCGCATTTCTGGTGAAATACCTCCACACCGAAGAGCTGATTTTTTTGGTATTTTCACCTGGCATGTCAACGGCCATATTCCTCCCACGGACAACAGGTGTCTCCCCGGGTGCCTGACTTAAACAAACCACCTCACCATCAGAATCCTCCTGGTCAATTTCCTCCCCAGCGCCAGCAACACCCATATCCTCCTCATCCTGGTGTACTTCAACACTGACATCTTCAATCTGACTATCAGGAACTGGACTGCGGGTGCTCCTTCCAGCACTTGCAGGGGGCGTGCAAATGGTGGAAGGCGCATGCTCTTCACGTCCAGTGTTGGGAAGGTCAGGCATCGCAACCGACACAATTGGACTCTCCTTGTGGATTTGGGATTTCGAAGAATGCACAGTTCTTTGCTGTGCTGCTTTTGCCAGCTTGAGTCTTTTCATTTTTCTAGCGAGAGGCTGAGTGCTTCCATCCTCATGTGAAGCTGAACCACTAGCCATGAACATAGGCCAGGGCCTCAGCCGTTCCTTGCCACTCCGTGTGGTAAATGGCATATTGGCAAGTTTACGCTTCTCCTCCGACAATTTTATTTTAGGTTTTGGAGTCCTTTTTTTACTGATATTTGGTGTTTTGGATTTGACATGCTCTGTACTATGACATTGGGCATCGGCCTTGGCAGACGACGTTGCTGGCATTTCATCGTCTCGGCCATGACTAGTGGCAGCAGCTTCAGCACGAGGTGGAAGTGGATCTTGATCTTTCCCTAATTTTGGAACCTCAACATTTTTGTTCTCCATATTTTAATAGGCACAACTAAAAGGCACCTCAGGTAAACAATGGAGATGGATGGATTGGATACTAGTATACAATTATGGACGGGCTGCCGAGTGCCGACACAGAGGTAGCCACAGCCGTGAACTACCGCACTGTACTGTGTCTGCTGCTAATATATAGACTGGTTGATAAAGAGATAGTATACTCGTAACTAGTATGTATGTATAAAGAAAGAAAAAAAAACCACGGTTAGGTGGTATATACAATTATGGACGGGCTGCCGAGTGCCGACACAGAGGTAGCCACAGCCGTGAACTACCGCACTGTACTGTGTCTGCTGCTAATATATAGACTGGTTGATAAAGAGATAGTATACTCGTAACTAGTATGTATGTATAAAGAAAGAAAAAAAAAACACGGTTAGGTGGTATATACAATTATGGACGGGCTGCCGAGTGCCGACACAGAGGTAGCCACAGCCGTGAACTACCGCACTGTACTGTGTCTGCTGCTAATATATAGACTGGTTGATAAAGAGATAGTATACTCGTAACTAGTATGTATGTATAAAGAAAGAAAAAAAAACCACGGTTAGGTGGTATATACAATTATGGACGGGCTGCCGAGTGCCGACACAGAGGTAGCCACAGCCGTGAACTACCGCACTGTACTGTGTCTGCTGCTAATATATAGACTGGTTGATAAAGAGATAGTATACTCGTAACTAGTATGTATGTATAAAGAAAGAAAAAAAAACCACGGTTAGGTGGTATATACAATTATGGACGGGCTGCCGAGTGCCGACACAGAGGTAGCCACAGCCGTGAACTACCGCACTGTACTGTGTCTGCTGCTAATATAGACTGGTTGATAAAGAGATAGTATACTACTAATATT